>NC_089839.1:305203954-305828954 GCF_035609145.1 Eleutherodactylus coqui
GATAGGTATGAGATAGATAGATAGATAGATAGATAGATAGATAGATAGATAGATAGATAGATAGATAGATATGAGATAGATATGAGATGAATAGATTATTGATAGATAGATAGATAGATATTACATAGATAGATAGATAGATAGATAGATAGATAGATAGATAGATATGAGATAGATAGATAGATATTACATAGATAGATAGATAGATAGATAGGAGATAGATAGATAGATAGATAGATAGATAGATAGATAGATAGATAGATAGATAGATAGATATGGGATAGATAGATAGATAGGAGATAGATAGATAGATATTAGATAGATAGATAGATAGATATGGGATAGATAGATAGATAGATATGGGATAGATAGATAGATAGATAGATAGATAGATAGATAGATAGATAGATAGATAGATAGATAGATAGGAGATAGATAGATAGATATTAGATAGATATGAGATAGATAGATAGAACATTTTTAGTACATTTATTTTTTAAGGTTTGGATACATTTTAATTACACCCCACCAATAAATTTATAACATTGTAACATTCTAAACCAAAATTTTGCATAACATTCTATTAAATATCTGCCGTTTCAGATTGTTACATTTAAAACAAATTCTGAACTTTAAAATGAAAAACTTGTGGGAAAAAAAGAATTTATTAACTCATAAACATCCCAAGATATTATTATTTCTATTGATTGGTCTTTGCAGTAAAAGGTTAATACTCG
This sequence comes from Eleutherodactylus coqui, assembly GCF_035609145.1. Classification (NCBI taxonomy): domain Eukaryota; kingdom Metazoa; phylum Chordata; class Amphibia; order Anura; family Eleutherodactylidae; genus Eleutherodactylus; species Eleutherodactylus coqui. Next base: position 305,204,692 of record NC_089839.1, read on the forward strand.
GTGAACACAGAATATTAAAAAATGACAGTTTATGTTAGATCAGTTATTTTTATGGCTAAAGACTTGATCATTTTTCTAATTTTACACGGTTTCAGATAGATTTCATTTTAATGGTTTTCTGTCTCAGCAGCTGAAGGATTTGTGTGATTTTCTATTTTTCTTGGATTAAATAATTGTCATGTAGAGGGCGCTCTAGCTCTTTAAAGATTTCAGTAGTTCTTCATTAGACAGCAATACCTTTCCCAGCAAACGGTCTTTGTTATTTTTTTCTGCGTTTTCTCTCAACATCTCATTCTTGATTCCCCCCCCCCCCCCCCCCCCCCCCCCACACACACATATCTTTCGCTGCCGTGCCAGAAAAATTTAAATGTATCCCTTCAAGTGGAGATAATCAATGCAAATCAGAGGTAGTGGATCCCAAAGCTTGCTTCTCAAAGAGGACTTAGCTTCAGGAGGTCAATTGTGCAAAGGCAACGCCTCCTGTTCCATTCTCACTTATTGCAGTCCTTGTGTATGTAGGCAAGTGACAGGATTCAATTCACTGCAGCCCTGGCCTGGTTTCACTTAGAATGTTCTACTAAGGGACTTAAATTTCATCTATAATTACGAAGGTAGGTTGTTAGGGAAGACATGCTATGTTATATGCAGAATATGAACGCTGCGTGTTATCCTGTTTGAGTGGAGATATTAAATATAAAGAATGCAGGGGAGTCGAAAGTTTTATAAACACTTATTTATTACTTGCCCTGGTATGTTTCAATTACATCCACTGACAACCCAGAAACAAACTGTGAATGTCAGATGGATTATAACAACTGTTCTGAAAAGCATATCACCTTTGTAGAACAGGCCGGAAAAAAAGCGATAAAATAAAACATACAAAAAAAAATCCAAAAGTTAATAAATATTATATGTTGCTTAAGGGGATACATAAATCAGGTAACTGTAATAATGGAAGTTAGAAATAGGAAGTAAAAACAACAAAAAGGCATTATGGATAAATATTATTATTATTATTTATTTTTGGATTTTTGGGGGGTTAATTCTTTCCTCATGTTTATGTCATGTTACTGACACTAATAAAAAATAAAATAAAAAAAATATATGTGTACATGTATGTATATTTATAGATAGATAGATAGATCTATATACCTATTTATATACCTATATATATAGATATATATCTATATAAATATATCTATCTATCTATATCTATCTATATATATCTATATATCTATATATATATATATATATATATATATATATACATATATAAACGATGCAGTCAAGTAAAGTGTTTAAGTCCCTTTTTTGCCCTCATTTTCATGTACAAATATCTGGATTGCTGACCTTACTGTTATCAAAGGTTTTTTGCTTCTTTTAATGTGCTTCTTGTTACATTTTCCTCACGAAGAAAAAAAAACATGTAAGGAAGGCCAAAATCATGCAATTGATTAAGTTGATTAATCTCATACTGTGGTTAAGAAACTCGCTGAATAATGTTCATCACAATGAGAAATATGTGTAAAAAATGTATATTATGTAAAATATAAATAGGTAATAAGGCTTTATAAGATGAGACCTTGTGGAAAAATAAATTTGAAATGTTTGGGATCCAAGATGTGGCTCATTAGTAAAATATAGTAAAGAGCATCTATCTATCTATCTATCTATCTATCTATCTATCTATCTATCTATCATCTATCTATCTATCTCTCATATCTATCTATCTATCTTATATCTATCTATCTATCTATCTCATATCTGTCTATCTCCTATCTATCTATCTATCTATCTATCTATCTATCTATCTATCTATCTATCTATCTACCTCCTATCTGTCTATCTATCTATCTATCTCATATCTGTCTATCTCCTATCTATCTATCTATCTATCTATCTATCTCATATCTATCTATCCATCTATCTCATATCTATCTATCCATCTATCTATCTATCTATCTCCTATCTATCTATCTCATATCTATCTATCTATCTATCTATCTATCTATCTATCTATCTATCTATCTCATATCTATCTATCAATCTCATATCTATCTATCTATCTATCTATCTATCTATCTATCATATGTATCTATCTATCTCATATCTGTCTATCTCCTATCTATCTATCTCATATCTATCTATCCATCTATCTATCTATCTATCTCATATCTATCTATCAATCTCATATCTATCTATCTATCTATCTATCTATCATATGTATCTATCTATCTCATATCTGTCTATCTCCTATCTATCTATCTATCTATCTATCTATCTATCTATCTATCTATCTATCTATCTATCTACCTCCTATCTGTCTATCTATCTATCTATCTATCTATCTATCTATCTCATATCTGTCTATCTCCTATCTATCTATCTATCTATCTATCTATCTATCTATCTATCTATCTATCTATCTATCTCATATCTATCTATCCATCTATCTCATATCTATCTATCCATCTATCTATCTATCTATCTATCTCCTATCTATCTCATATCTATCTATCTCATATCTATCTATCTATCTATCTATCTATCTCATATCTATCTATCAATCTCATATCTATCTATCTATCTATCATATGTATCTATCTACCTATCTCATATCTATCTATCTCATATCTATCTATCTATCTATCTATCTATCTGTCTATCTATCTCATATCTATCTATCTATCTATCTATCTATCTCCTATCTATCTATCTATCTATCTCAAATCTATCTATCTCATATCTATCTATCTATCTATCTATCTATCAATCATTTATCTCATATCTATCTATCTCCTATCTATCTATCTCCTATCTATCTATCTATCTATCTATCTATCTATCTATCTATCTATCTATCATCTATCTCATATCTATCTATCTCATATCTATCTATCTATCTATCTATCTATCTATCTATCTATCTATCTATCTATCTCATATCTATCTATCTATCTATCATCTATCTCATATCTATCTATCTATCTATCTATCTATCTATCTATCTATCTATCTATCTATCTATCTATCTCATATCTATCTATCTGTCTATTTTCCAGTATTTACATATATTTGGTATTTATGCTTTAATGAAATGGATGCTTTAGTGTCCCTGTATGTTTCAGTGCTTACTCCTACACTATTCATTATAAAGTACATGTGTATTATTCTTAGATAGATAGATATGAGATAGATATATATGAGATAGATAGATAGATAGATAATAGATAGATAGATAGATAGATAGATAGGAGATAGATAGATATGAGATAGATAGATAGATAGATAGATAGATAGATATGAGATAGATACATCTATTTCATATCTATCTGTCTATGTTTCACTATTTACATTTATTTGCTATTTATGGTTCAATGAAATGGATAATTAAGTGTTTCTCTGTGTTCCTGTGCCTACTCCTACGCTAACTATTATAACCGACACGTGTGTTATACTTAGTTGTCTCCTAAGTGTTTATAAATAGCATTTTCTAAATCTTTCCTTTCACTGAAGCTTCATTGAGATTGTTACTAAACTTCAGAGTTGTCCAAGATCCGCCATTCCTCTGACCTTGGGCTAGTCTCCAGCGTTGAGCTTGACTTATCTCCAGAAGGCTGTGATCTTTTTCTTCTGTTGCCATACAACTCATTGTATATCACAATTTACAGGAAACCTGGGAAGTATAAGAAGTTGCCTTACTATTAGATATCATATAGCTCGTTCTTGACCTTCGCAATCACATTTTTTATAAGGGAAGATGATAAAAATAATATTTGGCTCCACTGGAAACTATTTCAATATAATAAATTTAAAAGAACCTTAAAAACATATAAAAAATAGAAATATTATTTCTAATTATAATACAAATATATATTTTTTCCAGGTCTCGTCATTTCAATATTGATTTGTTTTATTTCTCTAGTTGTCAACTATAAAATCAGATGTTTAGATTTTTTGTTACATTTTTTCTTTTATCCGTAAACTATTTTTGGAAATATTTGCAGCTTTAATTTCATGCATAACCTCCAACTGTTTGAAAATGTCTCTGCTGTTATAAATTACAGCCCCACCTACAAATGTCCCATAGCATTGTGGATTTCTTAATATACACCTGTCAGATTCTATTGCATGTCTAGGTGGAATGAGGGGAAAAAAATAGTCAGGAAATAGAAAATAGCATCAGCGTCTCCTATTTTTACACACAGCCATAAAGTGAATAGTAAAATAGACAGCAAGTCACAGCTGGAAACATTTTAAAGTCAGATAAAATCTGCCAAAATATATTTTGTTGCTCATATTATGTTGTCATAGAACTTAAAAGAGCCCGAGTCATAGGATTCAGACACAGTTTAGTGAGGGTTATTGGGTGCGGATAAGGGATGATGTGTTCTGTTTACTGCAGACCAATCAATAAAAGCTGCTGTTTAACGTGTGATATCATGAAGACATAAGCTAAGGGTAACGTAATATGATGGGGTGTGAAAAGCAAGAACATTCACTGATGGGTCTATTAGCTTCTGGCACTGGTGTCAACAGAACATTAGCCATCATAATTGATGAAATTAAAAAAAATGATTTATCCCCAAATTCTTTGCCACCACAAACATCTCAGGAAGTTGATGTCAATAGTTGAAATGACTCTGTATGTAAATACTGTATTCGCATATCCAAAACCCATCTGTAAAGTAACTTTACCCTGATATATCCTTAAGTTTCCCTATCATATTCCATACGTTGCCCATTTGGATCAGTTAGGCTTTGGACTCCTTTACTAAGTTATCAATCATTGTTCATGTGCAGGGTTTGTCTCATCGCCAAGACCTTCAGAGACGCTAGCATACAGCTACTTTTATCCCCCAAAAATTGTCCTCACCTTATACCCCTCCAGTGGCTAACAGTGTTGAGCACACTGAATTAGTAGAACCCTGTTTCAGATAGATCTTTGCTAAAAGTTCAGTTCCGCCAAGTTCTACTGTTCAGTGTGCTCAAAACTAGTCCTGAACACTGGTGTAGAACACTGTCTAAGACTCATAAAAGCCCTATATAACACTCTCAAAGTGTTATATACTGCTTTTATGGCTCTTAGACAGTGTTGTATACTAGTTTTAGGGGTTCTGGTGAACTTTCGGTTGAGTTCAAACTTATTCCAACCAAACCAAACTTCTTGCAATTGTTCAGCACATTAGCCGAATTGAACTTTTCAAAAGTTTGCTGATCATTAGTGGCTAATATGGAGGAAACATAATATTTCATGTGGTCATGCGAAGGAATAGCCAACCATGGTGGTCCATTCCACCAGAGTGCGTGCAAATTTTATTAGCTTTCCACTCTGGCTCATTGAGAGAGGACCCTGTGTATGAGGTCAATATGTCATAATGGGGCATGTACACAGATAGAAAGCCAAGAAGTCCTCCACATAACATCAAATACTATTATTGACTATTGACCTGGTGGGACACTTGGACATGCTAATGGTCTGATAAAGGTCTCATTACAGAAAATGTTTACCATCCACATGATTGGCTTGAGCAAGTCATCTGAAATAGAAATAAAAAAAACTACACTGCAATTTATGAGTTTGTGAGATTTTTTGGATACATAATATGCCATAATGGGGCGTATGCAATGGGATTGACAAGATAAGACATCTTCTTTACCGTAATTCAACATCTCTATGTAAGATTGCTTTTAAGAGTGTCAATGATGTGTCCTTCTTATTGGATTTCAGTAGGTGTTTCGAAATCAGATCGATTTCATCCACCTTTTTTCTTAGTTCTCTATACAAAATTCAGTGAGCCGTGTAGTCATGGATTTATTTCTACCTTATAAATAATCCCGTTTTATAGACTCCAAGATGTTCACCTCGTAGCAAAATATCTTTAGTCTAGTTTCTGATGGTCCAAATTGCTCTACAAAAAGAACTGTTGAGTGAAGGTCTATGAGAGTTGAGTTGCCACAATTTTATAAATACCAAACTGGAAGCTACTAGAATTTTTTGTTTCTTAATATCAGTCTAATTAATATCAGTCTAAATTGCCGAAATGCTGACAATTTGACGCTTCCAATTCTCAGTAAAGCCATGTTATCAGACTTCCAGTGCAATTCTATGAATGGTGACATCTTTAAAATGTGCATTCTCTGTTGACTCTTTATGTTACAGTAGAAATATAAAGCCTGGTGTATTATGTCATCTCTATTCATAAACATATTTATCATGGCTAAGATTTTTTTATTGTCTGCCATTTACATGGATTTTTTGACTTGTCTTGCGAAGTCACAACAAGCAAAATACATCCAAGAACAAAAACAACGCACACCACTCAATACTAAAAATCCATTATTAGTCCAATAATACACGCTAGACAAAGTTAAAAACACCTAAAAAAAAGTGGATCTTACTGATCTTATACAACAAATCTGTAAATCGGTCAACACAGGCAAATCTCACATAAAAGGCAGGAGTAACTACAAGAACAGCAATATAATCCTAATTGAAGTAGATGTTCAAAAAATGTATCTTATATTTAAATAGCTTTGCAGTGCACATTCAAAAAAGAGAGAGAATATATGCATACCAAGTTACACAGGGTTATATTCAATGATATGGTATAGAAGGCAAAATCTGAAAGCCACAAGTTGCTCCAAAGAGAAATTACCCATAAGGGCTGAAACAGTCATTGCCCTTGATTAAAGAACTAACTGATGAATAACTGAGAGTTGCATTTACTTTGCTTATTGTGACTTCACTAGGTTCTACATCCAAGTGCGCACCTCTCTATCATTGTGGATAATAATGCCCATCCTTTGTGTTATTTTTTTTACTTGTCTTGTTTTCTCCTTGTGACATATTAAGAGTCCATACCAATGGTTGGTGCTTGTCATGCATCCCTTAAGGTTAAATATAGTGATCATAACATATGATATTAAATGGAGAACAGTTTACAAAATAAATAGTTAATTTACATTAATAATGGTGAGTAATGCTTCATTTCCCCATCAAAGATCAAAACCCATAATATTCATAGCCTAATTCAACATTCGAGAGAGAAAACGGTAGGGGCAAAAAACAATTGCATATAACTATTGGAAATTCTCAATTTCACTCAAAAACATTTGCACCTCCTATTTCTTAAAGAAAGCAAGGCTGATACCAAAGGAGAGGTAAATGTCACAAACCTGGTTAGGGCTTCTCAAGAATAGAGCAACAACAATTATATTTTTACAGTAGGCATGCCTATAGTTTTGGAGTTCCTTGGGAGGGAAAAATAATTTACAGCGTTCCACCTTGGTAAAAGGGTTAGGAAGAGTAGTGAGTGAACCAAAAGAGTCAAACCCTGTTTCAGGTCAAACTTTGCTAGAAGCTTGGTTTGGTGTAAACCTGAAGCTTGGGTGGTTCATCTACTAAAATGGCGTTTCTTATTTTTCTGTTACACATGTTTCTTAAGGTATTGGTGAGGTTTACGTTCAGTTCAATCTAATTCGGACCAAGCCAAACTTTTTGCCGAAATTCGGTGAATAGGCTTATATGAACCGTTCCTGCTCATCAACAAGTTAATTTAGTAGAACTATCATTGGGCTGCACTGCATTTCTGAAATGTTAAAAAATACCGAACTCCTAAGCATCTCAGTACAAAACCCCTAGCTGGAGCTCCATAAGGCCCACATAGAAACTTTTGTTCTATCTTACCCACCCCTATCAATACTCTCCGATATTTCCTTGCATCCATGTCACCAAATTCTGGGATTTCTGAAGTCCAAATCACATAATAATCAATGCTCTCCTATTTCATAGCCACGACTGATCTTCTCATATTACAAATTACTCTGTGGAATTTCTTGACGTGATTTTATGTTTGAAATATTTGGTGCTTTCATCCAATTAATGATGAAAATGATTACTAGAACAGACAGAGACCTTACTTGCACCTCAAGGGGTTAAGAACTGAATCACTATGTAATTGACTGATTCAACTTGTGATATACTTTGATGTTTTTTTTTTTAACCTAAAAGAACGAGATTGATGTTAGTTTATGTGTTCGGAATACTCCAGCGGTGGTAAACTGCTCAGTAAATGAGTAAAGTGAACCCAAGGCTTTATCTTAGGCACCTTACCTGGAAATGTCACTCTCGTCTCTGAGCTACTTACATTTTTTACTTTTGCCTGCGAATAGATGTTGGCAGAAAAAAATGTAAAAATATTCAAAAACATTCAGTAGAATCCATAGGGACCGGCGGGGAGAAAAGATTTTGATTATTGGAAGTCTTTTACATGTTGTTGCCGGCGATTTAAATTAAAATGTCGCTTCTGAGATTGCAACTGAAATGCAACAGAGCATCAAAGAGACAGATCGAAAAATGGACTAAGCACCTATAATGGGCACCCTGTGAAATGTTGAGTGTTCGTTATCTGGCTGTTGTGTCAAAGTGTGTTATCTGCTTTGGCAGGAATGAAAAAGAACAGACCGATACTACAGCTGCAACCTCTACTTATTTATTGTTGCTGTTTACTTGCAACCGTCGTTGCATAAAGCAATCACCCTCACTTTGTATTCTCAGCAGGTGTTAACCAATTACGCACAGTAACAGGTTCTGCCGACGAAAACAGATTTAAAATCAATGTTCATTTGCCATTTATATACAAATTGTCTAATGTAATCAAAATTGTGATCACCATTCACACATCCATTATTAGACCTGTATCACAAAGTGGTTAACACAAAGGCGTGAGGGGGAATGGTGTAACCGACAAAACGAGGTCACATTTTCATACCGCCGCTTCTTACAAATCCTTTCAATGGAAATTAATAGCAGACAAAAACACCCATGTTGAAATGGATAAAAAGAAGAAAAGTGTCATATAAGCAAAAGTCATCTTAAAAGTGTGCCATGCTTTAATTAAAGGGATTTACCCACGAGTGACTTTCATCACCGAACCATAGGATAGGGGATAAAAGTCTGATCATGGGGGGTATACCGCTAAGACCACCACCAATTCCACATATCCCGTGTCCTCCTCTTCTCATCGCTACTGGCTTGAATAGAATGGCTGTCATACATGTGTAGCATTCCTTAATTCATTTCAATATGGCTGATGGGAATAGCCGAGTACAAGTGCTCGGCTATTTCTGGCAGTTCCAGTGAAAATGAGTAGCGTACAATCCCGCATGTGCAATTGCTGCTCAATCAACGTCCTCACTGCAGGGGATGCAGGGAGGAGGAGACAGAGCATGGGGGCACCTTTTCTCAATATCCATTAGAGTCGCACCATAGTTGATGAAAGTCAATTGTAGTAGAACCCCTTTAATCTAGACTATGAAAATGCCCATGGATTTCATAGGCATTCAATACCTATTTTAGGGCTGAATCTGAAATATGTGGCACATTTACAGTAGTTTATAGAAACGAAGATAGTATGGGTCTACAATTGTTACAAAGTGACTCCATTAGGGGCATTGAAACTACTAGGACCTCTATTCCATTTGTTTCCCCCATATAAAACAATAGGGACATAGCTGGGAAGCTGGAGATTGGTGTGGGCAGGACATGGGCCCCAGGTGCCAGGAAGAGCACAAAGTTCCTTTGCCATGACCGTGGTATTCACCTACAGAGCTAGGAAAGCAAATTAAATTGATTGTCCATGACTGGCTTTGTGGAAGTAGTTACTGTAACACTGTGCCATCTTACCACTCAGTATTCACCATTGGGCTAACTCGCTGCTCTCCCTACTTGGGGTGCTATCCTGGGTCATCCCTACTCGAAATTCTCTCTTCAAATGAACTACTCATTCATTTGCAGGTCTCAAGCATGCACAACTTGTGGAACCACAAAGGACTGGTGGCGCCAAATAGCTCTGCCTTCCTCCAATCCTCAGCTGCCCTAAGCGCTATGACAGACCCTCCCCTATTTTTCTGGCCAGAGCAATAAGGTCCATTTGATTCATGTAATCTGCAAAGGTGTTTTCTGATCTAATAGCTTTGGGCATTGGCTCAGATTATTTTTGAACATTTCTACCCATCTGCTGCCCACCCAGACTTGAGACGGTCTTCTTCTCTATATTTTTTAAAGTACTTTTACACCATGTATTATATGTGTCTTTCAATATATATTTTTCCAAATAGGTTTATGAATTATACTGTAAGACAATTAGTACATAAAATATGCATTATATTGTGTTTATCTGTAAATACTGAATATCGTATATACATATACAACTTTGCTTATTTTGAAACTTATTTTAGCTTCATGTGTAGACTCTGATGTTCATATACAAAGCTTGTGCTCATGAACGGTGATATACAAAGAACACATAGGGCCCCGTAATAAAGAAGTGTTCTCCAAATGGTACTAGGTTTTGCTATCCAGGACAAAAGGTCTTAAAGGGGCGGCCAGCTTTATACAACTAACAGTTTATCCTCAGGATAGGTCATCAACAGTACAGTAGACTGGTGGGGATCTTCTGCATGGCATCCATGAGAATCAACTGCTCAATGGGTTTGTGCTCTTTAGTGAATGGAGCTGTCAGTTTCTGGCAAAAATCAGCTCTGTGCATAAACGTACAAATCTAGTGTACAGTTCTTTGGTGGGGGTCTTGGTTGGCGTACAGTAGCTAATCAGTTTCTAAGGATAGGCCACTAATAGTTTAAAGCTGGACAATGCCTTTAAAGGGGTTGTCCCGCGCCGAAACGGTTTTTTTTTTTTTCAACCCCCCCCCCCCCCCCCGTTCGGCGCGAGACAACCCATTAGACGCCGAAAATTAGACGGCCTCCATGGAAACGAGGACGCCAGCAACGGAGCAGGTAAGTGAAAAACTTCTTATAACTTCTGTATGGCTCATAATTAATGCACAATGTACATTACAAAGTGCATTGATATGGCCATACAGAAGTGTATAGACCCACTTGCTGCCGCGGGACAACCCCTTTAATCATTATTTCCTCCTTGATACCTTTCCCATTGCTCATGGGACAATTACCCACCCCCTTGTTTGCTAGACATGGACAAGTAGAGTTCTGCACTACTAGTATTCACCATTGAGAGGTGAAAGGGCTGAGATCAACAATGCTTGATCCTCTATCTAAAGGCACAAAATCAGCGATATTGTCAGCCTCTATGATATGTGCGGCTTTATAAATGAATATTTATAGCTGATAGGGAAAAAGATGTCTTGAACGTTCTGGTAGGAGGTCTTCTAATATTGTATTGATATCTTATATGTACTTACGATCACAATCATTGTGGCCATAGGGCTTGCTATCTGACTTTTGGCAGATTTACATTTGACCTTCTATTGTTCATCTATGACTATAAACTGAGGGATACCAGAAATCCTTCACAGTTCTGCTCCATCCATTCCAAAAAACTGTGTTCAACCCTGAAGGCTCTTGTCATTAAACATTGTCGCTGGTTGCACTATGAAATCCTACAAACTGAGTCTCCAACCTTCTATGAGTCGAACTTTCTAGTTTCCATAAAGAAGATAAGTAGCAGAAGAAAGAGTATCATGGCATGCCAAGGCCCTGTCTTAGCATGCCACAATCGTCCTTCTTCTGCTACTGATGTACATCCTTTTAGTTGTGTACTACAATGTAGTGTTCAGCCCCTCTGCACTGTGGAATGCCATTTCTTCATTTAATGGCTTCCATAAAAGACAATGTTAAAATGATAGAGCCACTCAGTCTAAGACTTTGCAAGCATTGAATAGCACAGCTTAACAAATTTACACCCTCCTCTGAAATGATAAAACCAAGAGTATAAGTACTATATAGGCAAACCATGTGACTAGTACGGGGCCCTTGGGTAGAGAGGGCCCCAGCTCTCTGATTGTACCATCCCTTTTGCTACTAGGTAGCGAGAACATACCTTTCCATTAAAGAGGAACTGGCCCTTCCATTAACTGCCCTTTAGAAAACAGGCTATTCCATCAAAGAGAAACTGCATTGTTAGCAAACAAGGATGTAGAGAATTGGCCCGATGGTCATTCTAAAGAGTATGGGATGGGAAACATATTCCAGGGCTTTCTCCTGGGTGTCAAAATTAGACACCATAATGATGGGGGGGGGGGGGCATTTAAGTTTTTGCTATGGGGCCACATCCTTCCTATGTATACCATTGGATAAAGCCTAGTAGTTTTAATACTGCTGGGTGTACATTAATTGAATTTTATTGACCCTAGCGAGCTTTACTCCCATTCTCCCTAAAATGATTCTCAGCCAGGGCTGGTTTATTTTGGTCATGCATGACACAGTTCTTTGGGCACTGTATAATAGAAATGTGGGTACTCTTTACTTGTGTGATTTGAAGTAGTTTTTAAAAGACCTTTTGGGGGCATTGTGTTGATTATAGAACTACTTGTTAACTCTTAGGCCTTAGTCAGACGGGCGATTTTTCGCGCGATTTGCGGATCGCATGACGGATGCGCATCCGCAAATCGCCTGACCGGTGCGCGCAAGTCGCCCGCAAATCGCCCGAAAATCTGCTCCTAGCCGCGTTTCATTAGAAACGGGCCGGAGCTGTCCAGCGCATTGCATTCAATGGAGACGGCAATACAGCCATCTCCATTGAAAGCAATGCGCTGCGGGCGAGCCCGGGATGAATTGTCGGTAAGGGCTTAAATATATAAGCCCTTCCCTGCAATCCATCCTAAAATGTGTTAAAATAAAAAAAAAATTGTATACTCACCTTCTCCCGGCAGCCGGAGCTCCGCGCGGCCGTCCTGCAGTGGGTGTGAAGGGGGTGTGAGTCAGACCTGCCCCCTGAGTGGCTCAGCGCTGAGCCAATCAGAGGCATGCCTCACTCACACCCATTCATGAATTCATGAATGGATGTGAGTCAGACCTGCCCCTGATTGGCTCAGCGCTGAGAGGCAGCAGTCACTCACCCATTCATGAATTCATGAATGGGTGTGTGAGTGTTTTCAGCCTCTGATTGGTCAGGGCTGTGACCAATCAGAGGCAGATCATTCAGCAGGCGGGGATTTTAAAGCCCCGCCGGCTGAATAGTGCCAAGAAGCAGTTCAGGAGAACTGACAGCGGCCGCGGCTGGACTCCGGCTGCAGCGGAAAGGTGAGTATACAATTTTTTTTTATTTTAACACATTTTAGAATGAATTGCAGGGAAGGGCTTATATATTTAACCCCTTCCCGACAATTAACTCCGCGCACGCCGGCAGCCCATTGCTTTCAATGGAGCGGCTGTATTGCCGCTCCATTGAATTCAATGGGCAAACATCGTTCTTCTCTGCCACAGCTGTTACAGTTTTTGCATGTGTTTCTTGAGATAACTAACGTTTCTGTGCATGAGAAATAATTTGCTTGAGCTTTCGACAAAAAGGCACTGCCAAATCAACAAAATTCAGAATCTGAGTCTTCAGGTGGACTGATTTAGATTTTCGATTGAGCTTATATAGGTGAAGGCTAGTGCTGAGGAATAAATCCTGCAATGAGAACTGTACATATGTTAAATTTGAAGAATGTATATTAAATAAGAATGCTAGTGTTGGTGAGGAAGGATGTGGCCCGAGTGGAAGGAGATAAACGAATGATTGTTCCATCCATCATCTATGATTTAAAAGTTTAGGGATTGAGGGTGAGATAGGGGAACCTTCTAAAATATCTGCATTGGGCGCCACGTCTTACTTCCATCACGTACTATTTATACCGTACATCATCTTTGATCAGACCACCCTTCTAGAAGATCATGTATTGTAGAAAAGAAGGCTCCGGCAGCATCCAAGGTGCAAATTCAGAATCCAAAATTTTATGTCCCCATCACATATGAACAAGCAAGCTACGTTCCGGCCCTGCTGGCTTTTGTCAAGCTCTAGAAGATCATTTTTTAGTGCAATTTTGGGTGTTAATATCAAAGAAGTTGCACCATATCAACAACTTTTGCTTCCTTCTTTCATGATGACAAAGAGTCACCAGCTTGTGTCCACTGTTCTTTAGGAATACTTCACCAAAAACACAAAGTCCCACAAGTTCGACAGAAAAATCTAAAATCATTTCCCACCTTACATTCGCCATTGCACACGGAAATCCTCCTAATGTCTTATTGGCACTGTAAATAAAAAGAATGGAAAATAATTTTTAGCATTACGCCTCTTCTAATGTATTTGATATGGTTGTCTGCCTCACCACAAGCTGTTGTCCTCTGCTATAAGCCATTGTAGGCACAGGAAGGTTCCCCACTGAGTCCTTCAATAGGCTTACTAACAATTCTAGTGTGCCCGGGGAAATAGACCTCCCTAATTATAAAAGTATTATCTCCTATCTCCAGTGCTTGCAAACTGCTGAAATCCTGCCAATTTCATAGAGTCCCTTCACTTCTATTTCGAATAACTTTCTATAATTTTGTATTTTGTGTCTTTTTTTTTTCTATTTGTATTTATCAGCTATTAATTTACTGAAAATAAATAAAAACACTTTGTTACGGCATCAGTGAGAGAAATAAACGCTCACCCGTAATGGACGCATTTAATGGTTTTGTACATTCAGTTTTAATGTCTTTTGAAATTATGCAAATTAATTCTGTTAAATACAAAGTGCCATCTCCTTCTCACATATAGTCTGATTTATTTTACATTGTTTGCTATGCTTTTTTTTTTCTACTTTCTTTTCTTTTCTTTAATACTCAATTTCAACTTTTTTTTCCCTCCCCCCCCCCTCCCCCCCCCCGTTGGTATTATAAATATATGAAAAGCTTTTTTTAATTTTAAGCTGTAAGATTACTGTAAGTGTGCTTTCAGCATAATGATGTCAGTAGTGGGCGAGCTCCATTTACTAAGTAGTGCAAAGCCATTCGGTAAGCAGTAGAAAACAGTGTCCGTCTGTCACGGTGATATCACTCCACTTTTAGCTAAGTTGTTGTAAAAAAAAACACTAAAACATAAATTTATAAAATTAAGTTTTATGACGTGTGAATATTTTTTGTATTTTTTTTTTTTTAGATATTTAGTATTAGATTTCCACTTTAAAAAAGTTTAATACATTAAGAAAAAAAAAAAACAACTAAAAAATCGGATACATTTTTAATAAGTTTAATGCCATATGGATATCTTAGACTTTTTTTGGAAGGGGGGGAGGGAGAGCAGGGAGGTGTAAAAAAAAAAAAAAAAAAAAAGGTGAACAGCTGATACATTTTACTGGAAAAGTAATGTGTGTGGAAAAGGGCTTGTGAAAAAAAGAGATAGAGGATTATGGGATTATGATATGGCTCTATTTTCTGCAAAAGGGCAGGGTCTGTTGTCAGTCATGTTTCTGCTGGTCCAAATATATTTACACAGCTTTCCAAGCCGAAGGGAAAAAAAAAAAAAAAAAAGTTTGGTCAAAGTCACAGTCGATGCAAAAGTATTACATAGTTGTAGCTATTTGTAAATAATATATTACAGTCGGATTGTGAGACGCCTAAATGGAGTTCATGACATTTGGAATATCTATGCCCGGGTAATAATGCTAACTTAATTTACTGTTTGATTTTTTTTTCTATTCCAATTTGAATCAGCTTTCATGCTCGAAACGCTAAATTTCCACTTTCTGCAAACAAACCAGACGGTTGGTGTATTTCTTTCCTGTCCGTATATTAGCTTGCAAAATTAATTTACTGCTTATAGGAGTGATTTGATTTTTCGCCATACAACTGGGAATAATTATATGGATTTAAAGATGTCATTTCCTGTCTTGCGAGGCCCCGTCTGTTCTGAAATTGGTCCGTTTAAATACTTTACTAAATAGATACATGCATTTTTTTTTTCTGTATCGGTCACAATAACCACATGAAACATTGATGTTTGTTAGAGGCCATAAAAAATAATTGAAGGGAAAAAAAAATTTGATTGGAATTACAATCTGCGAATATTAAAGGAACTCTAGAAGTCATTAAGGCAGTTTATGGCAATTTACTGTAACATGGAGAAGTTTTTCCTGCACGGTATTGATGTGCGGTGTATTAGTTTGTACACAGTCAGACGGTTCATCAATTCAAAGGTCGTCAGTTTTTTTTTGCTAATTTTTTTTATTTAGGTTTATATTTTTTTTAATCATTTTTAAGTGAAAAATAAATTACATTTTCAATGATGTTTATCATAATTAGGCTAATACTTCGTGACTACCTGGAAAAGCCGTTTTAAAAAAATTGCATCATTTTTTGCTAATGCATCCCTATGATTCTCTAATATAGAAATGTCTAGAACAAAGGAATGTGCTTCATAGCGCAGCCCGATGTATATGGATATTTGATTGATATGGCCGGCAGAGTCTCATTCAGAGGGGAAATGCCCTTGCTGAATATGTTGATGTGTTATGTTCAGATCACAGCACCTCTGTAGGCAATTCTCAAGGGCTGTACGTATATTGGAAGATGCCATGGGAATGAACATTGCAGTCAGACTACATGGCTCTACAAGATCGACTCGGAGATGAGAACTTTATTAAATGGTGACATCAACATTTTTCAAGACCGGACGGTGTTTTTCTCAGGATTACACACCGATGGACACATTGCACTTACTAGGGCTTATGTGGCAGTTGACAAATTGGTTGGAGGTTAAAGGACTACTACAATTAAAATATACATTGATTAAAAGAGTATTTTTGGACTTTTTAGAATTTTTTTTTCTATTGATGACCGACAGGTCAACAATAAATGATTGGTGGGTCAGATCCTCTGTTGATCAGCTGATTCTCAGGGCCATTATCATTGCAGTCAATGCAGGAAGCAGAAAACGCTGACCATAGTGCAGCAGTTCGGGTTGGTATTGCAGGTGCAGCTTCCATTGAATATATTGGGAGCTGTCCCTGCATTACCAACCCGAGGTGCTGCGCTATGGGAAGTGTTTTCTGCTTCATGCACTGACTACAGTGATAACGACCCTGCTTGGTGGGGATTCAAGCGGCAGGGCTCCGCCAATCATCTATTTATAAACTGTCAGTCATCAATATAAAGTATATAAGTCCTGGAAAACCCCTTTAAAAAATAATATAAAAAAGGGGCATATTTACATGTTCTCGTAAAACTATTGTTAAATTGGAGTGTCAACCACCATATAGGTCTGAGTAGAAGTATTGTGTCTACTGGTTTGTAATTCTGAGGAAAAGACGAGTCTTGTCTTAAAACCATTGATGTCAACAATTAATAAAGCACTTATTTAACAACACTTGGACAATTCCCAGAATCCTTTTGCATAGCAGCACCAATCAACTGAAGGTTGCTTTTATCACTCCATCTCATATAGTTCCATAATGGCGGGCGTTATGTGTATAAATGAGAGAGCATGCTAAGTTTCTGGTCTTTTGTTTATATGGTGCTGTAAATAAGTCACTGCCAAAGACCTGTCTGTTCCCCTCTGCCCATTGAAATTAAACATATACTTTTGGCTGAGCCGTGTGTGTGTCTATGGGGAATTCGAAGGAGATCAGTGTTGAGAGAACCGAACCAGTAGAACCCTGTTTCAGGTTGAACTTTGCTAAAAGTTCAGTTTGGCACAAAACTGAACTGACCTTTTAGTACAGTTCTATGTGGAACAGGGTTCTACTGGTTCGGTTTGCTTAACTCTAGTCCTGAACCATGGTGTGTAACACTGTCTAAGAGCCATTAAATCCCAATATAACATTGTCAGAGTATCAGACAGGGCAATTATACAGTGTTATACCCCAGTTTAAGGGGAGTTAGTGAACTTCCAATTGAGTTAGAACTAATTTGGACCAAACCAAACTTTTTGCAAAAGTTTGATAGAACAAACTTTTTCAAAAAGTTTGCTCATTACTAAAGGAGATAGCTTTTAGCCAAATATCAGGACCTCAGTGCTTTGTTGCAAAAGTCCTTACTCAAAGCAATTTGATTTTCCAACAACGTTAGGAAAATCCTAGTTCTTTTACTGGCATGTAGGGGAAAGGAAGTGAGGTCCACTTTAGCAGCAGATGCCACCTTGGGTTATTAGAGAAGTCATCGATTATTTCCAGAAGCAAATGTATAGTATTCCTGACAGAATATGACAACTAAAGAACTTTTACTTACTGTTTGTTCACCCGTAGCAATCAGGAAATAATTACACACACACACATATATATATATATATATATATATATATATATATATATATATATATATATATATATGTACAGGAGAACCAGGTATGCCACTTCAATAATGGTCCATACAGAGGAAATGAAAAAGGAGCAGAGGAAGTACTACATGTGCATTACTGGTTCCAATATCTGATGGTAGCGGAATGTCAATTGCTCACCTTCACTGGTTGTGCTTTCACCAGCACATCACTGCTGAGAGCCACTGAAGTAAATGCAGGAGACCTGCAACCACTCTGCAGCTCTTTCGATTTCCACGCTGGGATCAGAAAACTGACTTGATAGAATAGGAGCAAAAAAATAGGGACTCCTGATAGAAAAACAGTGAGCCAGTCCGCAACAGTAAAACACACACTGACTTAATTTATATTGAATAAAATGACTGCGCAATTATGTGTTTCGTGCCCGAACCGCGTGCTTCATCAGAAATCTGGCACGGGTACGAAACGTTGAATTCCCCTATCATTTTATTTAATGTAAATCAAGTCAGTGTGTGTTTTACCGTTGCGGACTGGCTTACTGTTTTTCTATCAGGGGTCCCCATTGTTCTGCCCCTTTTCTGTTAAGTTATTTCCTTAAAGGAGATGTCCCGCGCCGAAACGGGTTTTTTTTTTTTTTTAAACCCCCCCCCCCCGTTCGGCGCGAGACAACCCCGATGCAGGGGTTAAAAAAACCACCCGCACAGCGCTTACCTGAATCCCGGCGGTCCGGCGTCTTCATACTCACCTGCTGAAGATGGCCGCCGGGATCCTCTGTCTTCATGGACCGCAGGGCTTCTGTGCGGTCCATTGCCGATTCCAGCCTCCTGATTGGCTGGAATCGGCACGTGACGGGGTGGAGCTACACGGAGCTACACGGAGCCCCATAGAGAAGAGGAGAAGACCCGGACTGCGCAAGCGCGGCTAATTTGGCCATCGGAGGGCGAAAATTAGTCGGCACCATGGAGACGAGGACGCCAGCAACGGAGCAGGTAAGTATAAAACTTTTTATAACTTCTGTATGGCTCATAATTAATGCACAATGTATATTACAAAGTGCATTATTATGGCCATGCAGAAGTGTATAGACCCACTTGCTGCCTCGGGACATCTCCTTTAATGGTTGCAATCAGCACTCTTAGAATGAAAGACACTTGAACTTTATTCAATGCTATTAAAAACAAAGAGGGGAGCAGAGAATGAACATTCAAGGCAAATATCCCAGTGAGAATGCAGCACCGGGAACCTTGTGAATGAACATCCTCCTTATTAGACACCCATGTGAAGAAAATGTTTCCATAGAATAAACCCAACAACTACACATGGCGGCGCGTTTCGGACATCAGTCCTTGAATGAACAGGAATTAACATCGGGCCACAGAAGTTGGCTGGGAACAAGTCACCGTGTTCGGATGTTCATTCTCTGCTCCCATTTTTCTTCTTAACCAGATGGAATAAAGTTTAAACATGTTTTACTCTGAGGCCTTAGTCAGACGGGCGATTTTTCACGCGATTTGCGGATCGCATGACGGATGCGCATCCGCAAATCGCGTGACCGGTGCGCGCAAGTCGCCCGCAAATCGCCCGAAAATCTGCTCCTAGCCGCGTTTCATTAGAAACGGGCTGAAGCTGTCCAGCGCATTGCATTCAATGGAGACGGCAATACAGCCGTCTCCATTGAAAGCAATGCGCTGCGGGCGAGCCCGGGATGAATTGTCGGTAAGGGCTTAAATATATAAGCCCTTCCCTGCAATCCATCCTAAAATGTGTTAAAATAAAAAGAAATTGTATACTCACCTTCTCCCGGCAGCCGGAGCTCCGCGTGGCCGTCCTGCAGTGGGTGTGAAGGGGGTGTGAGTCAGACCTGCCCCCTGATTGGCTCAGCGCTGAGCCAATCAGAGGCATGCCTCACTCACACCCATTCATGAATTCATGAATGGATGTGAGTCAGACCTGCCCCTGATTGGCTCAGCGCTGAGAGGCAGCAGTCACTCACCCATTCATGAATTCATGAATGGGTGTGTGAGTGTTTTCAGCCTCTGATTGGTCAGGGCTGTGACCAATCAGAGGCAGATCATTCAGCAGGCGGGGATTTTAAAGCCCCGCCGGCTGAATAGTGCCAAGAAGCAGTTCAGGAGAACTGACAGTGGCCGCGGCTGGACTCCGGCTGCAGCGGAAAGGTGAGTATACAATTTTTTTTTATTTTAACACATTTTAGGATGAATTGCAGGAAAGGGCTTATATATTTAACCCCTTCCCGACAATTCACCCCGCGCACGCCGGCAGCCCATTGCTTTCAATGGAGCGGCTGTATTGCCGCTCCATTGAATTCAATGGGCAAACATCGTTCTTCTCTGTCACAGCTGTTACAGCTGTGGCAGAGAAGAATGATTTGTCTTCTATATGTTCTCAATGGGGTCGGCGCTGCTGCCGTCGGCCCCATTGAGCGCATATAGAGAAGAGAACAGGAATCGCAGATCGCAGACAGGTGCGATCTGCGATTTTTTGTTCTATAATTTATCGGACGAGCGCATAAAAAGCGCTCATGTGTCCGATACCATTGCAAAGCAATGGTTTTATAAAATCGCCGGACGCATGAGCATGCGCAAATCGCACGAAAAATCGCCCGTCTGACTAAGGCCTAAGACCCGCAGAATAAAGTGAAGGCAATAGTTTATATCGTTTTTTTATGTTGTATTACTTTTGCCTAATGAAAACTGTTTTTGCATACTATAATTTGTTTAGCAAGAAATATCAGATGGTGAAATTG
Source organism: Eleutherodactylus coqui (assembly GCF_035609145.1). Taxonomy (NCBI): domain Eukaryota; kingdom Metazoa; phylum Chordata; class Amphibia; order Anura; family Eleutherodactylidae; genus Eleutherodactylus; species Eleutherodactylus coqui. The sequence goes on from NC_089839.1 coordinate 305,225,520, forward strand.
CTAGTGCTCCTTACCCAAAACACCCAACGAGCATATGATCGGGTCTAGTGCAATTGGCACCTCCATTAGCTGGCTTAGAAATTCTGCAACCTCCCTCCAATATGTGTAGATACCTGGGCAGCTCCATATTAAATGATTAAAATTGGCCCCCAGTGTTTGGCATCGATGACATTGGTTGGTAGACACCCTGTGCATTTTATAAAGCCTAGTCGGTGTTAGATAGCACTGATGCAGTACATACAATGGAGGTAATGTATTATTTGCAGCTGGCGATACCATAGTATACAATGACTTCACAACATCCCATTGCTCACCGGTAAGGGAGGGGATACGTTACCTCCATCGATCTATCACCGACATTGGCATATAGGAAATTCTAGAATGCAATAGATGGGTGTACAATGCCGATATCAGACCCCTCGGGCATTGAGTGCGCATCATGCCTATCAGAGGGTACAGAGAAAAAGATTGCCTTGGTTCTGGGAATTGTGCAGTAAGAGCGTGCCGGAGTTGCAAATATCTATAGAATCCAGTTCTTGGGACCTGGTAAAGCTGCTGGAGTTGTTCAAAGGAGGCCAGTACCCCGTTAATATATAGATGCTCCAAACATAAAGCATTTTTAATTCTGTTTTTTTTTTTTTTCCTTGAAAAACAGCAATTCTGGTATTTGTTTTAAAAGGGCCTCGAAACAGAATAAATAATGTATAATTAGTTTATTATATGCGTAGCTATGGATTTAGTGATACCAACTATGAAGTTGTTTTTACATTTTTTTCCTATAGAAAGGACTTTTTTAAAGGATTTTTTTTAACTTTGATAGTTTTTTTTAAGTCCAGGTCAATGAACTGAACATGCAATCTTCTGATTGCTTCTATGATGCACTCTAAGGGCTTAGTCAGACGGGCGTTTTTTGCCGCGATTTGCGCATGCGCATGCGTCCCGCGATTTTTTAAAACCATTGCTTCGCAAGGGTATCGGACACATGAGCGCTTTTTATGCGCTCGTCCGAAAAATTATAGAACAAAAAATCGCAGATCGCACCTATCTGCGATCTGCGATTCCTGTTCGCTTCTGTATATGCGCTCAATGGGGCCGGCGCCAGCAGCGCCGACCCCATTGAGAACATATAGAAGACAAATCATTCTTCTCTGCCACAGCTGTAACAGCTGTGGCAGAGAAGAACGATGTTTGCCCATTGAATTCAATGGAGCAGCAATACAGCCGCTCCATTGAAAGCAATGGGCTGCCGGCGTGCGCGGGGTTAATTGTCGGGAAGGGGTTAAATATATAAACCCTTCCCTGCAATTTATGCTAAAATGTGTTAAAATAAAAAAAAATTGTATACTCACCTTTCCGCTGCAGCCGGAGTCCAGCTGCAGCCGCTGTCAGTTCTCCTGAACTGCTTCTCGGCACTATTCAGCCGGCGGGGCTTTAAAATCCCCGCCTGCTGAATGATCTGCTCTGATTGGTCACAGCCTGACCAATCAGAGGCCGGTTTCACTCACACACCCATTCATGAATTCATGAATGGGTGAGTGACTGCTGCCTCTCAGCGCTGAGCCAATCAGGGGCAGGTCTGACTCACATCCATTCATGAATTCATGAATGGGTGTGAGTGAGGCATGCCTCTGATTGGCTCAGCGCTGAGCCAATCAGGGGGCAGGTCTGACTCACACCCCCTTCACACCCACTGCAGGACGGCCGCGCGGAGCTCCGGCTGCCGGGAGAAGGTGAGTATATATATATTTTTTATTTTTACACATTTTAGGATGGATTGCAGGGAAGGGCTTATATATTTAAGCCCTTACCGACAATTCATCCCGGGCTCGCCCGCAGCGCATTGCTTTCAATGGAGACGGCTGTATTGCCGTCTCCATTGAATGCAATGCGCTGGACAGCTCCGGCCCGTTTCTAATGAAACGCGGCTAGGAGCAGATTTTCGGGCGATTTGCGGGCGACTTGCGCGCACCGGTCACGCGATTTGCGGATGCGCATCCGTCATGCGATCCGCAAATCGCGGCAAAAAACGCCCGTCTGACTAAGGCCTAATACTTCTGTGTTGGCATGTTTTATGCAATGTGTGTAAGGCCTTAGTCAGACGGGCGTTTTTCGCCGGGATTTGCGCATGCGCATGGGTCCGGCGATTTTATAAAACCATTGCTTTGCAATGGTATCGGACACATGAGCGCTTTTTATGCGCTCGTCTGATAAATTATAGAACAGTAATCGCAGATCGCACCTATCTGCGATTCCTGTTCTCTTCTCTATATGCGCTCAATGGGGCCGGCGACAGCAGTGCCGACCCCATTGAGAACATATAGAAGACAAATCATTCTTCTCTGCCACAGCTGTAACAGCTGTGGCAGAGAAGAACGATGTTTGCCCATTAAATTCAATGGAGCCGGCAATACAGCAGGTTCCACTGAAAGCAATGGGCTGCCGGCATGCGCAGGATGAATTGTCGGGAAGGGCTTAAATATATAAGCCCTTACCTGCAATTCATCCTAAAATGTGTTAAAATAAAAAAAAAATGTATACTCACCTTTCCGCTGCAGCCGGAGTCCAGCCGCGGCCGCTGTCAGTTCTCCTGAACTGCATCTCGGCACTATTCAGCCGGCGGGGCTTTAAAATCCCCGCCTGCTGAATGATCTGCCTCTGATTGGTCACAGCCCTGACCAATCAGAGGCAGGTTTCACTCACACACCCATTCATGAATTCATGAATGGGTGAGTGACTGCTGCCTCTCAGCGCTGAGCCAATCAGGGGCAGGTCTGACTCACATCCATTCATGAATTCATGAATGGGTGTGAGTGAGACATGCCTCTGATTGGCTCAGCGCTGAGCCAATCAGGGGGCAGGTCTGACTCACACCCCCTTTACACCCACTGCAGGACGGCCGCGCGGAGCTCCGGCTGCCGGGAGAAGGTGAGTATATATATATTTTTTATTTTTACACATTTTAGGATGAATTGCAGGGAAGGGCTTATATATTTAAGCCCTTACCGACAATTCATCCCGGGCTCGCCCGCAGTGCATTGCTTTAAATGGAGCCGGCTCTATTGCCGTCTCCATTGAATACACTGCGCTGGACAGCTCCGGCCCGTTTCTAATGAAACGCGGCTAGGAGCAGATTTTCGGGCGATTTGCGGGCGACATGCGCGCACCGGTCACGCGATTTGCGGATGCGCATCCGTCATGCGATCCGCAAATCGCGTGAAAAAACGCCCGTGTGACTAAGGCCTTACACTGACAGGCAGCCTACTAGGTAGATACTCCAATTCTGGCCATTAGAAAAGAGTGTCAGCAGTAAAGTATAAGCGTCACCCACAGGTTTGGGCTTAGGAACAGCTCCTTTATTCCCATACTGTTACGGTAGTTCATGCTAAGTGCTTACTGCCATGGCGTACTATAATAGTATATCGCAGTGTAGGAACAGGTTAAAAACAAATTACCTATTGATAAAATGTCTAAAAAGCTTGTGAATATTCCCCAATCTAATTCTTGGTTAGCATACAGCCTGGATATTTGTGCACTACTGATCTAACTTTGTGCCATGGAAAGGTCACTGTCATTTATAATAAAAACAAGGAAGATGAAAGGTCAGGCTTCAGTAAAATGATATCATGTTGCAGCCTTTACCAAAAGTCAGAGGATCATTTAATATACATGAATCACAAGTCAACAAATTAACCTCAGCAGCCGAGGTTAGAACACGGTTTTAATAGAAGAGAACCATTGTCACACTTGTTTTTAGATTTAGGCAGCAGTAATTAAGAAAGCAGAAGAACATCTTCCATGTAAAGCTTCAAGGAGGAATTGACCAATATTCACACTCCTAGCTCTTCAGAACCTGTGCTGGCTTATATACAGGGTGTCATCAAAAAGCCTGATCCAGCACTACCGAGTTTCTCAGAAAATAAGACCCTGTCTTATAGTAATATTTGCCCAAAAGGGGTACTAGGTCTTATTTTCGGGGAATGTCATATTTTACTTACCCTGCAGCCGCAGTCCGGCACTTAGCCGCAGGTTTTGGAGCAGCTTGGCTGCACGCTTTGCCATTGCGGCCGGTGCTCCCATAGAGGAAAGGCCCAACGGAAAAAAAAAAGAATGGACATGCTGTGGCCGGGGAATCCATGCCTCAACGTCGGCTTCTGCCGGCTTTGCCGTGACGGATTTGCCATCCCATGTTGACGAGATTTCTGAGAAATCTCGTCCACATGGCTTGCTATCTCTGGGATTAGCGCCCGAAGGCAGATTTGCCGTGGCAAAATTCCGGATGGAATTTCCACGGCAAATCGGCTCTGTGTGAACCCAGCCTTACTCTTCAACTTTACAATTGGGTTTCACTCTGTATGTCTAACGCGGCCACAACACAAAATTGAAATTCAATTTCCGGGGCCCCCATGGGCTCATGTGCTATACCATCGTGTAGCACATTCATGCTGTCCTATCTGAGTATGCTATAGTTATTTCAATATAAGACACCAGTAGTGAGATATAGCGCTGGATCAGTCTTTTGGACTGCATCTTGTAGAATAGCATAAAAGGGGTAATCCACCTAAGATGCATCTTCCAAGAAAGTCATGAAAGGAGATATCCCATGAAACAAAGTTATCTCCTATCTATAGGATAGGGGATAACTTTTGGATTACTTAGGGTCCAACTGCTAGGACCCAAAATGATCCTGGTTATTGGGGTCCGGAAGGTTCCTGCATGAATGGAGCAGTGGCTAAGCATGTATGCCATCACCCCATTTTCTTTAAGTGGAAGTGCAGGACGTCGCCAAGCACTTGAATGTACAGTTGTTATCTCTGGCAGTCACATTGTAATGAATGGAACAGCAGTGCGCATGCTCAACCACTGCGCCATTTATGCCCGTCCTTCAGGACCACAATCCTAGGGATCCTAGGGATCATTTATGGTTCCCAATAGTCAGACCCCACCAATCAGCTATAAATTAACCAGATTTCTGCCAGACGTACACACAAGAAATCTTGGCCAGGTCATGGGAGCCACTCTGAAGGCTGAAAAAAGGTGAATATATGCCTGCAGATGGCTGGGTCGGATCCCGCTGTGAAAATTCTCGCAGCAGGACCCAACCCGAGCCCCTGCAGAGACCAGCGCGACACTCACCTGCTCCAGTGGCTCCAGCTCTGTGATGTGTCGCTTGCCGCCTAGCCGGCGCATGCGCAGAGCAGAGCCAGCGGCCGGTGAGTGACATTTCTGTGCGGTCCTCTGAGATTTCCCGCGGACAAATCGTCTGCATAGGATTGCGTTTTCTAACGCAATCCTAGAGCAGCTTCGCTGGGCGGAAATTCTGCGGGAAATCCCGCCGCGGAACTTCTGCCCATCTGCAGGCGGCCAAAGTCTATTTCTTTATTTTATGCGGATTTTGTCAATTAGTGCGGATATTGCTGTATTTTTAACTGCAGAATGTGTTCTGTGGAATGCTTTGCAAAAATGTCTTGCGTATGTATTTTACGCAGACTGTAATTGCGGAATCACATCTCCTGCCTGTTAGAAATCCGCAACAACAATTCCACAAGACGTCCTGAATTCCACGGCAGAAAGATTTTCTGCTGCAGAATTTAATCTTGTGGTTTTGAAGTGAAGCGCTATAGGGATAACACTGTGATGCAGAAATGTCCGCGTGGAATAATCCTGTCCCGTGTGAAAGGACCCTTTAAAGGGCCATTACCCTTATTGCTTTTTAGTTTGCATCTGAGCCATATAGGCATCTACAGGTATTTACTGTGAACTTCCATTAATTCACACAGATAAAAGTGTCACTTCATGGAAGAAAACAAATGCCGGTCACCTTAACATAATCCCCTCCGGCGCCCCCCTCTTAGCACCTACTATTATTATTTGTCAAACAAAAATTTGTGTTAATGGGCCGCTCTTAAGAGGCCTTTTATATCTTTAAGAGCTAACAGACTTGTCATTATACAAATATCCATCACATTATTGTTCTGGTTGTACAAGTGGTAAATCTCACGGAATGATGGAATTTAACAAATATTACTCACAAAGACACCTGGCCAATGGTGACCCAGTTCTTCTTCTGTTTGGAAAGGTAAACACCACTGAGGTGGCTGAATCAATATCTGCTGAAAAGACACAAATGAATGTCACTATGCCTGAGCTTCATCATTCTCCAAGACAAAATATGTCCAACCAACAGAAACAAAGACAAAGCCCAATCCATATATATGTATATACCAGGGGCTGCTGATAAGTCTTTGGCTTTACCCAGAAAGAAACGAGATAGGAAGATGAAACTTTACATTTATTCCACATCCTCTCCACTGATGCCAACACACTTCTTACATCGGTATTCCAAGTTCTGTAAGCCTTGCAAAAAGAAGGATTTTGGTTGTGGCTCAAACCAGTCATCCATAGCAGCCATGGCATCAGAAATGGTGTCAAATTTGGTCTCCTTGGGGTGTTTCTTCAGGTTTGGAAACAGATGATAGTCGGAGGGAGCTAGATCTGGTGAATAAGGTGGGTGGTCAACCAGCTGGAAGGCTAGCTGTACCAGTTTTACCGTGGTCGCTTGTCCAGTGTGAGCGGAGGCGTTGTCTTGCAGGAACAAGATTCCTTTGGACAGCTTGCCGTGCCTTTTGGCCTTCAGAGCTGCCTTCAATTGGTCCAAAGATTCAATGTAATACCTTGCATTGATGGTGGAACCATTTTGAAGGTAGTCCACTAGCAGCACGCCCTCCTTATCCCAGAATACAGATGTCATCACCTTAGTGGCTGACCTTCTTTGGGCGAGGAGAACCACTGCGCCTCCACTCTTCTGTCTGCTCCTTGGTTTCAGGGTCATACAAATAAATCCAGGTCTCATCCATAGTGACCAGTCGATCCAGGAAGTTCTTATCAGTCTGGAAACGCTGACAAATGGACCGGGAAGTTTTCACTCGCATGCTTTTCTGATCGGTTGTCAAACATTTGGGGACCCACTTTACAGATAGCTTCTTCATGTTCAAATGTTCATGGATAATGACACAAACACATTCACTAGAAATCCCCATGATGTCGGCTACTCCTGCAGCTGAAATTGGCCGATTCTCCAGTATGAGGTTGTGCGCAGCATCGATGATCTCCGGAACAACAACCTCTCTCGGTGGTCCGGGACGTTCCTCATCATTGGTGCTGAAGTGGCCCGTTTTAAATTTGGCAACCCAGTTCTTAACTGTAGAATATGAAGGGCATTGATCCCCCAATGTCTGCCACATATCACCATGAATATTCTTCATGGTCTTTCCTTGCAGAAACAAGAATTCTATCACTCCTCTGCTTTCATTTGCTGTGAATATCGCCTTAGATTCCGCCATTTTGTTTTCCCGCGTGCCGAGATCACGGTTGCCATAAGCTACAAACACAAAATTTTGAAAACATATATTAGACACAGGCTTTCATGTGATGTAACATTCATTACCATAGAAACCAAAAAAAGAACACAAAGCCAAAGACTTATCAGCAGCCCCTCGTATAACTCAATACTGGAGTCCTATCTTGAAACAACAATAGTATATTTGAATAGGAAGGCGTGGATAGGCTACATGGGCTTCTGGGGGCCCCAGAACATGGATTTCAATTTTGTGTTGTGGCCCCTGTAAGAGATAAAGAGGAAAACCTAATTGTAAAGTTGAAGAGTAACATGTGAGAAGCAGAAACCACTTTCTACATCTCTCTAAGTTCCGTAGGACTGCTGCTATGACGGAAGTAATGAAAGCATACTCAAACTGGCCTCCCTGTTCTACAACACATGCATGAGGCTGTCATTGGAGCTCTGTTAATTCAAGTAGACTGGCACCTGAATCTTCTGCAGATGACGGTGGATAACTTCATAGATGATCTGCCCCTATCATAGCAAATGAGGCAACTCCTTAATGACCAGTTTTTGCATAGGTGCTTAGGAGATTCAAGCTTCATGTACCTTAGACATCGAGGAGGTAGGCCTCATCTACTTCATCATCTCAGCTCTGAGTTGCCGTATCTTCATAGAAAGCATCTAGCAGGTTATATTATGGAACCTCAGGGAATGGTTGGCGCTGAGCAAACACCTGGTGGTAGGCCTTACTATGTATTTGGCATCAGAGGCTCTGACCAGGCTGGAAAAGAGACATCTTCAATTGCTGCTTGACAACTCTATTAACCAGAACAACTTCTCACTTGCTTGGAATGCGTCCGATCCAGCGTCAGGAGTACCGCAGCATTTGTGCTGCATTGACACTGTCTTATTACCCGAATCATCTCTCCTGCGTATTCAAGCTTCTCCAGCCAAATTCTAACAGAGAAACGGACAAATAGCATCCCTTGGTCCCACAGAGCCCAAAGCCCTGCTGAAAGAAAACGTGTATCCAACTCTAACAATATCTCTTGCACTTTTACACCAAAATCAAAACTTCACAACTCTTTCTTTTAGTGCGGTGGCTACATGCGGGACCACAATACAGTATCCTTCCACATGAACCCGCAGGCGCTATACATGAGCAGATGCAAAACAAAAATACAACATAACAGGACCCTTCTTACATTCCCAATTTGCTCAAGCTTTCAGTTTTTTCTTCGGACATAGGAACAAAAAAAAACAAAAATAGTGGAATTCCAGGTCCATTATTTGGTAGACACCAAGGTACCCAATGGACCCCACTGACTTATAATGAGGTCCATCAGGTTCCACCACAGTATCCATCATTTGGATAGTAAAAATAGCTCTGCATATTACGCTTCATTTCCGTTCTTCCCTTGAAGAACCTCTTAACATCTACGTGTGGTATCAGAGGCTTTATGCATCCTTTAAATTGAACGTATACTATATTCTTCACATACAATATGTGACCGTGCTGTCACCATAGCAATATTTCAAAAAACAAACACCAGTTTAGCCCGATCTTTTAAATGTTTACACAGTTGCTTGATATGTGAAGAAGTGATTTATGTATATGCAAAAAAAGCACATGATCATGGGTGACCTGTCTACACAATTTGTACAACAAGTATTAGGTGTGAAATGTAGTCCATGTCTTACTTGCATTAATACCAGATATTAAGTATTGCAGTAGGTCTTTGGTTGCCATGAAAATATTTGGCGTAATTAGAGTTATCTACAGAGAAAATAACACCTCCAGCGGGGGATTTCAGGTGGGATTCCATTCAATGTACAGAAATTATGTCACGTGTCTCACTGAAACCATTTTGTTGAAAGTTGGAAGGAATATCACACTGTTTTCTTCCACAAGTGCCGCACTCGGTGACATTTTAGAAGTCCTGAAACAAAAAGTAAAACTAATATTGTCATATGATAGCCTTAAATGACACCACTATAGACAGTAAGAGAGGAAATAGCCTTAAATGACACCACTATAGACAGTAAGAGAGGAAATTACTAACATGGCATCCTTGGGCGTAGATCTAGAGGGTTGATAAAAGGGCTGCGGAGGTCATATTCGCACATGGGCCGTGGTGCCTGAAAGACATTTCATGGATAAAAAGATAAAGAAATAGCCAAATTCACAATTTTTTGAAGGCGTTGATGCAGAACTAATGTAGGCAGCCTAACAGAGCATTGGTCAAGGGTTTATCCATGTGAAAGCAAAGCGTGAGGATATGATTGACCTCAGGGGACCCAATTGTTCCAGAGAATGAAAGGATCACAACGATGGTTTAGTGTTAGGGTTCTTTTACACGGGCCAACTATTGCCAAAAAAGAAAATCATTCAAATTAGCGATTTTGACTGATAGTCGTCCCATGTAAAAGAGGGAAAAACTCAACAGGGTGGTAAGAAATTAGTTACTAGTTGCTTTGTTTCAGCTAAAATTTTCTAAAACTTTTGACATGTCAGACATAAATGTCAAAAGTTTTGATCAGCGGGTGTTCAACTGCTGAGACCCTCCTGAATGGTAAAATGAGAAGTATGCAGCTCTCACCCAAGCAATTTTCACCCACAGCTCTCTTCTCTACTTTTCTGCTTTTCCCGACAGCTGAAGACAGCGCGCAAAGAGATCTGTAGTACTTCTATAGACCTCTATGCGAGCTGTCTTCAGCTGCAAGGAGGAGCCTAAAGCAGTGAAGACAGCTGACGGGTGACAGCGTTCGAGGGGGAGCAGATCCCTCGTTCTAGCGATCAGTGGTCTAAACTTTTGGCTTGTCTCTCTGATATGTCTAAAGTTTTTGAAACAGTGTGGTTATCCTTTAAACAAAACAACTAGTGAGCAACTTCTCGCTCAGTGTAAACAGGTAGTTGTTCATCTTCAAATCACTGTCTGTTCACAGTAAATGGGGGAGGTTGGCCTGAAGAAGTCTGCAGTGTGCTTTGCCTCCATTCACTGAACAACTATTGCTCCTGTGTGAAAGTACAGGAGCGATAGTTGTCCCTTCTAAAAGTACCCTAAGGTACCAGAAGTTATGGTTATCAGACATGTGAAGTGTGGTGTTTAACACTATTTTGTCTGCTTGATATTAATGCAGATGCATTGAGGAGATGAGCTTAGCTTCGGCAATTTTGCAATAGCTGAAAGAAATACAGGTAAAAAAGGTGTGTTGGCCATGTGTACATCATCTTTGTGTTTCCTTTGGTGAGTATTTGAGAGCTAGAATCTGAACTACCGCCTACTGTGACATTGGTGAGGTGACATCTCTGTAACTGATGGGCCTTCCATGTGAACCGAGCACTACCAAACACTGTCTGGCGTGTGGCTGAGTTATGGGTGCCCAAAAAGGTGATGGTTGGCCCATTCAAAGAACCAGACTGATCTCCTACATTATATAACATCAACACTGCATAACTTTCAAAGTTTTCCCTACAGAGTTGCTTGCCGGCTTCTGAATGCACAGGGAATATGCTCCACTGTGGAGGGGAAGCATTGAAGGGGTCACAGTACTAAACCATTTAACTTCAAATCAGGCCCTACTTAAGTGCTAAACACTTAGAGGAAGGCCTGCATGACTGAGTTTGGAGGGAGTGAGTTGAAGTATTGGGTTACAAAGGGATTAATGAGTTGGGGGGGTAGTGGGGGTTACAGGTAGAGCTAAGGGATTGTAAGAGGGCACAAAAGTGGGTCGGTAGTCATTCTAGGTAAGCCAGGGAATAAATCTCTTATCCACCTTCCCATTTAGGGTATGTCCACTCACTTGTTTTTCTGTTCCTGTCGGGTATATTTACAAGGGTGCATGGCCATGTTCAATAAGACAGGATGCACATGTTAGATGGTAACATGGTGTGCTATGTTGGCATGTGCAGAACTTGGGTTTATTGTATTTGTGGTGGCAGTAGGTTTTTTGGCCCAACAGTGGGTTTGGGACTTTGTCATGGTATGGCGTTGGGGAAAGTCCTTGGAGTTGGCAAGGAATTTTGTGGCTCTGATGTTTGGAGAAGATGCCAGTATGGCAGTAGTCTGCGTGGTTGCTGACTGGTGGCTCATTAGTTGTTACTTCTGCCTCTGAGCACCTGCTAATTGGCTAGTGGTAAAGTCATGGCTTTGATGTGTAGACTAGAGACAGACCTTTTGGGGGCTTCAAGGACTTCATTATTTTCTATATGCTTAGGATATTCTATTATAACTGTAAATATTGGTTTGGGGGATGGGGCCTCAGTTATTTGGGTTGATACCCGGATATATTAATTGTTGAATTTAACTAAATGTTGTTTGCTAATAAAATGGCTGCTGCGGTCTATTAAATTCAGCTAAGGTGTTGCATGTTTATTTCTTGGGTTGGGTAATAGGCAGACACAGGAAAGGAAAGAGTTGACAATACCCTAGTCATGGATATTCACTTTCTAACACTGAGCAATTGCAGCTGTCACATGTAAACACTGAACATATGTCTGCAGGCAGATGTCAAAATTACTGCAGCTTTATTTAAAATATATTAACGCATATCTCCCCAGACCTTGAGATACAGATAGGCTTTATCATCCAAGCCCTTCCTGCTTCATTTCATACAAAGTCATGATCTGTTTTTTTTTATCCACTTACATTTCATATAATGCTTTTCTTTATTCCACCGAGTCTCAAAATATGGAAAATACATTATGTCGTCATTGTGGGACTGGAATGACTTCTCTAACATCGTCTGTCCCAAACATCATACTTAGAAAATACATAAAATCACAAAAAAGGAAATAGACAGACAAAAAAGTCACATAAAGCAGCCATATACTCACTGATATGCTGATACAAGAGGGCAAGCATATACACCATATCCCTCAACATGCAGGCAGGCAGACTGCTAAATGAAGGACCAAAAAACACACTTGAGGACACGGATGAGCAGCCACTCACAACCCTCCTTAATATTGAGGGGGGGGGGGGGTAGTGTTTATTCCTGCGCAGAAGAGTAGATACAGGGTGTCAGACCAGACAACCTATAAGTGACACCATATTTGAAGCTAGTGGGTTGCCCTGCACCCCAAAAGGTGAACCACACTGGCACTGGCACCCTGGGCTTCCCCAGCATTCAAAGTTGCACTGCATGTTATAGATAAATACTAATAAGTGTGAGATATTAGCTAATATTTTGGCCAAAATACGTGAGCCCACAACCCTCATCACGGGTCCTTGCTTATTGTGGGTCCCTACAGTAATATTAGTTAAAATCACAGAAAGAGAAATGTCACGGAAAGCATCCATATACTCCTTGATATACTCATACAAGAAGGCAGGTATATACACCACATATCCCTCAACATGCAGCCAGCTAGACTGCTAAATGGAGGAGCAAGAAACACATGTAAGGACACTGATGAGCCGCCACTCACAAGCCCTCCTTATACTAAGGTGGGCGGCTGCTTAGTGTTTAATCCTGCACAGAAAAGTAGATACACGGTGTCACACCACATGGTACGTGTAGAGCACCATGCAGTCTTACCACCTATCAGTGATGCCATATTTTATTTTTTGCTTAGTTAAAGGGGTTGTCTCGTGAAATCAAGTGGGGTTCAGCACTTCTGTATGGCCATATTAATGCACTTTGTAATATACATCGTGCATTAATTATGAGCCATACAGAAGTTATTCACTTACCTGCTCCGTTGCTAGCGTCCCCGTCACCATGGATCCGTCTAAATTCGCTGTCTTCTGGCATCTTTAGACGCGCTTGCGCAGTCCGGTCTTCTCCCTGGTGAATGGGGCCGCTCGTGCCGGAGAGCTGGTCCTCGTAGCTCCGCCCCGTCACGTGTGCCGATTCCAGCCAATCAGCAGGCTGAAATCGGCAATGGACTGCACAGAGCCCACGGTGCACCATGGGAAAAGACCCGCGGTGCATCGTGGGTGAAGATCCGGGCGGCCATCTTGGTAAAGGAAGAAAGAAGTCGCCGCAGCGCGGGGATTCGGGTAAGTAATAAACTTTTTTTTTTTTAACCCATCCCTTGGGTTTGTCTCGCACCGAACGGGGGGCCTATTGAATAAAAAAAACCCCGTTTCGGCGTGAGACAACCCCTTATCCTACTCCAAAAAATAATAAAAGTCTCATTTTTAATCATTTAAACACCTTGTTTTCTACAACGTAAAGGGCTTTCTAGGAATTTCCATTAATGACCTATCCTTAGGATACACCATTAGTGCGTGATCAAAGGGGATCTGACCATCAGAACCTCTGTGATCAAAAGAAGAATAATGCAGCTTCATAGCTTTTCAAACACAGTTGTGCATTTGGATGTGACTGTTGTTGGTCTTACAGGGAAACCTGAACTTACCTTTACCAGAATGGGGATAAGCAACCAATGCACTTAGTGTCTGCAACACAAAATAGGGCTATAACGTCTTTCTTCTGCTGATCAGCAGGGTTACCTTAATCAGACTGCCACCAAACAATGTTTGATTCTTCTTATTGGTGGGCATCTCAGGGATTGGACCTTAAAGAGACCATGTCAGATTATTTGAGCCCTACATGCCAAGTTTATAGGCTCAAAGTGGCTTACCCGCTAAATTAGGGGATGTACATTTTATACTTACCTACCCTGCTATTTCCCTGGTGTCAGTGTTCAGACAGGCTGCTGCAGTGCATTGAGCAGCACGTTACCCGTTGAACAGCTGGGAAGGTGAGTATAAAACTTACATTCCCGGACTCAGCAGGGAAATAATTTCTAAATAAATAATTAGAACTTTTTCACTTAATTTTAGGGTTTTTTTATTACATTTTTGCTTTAATGTGGTATTATACAGGATCATAAAAGAGGGTCTTTCATATCTCCAGAAACAGCTCCACTCTTATCCATAGGTTGTGTCTGGTATTACAAAGCTGCCCATTCAGTTGAATGTGGACGGACTGTAAATGTAGACAAGGCCCATAGATAAGAGTTGTGTTATCTCTGGTTAAAGAGCAGGTTTTATTCCCCAACTTCAACATAGAATAACTTTGATAGTATGACTTTTCCTTGTTTGATGACTTATTGCATGGCTTTTGTATTTTGACATGGCCCTAGCTGCGATCTTTTTTTTATATGTTCCTTAGCATCATTCATTTTCCTATAAATGAAGATTTTACACCGGGGAATTTCAAAAGGAAATAATCTAATTAACTTCAATTGATTTTTTAAATAATTAATCAATTATCACTTTTTACAGCACTTGACTACTTCATTTCCTATAAATTCACCAGCTACATCATAGACTACATTCAACTAAGAACATAAAAACACCCCACCCCCTCCCCCCACCAAAAATAAAAAAATCTGAAAAAATTGAGCAAGATACGACCATTATTAGTGCCCTAGTGTACATGCTGTATCTATAATCCATCTTTATTGACGGCAGGTCATATCGTGTGACTTTGGCCAAGCCATACACTGATCCAGATGATGAGCCACCCTGTAATGCGATACATGACTGCGTCCCATTCAATCTTCTTTTTTATAAAAAAAAAGAATTCTATTCCAAAAATATTGTGTGGTATTAATTTTATGTTTTACCTCAACAAGTTCTAATCCTTCTTTGTTCTTCAGTGGGTGTCATAACATTAAAACCTAAAGTGTTTCATTTATTTCCTTTTTACAACATTTTTTTAGGCGAGGAATTTTGAAAATGGTGAGTTAATTTTATCCAATAAGTTTTTATACAGAAATGTAACAAAAATAACTAAGCAGAAAGTAATAATAATAGTAGTAATAATAATAAAAGAAAAATGTTTCAAAAAGATTTGTGCTTTTTTTGCTTGTATGGACTCAGTCACACAGGCGCTGATGGGCCGTGTTACTGCACGATAAGACGGCCCCACTGGGTGCGGACGTCTCTCTGCATGACCGGCTCCATTGCCGGCCATGTGTTCTATCTGCCGGCCCGTGAGGTACAACGGTCTTATCCTGCAAAAACACGGGCGCATCAGCGCCTGTGTGACTGAGCCCTAACATTGTATTATGTAAAATAGAAAAGTTCAATCTAACTTATACATTTTATTTGCAATACCTTGCCAATCCTTGTGGTGTGCTGTTACACTACTCTACTAAGTTGAGAAATGATTTACAGTGACACAGCGGTAAGCTTGTTGTTTTTTCAACTTTTATTTTTTATTTATCTAAAATAGAAAAAGAAGCAGCCCGGTATTAGAGGGACACTGTAACCATGGAAGTTGTGGTGCTGTGGTGGTCATGACAGGGAGCTGGGGGGGGGGGGGGATGTAATTTTTTAAACTCACCTACTAGCCATTCCTGCGATGTCCTACCATTAAGTCCGCATATACATATATAGGAGAACGTGCACACCAGTCTGAAAAGAGTCTGGAAAGAGTCACGCTTTCAAATTGCATGTGGATTTCACAGGAGGACACCATAGAGTGAGTGAATATAAATATTGCCTCCCCTGGCTCCCTCTTTTCTATTTTTCATCTATCTGTTTATCTATTATTTCAGAATTGTTTTACTTATTTCTTTCTCACAACATTCTTAGCTAAGGAATTTAGAAAATAATGATGTAATATGTTGCTTATCCTTAAAAGTGACAGTCACAATAAGAAATACATTTCTAACCAATATGTTGAATGTTGTAAAATAAAGTTCAACTAAGAAACATATTCCTCGCAATACCAGGCCTAACCATGTGGTGTGCTGTTACATTACTCCACAAAATAGAGCAATGCTCTACACTGACAGATAGTGATAAAAAGTATTAATTGTATCTATTTATTTATCTCATATCTATCTCATATCTATCTATCTCATATCTATCTAATATCTATCTATCTCATATCTATCTATCTCATATCTATCTATCTATCTCATATCTATCTATCTATCTATCTATTTCCTATCTATCTATCTATCTATCTATCTATCTATCTATCTCATATCTATCTCATATCTTTCTATCTATCTATCTCATATTTATCTATCTATCTATCTATCTATCTATCTATCTATCTATCTATCTATCTGTTCACCTCTTTCTTCTATTCTTGACTATCTAGTTGAATAGACCTTGCTCATATCTATCTATATCTATCTATCTATCTATCTATCTATCTATCTATCTATCTCTCTATCTATCTATCTCATATCTATCTATCTATCTATCTATCTATCTATCTATCTCTCTATCTATCTATCTATCTATCTCCTATCTATCTATCTATCTATCTATCTATCTATCTCATATCTATCTATCTATCTCATATCTTTCTATCTATCGACCTATCTATCTCATATCTTTCTATCTATCTATCTATCTATCTATCTATCTATCTATCCCATATCTATCTATCTATCTATCTCATATCTTTCTATCTATCTATCTATCTATCTACCTATCTATCTCATATCTATCTATCTATCTACCTATCTATCTCATATCTTTCTATCTATCTACCTATCTATCTCATATCTTTCTATCTATCTATCTATCTATCTCATATCTTTCTTTCTATCTATCTATCTATCTATCTATCTATCTATCTCATATCTTTCTTTCTATCTATCTATCTATCTATCTCATATCTATCTCCTATCTATCTATCTATCTATCTATCTATCTATCTATCCCATATCTATCTATCTATCTATCTATCTATCTATCTATCTATCTATCTCATATCTATCTCCTATCTATCTATCTATCTATCTATCTATCTATCTATCTATCTATCCCATATCTATCTATCTATCTATCTATCTATCTATCTATCTACCTATCTATCTCATATCTTTCTATCTATCTATCTATCTATCTCATATCTATCTATCCCATATCTATCTCATATCTTTCTATCTATCTATCTACCTATCTGTCTCATATCTTTCTATCTATCTATCTATCTATCTATCTATCTATCTATCTCATATCTATCTCATATCTAGCTATCTACCTATCTATCTCATATCTTTCTTTCTATCTATCTATCTCATATCTATCTATCTCATATCCATTTTTCTATCTGCTCACCTCTTTCTTCTGTTCTTGACTATCTAGTTGAATAGACCTTGCAGTATGTAAGTACAAATGACATAAATTCATATTCTGCTGAAATCAAAGGCCATTTTTTTACATTTACGAAAGTGGTGATAGTGAAAATGCAAATGAAACAGCCTTTGATATAGTAAAGTCTTTTGATGTGAAACACACTAAAATGTATATTTGTTTTTATCATTTTTTCATAGAGAATATAATGACATTCTTTGAAGCTTGTTGCTTCCAGTAACCATGAGTAAAAGCTGAGGATTTCAAACAACATTTCCAGGTGTAATCTGGCAGGGGCCACTGTCTATGGGATAAGTTATCCCCCAGCATGGTTAGAGATAAGCTCTTAAGTCAAAAACAGCTAAGAGGAAGATTTACGATTCTGAGGACTTAACATTTGATTATTAAGTAAGCACAAAAACACGGCATCACAATATGTTGTTCGTTTTCATGTATGACTCTTGTCCTCGCAATATTGGCTAAGATTTTGAAGACAAAATATATGCAAAAAAATATGTAACTCTAACAACTTAATTGATCCTGATGATGGACAATTAGAGGTATACTTAAAGTAGAGTATTTCTACTTGAGTAAACTGCTTAAAGGGACTGTGCAAACATGCCCAACCCCTTTTAGAATGGGTGGCCTGAGTTGATCAGCTGACCATCCCAGGGCCGGTTCTGGCACTTCCGGCAAACAGCTGATTTTGCTGGAGAAATCCACCCCCACATTTCTCTGTAGGGTTAATGTAGCATTGCAGTACAGTCACTCACATGAATGCCCGAGCTGTAATTACAAGGATGTACACATGGTCAGTATGGATGGGAGCCACTCTTAGAGAGCAGATCTCTATTCTGGTTATCGAGTGATGTCCTGAGTGGGGAACCCCACTCAATGACATTCTCATGCTTTAATAGGGCATATTAACTGGTGATGCCTTCTTGGCACCATCACATAAATTTTTTTATATAGTTTTTGGCCATGACTAAATAAAAACAATATACTCATCGGGTCTTCTGGCCTTGGGATATCCTATAAACCTGTCTTTCCAGGTAATGTAGAAGCCCTAGAAGGTTTTCGGGACATCATGAAAGATGTCCCGTGCTGAGTCATGTGGGTAATCACTGCAGCTAATGTAGTGTGGCAATGAAGAGGTGAGTATTGTTTGGTTTTTCTTTATTAACAATTCATCACCCCACTGCCAACAAAGCTTATATAACTTAGAAAACCCTGTTAATATTACTTGTCCACCAGTACCATTACTGTTTCTCCATCAACATTTTAGTATATGTTTTAAAAAGGGTTATATATTACTAGAATACACCATCAATAACTGTGGGGCTCAAGAACTGTGACACCAACTAATCTCTAAACCTGTTGGAGTCCATTGTGGACCATGTGGCTTCTGGTAAATGCCCAATTGAGCAAATAAGAGGTGAAGTGGCTACTACATTGTATCAGCTGTCACAGAAGTCGTACCTCACCAATTAGACACCAATAGCATAACATTTTCTATCTTAAGACAAACCCTTATACAGTACGTATACTGACATGTTAATGGAGAAGCTGTGGTACTCACTGGATACTTGTGGACAAATTAGCTGTTGTAAAATGTGTGAATCATCTACGGTACTGAATTTGATATGATAGCCCAAAGTCATCTCCAAAATGGTTTTACCTTTGCTGACCCAATAACACACCAAACCTGG
Source organism: Eleutherodactylus coqui (assembly GCF_035609145.1). Lineage (NCBI taxonomy): Eukaryota > Metazoa > Chordata > Amphibia > Anura > Eleutherodactylidae > Eleutherodactylus > Eleutherodactylus coqui. Next base: position 305,244,626 of record NC_089839.1, read on the forward strand.
GCTCACCAGCAGATCCTGTGTTGGACCAGTATGACTCTGGACCTCACATGACCAGAAATACTGCATTGTTCTCCTACTAGGACTAAAGCTTTCTCCTGTACTTTTGTATTGCAGTACATTGTACAAGCGATTGAAAGTTCAAGCTTCCAATGAGACAATAAAAAAAGTTAAAATACGTTTAATAAAGGTTTTTTGTGTAACTATGTTAATATATTAAAACTTAAAGGGGTTGTCCCGCGAAACAAAGTTGGGGTATACACTTCTGTGTGGCCATATTAATGCACTTTGTAATATACATCGTGCATTAATTATGAGCCATACAGAAGTTATTCACTTACCTGTTCCGTTGCTAGCGTCCTCGTCTCCATGGTGCCGTCTAATTTTCAGCGTCTAATCGCCCGATTAGACGCACTTGCGCAGTCCGGTCTTCTCCCTTCTGAATGGGGCCGCTCGTGCTGGAGAGCGCTCCTCGTAGCTCCGCCCCGTCACGTGTGCCGATTCCAGCCAATCAGGAGGTTGGAATCGGCAATGGACCGCACAGAAGACCTGCGGTCCACCGAGGGTGAAGATCCCAGCAGCCATCTTCGAAAGGTAAGTAAGAAGTCACCGGAGAACGGGGATTCGGGTAAGTACTATCCGTTTTTTTTTTTTTAAACCCCTGCATCGGGTTTGTCTCGCGCCGAATGGGGGAGGCTATTGAAAAAAAAAAAAACCCGTTTCGGCGCGGGACAACTCCTTTAAACAAAAACCTTTTCGCTGTGCATGTATAAAAATGAACTCAATAGGAAAAATATAATTGGCATTGACGTGTTCATAAAAATCTGGTCTATTAAAATATTGTACTATTTATCACCACATGGTGAATAATGTCAGGATAAAAACATACACAATGCCAGAACTGCACTTTTTTGGTCCCCCCATCTGCCAAAAAAAAGTGATTAAAAAACTGTATGTGCCCTAATATGGAACCAACAGAAACAACAGCTTACCCTGCAAAAAGCAAGCCCTTACACAGCGCCATTGATGGAACATAAAAAAGATATGGGAGTCAGAAGATGGCAACTGAAAGCAATTCCTTTGTTAAAACTAAAAAATCTAGGTAAATTTGGTATGGCCATAATCACATTGACCCATAGAAGAAAGTTAACATCATTTTTACCACACTATGAAGGCCATATACGTAAAACCTCCCCAAAAAAGACTATCCAATTGTACTTTTGTCTCCCATTTTACCCAACTTTTAAAAAGGTTCTTCAACATTCCACATTAAATGGTACCATTAAAAAACACAACTCGCCCCTAAAAAAACAAGCCCTGATAGATTATATTGATGGAGTTATGGCTCTTGGAAGGCAGAGATGAAAAAAAGTACAAAATGAAAAATCGAAAAATCTCTGGTCTTGGAAGTGTTAAATGTGCCACCACTTCAACAATTTGCTAAAAAAAAAAACAATCAACCAAAAATAAATGAGCCCGGCCATTGTGTATGTTTAGTCCCGAAGCAGAAATCTCTCTAAATGTCTAAATTTTATTTGACAGCCTTTAATTCTTCCTAATTCGAGCTTGAATATGCAAATAACACCCAGCTGTACATTAGCCAATCATTACACCATGAAGAATGAAAATATAAATGAACAAGCCAAAAATGTAAATAGAGGAAATGTGCGGACAAAACATTGATCTTTCACAAAAGTTGCCCAAATACTAGCGTGATAAATTTCTGATCAAATGAAAACTGTCAAAATATTATAGTTCTCGGGCATTAAAGAACAAAAGCGATGTAGAACAATGCGGCTGTCATCACTCCAAGCATGTTGGATGGGGAAAGGTTCTATTCTATTCTCTTTGATGACCCTATTCTTGTTGAGCTTTTCCTATATTTGCTAGCTGATGGAAAACAATTTGGATAGTGGCCCATATTGCTCAAAACTGTGTAATACTAGGATAAAAGTGGATAAACGCCAGCGCTGATAGATATATTGTCAGTTCCTTTGGAGAGGCACGGATACCCAGATATAATAGTATTTAGAAATGACCCCTTCTGTCAGCAGGAGGAAGTGATTGTGAGATTGAGATGATTTGTATTGGATGTCATTGAATAGACTACATTATAGGCTCTTTTGGAATAGAATATGTATATATGCATTGTTCTCACACTAAAATAGTTCTCTTCCAATTTCTTTAGTAAATGATTTCGACGGAAAAGTTGATGAAAGCCGAATGTAAAACTAAAATGGCTAAACCTCGTTTTTTGAGTAACTGACTACTCGGGCAAAAAGATTTGGGGGGCGCCGGGGAGCGGGTGGCGGCGTGGTGGAGTGGGGGGTAGCAGTGGGAAACAGGGGGGAGCTCTCTCTGTCTCTCCCCCCCCACTCCCCTCTGCAACCCCCCGCTCACCCCCGACGCCCCCCCCCCGAATCTTTTCGCCCAAGTAGTCAGTTACTCAAAAAAAAGCGGTGCTCGATTGCGAAATCGCCCTAAGCGAGTACGTTCGCTCATCTCTATTTATGTTTCATCTGCTACTGAATGCCATTTCGTCTTTTTAGAACCTAAAAAAGGCTCAACATTCTGCTCTGTTTAGTCTCATCATATATTTTTATAGTGTCCAGAGATCTTTACTTTCTAATACAGAGCTTCAAATAGCCTCCTTGTTTTATCACAGTCTGTTGAAATGTTCCCACCAATGGCATCCAGTGGCAGCACTGCCTAGTAGCATACTGTCAGGATCTTCAGATATGGAACCACTGTGACACACACTAATTTGGCTTTGGGCTAAATCTGGAGATGACTTCTGAGGAATCCTGGTCTTTACTCTTTCTTCACCCCGCCAGTTGGGATCTGGGTTTTCTACTGGTCCCCAGGCCGTTACTCTAAAAGTGGTCCCAGCAATGTGGTAGCTGACTCTGCAAGAGATGAAAGCGTGGCATCAGAGCATGTGAGCAGAAGCAAAGCCAGGTCAATCTGGGTTGGGGTAGACAGTGTAATGTCAGAGTTAGGAAAAGGTCCCGCACAGTACAATGGTCCTGAGGTTGGGGCAGGCAGGAGAAAGGTCAATACAACAAACCAAGGTAAGGAGCGGAGAATACAGCAACATCAGGAATAGCCAGAGTCAGAAACCAGAGAGTCAATGTAAATGATATAGCACCTTAAGCTGAACCAAAAGACCATAAATTAAGGCATCTTCCTTAGGATGATGGTGCCTGATACAGCAATAAATACCTCATTATCCATAGGGGAAGATTTAGGAAGATGCACACTGGCATGAAAGTACATGCCATCCAGGCTGCTGACAGGAACAGGGCAGATGTCACAGCTGGGTGTCTGCAGGAGAAAGAAGTAGGGACCACACAACAGCCACCAGCTTGGCAGAGTGTTCATGTGTTCTCAATAGGGAGAGGGATTAAGCCGCTGCCAAACACCTGCGGTGGCTAAACTCTATTGAGTGAAAAAAGATTGGGAATTTTGCAATACAACATGCCCAACCCATTTTATCCCCAATTTCTGCCATCAGGGGAGTACCAAGACATCCCCATACAAATTAGATGGTTGGTTGGCCCTACCAAAATCATAAGATTTGGCCAACATTCATCTAATGTCTATGGCCACCTTTAGACAATGGCTTATAGAGAAGCAGTCATGAGCGGCACAAGAGCAACCGTTTCTTCCTTGTGAAGGATAGCTATTCTGGATACTTTTTCTCAGGGAGCATTACCCTAAAGAAGCTCTAGTAACCTAATATTGGCATGAAGAATATGCAGCTTTTAAATACATTAGGTGCGGAGAACCTATTCAGAACTGAAGAAGTATATTGTTAGTGAGCAAAGTTCACACAAAGTATGAAGTGGGATCAAAACTCAAACCCTTCTTTCGTGGATGGCAATCCCCAGAGCAATAGAAGATGGGTGCAGTTTGATCTTCACTATGGGTACCCCTTTTTTCTGTGTATGCTCTTGGCACTCTGTAAACAAATCAGCATTTGCATTGCAGTTTCCATCTTTCCTCTAAGAAGCCCACAACCAGGCAGCATGAATTTGTAACGGCCCGTTGTCATTTCTCACTTTCTCCTGGAGTTGTGATTTGACATGGCCTTCCGTCACATGGTGGACAACACTCCTCTGTTCTCCCCTAGGTTTATGCCCATAGGGAGCACATGCTCCCTCTCCTCTCTTAATAGGCCAGCATGCACTCCCTAACCTCATTCCCCACTAATCACCAGTGTTCATCTGCTATTTTAGGCATCCTTCCCTCGTGGAAGATGCCTAAGCAATTGGTTTCATTAGCCATTGTGACAAGTCCCAGATAGTGTGCTTTCCTGGTTATGATTCTTGCCTGTTTATTAACCTTTCCGAATTCTGTGCTCCCTGACCTTGGCTCTGTATTTTGGACTTTGCTATTGTTTGTTGCCTGTCCTGACCTATGGCTGGGAACTCATTAAAGCACCTGTCCTGACTTAAGATTATTTTGACACTTCAACTCTGTTCAGACATACCGGTACCACCCCTCGGCCCAGTGGGGTGTCAGCAGCTACATTACCATGACTATCTGTGCGTGTAATGGCTTGAGGACCCCACAACAAAGCCAGTATCCCATTTGGAGGGGCTCAGTGTGAAAACTGGGCTTCCTACTGTCACCTAAGATAGCCCAAAGCCAAACCAGTGTGTGGCAAGGCAGATCCAATGAAATCTTCCTGACAAATTTACAATCATCTAGGGGCACAAAAATATTTTAAAGGGGTTGTCCCGCGCCGAAATGTTTTTTTTTTTTTTCAAAAAAAAACATATTCCCCCCCCCCCCCCGTTCGGCGCGAGACAACCCCGATGCGGGGGTTAAAAAAGAACACCGCACAGCGCTTACCTGAATCCCCGCGCTCCGGTGACTTCTTACTTACCGGTTGAAGATGGCCGCCGGGATCTTCTACCTCCGTGGACCGCAGCTCTTCTGTGCGGTCCATTGCCGATTCCAGCCTCCTGATTGGCTGGAATCGGCACGTGACGGGGCGGAGCTACACGGAGCCCCATTGAGAAGAGAAGAAGACCCGGACTGCGCAAGCGCGTCTAATTTGGCCATTAGACGGCGAAAATTAGACGGCAACCATGGAGACGAGGACGCCAGCAACGGAACAGGTAAGTGAAAAACTTTTTATAACTTCTGTATGGCTCATAATTAATGCACAATGTATATTACAAAGTGCATTAATATGGCCATACAGAAGTGTATAGACCCACTTGCTTTCGCGGGACAACCCCTTTAAATCATTATATACTTTGTAACCATTTTAAACCTAGCCCCCCCATCAAGCATAGTCGAATTTCTTTCTGTGATTCACAGTATTCCTCGGGTCAGTGAGGACATGTTTAAAACTGATCTGTCATTTCCAGTCAATGTAACCTCTCCTGGTCTAAACACAGAAGGCTCCACATAAACAGACTGGAACAGCATTCCTTCTTCTGTTTAACATATTAAAAAGTTTGTAGAAGTTGATAAATGGCGGATGTCATGGCCCCCTCACCTAATCATAATTCATACACTCTATTTCTTAGTTTAATTTACAAATTGACGCGCTTGTTGCTTATTTCAAGTACCGAGTTCCTTTGCCTGACGTAAAACATTAACAGAATCTTTTCCCTCTATCATTACAGACTCTTCACCAATCTTGAGAACGCCGAGAACCTCTTGTGAACATGTACTTTGGGATTGTAAACAAAACAATGAGCCTTTGACCCAGCTCAGGCTCTAGAGACCCCTCCAATTAGATGGCATGAATAGAGAACTCTACACGTCATTATCTTATATTAATAACTAAAGGGCTTTCCCAGGCTGTCTACATGTGATAATATATTACCGTGGAGTCGGATACATATTAGGAATTTCACACATCATCGTTGTGGTGTGATAGAACTAATAATTAAACTTATCTCACTGCAAAACAATTTATTGTCGGGCTTCTAATATGGGAGACATAACTCTTTCTCGAATATACAGTATAACACGTATACATATATATAGAGTGGATATAAAAAGTCTACACAAATGTTAAAATGCCTTGTTTTTATCATGTTAAAACATCCAACAAGGATGGTTGTCACATGACTACACAACCAGTACTTGTCAGAAACTCCTGCAGCTCCTTTAATGTTGCTGTCGGCCTCTTGGCCTCCCGGACCAATGTTCTTCTGGTCTTTTCATCAGTTTTTGAGGGACATCCAGTTCTTGGTGATGTCACTGTTGGGCCAAATTTAATCCCCTTCTTGATGACGTCTTCACTATGTTCCATGGTATATCTAATGCCTTGGACGTGTTTTGGTCCCCTTCTCCTTTTTCACCCTAAGGGCAATGCCCACAGCTGGATTTTTGCCGCATTTCATGCGGCGGAAATCCATGGAGCTATCTCACAGCTATTAGGTTCTATTAAACCTAATAGCTCAATGTTCACGCTGTGGTGTTCCACAGCGACATTCTGCAGCGTGAAAGAAAATGCGACATGCTCTATTTGGAATACAAGTGGCCGGCTTCCATTGTAGTCAATGGAAGCCGGCCTGTCGCACTATACTTCTGTTGTAGGATAGTGGAAGTATCACGTGAATACGTGTCCCCGCCCACTGCCGGCCACGTCATCTGGCACTGCCGGCGCGTTATAAGCTGTACTGCACATGTGCACCGGCCCGGGTGGGACCCATCCAACTGATCCGGAGTGGTGAGTATGGGGGTTTTGGGGGGCGCCATGGTGGACTCCGCTGTGATATTCTGGCCGTAGGCATGAAGCCTAAATGATTTCTGTTTGTTTTCCAATGGAATTGTACAGATATTGGGTCACAATGAAGGTGCAAATAAATCTGAAATGGTTCATCTTTGTCAGATTTCTTAACATGACAAATACATGGCATTTTAACAGGTCTGTAGACTCTTTACATCCACTGTGTGTGTGTATATATATATATATATATATATATATATATATATATATATATATATATATATATATATATATATACACAGACGATATAAAAAGTCTACACATCTCTGTTAAAATGCCATGTTTTGCCATGAATTTGAGGGCCCTGTATCAGATTTTTCACTGAGCTGCAGGGCCTTCAAACAACATCTCTTATGGTGTTGATAGGGCCAGTCTCATGGCAATATATATGAACATGGTGCACCCTCCCATAATGCTCCTAACCCCACTTCCAACAACCAATTTATCAGGTTTCTTCATGGAGCTTCCCTATCCTGTGTCACTTTATGTCATTAGACGTGGGCACAGTAGAGGAATTCCTATTGTTAAAGGAGTAATCCAGTTCTACACAAATGTATTATAGGCATAGAACTAAGATCTGAGACCCTCACCTATGAGAAGAACACAGGTTTTGTGATTCTTATTCACCGCGGTTTTTTGAGTGCTTTCCCCATCAAACCCAATGAAATGGTGGCTGCACTTACACTCGGCCTCTACAATTGAAATTCATGGGAGTTGGGAAAAAGATGAGTACTGCATGCTCATCCATATTTCATACAGAATCAGCAAGTGGGTTCACAGTCTATGGATATGCCATAAATGTACAGGATGACTAAACCACTTCCTGGAACAGGGCAGGGGGAATGGTATAACTCCCAAAATCCTATGCCTTGTGGTTAAAGGGGTGTTACCACAATTACAAGTTATCCCCTCTAGAATGGGGAATCTGTGTCATCTCCCATCCACCTCACTGCAGTCTTACTATAACCCCCCCGCAATGAGGAGGAGAAAGAACAGATTTCTGGTTGCTCATGCCCACTAGCACTCTGTTCACTTTCAATGGGACCATAGAAATAGCTGAGCAACACCCACTTATCATTTTCCGTCAGTCTCTTTGAAAAGAATAGACCCTGACTACACATGCTTGGCCAGCGCACCATTCTCAGTGATGTCACTGCAGGGGAAGAAGTAACCTCCGTAGTGATAGGCAGAGGGGGACACGAGTCTTGTTCTCAAGGTCAACATGGGTCTCAGTAGTGAGATCCCCACTAATCAGCAAGTTATCCCCTGTCCTGTGGATAGAGGATAACTTATTATTGTGGTACAACCCCTTTAACTAGGATTTCCACCAAAGACAAAGTGCTCATCTCACATCATAGAATGTGCAACGTTGCCCAACACTACACATTATGATATTGTGACTGATGTAGTAGTGCCATAACTATGCAGAGCATGCAGTTGCACCCAGGTATTGGCACATTAGGGACCTGTGTACCCCATATAAGGAGATCAGAACTATGAATGAGACGTAGTAGCTGGAAGGCCCTATAAGAGATTTTGCATAGGGTCCCGGAAGCTACAAGTTAAGCCTCCCCACCAATAAGGGTGATAATATCCAGACGGTAGAACTTTCTTCTCTGACTGGAGTTGCAACACAGTGTCAACCAACCTCAATGTCACAGTATAGTAAATAAAAGCTGGAAACAGCTGAATGTGAATGCTTTCATGTATAGTATTGTGTTTAGCCAATGAGTCTGTGGTATAATCCAACCAGCGGAGCAGAAATAATAATTAAAGTAATGCATCAGTCTGCTTCATTGATTTATGAATGTGTTTAATGACTCTTGTGCAGAAAAGCAGAGGCCATTATGCACTGACTGATTTCGGGAGACAGTCTGTAGTATCACATCCCCTTCACTGCAGAACAAAGGGAGAAAAATGTTTTCTCAGCAATGGAAATAGTCATTTTTTATGATGAGGCGGGAAATAACTGTTTTCAGGTTATAGCAAAGAGACATTTTGAGCACTTTGCTCTCTCAAGGCTGATGATATTACTAGATTTCAGTTTCACAATATTCCAGTTAATAAGACAGCAATACTGGTTTGTATCAAATGAGTCTTATTCAGGAGCGATAGGAGAGCTATCAATCAGAAGTCAGAAAGAAACTAAGATTAAGTGTGAGGGGGGGGGGGGGGATATCTATCTATGTATTAGAGATGAGCGAGCACCAAAATGCTCGGGTGCTCGTTACTCGGGACGAAATTTTCCCGATGCTCGAGGGTTCGTTTCGAGTAACGAACCCCATTGAAGTCAATGGGCGACCCGAGCATTTTTGTATTTCGCCGATGCTCGCTAAGGTTTTCATTTGTGAAAATCGGGGCAATTCACGAGAGTGACGGGAACGCCACAGAAACGGATAGGGCAGGCGAGGGGCTACATGTTGGGCTGCATCTCAAGTTCACAGGTCCCACTATTAAGCCACAATAGCGGCAAGAGTCCCCCCCCCCCCCTCCGCACTGTCAGCATAAAGATCGTTCTCCTCTGCCATAGCTGTAACAGCTGTGGCAGAGAAGAACGATGTTTGCCCATTGAATTCAATGGAGCCAGCAATACAGCAGGTTCCACTGAAAGCAATGGGCTGCCGGCGTGCGCGGGATGAATTGTCGGGAAGGGCTTAAATATATAAGCCCTTCCCTGCAATTCATCCAGAAATGTGTAAAAATAATAATATATACCGTATATACCGGCGTATAAGGCGACGGGGCGTATAGGACGACCCCCCAACTGTCACCTTATACGCCGGGAATACAGCGGAGCAAAGAATAAAAATCATTACTCACTTCCAGGCTGTCGCTCCCTCCTGGTCCCCGGCAGAGCATTGCTTTCTGGACGCAGGGCTTGAAATCCCCGCCTCCAGAAAAGACACGTGCCTTCAGCCAATTACAGCCAATGACCATGATGTCATTGAATGGCTGTGATTGGTTGACGGCGTGTGTTAGCTAATCACAGTAGCTTTCTGGAGGCGGGGATTTCAAGCCCTGCGTCCAGAAAGCAATGCTCTGCCGGGGACCAGGAGGGAACGACAGCCTGCAGCAGCGCCGCAGAACGCCGGGGGAGGTGAGTACTGATTTTTATTCTTTGCTCCGCTGTATTCCCGGCGTATAAGGTGACAGTTGGGGGGTCGTCTTATACGCCCCGTCGCCTTATACGCCGGTATATACGGTATATATTTTTATTGTAACACATTTCTGGATGAATTGCAGGGAAGGGCTTATATATTTAAGCCCTTCCCGACAAATCATCCCGCGATCGCCGGCAGCCCATTGCTTTCAGTGGAACCTGCTGTATTGCCGGCTCCATTGAATTCAATGGGCAAACACATTGTTCTTCTCTGCCACAACTGTTACAGCTATGGCAGAGAAGAATGATTTGTCTTCTATATGTTCTTAATGGGGTCGGCGCTGCTGCCGCCCGCCCCATTGAGCGCATATAGAGAAGAGAACAGGAATCGCAGATCGCACATAGGTGCGATCTGCGATTTCTATGGCCTAAGAAGGACCGTTGGGATTCTTGAAACCTAAAATCACTCCTAACGCTCTCCCTATAGCAGCTCCGGCATCAACAGCACTTTCCCTGATCTATGTCAGAATGCATCTGTGGCGAGCCGCGGGAAGGCAGATTTTAATACTCGGGTGACACCTAATCTCGCCAGCCACTCACAGCAGGGGGGTGGTATAGGGCTTGAACGTTGCAGGGGGAAGTTGTAATGCCTTCCCTGTTTCTATTGGCCAGAAAAGCGCGCAAATTTCTCAGGGAAGAAAATGAAAGTGACTTGAACATCGCGTGGTACTCGTCTCGAGTAACGAGCATCTCGAACACCCTAATACTCGAACGAGTATCAAGCTCGGACGAGTACGTTCGCTCATCTCTACTATCTATCTATCTCATATCTATCTATCTCATATCTATCTTCTATCTATCTCATATCTATCTATCACATATCTATCTCTCTATCTCATATCTATCTATCTATCTCATATCTATCTATTATGCATCTCATATCTATCTATCTATCTATCTATCTATCTCATATCTATCTATCTATCTATCTATCTATCTATCTATCTATCTATCTATCTCATATCTATCTATCTATCTATCTATCTCATATCTATCTATCTATCTCATATCTATCTTCTATCTATCTCATATCTATCTATCTATCTATCTATCTCATATCTATCTATCTATCTATCTATCTATCTATCTATCTAGAAAATATACTTTAAAATGCGCCTCACTAGCAGTTTTAAAATGCTTTTATAGCTAAATGAGAGGTGGACTTACCTGGTGCCAGAAGGGTTAATCCGATGGTAAAGGAATCAACCCCTCTGCACCTGTTGTCCACGTTTGCCTTCAGCAGGTTTCTCGCTTCTCCATGTTTCCTTTTGGAGTGGCGTCCAGGGATATCCTTTCACCGTGTTTGTAAGCACGGTCTGACTGGATAACGGAGTATAAAAGTAAAAATAAAAACTATCCCGCGCCTTGGCAGAAAACCAGTCTTTTTTATTCTTGTTAAAACAACGCGTTTCGACACAATTTGTGTGTTTTTCAAGTTCATCGAAACGCGTTGTTTTAACAAGAATAAAAAAGATTGCTTTTCTGCCAAGGCGCGGGATAGTTTTTATTTTTACTTTTATACTCCGATATCTATCTATCTATCTATCTATCTATCTATCTATCTATCTATCTATCTATCTATCTATCTATCTATCTATCTATCTATCTCATATCTATCCATCTCATATCTATCTATCTATCTATCTCATATCTATCTATCTATCTATCTATCTCATATCTATCTATCTATCTCATATCTATCTCATATCTATCACATATCTATCTATCTATCTATCTATCTATCTATCTATCTATCTCATATCTATCTATCTATCTATCTCTCATATCTATCTATCTATCATCTATCTATCTCATATCTATCTATCTATCTATCTCATATCTATCTATCTCTCATATCTATCTATTTATCTCATATTTATCTATCTATCATCTATCTATCTCATATCTATCTATCTATCTATCTATCTATCTTATATCTATCTATCTATCTCTCTCTCTCATATCTATCTATCTCTCATATCTATCTATCATCTATCTCATATCTATCTATCTATCTATCTATCTATCTATCTATCTATCTCTCTCTCTCTCATATCTATCTATCTATCCATCTATCAATCCATCCATCTCTCTCATATCTATCTGTCTATAATATCTGTCTCAGATCTATCTACTAAGTACACCCTCTTTAAATTCTATGATTTTACGTATCAAGACATAATAAAAAAAAAAAAAAAGAAACATTTGACCCTTTGAAGATCCTAAAAATTGGGTAAATATATCCTCAACATTTGATAAATTTCACCATGTCATTGCAATAGCAGTGTGTAAAACGTTAATACACCCCTACTACTTCCAAAAGAATTAAAGGGGTTGTCCCGCGGCAGCAAGTGGGGTTATACACTTCTGTATGGCCATATTAATGCACTTTGTAATGTACATTGTGCATTAATTATGAGCCATACAGAAGTTATAAGAAGTTTTTCACTTACCTGCTCCGTTGCTAGCGTCCTCGTTTCCATGGAGCCGACTAATTTTCGGCGTCTAATGGCCAAATTAGCCGCGCTTGCGCAGTCCGGGTCTTCTTCTTTTCTCAATGGGGCCGCTCGTGCAGGATGCCGGCTCTGTGTAGCTCCGCCCCGTCACGTGCCGATTCCAGCCAATCAGGAGGCTGGAATCGGCAATTGACCGCACAGAAGCCCTGCGGTCCACCGAGGGAGAAGAATCCGGCGGCCATTTTCAACCGGTAAGTAAGAAGTCACCGGAGCGCGGGGATTCAGGTAAGCGCTGTGCGGGTTTTTTTTTAAGTCCCTGCATCAGGGTTGTCTCGCGCCGAACGGGGGGGGGGGGGGGGTTGAAAAAAAAAAAAACGTTTCGGCGCGGGACAACCCCTTTAAGACAGCACGTAGCAGCCAGGCACTGCTAATCAAATACTCTGGATGAATTGATCTTTAGCAATTGGAAATATCTTTATAAAAGCATATGTTTTGGCAGTTTGCTGGTCTGGAGCATTCAGGCATGTTAGCACATGTTAACAGGAGGGAATACATCAGCAATGATCTTAAAGCAGCAATTGTTGCTGTCTATCAATATAGGATATCTTTGCTGATGTCTTTTCTCCTTAACACTGTGTTAACACAGGACTGAATGCTTCAGACTAGCAAATTGCCGAGGAATAGCGTTGGTAATTAGGTAGGCAGAGTCATGGGTGTTCATTTTCTCTTCCGCCTTAGGATGGTCATTATGTTCTGCTGCCCAAATGGATACCACAGTGAAAAGTGGGAATGCACTGGTACTATCCCCCAGGTGTGTTGTGTATAATATGACCTAAAATAGTCCAGAAGACAGAATAACAGATTAACACATTTATTTGTAATAAAGCTTGATGGTTCCACATTTTAAGTGCAGAAGCAAAAACGTAAACAATTGCTTTGCTAAGGATGCTGGCGGTGACTCTCTCTCTTCCTTGCACTGCTCTATGTATCTGTGTGGTCAGTGCTATGCCTTACAGTACCTCTTCTGTGTCTCGTTCCTCTCTCATAGTTGCTGGTGGGCTTCATTTGCCTTCCCACTCTGCTCTGCAGTTTTTCTATTTATCTGGCTTCTAGACTTGCTGCCTTGGAGTGTCAGACCCTCTATCCAGGGCTCTGCACCAGTGGGTCATCAACATCTACAACCCTTGACATGTGGCATGCAGGACTTGCAACTTGGGCATACTGCCTTGTTCCAACCACTTGCTGTAGTGGGTCTCCAAGATCTGCAACCTCAGATATGGGGCATACAGGAATACAATGTTGGCACTATGCCCTACTCTAACCACTCTTTTGGGTACAGTCCCTTTAAATCAACAAAGCTTCACCTACTGTGGATAATTAGCATGAGCTGAGAAAACTTTACAAAAGCTGTTTACTACAGCCTGACTTATTGTGGCTGTTGTCTGTCTATACAGCATGTACATCCAGAATAAGAGAGAGACGGTTACCATCTAAGTGCAATATATACAATTATTGAAGGCTATGAAAACAGTTCTTCACGTTCGTCCTTGTGCAATTTTTTACATGCCACATATGTACAGATGTATATGGGACTCAGGAGCCCCAAGCAAAACTGAGTATTGGAGCCCCACCCCAAACAAAGCATAAAACCACCCATATGTGTAAATTATATCCAAAGTCAAGGTTTCTTTCACCAAGGCTTCATTGGTAGTGGTGTATATTGTCTCCACCACAAGTGTGGGTGGAGACCTACTGATGGTCTGTTATGCCCACAAGCTGCTGATTGGCTGGCTGTAGCAAGGTCCTAGCAGTGTGGGGAGTGAGGTTTTGCCTTGGAATGAGGGCTAGGGTTTCTTTAAGTGTTATTAAGGCTTACATTATTAATGCTTCCATGAAAATAATGTAAGCCTTAATAACATTGAAGTAGACCGAAACTAACCCTAACCATCCACCAAAGGCAAAGCCCAGTCCACATGCTGGTAGCACCTTGCACCAGGGGACAGTGACTGATGGCAGGGAGTTGTGTGTGAGAGTGCAGCGCTACGGGGGGAGGCACAGACAGCAGCATCACGTGCTCAGCCCGACAGGAGAGCACATGGCATTCTGCCGGCAGGGATATGTGTGAGCACAGTGGTGAGCCCACTGTGAGCACAGCGGCGAGGCTAGTCCGGCGGACACCTCCGTGAGTCCGGGAGATGGGTGTTAGGGTAGCAGCAGGGATAACAGTGGCAAGGTCCTAGCAGCATGGGGACTGAGCTTTGGCTTGGATGGCGGGTTAGGGTTAGTTTCAGTGTTGGGCTTACTTATTAACTGATAATGCATCCATGTGAATCACGCCCCACAGTCATATGGAAGCAATTACAGCTAATAATGTAAGCTTAACACCTAAACTAATCCTAACCCTAACCCGCCATCCAAGCCAGAGCTCAGTCCTCACGCTGCTAGGACCTTGCTGCAGCCAGCCAATCAGCAGCTTGTGGGTGTAACAGCCCATCAGTAGGTCTCCACCCACAGTTGTGGTGGAGACAAGCTACACCAATATTCATTCAGATGGCAGTATTGCAAGTTGCAACCTATAATCTTGTCTGTATTATAGTAATGGAGGCCATTTTACAAAAAGTGACTACAGGAAGTGCTGCCATATTGGTTGCCATCTTTCATTGCGCCTCTCAGAAACTAATAGCCAAATTTTGATATTGATTAACCATAGGGACAAAATAGCAGTTTACCTTCAGATTCTAAGAAGATATTCCAAATGTGAGAACCAGTGTGATTGCACTTCCTATGGTCATTTATAGCAGCCTCGGCAAAACAAAAAAGTGCCAATATCTTTGTAAGTACAAAAACATTGGCTATTACTCTAATCTTTAAACTTTTGTCTGGAAATCCAAATAAAGGGCTTGTTTGGGATCAGGAAAAAAAATGATTTAATTCTATTGAATGAGGCTGAGCTGCAAAACCGGCAAAGTAAATATTGCTTACAATTTAGTCTACAAAGTCCTTATTACATTTCCCCTGTTCTTAAGTTTGGCAAGTCCCTCCTATGAACTGCTCCAGATATCGGAGAAGACACAGCTGAAGGATACAAGTGTTATGAATTCTATTGTGTGCCTTAATTTTGCAGACATGGACATTTTACATCCAGCATCCCCCAATGAGGCTCTTCCAACATGTGTTTAAGCCATCGTATTTGCAGATTAGCGTATGTCAAACATTTTTATGTTATGAGTATACACTAACTGTTAAATACAAGTATAACATCATCTTGGGAGAAAAATATGTTTTCCACGTATCTACTCCAGGGATAAACAGACGTCAGACTGGGAGAGTTTTGCACATTGGCAAGAAACAGAGATAGGGTTACTTAAATTTGACCTGAGACCAGAAGAGAATTGCTTAGTCTGCTTGCCTTTGGATCAATATTCATGTGAACACAGACTTTCCACTTACAAGCTAACTAACTTTAAAGGTATTGTCCCTTAAAATCCAAAGTCCAAAGCCAACTTGGCAATCAGCTGTGGGTTTGGCTGTAGAAACTCCCTAAGAAAAGCTGCAGCATGCTGTATGGTCAATTATGTAATAGTCTTACAGACTGGATGCTCCAGGAGTGTTCATTTTTAAAGGGACCTCTCTCCATGATATCCATATGTCCGAATAGGAAGTATGGAAAGGGGTCGCCTTCATGAAATGACCCCTTTCAGTTGTCTTTGACCTTTATTTCAATTCTTTATTCACAGAAAAAGCCAAAAATACAATACCTGAAGGTCTGCAAAGCAGACACGGTCGCCATAGGCACGATCGCCATAAGGCAGGCACAATCGCCACCGGCACAATCGCCGTAGGGCAGGCGCAATGGCCGTAAGCCCTGGAGATATGCAGTCAGCCAGACAATAAAGTGGAGGAGCAGCTTGTTCCTGGCAGGCTAATATGCAGTCACCCACTCAACCCAGCCCAGATTGGGGAGGAGTGACTGCATATACTAATAGCCTGCAATGTGAACGATACCAAAGATGCCAGCCATAGATGGATGGTGACCCACCATACAGGATATCAACCCTGGCTGATATAACAGCGGGTTGCCCTGTATCTCTAAAGTGGGCCACACTGGCTGACATCTTGGGCTCCCCCACCAACTAGCAAACTACATACAAAAGTACTAATGCATACTAATAAAATGCGGGTGTTGGTACTGCATTTTGGCCAAAACTCATAGGCTGACGGACCGCGTCGAGGTCACACCGCTTCCGTCAGTACCTACGCTAACTCACTATAAATTACATAAAATCACAGAGGTGAGGAAAAAGAAAAAAACACATTCACTGAAAAAGCCAAAAATACAATACCTGAAGGTCTGCAAAGCAGACACGGTCGCCATAGGCACGATCGCCATAAGGCAGGCACAATCGCCATCGGCACAATCGCCGTAGGGCAGGCGCAATGGCCGTAAGCCCTGGAGATATGCAGTCAGCCAGACAATAAAGTGGAGGAGCAGCTTGTTCCTGGCAGGCTAATATGCAGTCACCCACTCAACCCAGCCCAGATTACAGCTGTGGCAGAGAAGAATGATTTGTCTTCTATATGTTCTCAATGGGGTCGGCGCTGCTGCCGCCGGCCCCATTGAGCGCATATAGAGAAGAGAACAGGAATCGCAGATCGCAGATAGGTGCGATCTGCGATTTCTGTTCTATAATTTATCGGACGAGCGCATAAAAAGCGCTCATGTGTCCGATACCATTGCAAAGCAATGGTTTTATAAAATCGCTGGACGCATGCGCATGCGCAAATCTCGCGAAAAAACGCCCATCTGACTAAGGCCTAAGGGTGTAAGTTAAACCACAGTCTTCTCCAGAAGGAAGCCACCCATCTTCAGACAGGCTGTTTCAGATGAGTTGACCAATGTCAGTACAAAACATACAACTGGTTGCCCGAGTAAAAGACCTTTGACGTGAGCATAGAAGAATAACATTTTTCCCTGTGGAGAGTTCCAAATCACTGCAGAAAGCCATATATAGGCCATGCAATGCTCCCTGGGAAAAAAAAGTATGCAAGTAGGGAATGGAAAAGTACCTTCACTGGGTCACTTATTGGAAGTTGGCTTCCCTATAAGATGGCTTGGCCCATATAAGACTCTTCAGATTCTTTGGCATGTTGCATACCTTTTCCCCAAGAGGAGCATTGCAAGCCTATATAAGACTCCCTCCACCAACCTGGCACTCTCCACAAGCAGGGATTTTGTTGCCTCAGTCCCTTTCTTACCGTAGTAAAGACTCATCGTCTACCCCATGCTGAATAATAATGTTTCTATGAATCTCCAAGAGGAGAGAAGACAAGCTAAAGGAAGAAACTGATTAATTCTCAAGGCCATTTATGAGAAATCATGTTGACTTTAGTCTACCATTACAAACTACTATTATACAGCCCTTTATGAGTAAGAGTATGAAGGTAAAAGGGGTCATCCAGTTGTAAATTATTGATGGCCTATCCTAAAGAAAAGTCATCAATAGTAGAATGTCAGGGGTTGGTCATCCAGGACCCCCAGCAACAGGCCAGCATGCTAGAGCACTGAGCTGATTTCTGCAGGAGCAGACAGCTCTGTTCATACTGCAGTGGCCAGGATTGGTATTGCAGTCCAAGTTCCCATTCATTTTAATGAAAACTTAGACTGTAATATCAAGCTTTGTCACTGCATTAAGAACAGAGCTGTCTGTTTCCTGTAGAAATTAGCTCAAATCAGCTCAGTGCATGAATGTATCAACATGGCAAAAGGCTGATCAGCAGGGTTCCTGGCTCACGGAACCCTTCCATTCTACTATTGATAGCCTCTGCAGAGGAGATGGCCATCAATAGTTTACAACTGAACACTACTTTAATTAGTATAGAATTTTTGCATATGACTGGAATTAATTAAAAAAGGGTCTAAAGTGAAAGGCATTGTGTCTTTTCATAGTTATGAGCCTTTGGAGTAGTAGGTTGCTTTAAGGCTCTGAAGGGCTTTCGTGTTAACCCAACCTTTTTGATATTTTTGTGGAAAAACGTATCATTTTTTGTACTTTTTCATCCCATACAGTCTGAATCTTATGAATATGGATCATTACAGCTGCACAGAAACACCCGAGGGCAACAAAGGATGAATACAACATGGCCCACAACGTATTGTCATCCAGACACGTCGGGATTATTTTTAGCATAGGTGATTGAAGTTTTATTTGAATTTTCAGATATAATCTTCCAAAGATTGCGAGGATGTCTGCGGAAGGAGTGCGGGAAATCTGGAGGTGAATTACAAACCAGATGGTCCTATTCACGTGTCACCTCGATGATTTGCTAAGACGTGTGCGGTCATACACCGTGGGCATTCTTTAATCATATTGTTAATTAAAAACTTGCTGATGGCTGTATACTAATGAAACAATTACCAGAATGGAGCATATGACAAGGTTTTTTCAGAAAGAGAACATATGACACTATTATTTCAAATATGCTCTATGAATTGTATGCCCTCACACCTGGGATGATGAAATATTAACTAGGAAATACAGATGTTCGCTTGACCCGGGTTTCATCGTTTATTTATGTATGGGTGAGCGGTTTTAATTTCGAGGAATTGGACTATTTTGTAAATGGTAAGCGTTCCTAAATGGGGCTTGTGAGAAGGTTAATGTCGCTGGACCAATGGCTAGCATCACAGGGAATAAGTTTATAAGCACTTGAAGATCGGGCATACCGTATAACCCTAAAGACAGAGACACAAAGACAAAAAATAAATCTTGTACCAAAATGTACACATTATTTCTTGAACCCTTAAAGGGGTTGTCCCGCGAAACAAAGTGGGGGTATAATAACTTCTGTATGGCCATATTAATGCACTTTGTAATGTACATCGTGCATTAACCCCTTGAGTGGCAGGTTTCCTACCACCCTGTCGTGCCCACCAGGGCAGGTTTTTTTAAATGGTCTAATCATTGAATTTCAACTAGTTTTGCAGTTGCGTCTCAAGAGCCATAACTTTTTCATTTTTCCATTGACACGGCCATGTGAGGGCTTGTTTTTTGCGGGACAAGTTGTGATTTTTTAAACAGGGGGGAGGAAAAAAAGAAATGGGGAAAAAAGAAAAAAGGGGCCATGTCATTAAGGGGTTAAATAATGTATTAACTTCCTTCTCTGGGTCATTACGACGCACATGGATACCACATGTGTGATTGTATTTTTGATTTTTTACAAAGTAAAGGGAGACAAGTGTTTTTTTTATTTTTTTAATAATTTCTTTACTTTTTTTTTTTTTAATTTTTTAAAATTTTTTTATTTTTTTTTGTCCCTTTAGGGGACTTCCACAGGGACCCATCAGGACCCCTGATCACATTCCGGGGGTCCGATGGTGACAGCCCTTTACATGCTGCAGTGACAGCCCTTTACATGCTGCAGTCACATAGACTGCAGCATGTAAAGGGTTAACACAGCAGAGATCGGAGTTTTTCTCTGATCTCTGCTGTAAGAGCAGGTACCTGGCTGTCCTCTCACAGCCAAGCACCAAGCTCTCCCTGCCACAGAGACCATCGGCTTGCTTCTGACAAGCCGATGGTCTCTATGGCAACCTGTAAACAAAGCAGGACATTGCCGACATGTCGGCAATATCTTCTGCTGGTTTTTCAAAGCCCTTGCACTGCTCTGTGTGGGTCTGTGCAGGCAGAGCACACTGTCACAGCTTGTGGCATTGTGCTCTGCAGCTCCCATAGTGATACATAGCCCGGAAATCTTCCGGGCTATGTTGCTATGAGCAGTGGAGCTCGTCCCGGAACTTTTCCGGGCGTGCCACTCAAGGGGTTAAATATGAGCCAAACAGAAGTTATTCACTTACCTCTTCCGTTGCTGGCGTCCTCGTTTCCATGGAGCCGTCTAATTTTCAGCATCTAATCGCCGGATTAGATGCGCTTGTGCAGTCCGGTCTTCTTCTTTTCTGAATGGGGCCGCTCGTGCCGGAGAGCGGCTCCTTGTAGCTCCGCCCCGTCACGTGTGCCGATTCCAGCCAATCAGGAGGCTGGAATCGGCAATGGACCGCACAGAAGACCTGCGGTCCACCGAGGGTGAAGATCCCGGCGGCCATCTTCACCAGGTAAGTAAGAAGTCACCGGAGTGCGGGGATTCAGGTAAGCACTATCCGGTTTTCTTTTTTAACCCCTGCATCGGGTTTGTCTCGCACCGAACGGGGGGGCTATTGAAAAAAAAACCCCGTTTCGGCGCGGGACAACCCCTTTTACCCCTTAGTGACCGAGCCGGTTTGCACCTTAATGACACATTTTTCAGTTTTTAACATCATTGCATTCCAGGAGCCACAACTTTTTAATTTCTTCAGTTGACATAATGTATGAAGGCTTCTTTTTTGTGGGAGAAGTTGTATTTTTTAATGCAGAATTTTTGGGTACATATAATGTCTTTTTAGGGGGATTGGGGCAAAAAGTAAATTCTGCCATTTTTTGGGGGGGGGTGGGTCATTTTTATGGTGTTCAGTTTGCAAAATAAATAATGTAGTAACATTATCCTCGGGGTCAGCACGGTTCTGGCGATACAAAGTTTATACAGTTTTTAATGTTTCACTATTTTTGTACAAAGAAACCTTTTTTATTTTTTTAAGATTTGCTTTTTTGTCGCCGCATTCTAAAAGAGTCATAGCACTTTTATTTTTCAATCAGCAGAGCTCTATAAGGGCTTGTTTAGTTGTGGAATGCACTCTAGTCTTCATTTATCTAATTTTTGGGAACATAAAACATTTTGATTGCTTTTTATTCCTTTTTTTTCTAAAGGCGAGATTAACAAAATCTGCAGTTCTGGCCGGTTTTTAATTTTTATTTTTAACAGCGTTCACTGTGCGGTATAAATAATATGTTAAATTAATTCTGAAGGCCGGTACAATTATGTCAATACCAGTTGCAAAGTTTTCTATTTTTGCAACTTTTTCACTTTTTTAAAAACAAAATGTATTTTTTGTTTATCGCTGAATTCAAAGACCTCTAAAAAATCTTATTTGCTGCCAATGGTGTTGTGAAAGGTTTATTTTTTGGTGGGTTGATTTGTACTTTTTAATGGTACTATCTGTTGATCCGCGTAACGTTTTGATCAGTTTTTATTCCATTTTTTGGAAGGCGAGATAGACTAAACTAGCTATTTTCACAATGTTTTTTTGTATTTTTTTTTCATAACATGCACTCTGCGAGTTAAATAATGTACTAACCGTTTTTCTTGGTCATTGTAAACGCAGCAATATCACATTTGTGTTTTCTTTTTTACATAGTTAGGCCTCGGTCACATTTTCGTTTTTCTTGCGCACAAATAGGCGCACAAAAAAATTGCCACTAGCGTGTGGAAACAATTGCATGAATGGGTAAAAAAATGCACTTGTGACCGAGGCTGAAAGAGGAAAAGCTGGGGTTTTTACTAGTTTCTCATACTTTTTAAACTTTTTTTTTGTGTCTCACCTGCTGATTTTTGGAGTACATATTTTTCTTGGGGAGAGATGACAAAAGAAGCACGTTTCTGGAATTGTGAATTTTTTTTTCCAGTACAATGTTCACCATGCAAAATAAATAATGCATTACTTTGGTAGATTTGGTAAAATTTTACGGACGTAGCAATACCAATTTTTTTTTTATTTCTTAAATATAAATATAGAAAATGGCTTATTGAAGAAACAAAACTTTTACTACTTTTCATTTTTTTGAATAATTAATAGAACGTTTTAAAACTTGCTTTTACATTTTTTAAGTTCCCACAGGGAATTTGAACTTGCAGGTGACAGTTCCTGCAGTATAATGTAATAACATAGTATTACATCATACCGCAATCTGAGGGTCAGTCTATCAAGCCACCCCATAAGCAGAAATACATGGCAGCCCTGGGGGTCTTCAGAAGACCTTCCATGTAACGGAACATCACCTCATAATTAGAGATGAGCGAGCGTACTCGGAAAAGCACTACTCGCTCGAGTAATTTGCTTTATCCGAGTATCGCTGTGCTCGTCCCTGAAGATTCGGGTGCCGCTGCGGCTGACAGGTGAGTCGCAGCGGGGAGCAGGGGAGAGCGGGCAGGAGAGAAGGAGAGAAAGATCTCCCCTCCGTTCCTCCCCGCTCTCCCCTGCAGCTCCCCGCTCCGTGCCGGCACCCGAATCTTCAGACCCGAGCACAGCGATACTCGGATAAAGCAAATTACTCGAGCGAGTAGTGCTTTTCTGAGTACGCTCGCTCATCTCTACTCATAATCTCATCAATGTTCACACTGGTCACAGTTGTTGCCAGCTGTGAGAAAGACCTGGCACCCACATTGTATGGAGCCAGATCAGCTGCAGATCCCCCTACAGAAAAACTCCAAATGCATAGGATGTAAATACCTGTCTTTTCTCGTTAAAGAGTTAAAAATTTATTCTGACTTTGTTACATTTTTATTAAAAAAAAAAATAGAAAATATCTAAAATCATATAAACCATGTGGAATGTTCACATGGTTCTTAAATTGTTTCAGTTGATCAAAGAAAAAAAAGCTTACCAAAATTAGTAGTTTTATGAATGTTTGAGGGGGGAGGGACTTGTTATTTGTATAGTGCCAACTTATTCTGCAGTGCTTTCAGGTAAGTACTTGCCCCCAGCAAGTACTCATTTACCTGCCACGGAAGGATGAACAGCTGAGTTGACCTTGAGCTGGCTACTAGAGATGAGCGAGCATACTCGCTAAGGACAATTACTCGATCGAGCATTGCCCTTAGCGAGTACCTGCCTGCTCGGAAGAAAAGGTTCGGCTGCCGGCGGCGGGCGGGAAGCAGCGGGGGAGAGCGCGGAGGAACGGAGGGGAGATCTCTCCCTCCCCCCACCGCAACTCACCTCTCACCCACGCCGGCAGCCGAACCTTTTCTTCCAAGCGGGAAGGTACTCGCTAAGGCAATGCTCGATCGAGTAATACCTGAACCAAGCGGGGATTGAAGCTGCAACCTTCAGGTCGTGAGCAAGTGCTTAGGACTGCATAATGCTGCCTTAACTCTCTGCACTACATGAGGCTCCAAATGATAATAGAGATGTAGCAATTGTGGATATGGGATAACTTTAGATTTTGGGATAACCCTATTAAAAGTTACAGCCAGTTTCATAGACACCATAGTTATCACACCTGCAATTTTCCATTTTGCTTGCCATAACAATCCTTAGGCCCAAAGTCAGATCTGTGGAAGGGTTTGACACACAGTGCTGCCGTTTACTCAAAGTACGTGCCACTGTCATTACTGACTGCTACCACAGACTGTTTGTTTCTGCTGCTAATTCTGCCATGGAGTGGGAGTTAAAAAAGTTAATTTAAAGCGCTGACATGTGGCTTCGGAGCGCTTGTGTTCCTTCCACCATGTGGTTCCATGCCTTCACCAAGATGATGCAGAAACCAGACATCGCCCACACAGACTACCCGGCCCCTGATGACTCACCTGCCGAACCTGATAAAATGTTCCAAAAATGTTGCAGCTTCTGTAATAAATACAATAGTTGTAACTAACACACGGAGGGAAGATGACTGCAGGCTCAGACTACAAAAGGTTGGCTTGTAGTCTGTAGCCATGAAAGGGGTTGTCCCGAGGCAGCAAGTGGGTCTATACACTTCTGCATGGCCATAATAATGCACTTTGTAATGTACATTGTGCATTAATTATGAGCCATACAGAAGTTATAAAAAGTTTTATACTTACCTGCTCCGTTGCTGGCGTCCTCGTCTCCATGGTGCCGACTAATTTTCGCCCTCCGATGGCCAAATTAGCCGCGCTTGCGCAGTCCGGGTCTTCTCCTCTTCTCTATGGGGCTCCGTGTAGCTCCGTGTAGCTCCGCCCCGTCACGTGCCGATTCCAGCCAATCAGGAGGCTGGAATCGGCAATGGACCGCACAGAAGCCCTGCGGTCCATGAAGACAGAGGATCCCGGCGGCCATCTTCAGCAGGTGAGTATGAAGACGCCGGACCGCCGGGATTCAGGTAAGCGCTGTGCGGGTGGTTTTTTTAACCCCTGCATCGGGGTTGTCTCGCGCCGAACGGGGGGGGGGGTTTAAAAAAAAAAAAAAACCCGTTTCGGCGCGGGACATCTCCTTGAAGAGGCATCGATCTGCATAGATGCTGCAGACGCAGAACGGTGGATAGTTTTACTAAAACCTATTTCTAAAATTGCCTCTTTTTCATTACAGATGCATCTTCTAGTATAAAAACACATTATGTAGAATGGATCAATATCCTTAAAAATGATGAGTGACTTAGAAAAATATGACACGACAGCTGTCTGATTGCTATCGCGAGGATTTGCATAGACCGGGCTCCTTCCTTCCTGCCTCTGAGAGGGGTTGCTTCATGATTGTGGCTGTCAGTGATGGATGGATTTCAGCAGGACAGAGGTCAACCGGTTAAAGGTTAAATTAACAGGGAAGTAGAGAGAAAAAGCTTACATTAGTGCGCTACATGCTGACTGACACCACTTGGGACCCCGGACCATCGTGGTCAATATAGACGACTTGTTCTTTAAATAACTGTTTGTGTTAAATACAATTACCACTTAGTACCAATGTGTGAAACCAATGAAGGAGTCTATGATGATGTCTGATTCGACCCCTTATGACCCACAGCCTTTTGGGTAAGATAACAGAGCAATATGGATATGTATTGAATTGACACATTACAAAGCACACTTGTGTCTACGCCTTCTATCAGCTCCTATTTGCAAATTTCAGTAAAATTTCTGAAAAGCAATAGTGATGGAATCTGATAAGCGCCAGATTATCAATTATTCTAAGAAACACACAAACATATACAGAGTGCAGTCAAAAAGTCAGATCCAGCGCTATATCTCAATACTGGTGGGCAAGGGCGTAACTAAAGGCTCAGGGGCCCTGATGCAAAACGTGAGCTGGGCCCCCCCTCTATCTGTATCTGTACCCGTACCCATACCTAAACCATGCTGCACAGAGACATAACTTGAAGCTTCTGGGCCGCAATGTAAAATCTGCAACAGGGCCCCCAATTATAATGCTTTATTCATAGTACTGGGCTCCCTATATGGAGAAGAGAGGCCTTATGGGCCCCCTAAGGCTCCTGGGCCCGGGTGCAACCGCATCCCCTGCATCCTCTATAGTTACGCCCCTGCTGGTGTGATATATTGAAAAAAACAATAGTCTACTTGAATAGAAAGGCATGGATGCGCTACACAATGCTAAGGCGCATGCACTCCTATAGTACTGCAACAAAATAGCAAGTCATCCCCTATCCACTGATCTCGAGAACGGTGGTCCCCCATTCTCCTCACTGCAGGGTTACTGTATGGAGCACTGGTTGTGCAAGTGCATTAGAGCTCCATTCGCTGTCAATGGGACTCCTGAGATACCCAAGCACCACCCACTTGGCTATTTCCGTCAGCCCCATTGAAATGAATGGGAAGCTGACATAGCATGCTCAGCCAGCACTCCATCCACAGTAATGTCATTGCCACCGATCAGCAAGACATTCCCTACCCGGTGGATATCCTATGGGGATAACTTGAAATCTTGGTCCGACCCCTTTAAACCAATTTAGCTACAAAATTAACTCATACAATATATTAAATGTATTCTTGCTGAAATTCATTTGCACGGCCGTATAATCGCAGCACCGCTCATATTTAGCCGGGTAATATATAGCTTCCCATAAAAATACAATTGCTTATAATTGCGTAACAACATCAGACACAGAATATCGTTTTGTTATTAGTATTAGTGGTAGATAATTTAGTGGCGGAAGTGACACGTTATAAAGATGCGGGAATTAAGGCAAAGCATTTCCATATTTAATTATACAATTTTATCGTGTTTTATTATATTAGGACTAATTAATAAAACATGTAACACATATTCCATTACTAGCTGAAGGATTTTCATTAATATTGGACTCCTTGCTTTATGCATAGGGGGGGGGGGGGTCATTGCTTGATTCTCTCTGCCTTGCAGTCTTCCTCTCTATCTCTTTGCTTGACTGTTGGGCGGTTGGGAGGCACAAGTACATTATTGCTCATAGCAGTGCACTAGCTTGCCAGCTCCACAACCTTAACTCCTTGGCGCCAGGAGAAGAGAATTCACCAATGCTAAATGCATTAGCACTTAACACTACGTGATCCCAGTCGGTGGCCAAAGCACCGGAGTTATTTTAGGACAGTATGCATTTAATAATAAGAGGAAAAAAACTGCAATGTACAGTAAGTTGCACATGATAGTATCATAAATAATGTTCCTGAAAGCAAAATAATATAAGGTGCAGATGAGCGTCTCCGTCTGGACAACTCTTCTCCTCCTGGCTTCTTTACAGAAATACAATACTGCTATCAAATGTGAATGTATCGACAGGCAGAGATAGGAGAAAGCAGTGGGCACTAATAATAATCAGCGCTGTCGTCATCATCAATCATCGCGATCATCGCCAGAGTATTGTTATTACTACGTCTTTCACTATTATAACTGCTACAGTCATTCCGATAATGCTGGACTGTCACATGTTGTACATAATAAACATACCTGCATTTTTCAGACTAAAAGACGGACTTTTTAGGAATAAAAAATTTTGCTAAAAAGTGTGTATTTTTTTGGCCTGATGTCAGGAGGATCTGGCAGTGCCAGACCCTTCTGTCAGTTTCTATAATGACGAGTTACAACGCTGTAATTGAACATTAGGATCAGCAAACCCACCAGGAACTACCTCGCTCTATAGCTGCGGTCCAGCCGCTGCTGATTATCCCAGTCTGTGACCTCTGACATATCCCCTTGGCATTAGTGCTGCGTGCACAGGACATGCAGTAATGACAACATCGGGGAAAAGTGTCAGAGGTCAGATACTCTGATAATCAGTGGAAGCCACTACGGTGCTACGTGGGGGAAGGTAAAGTGCTTCCCGTCTGGCTTGCTACTGGGATGGGGGTACAGAGAGTACTAGGGGCACTATTACCACTGGAGGCCACTATTACTACTGGGACCACAAATGGGGCTACTATTACTACTGCGGGTACTTTTACCACTGAGGCCATTTTATTACTACAACAACTGTTGATCAATATTACTACTGGGGGCAATAATACTACTAGGGGTCATTACTACTGGGACTACTGGGGGCCACTATTACTACTGGGAGCCAAAACGACTACTGGGATCATTGAGAAGGGGCACAATTTCTATTTTGGCTATCCCAGTCAACTTGAAACTAAACCCACCTCTTATTTAGCCCACCTGGAAAGTTTTAATTAGTTTGAATTATTTTATCGTATTTTCTGTTGTCTAAACCTGGGTCCATCCTATAGTCTGAAAAATAAGATGTATACACTTACAGGCACACACACACACACACACACACACACACACATATATATATAACTGTATACTTATTGGCCACTTTATTAAAGATCCCAGGCCTTTCCAGACTGTATGGAAATTCTTCCCGTGACCCCGAGCATTAAATCACATGACAAGGTCTCTGTGGATCAGTTTTAGTGTGAATCCAGATTAAATGGGAAAATCTAGCAATCTGAGCGACTTCCAATGAGGCCGGTCATCAGTGCCAGACTAGCCGGGGCTGGGATGTCACTGCCAAACATGTGATGGGTTTCCTGTGTAGCGGTGGGGCGAGTTTACCGAGAATGGTGTGATCGAGGAAAAACATTCAGAGAAAGGGGATCCTGTGAACAGAAACAACTCATCCCTGAAAGGGGTCAGAGGAGGATGTCAGGAATTGTTCTTACCAACAGGCTGCACAGTCAAGAGCAGCTGAATGCAACGCTGGATCTCCAACTAACGTGTCCGAATGCACAACTCAACGTTCCTTAGCACAGATGGGATATAACGGCAGGCGACTAGTTCCAGCGCCATTGTGTCTAAGAGAAACAGAAAAACGAGACTCCAGGGGATAAGGAGAGCAAAAATTGTACCACTGAGCAGCGGAAAAACATCTTCGGGTCAGATGGATCCAGATTTCTGTTGCACTGTGCTGATGGGAGGTCAGAATTTGGCGCAAGCAGCATGACTTGATGACCCCTTCCTGTCAGCTGTGAGCATCTCCATCTAATTAGTGACAACAGCCAGAAGCTTCCTGTTCACATGGGCCATATTCAAAATGATTTCATCATCTAGTGGAATATACGTAATGGCGAACTTTTGCATTTCTGAAGGCCAAAGGAGGTCCAGCACGCAAATAGGTGGGAGTTCTAATAAACTGCCTATTCAGGGTATACTTACCAGTGGTAGGACAGGTTGAAGGTCCTGAGATGACAATGAGAGACCTCATGGTTATATCTATTTTAAGGGTCTTTCCAGAAATATACTTTGATAGCCTATTCTTGGGATATAATACAGGTTGGCGTGCCATAGTGCTATTGGAAGTAGCATGGAGCATGGCACATGCAAGGTACTTGGGGAGATTGGAGGACTGATTTGACATACTGGGACCACTTAAAGAAATTGTATGGAAGAAGGAAGACCCCTTTAACTATGCTAATGGTACATTAACTTGATCTTTAATGCTTTAAGATAGCTTAAAGGGGTTGTTCGGTTACAAAGTCATATTTTTAAATAAGTGCAAAAAGAGTGAAAACAATAAAACAAAGGGTTCTTACCTGACCGCAGCCCTGCGATTCCTCCAGTGTCTGTGGATAAAACTAAAATGCCACAGCATCACTGCCCATTCTCCTGGCATCAATGCTCCCATCCTTGGTGCCATGATACCAAGAGTTCTGAATGGTCATGCTGTGTTTTTGATTGGCAGGCAGAGATCACCTGACTTCCGCTGTCAACATAGACCAGAGGAATCACAGGGCTGCAATGCTGGATTGCGGGGGCCAAGGACCGGTAAGTTCCCTTTGCTTTATTGTTCTCAGACATTTAGCACTAATTTTAAAATATATAACTTTATTAGCGGACAACCCCTTGTACCAAAATTTACTGCAATGCTGTAAATTGAGTTATCATGATGTGCCCGTCATGTTCACCATTGCTACAGCTGTAGCTTTATGGGTTCTTTGATGCAATCTATTTAAGAAAGAGGCACTTGGCTTAGAAACATTAAGAAAAACTAGTTTTAAAGGGCTATGCAACACATTAACATTGATACAACATTAAAAATTTTTTTTTAATGCACAAATGTGTCTCGTTTGAACAAAAAAGACGATTTCCTGTACTGTCGATTCAACAGGCCTTTCACCACTGATATTAGCAGGTCTTTGCAATGGGAAACCGAACAGCAGTTGTTACAAAAAAGGGGTTTAAGAGATTCATAGAAAATGTGAGTTTACATCTTCCTGCTGTTTTCTGGAAATGTTTCTTACTTGTATCTATCGTTAATAAAACGACTGCGACCCCGGAGGCTTTGTAACATAACCAGAGTGTTAGTCCTTTACAGTCTGCAGGAGAATCTGGAAATGTGGTAGTCAGTCATTTGAACTCAATATATAGTCGTTGTTACTCCTTTGGCCAGAGCATGTCATGGCTTCAACAAGAAAAGATTAATGTCAGGATGGGACAAATCTCCAACACTTAAACGACAGACAGAAATCTGAAGACCATACAATGGTAGAGTTGGAAGGGACCTCCAGGGTCATCGGGTCCAACCCCCTGCTCAGTGCAGGATCACTAAATCGCCGCAGACAGATGTCTGTCCAGCCTCTGAAGACTTCCATTGAAGGATAACTCGCCACCTCCCGTAGTAACCTGTTCCACTCATTGATCCCCCTCACTGTCTAATATCTAATCTGTGTCTCCTCCCTTTCAGTTTCATCCCATTGCTTCTAGTCTTTCCTTGTGCAGATGAGAATAGGGCTGATCCCTCTGCACTGTGACAGCCCTTCAGATATTTGTAGACAGCTATTAAGTCTCCTCTCAGCCTTCTTTTTTGACAGCTAAACATTCCCAGATCCTTTGACCATTCCTCATATGACATGATTTGCGGACCGCTCACCATCTTGATAACTCTTCTCTGAACTTGCTCCAGTTTGTCTATGTCTTTTGGATGCCCAGAACTGGACACAGTATTCCAGATGAGGACTGACTAAGGAAGAGTAGAGGGGGATAATGACCTCACCTGATCTAGACTCTATGCTTCTCTTAATACATCCCAGAATTGTGTTTTTTGGCTGCTTCATCACACTGATGACTCATGTTCAGTCTATGATCTATCAGTATACCCAAGTCTTTTTCACAAGTGCTGCTGCTTAGCCCAATTCCTGTTATCCT
The DNA here is from genome assembly GCF_035609145.1 of Eleutherodactylus coqui. Taxonomy (NCBI): domain Eukaryota; kingdom Metazoa; phylum Chordata; class Amphibia; order Anura; family Eleutherodactylidae; genus Eleutherodactylus; species Eleutherodactylus coqui. The sequence continues at coordinate 305,275,234 of NC_089839.1, forward strand.
ATATAAGTTTTGTTTTCATTTTTCTTGCCCAGATGTAGGACTTTGTATTTCTCCTTGTTAAATACCATTCTGTTAGTTGCTGCCCACTGTTCAAGCTTGTCTAGATCTTTTTGAATCCTCTCTCTTCCCTAGTGTTAGCTATCCCTCCTAGCTTTGTGTCTTCAGCACATTTGATCAGTTCCCCCTCAATTCCCTCCTTCAGATCATTTATAAAAATGTTGACCAACACTGGGCCCAGGACAGAGCCTTGTGGTCCCCACTGGATACATTCCTCCATTTGGATGTGTAACCATCCATCCAATTGGAGGAATATCTCAAGTTGGATGCGACAAGTTGGATAATAAGCAGAACACCCTGGACAGAATTTTTAGAGGTTTTAATATTGACAAAAAGCATTTAAAATCAGACTTTACACTGTAAGGCCTTAGTCAGACGGGCGTTTATAGCCGCGATTTGCGCATGCGTCCGGCGATTTTATAAAACCATTGCTTTGCAATGGTATCGGACACATGAGCGCTTTTTATGCGCTCGTCCGATAAATTATAGAACAAAAAATCACAGATCGCACCTATCTGCGATCTGCGATTCCTGTTCTCTTCTGTATATGCGCCCAATGGGGCCGGCGGCAGCAGCGCCGACCCCATTGAGAACATATAGAAGACAAATCATTCTTCTCTGCCACAGCTGTAACAGCTGTGGCAGAGAAGAACGATGTTTGCCCATTGAATTCAATGGAGCAGCAATACAGCCGCTCCATTGAAAGCAATGGGCTGCCGGTGTGCGCGGGGTGAATTGTCGGGAAGGGGTTAAATATATAAGCCCTTCCCTGCAATTCATCCTAAAATGTGTTAAAATAAAAAAAAAATTGTATACTCACCTTTCCGCTGCAGCCGGAGTCCAGCCGCGGCCGCTGTCAGTTCTCCTGAACTGCTTCTCGGCACTATTCAGCCGGCGGGGCTTTAAAATCCCCGCCTGCTGAATGATCTGCCTCTGATTGGTCACAGCCTGACCAATCAGAGGCCGGTTTCACTCACACACCCATTCATGAATTCATGAATGGGTGAGTGACTGCTGCCTCTCAGCGCTGAGCCAATCAGGGGCAGGTCTGACTCACATCCATTCATGAATTCATGAATGGGTGTGAGTGAGGCATGCCTCTAATTGGCTCAGCGCTGAGCCAATCAGGGGGCAGGTCTGACTCACACCATCTTCACGCCCACTGCAGGATGGCCACCCGGAGCTCCGGCTGACGGGAGAAGGTGAGTATACAATTTTTTTTTTTATTTTAACACATTTTAGGATGCATTGCAGGGAAGGGCTTATATATTTAAGCCCTTACCGACAATTCATCCCGGGCTCGCCCGCAGCGCATTGCTTTAAATGGAGGCGGCTCTATTGCCGTCTCCATTGAATGCAATGCGCTGGACAGCTCCGGCCCGTTTCTAATGAAACGCGGCTAGGAGCAGATTTTCGGGCGATTTGCGGGCGACTTGCGCGCACCGGTCACGCGATTTGCGGATGCGCATCCGTCATGCGATCCACAAATCGAGCGAAAAAACGCCCGTCTGACTAAGGCCTAAAGCCAATAAAAAACCCTTTACAGGATACCTGCATATTCACTGCATATTTGCGCATTAAACAATGTTCCCTTCTACATACTTTTTTTGCGTGTGTAAATACATTGAATATTTATGTGTCCAAAAAAACCCAGAAGGGCTGAAATATGCAAGAAATCGGCATTTTTGGTCTGTGAATACGTTGCGTATTCGCAAACTGAAATACGCTCACGTGCGTGTGACTGTGCCCTTGGTTTCTGGTTCTCTTGCTGGTCGGCTATGACTCCTCCAACATGTGACATGAGAAAGGTCCTTGACACACCAGGAGCTTCTCTATTACTGGGCTCTACTGAATCCGGCAGGATCGGCAGTCAATGGGACTTTCTAATGTTAAAAACACATCGCAGAAAGTCCCATTGACAATCGCGTAAAAAAAAACGCAGCGACATCACGTAGAAAAATGCGCAAGAAAAACGCGAGTGTGCAGGAGCCCTCAGGCTGCTTTCACACAGGACAGAATATTATGCATCAATATCACAGAATATCATTTGAGGGACCTTTCACACGGAACGGAATTGTCCGCTGGACGCAGCGCAGATAAGGATCTTGTCAATTAGCGGGGCGGTATTTAATCTTGTTGTTTTGAAGTAAAGACGTGCGGATTTTAATAGGTGCCGAATTCAAGCCTCATGGGAATAACATTGTGACTAGAGATGAGCGAGCATGCTCGTTTAAGGCTGCTACTCGATTGAGTAGCAGTCTTATCGAGTAACTGTGTATTCGCCCGAGCAGCATGTGGGGGGGGGGGGGGGGCGGGCAGGGGAGAGCGGAGGGCAGCGGGGGAGGGGGGGGGGGGAGAGTGAGATCTCTCTCACGCTCGCCCCTCTCCCTCCCGCTCCACCCTGCCGCCCCCCCACATGCTGCTCGGGCGAATACACATGAAATGGAATTAGTCTGCGTGGACGTATAAATATCCACTATTTCCACTTCATGTGAAAGGTCCCTGATACGGAACTGCCAGCAGAATTCTGACATTTCCACTCTCTCGGCACAATCTACACGTTAGCAGTTTGGATTTTGGTGCTGTATAGGGCATATTCCCTATTGTTGTTGCAGAGTATTCTGTCCCGTGTGAAATTATCCTTATGCTAAAAAAAAATGCAGCATATTGCATGCTATTCCGAAGTTCAAAACTGCGTGGTTTGACCTCAATCTAAGTAAAATCATGTGCGATAGAAATAAACACATGAATATTATTAGAATGCAGCCGGCAGAGAATAATCACAGGGAAACAGCGTCCAGATCCGAAAATTAAAGTGGAGATGAACCATTTGGTTTGCATCCACCATTGATTTCAATCAATTTCTCTGTTTGTTTTGAAACGAGAAAGTCAATGTGATGAAGATATTTGGCTACACTGAACGCGCTCGCCAGACCTCCGTCTCCATGTGTTACCTCTGAGTAATTGATAATATCATTGTCAACAAGAGGTGGGTGGGAAGGAGAAGCTGGCAGCTCATCAGCGTCTCCATCGCATCTCCCTCCTTCCATCTGAACTTCATCGCTCCCTTTCATTCTCATAAATTACTGTCTCATTCGTAACACACAAGAATGACTCTTCTGCGGCTTAAAGGAAATGTCTTGCAAGGAAAAATACCTAATTAATGGGGTATGCATCATGCCACCGACAGCACTGATCCCTGTGTCATACAGGGCAGTACATTTATACTGGGGCAGCACTCAACGTGTTGGCGATGCTCCAACATCCAAAGTACACAAAAGTTTTTGCACCCATCCAGATGGACGTGTTATTACATATTGATCATGTACAGCAACTGATCATCTTCAAGAAATGTAATACGGCACAAGAGGAGTTGATATCAATGGCATATGATGAGATCGGTTAATGAAGAGGTTGTACCAAGATTGCAAGTTATGTCCAATGCACCGGATGGAAGATAACTTGCTGATCAGCTGGAGTCTCACCGCAGAGACACACACCTATCTTAAGACTGGGACTCCCATGTCCCCCTCTACCTGTCATTGCAGGGTCGCTTTTCCTTCCACAGTGACATTAGAATGAATGAAGCACTGGCCAAGCATGCACAGTTGGTACTCCATTGATTTCAATAGGGCTGATGGAAATACCCGAGAGCAGACGCAATGATAATGAATGGAGCGCTGGTGCGCTTGTGAGACCAGTGCTTCATTCAGCCTCCTCCTCACTGTGGGAGGTGCAGTAACTATGCAGTGAGGAGGATGAGGGACACAGGATCCCCATTCTTGAGATTGGCAGGGATCTCACCGATCAGCAGGTTATACGCTATACTGTGGTTAAGGAATTGCTTGAAATCTTGGTGCAAGATAACAAAGTGGTATTTTGGACTTTTGGATCCTCAGAATAGCTCATCAATATATGTCTTGACCACTCGGGGTTCCCACTGATTAGCTGATCCTCCAGTGCACTGTCAGTGCAGTGGGGTCAGATGTCATCATCGACGGTCAGGGTGGGAAGTGTAATAGAGGACTTCACTGACATTGAAATCAATGGGAGCGATACCTTGGATTACACTTTCGACTCTGACCAATGAACGCAGGTCATCAACAGTAAAAGCCCAGAATACCCCTTTAATATATACAGCTGTGGCGACTGTGTTGGAGTTTCAACATAGAGCAGTACAGTCAAGAGCTGCAGTGGAAAAGCAATATGGGAGTCACCGATTGTTCATTTTTCGCATTAAAGGGGCTTTCCAGTTTTCCAGAGCTAAACTATCGATGACCTATCCTCAGGATAGGTCATCAGTAGTTGATCAGAGGGGGTCTGCTGTTGGGGATCCCTGCTGATTGACTAATATAAGAGGCCTCTTCTTGGAAATGTGATATCACAATGAGGCCTAGCCATTTTTTCAAAAGTGGGCGGGACTTAGCATTAGGGGGCCAGCCTGTTCATGATCCGTGACATTCAATTTAATTTATGTCAGAAACTAAATTATAGCTCAAACCTACATCAGCTCTGAGCTGATGTTGCTTTCAATCTGACGCTCTGAAGTGCCATCAGATGTGACTACCATATTACAAGCCTCTTTGCATTTTTTGCAATTAGCCCAGGGTAAAGTTTACTTCGACTGGCTTGCAAAACACCAGTCTAAGTAAATAGGTCCCAATGTTTGTAGGGCATTCCATGATTCTCTGTTGACTGACAGCAGACATCTGGACACAATGGAGAACATTTATCACTGGTGTTGTGCCAGATTTTTTGGGGGTTGTAGCTGCCCACTATAACGTACGCCAGTTTATAGCATAAATTATGGTAAATTTAATGGAGGGTATATAAGAGAATGTGATTATTTCTTTATTCCGTTCTTTCACCATTGTTTTGTTGATTTATCTGGTCGAAGACTATGCCTCCTGAGTGCCAGAAAGGGCAATCCGTGGCCGGCACAATGCGCCAAATTATCCCCGTCACCTTGGCAACCATATATATTGGAGTATTGGAAAGTCAGTATAGTGAAAACTAATGTGGTCTATGTGAGATTGTGTAGTACTTAGGCCAAGGTTGAATGCAAGAGGAGCGGGGACGTGCTACTGAGGTCCACAGATTGTTCCCCCAGCGCGCAAGTCAATAAACTGGTTGATCCCATGAATGTGAACCCCGTTTATTCCCACAGTGGAAAAGCAGAGTCTGGAAACAGGTATGAGAACCAGTTGGTGAAAGCGGGAGACAAAGTGGTGCCCGAGAGGCCAATCCTGATGATGTAAATACAAGGTTTCCCTTGGAGGACTCTGACGCCCGGGGTGCAGGTAGACTCCTGACCTCCCAGAGACTACACCATCTACAAGCCGATTCCCAATCCAAGGGAGCTGGACACCGACCCACGCCAGCTCTTTCAATCACACCCCCTTTTTGCTAAGACACACCCACTTTTAAATCTAAATCTATGAGCAAGGCACAAAAAAGGCTAAAAAAAACGACAATTGTTTACTCAAGCCCAACTTTTTTATGCCAAAAAAGCTACTGTAAATTGATAAGTAACTTTCCCCTTTTGTCTGAAGGAAGCCTAAAATGCATAATAAAGTTTTTTTTTTGTGTTTTTTGCTCAGTCAACCTAAGCCTTACCTCCTGATAAATGTTGCTCCGCTATACTAAGGAGTAATAAAGTTTGATCCTTGAATTGTATGCGCAGATGCAACAATGTAACAATGCAGCGCCTACTGCACGGCGGCCGCGTCTTTCACTTGACTCTTGTTGTTTGTTTTGTCTTATTTAGCGAGGAATAAAAGAAAAACTGAAAATAATTAGAGGAGGAAGTCGGGATGAAAGATAATGCCGGCGGAATAGAAGTCCGGATTCCAATACCTGAACTTAAACTCTGTTTGGATTAGCCACACTAAATTTGGAAAGGAGAGGAGCATGACAAATAACCGGCGATATCCCCGGAATCTCCATGGATTAAGGCGCTCTGCTGGGTATTGCAGGAGGTTTAACAGGTGCCTGGGAAGTCGAGAATCCGTGCTTTATGGCTTCTGCTTTCCTACTTCATCTTACATTTTTTTCATTCTCGCTGACTGCTCTGATTCCGGCTGGTACAGAGCGGCGGAAGAACAAAAGAAGAACTATACTGATGTAGCAGAGCCGAGTTGTCATTTATTTCCTTGGACTTGCATTATATCTGTGTTGGATTGCATGCAGACCTATGTAAATGTATTGTTAACCCCTTAGTGACAAGCCTATTTTTTGCTCTAAGGACCAAGCGAATTGTCATTGTCGCATTGCAAAAACCGTAATTCGTTGACATAGCTAGTCCTTTTGGGACAAGTTGTATTTTTAATGGCACTACTCTGGGGCATGTATAATGTTGTGTGTAACTCCTCCAATTTTTTTTATTTCTGTTTTTTTGGGGGGACGGGGGGTGGGGGTGCTGCCCTAACATCCCTCTCCCAGGAAATTCTGCCATCATTTTGGGGTTTTGTTTTAACGGCGCTCACCATCCAGAAAAAAATAACATGATAACTTTCTTATCCGAATCAGCGCAATTACTGCAATACCGCGTTTACATAATTCTTTTTTTTACTACTTTAGCACAATAAAACACAATTTTTTAAAGAAAACAATTGAATCTGCATTGCTAAATTCTAAGATCCATGGCATTTTTATTTTTCTAGTAGCGGAGGTGCAGTCTTATCCCTTGCGGGAAGAGTTGGAGTTTTTATTTGGTACCATGTTTAGGTACATGTGACTTTTGAATTGTTTTTTAAAATATTTTTTAGTAGGTGAACAAAAGAAAAATAGCGATCCTGGAATTAATTTTTAAAATATTTTTTACGGCATTCACCATGCATAATTAATAACTAAATATTTTCATTGTTTGGAACATGGTAATACCTGTCATGTATTGCTTTGTCGATATTTTGTAAAGGGTTTTTGTGGGAAAAAACTATTTATTTTAAACTGACTCTTTTTTGTTTTCTTTCAATTAAACTTTAGTGAACTTTTTGAACGTTATTTTATTGTACCTTAAGGGGACTTGATGCAATTGTTCAATCGCTAGGATAATAGACTGCATTAGTTATGTGGTACATTCTACTAAGCCTATGACATCAGACTATTAACTTGTGCAGGAGGCGGGACCTAATAGCCTGAGTTACATGTGATGGGAATCCAGTAGCACCTTGCAATCGCACTGGGTGACATAAGGAACCCTCTCCCCCTGGCATCTGCTTACATGCTGCAGTTACTATTGATTGTGTCATATAAGGGGGTAAAAGGATTTGAGGTTACTCTGCAACTGGCAGTTAGAGCAGAAGCCTGGCTGTCAGTAGTCAACCAATCCACTGCCTTAAAAAGATGTATGTGCAGGTTCAAAGCCCATTAATGAGGTCAGTAAAAAAGGCGTATTTGCAGTCACTAAGGGGTTAACACATTGTAATAGTATGACTAGTGTTCAGTGAGCCTTTGAAAATTTTGGTTCAGCTGGTTTGCCTAAAATCCGACGAAAAGTTTAGTTTGATCCAAATTAGTTTTACAGAACTGGAACTTCAGCAATACCCCTAAAACTGGTGAATAACACTGACTAAGGGTGCCTACCCACTTGCGATTTTTTTTCCTGTGATGTTTTGCGTTTTTTCTCAAGAGCAATTAGTATAGAATGTGTTCTTGTCCATCTGGGTTTTTTTTTCCGTTTCGTGGGGTTTTTTCACATAGGAACTGTCAGTTGCATATGTGTCCTTATTTTTCTCTTAATGCACCCATGATTGTCAATGGAGGGCTGCAAAAAACGCCGCGGAAAACGCGCAAAAAATGCGCGAAAATGCTGCGTTTTTCACGCGCGAAAATCGGCAATGCAAGTGGGTAGGCGCCCTAAGGGTGGCTTCACATGCTTCTATTTCCAACAATGCATTCCCTAAGGTGTGTTCACATGTCTGTGCTTTACAGCATGTGCCTGTAAAGATAGGACATGCGTGCACAATAGGAAATGCACGCATTGTTTTCAATGGAGCTGTGGCTGCTGCCGACGGCTCCATTGAAAACAATGCTCTGCCAGCCCCATGCATTCTTTTTCAGGGAAGAGCTTTATATATAAGCCCTTCCCTGAAAAGGAAAGATTTTAGTGTAAAAAAATATATATATACTTACCTCCCAGCCGTTGCCATGACCCCCTCCGGGATGAAGAACACATTTGCCATATGCAGCAGATGTTACCTTCATACCTGCTAATTAAAAGAATTCCCTGCTGCATGTGACACATCTGTGATAGATGCAGCAGAGGAATTCTTTACCGGTGCCGGACGAACTGGGTCACCAACAGGGGAGGAAGTGACGTCAGACGCCAGAAACAGGAACCAGGAGCGGGGGGCAGAAGGGGACACTGGAGCGGCGCAGGAGCCGGCACCGGCGCCCGAAGGGCCAACAGGAGTCAGAGGGAGCACGGCTGGAGGATTGCCCGCTGAAGATCCGGCGAGCAGAAGCGGAGCAGCAGGTCCCGGAGGTCGCAGAGCGGAGCGACAGGAGGGCAGTGAGTGCTGCCGCCAGGAGAGCAGGTTACATCACCAGAGCTGCGGAGGAGCTGTGACAGGAGCCGATAAGTATCTTCTGTGTGTGTCCTAGTGTGTGTGTGTGTGTGAATCTAAGTGTGTGTCTTCTGTGTATCTAGTGTGTGTGCCTGTGGGTCTAAGTGTGTGTCTGTGACTAAGGGAGGGGTATTAGACTGTATTAGAGTGTGAGTGTGTAAGTGTCTGTGTGCAAGGTGTAAGTGCAGCAGGACTGGGTGATGTGAGTGAGGGAGAGAAAAAGAAGAAAAAAATAGTGAGCGAGCAGTTGCGCATAGGCGACAGCGAGCGAGCGGTTGCACATAGGTGGCAGCGAGTGAGCGGTTGCGCATAGGCGGCAGCGTGTGAGCGGTTGCGCATAGGCGGCAGCATTTGAGCGGTTGTGCATAGGTGCGCAGCATGTGAGCGGTTGCGCATAGACGGCAGCGAGTGAGCGGTTGCGCATAGGGGACAGCGAGTGAGCGATTGCGGATAGAGGGCAGCGAGTGAGCGGTTACGCATAGGTGGCAGCGAGTGAGAGGTTGCGCATAGGTGGCAGCGAGTGAGCGGTTGTGGATAGGGGGCAGCGAGTGAGCGGTTGTGCATAGGGGGCAGCGAGTGAGCGGTTGCGCATAGGCGACTGCGAGTGAGCGGTTGCGCATAGGCGGCAGAGAGTGAGCGGTTGCGCATAGGCGGCAGCGAGTGAGCGGTTGCGTATAGGCGGCAGAGAGTGAGCGGTTGCGCATAGGCGGCAGCGAGTGAGCGGTTGCGCATAGGTGGCAGCGAGTTAGCGGTTGCGCATAGGCGGCAGCGAGTGAGCGGTTGCGCATAGGCGGCAGCGAGTGAGTGGTTGCGCATAGGCGGCAGTGTGTTAGCGGAGTGTGAACAAGTCTATCTTTCCTACTTCCACAAGTAAATTGTAGATCCCCATTAGGATGAGCTCCATGTCTGGCAATGTCATCCAGTGTGCTACTTGAGCAATGTATGCGGTCCTGTATGCGAGGGTGCATACTGTTGCGCAAGATGCGTGCACGTCGCACATTTAGAAGCCCAAATTCTGGATCTAAATGGGCAACTGACAACATTGAGAGCCATTGACATCGTGGAAAGGAGTTTGGTGCTCACTGAGCAGACACTCGCTGGGGTAGAGGCGGGGGCGGATGATAGTACGGAAGAGCAGGGGGAGCAGGCAGTAAGCTGGGTGACAGAAAGAGAAAGGGCTAGAGGGAAGAGAACCAGGGAGGCTAGTCCTGAACTGGCACAACCTAACAAGTCTGCAATGTTGGCAGATGAGGGGGATGCCATTACAGAGCCAGCACCGCTGCAGCATGACATGCCCTCTGAACGCCAGGGAGCTGACTGCTTCAGTGAGACGGGGACGGGAAACGCAGGGCAGGTTAGACAGGTCCTAGTGGTGGGGGAATCAATTATAAGGGGGACAGATAGGGCAATCTGCCATAAAGACCGGGATCGTCGAACGGTGTGTTGTCTTCCTGGCGCTCGAGTTCGACACATCGCGGATCAGACTGACAGATTACTTGGAGGGGCTGGTGAGGATCCAGCGGTCATGGTGCACGTTGGCACCAATAAACAAATTAGAGGTCAATGGAGGACCCTCAAAAATTATTTCAGGGACTTAGGATCCAAGCTTAGGGCGAGGACTTCCAGGGTAATTTTCTCGGAAATACTACCTGCACCTAAAGCCACACTAGAATGCAGCAGGATCTTAGGGAGGTAAACAAGTAGCTCCGGAGTTGGTGTAAGAAGGAGGGGTTTGGGTTCCTGGAGAACTGGGCTGACTTTGCTGTCGGCTGCAGGCTCTATTGTAGGGACGGGCTACATCTTAATGGGGAGGGTGCAGCTGTGCTGGGGGAGAAGATGGCTAGAAGACTGGAGGAGTGTTTAAACTAGGGACTGGGGGGGAGGGCAAAAGAGAAATAGTGGGGTAGTCAGTATAGCTAGCGACCTGGCTCTAAGCAATGGGAATGGGGGTTGAGCAGGGGGGGGGGGGGTAGTACTGTTAGAACTGTCAGATCAGCCAATAGTATGAATAGCAACAAAACAAATTTAAAAAACAAAAAAAACTGTATAAATTGTATGACCACGAATGCAGGAAGTCTGATCGCTAAAGTGGATGAGCTTGAAGTGAGAATGACTGATGAAAACTATGATATAGTCGGAATAACGGAAACATGGCTTGATGATAAGTGCGAATGGGCAGCAAATTTACAGGGTTAAAATCTCTTTAGAAAAGACCGTGGGAACCAGAAAGGAGGAGGCATATGTCTGTACCTTAAATCATACTTAAAGCCGAGACTACGGGAAGATATAGGAGTAGGAGAAGAACAGGTGGAATCTCTGTGGGTAGAAATACAGGGAGAAAAAAATATCAAAATCCTGATAGGGGTTTTCTATAGACCACCAAAAGCAACAGAAGGAACTGAAACCTTACTACTAAGGCAGATAGAAGAGGTGTCAAACCGCAACAAAGTAATTATCATGGGAGACTTTAATTATCCAGATATAATATGGGAAAACAAAACCTGCAAATCTCATAGGGGGGATAAGTTCTTGAGATCAATTAAAAATAACTACCCTACCCAACTTGTGCAGGAACCAACGAGAGGAAGGGCCATTCTGGACTTAGTACTAGCTAACAAACCGGACAGAATAATGGGGGTACAGGTTGAGGGGCACTTGGGGAACAGTGACCACAATATAATCAACTTCCAGCTGTCATTCAATAAGAAGCCTTATCAGGGAGCAACAAAGAAACTAAACTTTAGTAAAGCAAAATTTGATGAGCTTAGAACTACTATCGGTAACATTAATTGGGACAACATCCTCAAAAATAACGGTACAGAGGACAAATGGGAAAAGTTTAAAAGGATCCTAATCACCTAATGTGAGCAGTTCATTCCCTTTAAAAATAAAAGAACTTCGAGTAAAAGGAAACCAATGTGGCTCGACAAGACGGTAAGAGGGGCAATAAATGAAAAGAAGAAAGCGTTCAAACTACTAAAGCAAGAAGGCAGCGAAGAAGCGCTAAAATCATACAGGGAAAAAAACAAAATATGCAAAGATAAGATCAAAATTGCTAAGGAGGAAGCAGAAAGACGGATCGCCAAAGAGAGCAAAAACAACCCAAAACTATTTTTCAACTACATTAACAGCTAAAGGATCTGCACCGAGAGCTCTGTCCCTTTACCGAATAATGCAGGAGAACTCATTGAAGATGATGGAGGGAAGGCAAATCTATTAAATAGTTTCTTTTGAAGCGTATTCACAAGTGAAAAGGAAATGCCACACGAGATGCAGGGGAATAAAATGAACCCCTCACAAAATATGTCATACCTAACGCAGGAGGAAGTGCGGAACCGGTTAAAGAAGATTAAAATCGATAAATCACCTGGCCCAGATGGAATACACCCAAGGCTACTAAAGGAACTAAGTGATGTGATAGCTAGGCCGCTATATCTAATATTTGTGGATACTATCAAGACCGGTGTAGTACTATTGGATTGGCGCACTGCCAACATGGTTCCAATTTACAAAAAGGGGAACAAAAGTGAGCCTGGTAACTACAGACCGGTAAGTCTCACTTCAGTAACGGGAAAAATATTCGAGGGGTTTCTGAGAGACGCCATCGAAGAGTACCTCAAGGAGAACAACGGAATAACTCCTCACCAGCATGGGTTCATGAAGGGTCAATCATGTCAGACCAATCTGATCATTTTCTTTGATGAAGTAAGCTCTAGGCTGGACCTGGGAGAGTCTATTGATCTTGTATACCTGGACTTCTTTAAAGCATTTGACACCGTGCCACATAATAGGCTGATATATAAAATGAGGCAGCTCGGATTGGGTGAAAACATGTGTATTTGGGTAAAGAATTGGCTCAATGATAGAAAGCAGAGGGTGGTAATAAATGGTTCATACTCTGATTGGGCCACCGTCGCTAGCGGGGTGCCACAGGGTTCAGTATTAGGACCCATTCTGTTCAATATATTTATCAACGACCTGATAGGGGGGCTGCACAGCAAAATATCAATATTTGCAGATGACACAAAATTATACAATATAATCAATGCAACAGAGGACAATGTGCAGCTACAAACGGACCGAGATAAGCTGGGGGCTTGGGCAGAAAAATGGCAAATGAAGTTCAATGTGGATAAATGTAAGGTTATGCACATGGGCAGGAGAAACGGATGTCACCAATATACACTAAATGGGGTACTGCTAGGGAAAAGTGATATGGAAAAAGACCTGGGGGTACTAGTGGACTGTAGACTAAACTGGAGCAACCAATGCCAGTCAGCTGCTGCAAAAGCTAATAAAGTCTTGGGGTGCATTAAAAGAAGTATGGGGCGAGGGCCGAGAACATTATCCTTCCATCATATAAGGCACTTGTCAGGCCTCACATGGAATACTGCGTACAGTTCTGGACACCGGTGCTCAGGAAAGATGTTGCAGTGCTGGAGGAGGTTCAAAGAAGGACAACTAAACTAATAAACGGAATGACAGGACTGGAATACCCAGAGAGGCATCAAAACTGGGATTATTCACCCTGGAAAAAAGACGGCTAAGGGGCGACCAAATAACTATGTATAAATACATGAGGGGACAATACAAGGATCTCTGCCAGGATCTGTTTATACCCAGGACTGTGACGGTAACAAGAGGGCATCCGCTACGTCTAGAGGAAAGCAGGTTTTTATCACCAACACACAAAGGGGTTCTTTACTGTAAGAGCAGTTAGACTGTGGAAGTCTCTGCCTGAGGAAGTAGTGATGGCAAAATCCATAGAGGAGTTTAAAAGGGGACTTGATGTCTTTCTGGAGCGGAAGGATATTACAGGATATAAATCTTAGGTTAATTGTTAATCCTGGTATACAGGCAGGTAGGAACTATTAGGGGTTGATCCAGGGAATAGTCTGATTGCCATTAGGGAGTCGGGAAGGAATTTTTCCCCCAAAACGGCTAATTGGCTTCTGCTCTTGGCGTTTTTTGCCTTCCTCTGGATCAACAACACAGGAGGATAAACAGGCTGGACTAGATGGACATTGTCTTCATTCGGCCTTACATACTATGTTACGATGTAATTCTCTCTTTAAATATAAGCCCTTCCCTAAAAATCAAGTAAAAGTGGCTTTAAAAAAAAAAAAAAAAATAGATACTCACCTTGCTTCAGCTGCCCCCTGCACTGTGGTGCTGATCTATCAGCAGCCGGGGATTTAAAATCCCCACCTGCTGAAAGAGCTGAATGTGATTGGCTGAGGTGCTCAGCCAATCACAGGCAGCTCTCATCCGTCATTCATTCAGGGAGAGCTGCCCATCACCTGAAATCAATTGCCGGCAGCAGAGTCCTCTACCGCAGCTGACATGTGTGACAGCTGCGGTAGAGAATTGAAGATTTCCTCTGCTGCATCTGTAACAGATGTGGCAGATGTAGCAGCAGGGAATTCTTTTAACTAGGGGGAATGAAGGAAAGATCTGCCGCATGTGGCAGATGTGTTCTTCATCCCCGCGGGGGTCACGGCAGCGGCGGACAGGTAAGTATATATATATATATATATATATATATATTTTTTTTTTTTTTTTTTTACACTAAAATCTTTCTTTTTCAGGGAAGGGCTTATATGTAAAGCCCTTCCCTGAAAAAGAATGCAGGGGTGCAGACAGACCATTGTTTTCAATGGAGCCGCCAGCAGCAGCCGCGGCTCCATTGAGAGCAATGCACGGACCTGCATTCACGCGTGTTTTTGCACGTACATGGGTGCGCACCTATGTACGCACAAAAGTACGCTCATAAGAGCCTTAAAAGTTGTTGTCCTTCTCCTTCTTAATAAATATATGCGCTACATGAGGACTTACATAGATGGGCGTGTTTTGGTCCCGTTATGCATCTGTGAAAATAGTACATGCGAGAAACATATGGCAGGACCTATCTTCACGGTTTTTTTTTTCAAACTCATGTGCAATAGTGCAGAGTTTGAATTGTCCAATTAAAAAAAAAACTAAACGGCTCATGCGCTAATATGCTCCGTAGCGGTCAACGTATTAGTGCTTGCCCCGCGTGCTTTTGCCCTACAGTTGATTATTCTGAAAAAGAAACACACACGAACACAGGGAGAACACAGAATCTCCATGCAGATGTTGTCCTTGCTCAGATATGAGCCTAGGACCCCAGAACAGCAGGGCAGCAATGCGACCCATTAAGCCACCATGCTACTTCTTCCTTCTACTGCTTCTATGGAGGAAGAAGAGGAAATACTGTATTTTAGTGGGGTCGGTTGCTTAACCAAAGTTTTAGCAAATTTTGACCCAAAACAGGGTTTCACTGTTTTAGTTCTCTCAACATTAAGTGTGACAAAGCCAACTTTATAAAATTGCGCATGGTTCAGGACATTTTTATGTACAATGAGATAAGAATTTTCTTAAATCGGGGTATAACTTGCCAATTGGTTTGGATCTCCATGGAATGAGCCTGGTATGTCTTTAAATTTTGACAGTGGTGGCCACACATGACAACCACCACACCACTCTCTTCAGATAGACTGCTGGAGATAGTCAAGTTTGAGCGCTCTGCAATCTCCGGCAGTTCGCATTGTACTGAACAGTGCTGAGCAAGCAAGGTTACCACTGTCCGACTTCACTGATGCATTGTGGGTGATATCACTGGATCATTAGGGGGTCCCATCAGTTGGACCTTCACTGATTGGCAAGTTAATCCCTATCTGGTAAAAAGAGGATAACTTGCTGAGCTGGGAATACTTCTTTAATGGACTCGGAGGAAATTTACTAATCGAAATGCACCAGAATTATTGGGATACATACTTTGCAACACATCTATTACATGTTTGAGATACTTTTTGCACCTCTCCTGACAAGTGGTTGTGGCTTAACAGAAAAAGTGTGTGCCAACATTGTGCAAAATTTTGATGCAAAAGCCTGTAGGAAGTATAAAATGAAACCAAAGTGGCCAACATGAGCCACTGTGATGAATTTTGTGCTGTTAGCCATTTAGTAGTTCACGACCCTCAGCGACCCTAAAGGCCAGCTTCCTCCATGTTTTTTGGTTATGCTTCTTTAAGTTGTGTGATATCCATGCCAGTATCAACTCTGACAATATCAGTCATTGTGTCCTTTGGCGCCGGGTCTTCTTTTGTCACTGATCTACCCAAGCATTATAGATTCTTCTAGCAACTCTGCTGGCATTACATGGCCAAAATTCGTGGGTCTGAGTCCGGTTATCTTGTCCTCCATAAGTCTGAGCCCTGTCATTCTGCCCTCCCATGAGGCTGAGTCCTGTCATCTTGGCCTCCACAGATATATTGGTTCCTATACTATTCAGGACTTCTCATTTTGCGACCAAATCTCCTACTTGTCAAAGGACAGGCTGCTCCCAAGGGCAGTAGTCAGCTTCCACACCTGACACATTGCACTCTGAATTCCCAGAAGAGTACGCCCATCAAGCTCATCGACAATACTCAATATACAAATTCTGGGATTAAGACCAATTTCAACACCATATATTTTTTAATTACCTGTAGTAGCCCAGTTTAAAATTCACGCTATTTTCCACAATCCCAGATCACACGCATTACATCTGCACCATCCATGTAGCATTTTGGACAGCATGAGTTTAATCTAATACCCATGTTATACAACTTTAATGGAGTCCGATAAACTCGGCACTAAATTGAATTGTGATACTCATTAACTTTCAAATAGAGATATCATTGGAATCATATACAACACTGCGGCCCGTTCATCTTCACTAATATGGCCGAAATCTTTCCATTTCTCTTTTACCTTTATTGGGAATTGCTGTAAATAAATCATCTGTCTATATAAATACGATATTACACCTTTCGCAGGTTAAGAACCCCCAAGAAAATTCACCAAAGGGTGTTAAACCGTAAGCACAGACACTGACCGGCCAGAGCAGCAAACGTGTCGTAACGGAAGGAACTGGAAGAAGAAACAATGGGGAAGATCATATGAATCTCTAAATTGTCCAAAATTATTTAAAAAAAACATGCCCAAAACGGCTAGGGGGTTAGGAGAAGTTGGGGGGCTGCAAGATAAACTTTTGCACCCGGGCCCATGAGCCTCTAGCTACGCCCCTGGGCGTAACTATAGGAGATGCAGGGGATGCGGTTGCACCCGGGCCCATGAGCCTTTAGCTACGCCCCTGGGCGTAACTATAGGAGATGCAGGGGATGCGGTTGCACCCGGGCCCAGGAACCTTTAGCTACGCCCCTGGGCGTAACTATAGGAGATGCAGGGGATGCGGTTGCACCCGGGCCCAGGAACCTTTAGCTACACCCTTGTACCAGAATATATTTTTTCCAAAAAGATTACCCTCTTCTTTCCCAGTGAAAATCCATCCAACATCAAAAACTTTGGCAATTTGGGGTTCCTCCAGAGGACATTTATGCGGCAACATGTAACTCTTTCAAACAGTGGCTTTAGTCCAGATTTAGGGGGTGTGGCTGCAGGCGGCCGGTCACTTTTAAGTCAGAAACTGGCATAGATTACCCCAAGAGCGTACGTCAGCTGGCATAGGTTTTCATCTGACGCTGAACTACGTCTCTTAATAAAGTTGTTACTGTTAGATGGACGTAGGGTTTACTTAGACCGGGGTATGAAATGCCACTCTAAATAAATATGCCCAACTGTGTTTATTAGGAAATGTAAGCACTTCGTACTTATAAATCCCTGACAAACTCCTCTAAAGTTATTTGGGCATCTTTACTTAGACTGGCGCTTCTTACGTAAAGGAGACAAACGTTCTAAGAGGTGGAAGGTTTCAGCTATAATTTACAGCTGTTTTTGGCATAAACTATAGTAAATTTGAGGGCCACATGCCCCTGATGCTAGGCCCCACCCACTTTCTGAAAATGTGTAAGGGCCTGGCGTAAAACTTAAAAAAGTCACATTGTTGGTGCTTGCTCCAAAATTGCAACTTTTGGATGTGATAAATGGGGCGTACAAGAATAAGACATATGCCCCAATGCCTCTCTTTATATCTAAGTCAGTTTAAACTTTTATGCTGATTCCCTTTTTTAAATATATCCTTGTATTCCTTGAAGCTCTACCTACCTGAGGCAAAGCTACAAGCTACCTGCATAAGCAGAGATTTAAAGGGGTTTTACAAGGCTAAAATATTGATGACCTACCCTTAACATAGGTCATCAAACCTGTTGGAAGAAGCTTCAAGGCTCACTCAGGTGAGTGTTGCGGCCTCTTCACTGTATTCCAGCACAGCGCCATACATTTTGTAGTGGTGGCACTTGGTATTGCAACTTAGTGTAATTCACTTAAATTAAACTGAGCCGCATATAGACCAGAAACGGATAACACCCCTCTTGCCCCAAATTTTGGGTTTAAGAACTACATGATATTAAACAATGCAGATCAATCTTTCATTATGAAAGGCAGAAGAAACCATTAATAACCTACCCAAAGTCTGACAAAAGTTCGATCGATGGAGATCTCATCACTGGGACCCCCACTGATTCTGAGAAGGGAGTTCCATGTCCCCTTCCCCTACCGCATTCCCTGTAGGGAGGAGGAGATTGAGTGGAGCGGAGGTGGAGCATGCACAACGCTGCCCCATTAATCTTCAATGGGAGTGCTGAAGACAGATGAGTGCAGCTATTTCTGTCTGCCCCATTGAAATGAATGAAACACATACATGACCGCCGCTCCATTCAATCTCTGCATCACCTTGGGGGTGCAGTGAGCCTGCAGCAATGAGCAGGAGACACGGGACCCCCACCAATAAGAATTATGGATAGGTGATAAAAATCTATTTTGGTGCAACCCCTTTCAATTACCCACGACTACCCAGATTTCCATTTTCCAATTTTTTTCCACATATTATGTAGCAAAGGTTTTCTCACTCTTCGGTCCAGCGTAACCTATTTTCCTGTTCCATTTTCCAGCTGAGTTATTTGCTGTCTCTCTATACAGATCTCTGCGAAGGATTTTGTTTGGAGACGTCAGCAAATATGTGCCCTGGACAATATCGTAATAACCTAACAGATACCTTCATGCCAGCATTTCGAGCGGCCGTATATCTCTGTGTCTATATACACTGTCAGCGGCGATTTATACCTCTTTATTTAATCCCATTCAGCGGTTTTTAAAGCGCGGCCCCAGATCCCGGACCTCAGATCAGATCCTAATAACTTTTATTTCTTTCTAAATTGACTCACGTCTGCCCCTGCTTTGTATATTTACCCGTCGCTCCCCGCTAAATAGTATGTGGCAGCTGCATTACAGGGTAAAATACAATTCATCTTCACATAAACTGTAAAAGCAAATCTGCAGCAAGTTATTACGCCTTTTAATGGTGCAAAGCATTCTGGGTGTTCCAGCCGTAACGCTCACTTGTATCGTTTGAGCAGGAGATTGAAAGGCGGTCGACAATTTTAAGGCTCTTTAGGCAGGAGCTTGACTTGTTTTAGGTATAATTGATTTACTGCGCGTTGGAGGAACTTTATGACTGGACTGAAAGGTTCTAAAATTGAAGCACCCCTTAAAGGGGTTGTCCCGCGCCGAAACGGGTTTTTTTTTTTTTCAACCCCCCCCCCGTTCGGCGCGAGACAACCCCGATGCAGGGACGTACAGACAGCTTACCGGAGCGCTTACCTTAATCCCCGCGCTCCGGTGACTTCTATACTTACCTGTGAAGATGGCCGCCGGGAACCTCTTCCTCCGTGGACCGCAGCTCTTCTGTGCGGTCCACTGCCGATTCCAGCCTCCTGATTGGCTGGAATCGGCACGTGACGGGGCGGAGCTACACGGAGCCGCTCTCTGGCACGAGCGGCTCCATAGAAGACTGCTGAAGACCCGGACTGCGCAAGCGCAGCTAATTTGGCCATCGGAGGCCAAAAATTAGTCGGCACCATGGAGACGAGGACGCTAGCAACGGAGCAGGTAAGTAAAAAACTTTTTATAACTTCTGTATGGCTCATAATTAATGCACAATGTATATTACAAAGTGCATTATTATGGCCATACAGAAGTGTATAGACCCACTTGCTGCCTCGGGACAACCCCTTTAATTTATTGGAGCAGTGGAACACGACTCGGCCATAGAGAACGGCGAACGCGTTTCACTCAGTTACGTGATGGAACTTCAGATGAGAGGACGGTTCTATAAATTGTTGAAAAAGATGATGATGGTGGTGGTGGTCTTCACGAGTTCTCCAGGAATACTCATTGACAACCTATCCTTAATAACAAAGATGGTGTTAAGGCATGTGGCGACTGTCTGACCCCTCTTGGTGGCCATGGCATGCACTCTGTCCTCAGCTGTGGTGGACACCCAGCTTCAGCATCTGGACCCTTCTTGGCTACAGGTGCTCAGCCACACTCTTGAAGGGCTAGTGCATAACTTACTAATATGTCCCCTATCAATTCTCAGTGTTACCTGCATATATCAGACATCCCCCATGGGTAGGGTGTATGAGTTTTGAGGTCTTTTTGGTACGCTCAAGCTGCTTTCAAGTTCTTCTAACTCCTGATTCCTGACATTGGCTATTCCATGACTACATTCGTGTCTCCGCTCCTGACCCCAGCTTGTGATAACTACGCTTCTATCCACTGACTGACCTGGCCCCTGGCCTAAATTACTGTTCTGATCCTGTTCTCCATGAACGACCCCTGGCTTTGATCTTCATGCTGATGTGTGCCACCAGCCCTGACCAACACTGTCTGACCATGCAACTGTTCACACCCTCAGGTATTGCACCTGGGCCTTAACTAGCGTCAGCCACTACAGTACTGAGACTACTTCCAGAGTAACAGCCTGAAGATTCCACAACAAGGCCCACATCCTGACTGGTAAGGTTTAAGGGTGAAGACTGGGGTACCTCAGGTGTCGGCTCAGGATTTAGCCCAACACAAAACCAGTCTGGCTCAGTGGATCCACATCTGCTGATCCTGACAGATGGCTTCAGGTGTACTGGGGTAATTAACCAAGTGGGTACAGTGGCGGCTCTGTGTACCATACAACTGGCTTCACAAGTACTGTATCAAGCATGATGTTTACCCTGATCACTATGGTCTTCCTAGCCTAGGAAATATTAGAGTACTGTTTCACACTGTTTCACAGTGTAATGCACTGCAGACTGAGAACGGTATAACTGAAAGGCTGTGCACAGGCCTACATGCGTAAAAAAAAGGGTGCACTACTGCTCCCAGCCAGCTACAATTGTAATGCACACGATAAGGAATAGCTCTAAGAAGGAACGTTGGAGTTCTTGAAGACAGGATCCTACGCTAACACTGTCCCTATATCAGCAGCAGCACTTTCCCTAGTCACTGCCAGCGTATGTCTGAGGCGAGCCGCGGGCGGGACCACTTTAAGTACTCGGCGGTCACCTGATCTCACCAGCCACTCACTGCTGTTGGCGGGCAGAGGGCTGGCACGTCACAGCAGGAAGTGGTAATGCCTTCCTCACATGTTTATTGGCTAGAAAATGGCGCTAAACATGCAGGGAAGGAAATGCAATTGACTCGAGTACCGTGTGGTGTTTGTCTCGAGTAACGAGCATCTCAAGTACCCTAATACTCAAACGAGCATCAAGCTCGGATGAGTGTGCTCGCTCATCTCTACTTATGATATCATATGTTATGACGTGTGTACAGCCTGGTAGGTCAGAGAATTTGTCTGTGTTTCTTTATAGGATCTCTTTTGCCTCCTGCCGTTGGCCCACCGGGAGGGCTTCACCTACTTTAACATCTCTAATAACTAGTGGTGTGGTGATAGGATAGACACGTGCAACCAAATAACCGGTGACCCAAGGTTGCAAATGTGAACAAAACTTTTACTCAGCAAACAGTTCCTCCCTGGCGGGCGAGTGACACAGGAAGCATAGATGGGGCGGAGCAATGGCATTTGTCCTTAAGTCCGTCCTTCTCGGCAGGGCTCTGCAGGCAGAACCCAGAAGGCGAGAATTGCTTTTGACAGTCTTGTCAAACGTCTGTCCCAGGTGTAGCAAACCACTTCCAACTGGGTGAAAGTTTTCCCCCACGTCAAATCAACGTCTTTCCTAAAAACGAGAAATGCACCTCTTCAATAAGCTTTGCATCACCAACCAACCACCAACCAAACTTTGCGTCCTGCATAACCACAACTGCATATTAAAGAGACAGTGAACAGAAAGAAAAAACAGAATAACATGAAAAAAAAAAAAAATAGAAACAAAGTAGCAACAGAGCAAAGCTCCCCAGCTACAGCTGTCCCCCTTAGCAGATTTGATGATCTGGACTCTAGTCAAAGGAGTTGCCACTTGTAAACCATTGATGGTCTACCTGTAGGATAGGCCACCAATAGTGAATCAGCAGGGATCCCCAGCCGCTGCTTTCTGGGCTAGTGTGCTTACACACTGAGCTGTTTTCTGCAGGAAGTAAACAGCTCTGATCCCACTGCAGTGGCCAGGCTTGGTATTACAGGCAAAGTTCCCACTGAAATGAATGGGTGTAATACCAAGCCTGGCCACTGCATTTAGAACGGAGCTTACTGCTTCCTGCAAAAATCAGCAAAGAACATGAACACAGTGGCCAAGCAAGTGGCTGATCAGTGGACCCCAATGGGTGGTGGACCCCAACAATCTACTATTGGTAGACTTTCCTAACGCTAGGCCATGAATAGTATACATTTGGACTAACTCTAGGTGACAACCTACAGCAGAGATGTAATGTTTACATTGCTTTTTACCCAGCTTTCCCAGGAAGGGAGAGAAAGAGTTAAATCTAATCTTATTAAAATATTTTATTCTTGACTGAAGAGGACGACTCAAGGATTTATATTAAGTCGTATTTATTTGATTGGGGGAGGGGGGTTCTTTAATACCAGAGTACATAGAGAATGATTAATTTCCGTTATACAGTCAGCACATCTTGTTTCTGGACCGACCTGATTAAATTAGAAATGAATTCTCACATTAGGCTGGCAGCTCCTCATGCCGAACATAATGCACAATCCTAATTGCGACTGAAATGTAATGTGGAAATTTCCATCGCAGTAAATAAGATTTCTTCCTCGTGTGAGCGTCGCATGTGGATCACAAAGCGTATTTTGGAATGTTACTGGCAACACAAATGCCAAAAAGTCCAGTCTGGCGGCCGCTCCTCATCTGAGGCTGTTTGCTGGTACATACAGTGAGCAGAGGTCCGTCGGCTTCAGCAAACAAGGCCTGCATGTCAGTACCGCTGTGGTAAGTCCCTGAAACGCGTGGCCCCATATTAACTAAGCAGTGCTGCGCCTCTAGGCATGCCCCGATATACATACTGCAAGATTTAATTTGGTCATGACCGAACCTGCGGCTATTGTTCTGCTATAGGGTGTCTTAAAGCATAGGAAGAAATTATGCAACTGATAGAGATATCTACAGGGCACTATTAACCCCTCAGACCCCACGTTTATTTAGCCTTTAACACATCTCTGCGCGGCTCTAGAGGTGAGCGCTGTGACAAGCATCCTTTAATTTTTCATGACCGAAATCATATAAAATGCATTTAGCTGGAAAAGCAAATGTAATGTAATTATCTATCTATCAAATATCTATCTCATATCTATCTATCTGTCTATCTATCTCATATCTATCTATCTATCTATCTATCTCATATCTATCTATCTATCTATCTATCTATCTATCTCATATCTATCTCATATCTATCTATCTATCTATCTATCTATCTATCTATCTATCTCCTATCTATCTATCTATCTATCTATCTATCTATCTCATATCTATCTATCTAATATCTATCACCTATCTATATTATCTATCTATCTATCTATCTATCTATCTATCTATCTATCTATCTATCTATCTATCTATCTCATACCTATCATCTATCTATCTATCTATCTCATATCTATCTATCTATCCCATATCTATCTATCTATCTATCCATCTTCTATCTATCTATCTCTCTATCTCCTATCTATCTATCTATCTATCTATCTATCTCATATCTATATATCTATCTCATATCTATCTTATATCTATCTATCTCCTATCTATCTATCTATCTCATATCTATCTATCTTTCTATCTATCCATCTTCTATCTATCTATCTATCTTATATCTATCTATCTGTCTCATATCTACCTATCTATCGCATATCTATCTATCTATCTATCTATCTATCTCATATCTATCTATCTATCTCATATCTATCTATCTATCTCATATCTATCTATCTATCTATCTCCTATCTATCTATCTATCTATCTATCTCATATCTATCTATCCATCTTCTATCTATCTATCTATCTATCTATCTCCTATCTATCTATCTATTTATCTATCTCATATCTATCCATCTTCTATCTATCTACCTATCTATCTATCTATCTCATATCTATCTATATCATATCTATCTATCTCTCATGTCTATCTATCTATCATCTATCTATCATCTATCTATCTAATATTTATCACTTATCTATATTATCTATCTATCTATCCCATATCTATCTATCTTTTTATCTATCTATCTGTCTCCTATCTATCTATCTCATATCTATCTATCTATCTATCTATCTATCTATCCATCTTCTATCTATCTCTCTATCTCATATCTATCTATCTATATATCTATCTCATATCTATCTAGCTATCTATCTATCTATCCCATATCTATCTTTCTTTCTATCTATCTATCTATCTCCTATCTATCTATCTCCTATCTATCTATCTATCTATCTATCAATCTATCTATCAATCTATCTATCCCATATCTATCTATCTATCTATCTCATATCTATCTATCTAATATCTATCACCTATCTATATTATCTATCTATCTATCTATCTATCTATCTATCTATCTATCTATCTATCTATCTATCTATCTATCTATCTATCTCCTATCTATCTATCTACCTCATATCTATCTTTCTCACAACTATCTATGTATCTATCTATCTATCTATCTATCCCATATCTATCTATCTCATATCTATCTATCTATCTTTCCATACAATCTTTTTGTAGGCTTTGCTAGTCTTACAAATGCATTTTATATAAATGAGTCCAATAATCTAAACCAGGCCAACGCTGGATGCATGTGTGCCCAGCATGCTGTGATGGAGCCTTTCAAGCCCGGTGGGCCCTGTTATCCCTTCAGGTTTTCCTGGTTCTGACTCTGATCCAGAACATTTGGTAGTCCGGCACCTTCTATTATGTATACTGGATTTAAGCATTTTTGAGAATGGCATCAGGACTTCCCAGCCAGAGAATGTACTTTAGTGCTCTAACATATTTACTTTATGAAGCAACTCAACTGGCATTAAAATAATTACACTAAATATCTGGGATAAACCACGCTCGCACCGAACTCCTGAAGAAACAAATCTCTAAAACCCATTCAAGCGGAACTGTCCAAATGTTCAGATTGCCTGATGTGATAAATTAGACGAAATATTGCTTGTACAAAACTAGTGTACATCAGAAGGAGTAATTCAGAGCCGGCGTTCATTATATACAAAACGTCTGTCTCAGCTAGAAATCTCTCACATGGTTACAAGTCAACAATGTGTCAGAACTATAAATACATACTTCTGAGAACTCAGGAGAGAAAATACTTCCCCTCTGCGGAGGCGATCTGCATTGCCATAACACCTACCTATCTCTGGGTGTAACAGAGCCTAATACACAATATAAAGGCACCATCTAAGGGTAAATAGCTTCAACTCAAGTAACTTATTGTGATAACTGCCGTCGGCAACCAACGCCTTCGTCTTCTGTTGGGTTCCTCTGTTTGTCACCTGCTATATGGTCAGCCCCACATCATGCTCTCCTGCCACCGCCCAGACCTTGTATATTGTATGCAGACGTACTCAAAGGGCCATTATGTGCACCCAGATTTCCTATCTCCTGCCTATCTCAGTTCTTCCATGGGTTATTTAACCCCTTAAAGGTTTAGTCTGTGCTCTTGTCAACTCATGACCTATTCTCTGGATAGACTATCAATACTTGATGGACGTAGGGCTGCCGCTCAGGACCCTCAGCCATCAACAGATTGTCTGACCTGCTGTCCAGTGCAGTGGACCGGACATTGTCATTAGCAGACAGGTGAGGAAGTGGAAGCGCCGGCTTCACTTCCGTTGAAAACAATGGAAGCTCCGTGTTGCTATTCCACTTCCTACCAGGACAGGATCTTAGTAAAAGAAGCAGAATTGATTTGATCTTAATGGGAGTGAAGCTGGCGTGCCCACTTTCTCCCCTGTCCGCTGATGACAACATCAATGCTGCCTTCCAATACGTGGCCCTGCAGAGGTATTGTTCCATCTCCCTTATTTGCATATTACCCAGAGGAGCATGAGTGGCCTTATACGTCTCCTCACTCACTCACCTTCTAGGTGCTCTCTCTACGGAGAAAAGACAGTGGTCCTCGTCGAGAACTCTGCACTAGCCAGTAGGCCAGACAGTCAGCTGATGGACAAAAGTCACGAGCAATGGACCCCCATCCATCAATAACTGATAGCCCATCCACATAATAGCTCATCAGATGAAAAGAGTCCAGACAATCCCTCTAATGGCAGGTCCATTTTAGGTCTTCATTACCAATCAATTTTTTGGTTTTTTTCATAGTCTCATTCCTAGAGCCACAACGTTTTAATTTTTCCATTGACATTGCCATACGAGGGCTTGTTTTTTTTTGTGGGAAAAATTGTTTTTAATGGAATCCCTTTGGTTTTCATATAATGTAATGAATAGGTTTTATTAATTGTTTAGTTGGGGTTGGGAAAAAAAGAAATTCCGACAATGTTTTTTGGATTCCAGTTTTATGGCATTCGGCCCCCAAAATAAATAATGTGATACGCTTACTCTCAGGGTCAGCACGATTCTGGTGATACCACGTTTATACAGTTGTTATGCGTTTTGCTATTTGTGTTGATGCATTACAAGAGCCATAATAGTTTACGTTTTCCATCAACGGGGCTCTTTGGAGTCTTGTTTTTTAGCGGGATGAGCTCTAGTCTTCCTTGATCTTACTTTAGGGAACATGTAACATTTTGATCACTATTTTCTAGAGGCGAGATTTACAAAGTCTGCAATTCTGGCTGCTCTCATTCCTTAAACTACATTCAGGCCTCGGTCACACGGGCGATTTTCCGTGCGATCTGCGCATGCGATGTGCGATTTTATAAAACCATTGCTTTGCAATGGTGTCGGACACATGAGCGCTTTTTATGCGCTCGTCCGATAAATTATAGAACAGAAATCGCAGATCGCACCTATCTGCGATCTGCGATTCCTGTTCTCTTCTCTATATGCGCTCAATGGGGCCGGCGGCAGCAGCGCCGACCCCATTGAGAACATATAGAAGACAAATCATTCTCCTCTGCCACAGCTGTAACAGCTGTGGCAGAGAAGAACGATGTTTGCCCATTGAATTCAATGGAGCCGGCAATACAGCCGACTCCATTGAAAGCAATGGGCTGCCGGCGAGCGCGGGATGAATTTTCGGGAAGGGCTTAAAAATATAAGCCATTCCCTGCAATTCATCCAGAAATGTGTAAAAAGTAAAAAAAAAAATATACTCACCTTGTCCCGGCAGACGGAGTTCAGCCGCGGCCGGCCGGCAGTTCTCGTGAACTGCTGGGAGTAGTATTCAGCAGCCGGGGATTTAAAATCCCTGCCTGCTGAATGGGCTGCCTCTGATTGGTCACAGCCCTCACCAATCAGAGGCAGCTCTCACTCACCCATTCATGAATTCAAATACTTACTGAGTGAGGAGTGCATATAGATGCATCCTCCTCTCACCATGCAGGTAGCTGACTACCTAATGGAGCAGCCAATAACACCTGTGCAGGACACCGATAAAACAACCACTCACACTGATAATGAGGGGGTGGATGCTTGGTGTAAACTCCCACACATAGTGGATACAGGGTGCCAGACCATTCTGATATATGTAGTTCACCATGCAGACCAGCAACCTATTAATGACACCATGATAATTCGGCGGGTTGCCCTGCATATCCATCAGTGAACCACATTGGTACTGCCACCCTGGGCTCCCCCTGGAGTCTTAATGCCACACTGCATATGAATGATAGATAATAAATGCAAGGCATTGGTTGGATGTTGGCCAAGATACATGAGCCCACTAACCACTTCACGGTTCCTTGCGTTGTAGTGGGTCCCTACACTAATATAAATGCATCACAGAAGGGGAAATAAAAAATTAAAAACAATCACAGAAAATGGCCGTTACTTACTGAGTGAGGAGTGCATATAGATGCATCCTCTCACCATGCAGGTAGCTGACTACCAAATAGAGGAGCAAATAACACCTGTGCAGGACACCGATAAGACAGCCACTCACACTGCCTCTTGATAATTCATTCAGACCCCTAACCTTTTTGCTGTGTTAGGGCATTTTTTTAAAATAATATCATTCAGTGATTCATTTGATTTTTTGATTGTTTTCTATCAATTTTTTTTCTGTGTCAAAATATGCAAAAATGAGCTGTTTTGGCCAAATTTTCAATAATTTGAAGAGCTGGTTAAATAATGTACTAACCTTTTTACTTGGGTCATTACAAACGCGGCAATACCAAATTTGTGATGTTTTCTCTTTTCTTTTTAAAGGGGTTGTCCCGCGCCGAAACGGGTTTTTTTTTTTTCAACCCCCCCCCCCCGTTCGGCGCGAGACAACCCCGATGCAGGGACCTAAAGAAAGCTTACCGGAGCGCTTACCTTAATCCCCGCGCTCCGGTGACTTCTATACTTACCGGTGAAGATGGCCGCCGGAATCCTCTTCCTCCGTGGACCGCAGCTCTTCTGTGCGGTCCATTGCCGATTCCAGCCTCCTGATTGGCTGGAATCGGCACGTGACGGGGCGGAGCTACACGGAGCCGGCATTCTGCACGAGCGGCTCCATTGAAGAGAGCAGAAGACCCGGACTGCGCAAGCGCGGCTAATTTGGCCATCGGAGGGCGAAAATTAGTCGGCTCCATGGGAACGAGGACGCCAGCAACAGAGCAGGTAAGTAAAAAACTTTTTATAACTTCTGTATGGCTCATAATTAATGCACAATGTATATTACAAAGTGCATTATTATGGCCATACAGAAGTGTATAGACCCACTTGCTGCCGCGGGACAACCCCTTTAACATGGATAGAAAGGTGTGATTTAGACTTTTTTTTATTTTTAATGTTTTTTTAGTTTTTACCCTTTTTTAAAAAAAAAATGTCTAAATAGGGGACATGAATTTCAATAGCATTGACCATTTCTATAATGCACTGCAATACTTTCAGGGAACTTTGGATCCCTTGTTGAGGTCAAAGAGAGATTAGCTGATTACCACCCAGGATGGATGGGTGCTTAATGGCCGGAACCAGCAGCATCTAGCTAGAATTATCCATGTCAACAGACTCTGGCAGAAATTACACCCACATTCAATGCAGGAGACCCCACATGCATATCCCATAGGTCAGTACAGCATTCTTTAGTTTCTATGGGATATGGAAATAGAATATCCACCAGAGCGCCTCTGTTAATACCATAACACTGGACACAGCGCCTCTCCTGGGCTTGCGAGGTTTCTAATTGGACCCTAGAGGATTGGCAACATATGTCATCGTCCAGTGAATCACAATACCAATTATTTTAGGCTGATAATAAGGTTTGTGTGTGACTCAGACCCAATGAGGCTATGGACCCTAGTTGTCATTGAGGAATTGTGTAGGTTGGTGGTGTTTCCATACTGGTGTGAGATGTGTTCTCATGGTATTGGTTGGGTCCACTGGTCCTCCTAAACACATCATTGATTGATGCAGCTACATTTCACTGCTTGGTGACCATTTGCAGCCATTCATGGACTTAATGTACCTCCACAATGATGGGATATTCCAACAGGATAATGCACTGAGGAGCATTCTAGAGAGTTCCTTCGAATAGTGTGAGCTGCACACTTGCCCAACATAAGTCCAGTTGAGCATTTATGGGATGTGTTGGGGAAGTCCATTTACACCCAAGATACTGCGCCAACAAAAACCACAGAGCTGTAAGTCTCTATCCAGAAGGCTCAACATCCCTCCAGATGACTTTCATTCACTTGTGGATTCGATGCCACATCAAGTTGACAAACTTTACCGGGCGAGAGGGGGTCTACACCATATTAGTTCCTGTCCCATGACTTTTTGGCACGTCAGTGTATATTGATTTTCACTTTCTATAATGCAATAATAATAAAAACCTCAAAGAACACGTATATAATAAGCTTGCCTGCTGAGGACATAACCACAAGCTTGCCTTTGCATGAGATACCATAAATGAGGGCCTATAGATTCTCCATTTTTACATGCATGCTGGTTAATCAGTCCATTAATCGTTAAAGTCTGCTGCCACTTGAGCTAAATTAGATTTCAGATTAAAAAAGTGCCCTGCACAAACGGTCAGGCACTCGCTAAGCAAATCTGTCTACAAATCTTCATCTCATCTGGCATTAGGAATATATATTTTCTTAATATATGTCACATGCGCTCTCCAGAGCCTAACCTTGTTACAAGAAGACCAATCATTTCTAGGCAACAGAGGGAGTAGAAGTGAGTATGATTGTTAATTAGTCCAATCAAACAATCTGCAGTTATGAAGATAGGTTAATTCTGCATTAAATAGTCTGAATCCAGCCGAGTTTCCATTATACCACATTAAACGAGCAATCATCGAGTTCGTTTGCAAAGTTTTTCAAAAAGTAAAAATGTAGGTCAAACAGTCAAAAGCGGTAAAAGTTCCTGGGACGCGATGGAAGCGGAATGTGGAGAACTGAGATTCTCCCCCGATAAAATATTAATGTGCTATTATTATTGCTATTTAATCTGTTAATTAGGCACACAGCTACACAGCGCCTACTCATTTGGCCCCCGGCCCCATATAGGGTGTGGTGATTAGCGATGAGCAAACTTTTTAAAAGTTCAGTTTGAATGGTTTGCTGAATTTCGGCAAAATGTTTGCTTTGGTCAGAATTGGCTCAAATCAAACCGGAAGTTCACCAAAACCCCTTAAAATTGGTGTGTAATACTGTCTAAGGCCTCTTTCACACGGGCAATATGTAATTTGGCCACACTGCTGCCAAAAAATGTATGAACAGGAATGATCTAGAAAAAAAAACAAACTGTTCTTGTGCAACTGCACTCCGTAGCGGTGAGCGTAACTGTGCATACGGCCATGAATTTTTTGCCCTAGGGCCTCGGTCAGACGGGCGTTTTTTTCCGCGCGATTTGCGCATGCGCATGCGATCTGCGCATATATAGAACCATTGCTTCGCAATAGCATCGGACACATGGCCACTTTTTATGCGGATGTCCGATAAATTATAGGACACGAGGAATCGCAGATCGCGCCTATCTGCGATCTGCGATTCCTTGTGTTCTATTATATGCGCTCAATGGGGCCGGCGGCAGCAGCGCCGACCCCATTGAGAACATATACTACAAAGATTGTTCTCCTCTGCCACTGTGGCAGAGAAGAACGATGTTCGCCCATTGAATTCAATGGAGCCGGCAATACAGCCGGCTCCATTGAAAGCAATGGGCTGCCGGCGAGCATGGGATGAATTTTCGGGAAGGGCTTAAAAATATAAGCCCTTCCCTGCAATTCATCCAGAAATGTGTAAAAATAAAAAATATATATATACTCACCTTGTCCCTGCAGCCGGAGTTCAGCCGCGGCCGGCCGGCAGTTCTCCTGAGCTGCTCTGTGTAGTATTCAGCAGGCGGGGATTTAAAATTCATGAATGGGTGAGAGAGTGCTGCCTCTGATTGGCTCAGCGCAAGAACCAATCAGGGGCAGCTCTCAGCTATTGAATGACAGCGATTTCGTCATGCGATCCGCAAATCGTGGCAAAAAACGGTCGTCTGACCGAGGCCTTACACAGACTCCATAGTAGAGTACTACAGAGTCTCCATGTAGTGCTGCACAGATTTCATACACACGGCTACATCAAGGATATACATACCATGAAGGCAGCCCAGGTGTATGCTTTGGACCCCTTACAGATCAGTTGCAGTACCAAACATGAATTGGAGGCCTCATTCACATAAGCATTGCAATTTTACGCCGGACGCATCGTGGTTGTAAATTACGTGCATGAGAAAAAGCCTCGACCATGATGAGGCTAAATCTCGCATTTTCTCACCCATTCACATGGCCAGGTGCGGTGTATGTACACCGTAGCCCGAAATTTTTTCGGCCGGGAGAATTGCTCAGCATGGCTTCTATTACTGTGTTTCTTCAAAACTGAGGCCCTGTCTTACATTAATTTTTGCCCCAAAAGAGGAACAGTGTCTTTTTTTTTTGAGGAAGGGGGGGATCTTATACTCACCTGGCTCGTGGTGTCTGGGTCCCTTGCACTGGTCACCAGTGCTGCGGCAGGCTGCCGTGTTCTCAGCGTTGACACAGCACTCTCTTTCTGGTGACCAGGCTTTGAATACCCCGCTTCTAGCAAGCAAGTGCTGTGATTGAATCACGAGCGCTGCTGGTTCAGCCAATCAGAGCCGGCTCTCGATAAACCAATCATAGCCATTCAGTGATTTCATTTGCGGAATGGCTGTAAATGATCGAGCACCAGCACTGGTTGGCTGGCACTCAATCCAATTACAGTGCTTGATTTTTGGAGGCAGGGTATTCAAAGCCCCGTCACTAGAAAGAGAGTGCTATGTCAACGCTGAGGACATGGCAGCCTGCCGCAGTAATAGAAACTAGCACGAGGGATTAAGACACCGCTAGCTAGGTGAGTACTGCTGTTTTTTTTTTCATGTAGTGTAGTTACAGCTTATTTTTGGGGGAGGGCTTATATTTCAAGCTTCCCCCCCTGAAAATCGGGTAGGGCTTATTTTGGGGGAAACATGGTAATTGAATAGAGCTAGCTGGCAAGGTTTAGCAGTGTTTGCTGCTACTAAATTTCCTCCACCTCCCTTTGCTGACAGCTCCCATAGAAGCCTACGGGAGCTGCCAGCTGACCACGGCCAAAAAGTAGGACAAGACCCATCTATTCCGGCTACGTCAAAACATTGGTCGGCATATACGGCCGCCAATGTCCTATCTTCGCTGACCGGACGTTTTTAAATGGCTAATAATTGCCCATGTGAATGAATACATTGGAAACCAATGCTTCACATTTCATATTGCGACTAAATTAGCTGCGTAAAAACGCTTGTGTGAATAAAGCCAAAGCCCCTAATGACCAGAACGTTTTAGTCCTAAAGGATCAGGCACTTTTTAGCGATTCTACAGTGTGGTGGTTTTATTTTTTTGTGACATGTAGGACTATTTTAAAAAGGTTTTTCCCTTTTTTTCAGTTTTTTGGGGGGGTAATGTGTACAAAAATCAGAAATATATATATTTTTTAAATGTATAGTTATTTTTGAAAGTGGAACATTAAAGGGGTTGTCTGAGTTGTACCTCTTCCCCATTGAGTAACATAACAAATTGTCATAGACTCACCTCTCCCGTTTCCCACTGTGTCCCGCGCCGTTGCTTGGTCCTCCGCTATGGTCTCTGTTAACATCTGTAGTCCTGCCTGGTTTATGGGATGTCTCAGGCGCTGCAGCCAATAACAGAGCTCAGTGATCAATCCCAGCAGAGGCGTAACTTGAAGCTTCTGGGCCCCAATGCAAAACCTGTAACAGGGCCCCCAACTATAATGTTTTATTCATAGTACTGGGCTCTCTATATGGAGAAGAGAGGCCTTATGGGCCCCCTAAGGCTCCTGGGCCCGGGTGCAACCGCATCCACTGCATCCCCTATAGTTACGCCCCTGAAAGCCAGTGCCTGTGAAGTCCCATAAACCGGGTCGGACTGCAGCTGTAAACTAAACCGAGGATAGCCGATGATAACATTCAATAGATGAAACGGCACTTCTGCTTCTTCTATTCTCTACATAGCAGTCATTTAGCATTATGTAGGCGGGCAATAGAAAAAAAAGCAATAAACCTGTGCTGTATGTTTATGATGTCACTGGTTTAACTTCTTACGGATGCTCCCTTTTTTTTAATTTTTGGTTTTTCCTCCACACTTTCAAAAAATCATAACTTATCTGTCCATTGATGTAGTTGTCTGAGGGTTGTCTTTTGCGGGATGGGTTGTATTTTTCAGTGGTACTTTTTAATGTAGCATATAATATACGGAAAAACTTTTTAAAGTTTCTAAGTGTAGTGAAATAAAAAAAAAAACACAATTCTGCCATCTTTGGAGAGGGGAATCTTGTTTTTATAGTGTACATAATAAAATAACATGATAACTTTATTTTATGGATCCGTATGAATACAACAATACAAAATTTATATATTATTATTATTATTTTTTTTTGCTGCACCACTTTTAAAAGAAAGACTATCTTTGGGGGAAAAAATGAGTTTCTGCCCCCATCTTATGACCTCCATGACTTATTTTGTCAGAGTTGTGTGAGGGCTTGTTTTTTGCAGAACATCCTGTAATTTCTATTGGTATCATTTTTTGATGGCTTTTTATTACATTTTTCTTGGAGGAGGGGTGACTATAAAGATGCAACTGGCGTTGTTTTTTTAAATTTTTTGTTTCTTCTGATGACGATCACTGTGCAGGACAAATAATGCATTACATATACAGTATAGATCAGACTTGAACAGTTGCAGCAATGCCAGATACATTTATTTATTTTTTTATATAAATATGGGAAAAAGGGGACAGCCAATAACATTTTGACCTCTTTTTTTTTCTAATGATTGACTTTTTTTTAACTCCTTTTTAAAATGTTTTTTAGTTCTGATAGGGGACTTGAACTTGTGATCGTTTGATCGCTCATGCGGTATAAAGTAAAGACATACCACATTTCCCCGAAAATAAGCCCTGCCCTGATATTTGGGGATTTTCGGGGGGTGGCTTCGGGAGGCATTACCTAGCAGCCGCGGTCTGTGTCCTCCCACTGGTCTCCAGAGCTTCGGCACGCTTGCTTGCAGTCCTTAGCTGCCGACAGAAGATTGCTTCCTGGTTCCAGGATTCATAAATCCGGCTTCCAGGAAGCGATGGCTCTGATTGGTTAATTGAGCGATGCGTTGATTGGCTGAGCAGCACACAAAGAACCAATCACAGCCATTGTGTTGTGAAGGTGGGATTTATGAATTGGCTGAGCAACGTTCCTCTCTGCATCTCCAGCGGCAATAGCCAATTCCAAAATCCCACCTCCACAGCACGATGGCGGTTGAGGACTGCAAGCAAGTGCGCCGGAGCTCTGGAGACCAGTGGGAGTATACGGACCATGTTAAGCATAATAAGATATCCCCTGAAAATAAGACCTAATGCCTCTTTTGGGGCAAAAATTAATATAAGAGAGGGTCTAATTTTTGGGGAAACACGGTAGTATTACATTATCCTACATTACGATAGGCATTCTATCAAGTTACGCCACAGGCATGGCTTAATAGGCAACCAGCCACGATAGCTTTGGCAGCATTGGGCAGCATAGCCGTGGCAGCCAAATTATACTTTGCGATTGCACCACAAGGGGGCCGTTCTGGACCCTCAAACTTCGATCTCATGATTTAAATGCCTCCATGAGAACTGCATTGTATGGAGTATTGTATCAGCTCCATACAAACCCCGGAATGCACTGAAGTGGTTCAGAAATGGGTTAAGGATATATTCACCTGGGGGTGTTACCTTATTTAAAGCGATAGGGTCCTAAATAGTAACGTAGATGTGTTGGGCGACTGCGTTGCCTGTTTATCAGATGAGCGTACAGAATTTGTAATGAGCCCCGACTGCGCACAGAACTGTGAAATCTCCAATCAGGCTTCATTACCAGTCGCTGTTTGACATCTTCCTTTCAATCGTGATTTAGTAAATCAGGAGCTATTTTTCTGCTCATACATCATGGCTCCCTTTGTTCGGGGGGACGTGTTGTAGCGCTTTCTGGGCTTATTGGCCATCAATAAAAATTGGTTTATTAAATTATGATCCCTTGACTAAATCCCACTTTGAGCATTTATCACAGAGATGGCGGAATTGTCCTCCCAGAGACGAGGCTGCGGTGTGACAAATCACCAGCTGCTGATGCTCAGAAGGTAGAGATGTAACGTAAGCAGCGTGGTGAGCGCTGCAGAGGAGGAAACATGTCTGCCTGCTTCTCTAATTGAAACCTCACTACTTCACCCCTGCATAGCCCGTGCCGGAGCTCTTATACCGATACAAGGAGGGCCGAGCTTGCAAGTCCCATTTTACCTGTGAGTCAAGTGATAGAACATCCTGAGCTGCACAATATCACCGCTACAGCTTCAAATAGGCTAAAAATATTAATCAGGTTATGCTAAACAGTAAGGACTCAGTCAGACGGGCGTTTGTTTACTGCGCATTTTATTGCGCAGAACGCAAACGCACAAAAATTCACGTGACCGAAGCGGGCGTCATGCTGAAAAAAAAAGCACTTGGCTGCGTTTATGCGCACATAAAGTGCGCTGCCCGCTATCCGCTGCTGCGGCTGTGACATCTGCATCAGGGAATTCCTTGGATGTGCAACCCCTGGCTGTTGTCACACCAGGGGTTTCACCTTCGGCCAATGGGGCCGGCGGCAGCAGCGCCGACCCCACTTAGAACATATAGTGAGGATCACGATCCTCTGGCACCGTTGTGACAGCTGTGGCACAGGAGCACGATGTTTCCCCATTGCTTTCGATGCTTCTGCAGCCCAATTGAAAGCAGTGGGCTGCCGGCAAGCCCTGCAGTGATTTTCAGGGAAGGGCTTCAAATATAAGCCCTTTCCTGAAAATCATCCCTAGAATGTGTAAAAAAATTTTTAAAAAGATATACTAACCTCTCCCTCGCTGCCGGGGCTCAGGTGCGTCCAGCCGCTTCTTCTCCTGAAATGCTCTAAAGTGCTTTCAGCAGGCGGGGATTGCTGAAAGGGCTGACTCTGATTGGCTGAAGACTGTGACCAATCAGAGGCAGCACTCAGCCATTAAATGACAGCTGAGCGCTGCCTGTGATTGATACCTGCGTTCAGCCAATCGGAGGCAGTGCTCAGCCATTCATTAAATTCAATGAATGGCTGAGCACTGCATCTGATTGGCTGAGCGCAGGGACCAATCAGAGGCAGCGCTCAGCTGTCATTCATTGGCTGAGTGCTGACTCTGGTCACTGTGCTCACCAGCAGAATAGTGAGTGCAGCTCAGGAGTGTAATACAGGAAATAATTCAGAATCAGTACAGGATAAGTAATGTATGTACACACTGACTCCAGCAGCAGAATAGTGAGTGCAGCTCTGGAGTATAATACAGGATGTAACTCAGGAGCAGTACAGGATAAGTAATGTATGTACACAGTGACTCCACCAGCAGAATAGCGAGTGCAGCTCTGGAGTATAATACTTGATATAACTCTGAATCAGTACAGGATAAGTAATTTATGTACACAGTGATTCCACCAGCAGAATAGTGAGTGCAGCTCTGGAGTATAATACTGGATGTAACTCAGGATCAGTACAGGATAAGTAATGTATGTACACAGTGACTCCACCAGCAGAAAAGTGAGTGCAGCTCTGGAGTATAATACAGGATGTAACTCAGGGTCAGTACAGCATAAGTAATGTATGTACACAGTGACTCCACCAGCAGAATAGTGAGTGCAGCTCTGGAGTATAATACAGGATGTAACTCAGTATCAGTACAGGATAAGTAATGTATGCACACAGTGACTACACCAGCAGAATAGTGAGTGCGGCTCTGGGGTATAATACAGGATGTAACACAGGATCAGTACAGGATAAGTAATGTATGCACACAGTGACTCCACCAGCAGAATAGTGAGTGCAGCTCTGGAGTATAACAGGATGTAACTCCGGATCAGTAAGTAATGTATGTACACAGTGACTCCACCAGCAGAATAGTGAGTGCAGCTCTGGAGTGTAATACAGGATTATTACAGAATAATACAGCTAAATGTAAAGAGATTCCTCACATCTGTTATCCGGCCTGCAGTAAGTGTGTGCAGAAACGGAAGCTGTCACATCCATACAAATTGCTGCAGCTCCAGTTGGTGCTACAAGCACTGAGAACTAAGGATAGGTCGTTCATAATTCAAACCTGGACAACCCCTTTAAGTACTTGAATCTTTACCTTTAAGGTGGGACTGTTCTTTTTATAGATTTGTTCTAGATGTTTCCCTCTCTTGTCTGAGAATGTTGGGATGAAACATTTGCTTTCCAAGTGAAGGTGTGTAATATACACGTCAGATCAATGCGATGGTATCTAATCCTCATAAAAACCGATCAGAAGCGCATAAAGCCGGTAACACTGCGGCCGCGCCGCGGAAATAAGATAATTACATTTGTATAATGCATGGACGTATTTCATAGTTATACGATTGTTCTCCGATGATTCTCGTCAAGAATACACAGAATATTAGTATTATCGATGGTAATTTGCGGGAGAATAATACATGAGCGATGTGACTTGCATGTGCAAAGATGTTTACTGTTTTTGTTTCCGTAGAGCGACGGAATTTCAAATAGTTGGAAAAATATTAATGCGCGCTGGCTGCGGGAATGAGATTTCTAATACCGCAGCACTTTCCATGTAGACTGAGACACGCGCTGTATTATGTATGCCCCAAATGAGAGCAGAGAGTCTAAATCTAGAACCATCTGGTGTGCAAGTTTAAATGTTGCCAGCTGAGGCAAAGTGAGATGCAAATTCACTCAAACGTCAGCATTGTGTTGTCTGGGTATCTGTACGCCGATGTCATGAGACTTGGCATAAATCCTGCCATCCTCCTAGGCGTCCGTGTTTGTCTGTGCGGTAGGGCTGCTCGCACACCAGCCATCATTCAAAGGGGATGGAAGAAATATAGCCAAGGTCTTTACCATGGATTAGTAGAAGTGCAGTGTCTTTATGACCTCTATGAAGGCTATCTCATATCTATCTATCTATCTATTTATCTCATATCTATCTACGTCATATCTATCTATCTATCTATCTATCTCATATCAATCTATCTATCTCATATCTATCTATCTATCTATCTATCTCATATCTATCTAAGTCATATCTATCTATCTATCTATCTATCTATCTCATATCTATCTATTTATCTATCTATCTATCTATCTATCTATCTATCTATCTATCTTATATCTATCTATCTATCTATCTATCTATCTCATATCTATCTATCTATCTATCTCCTATCTATATATCTATCTATCTCATATCTATCTATCTATCTGTTTATCTATGTCACATCTATCTATCTATCTATCTATCTATCTCCTATCTATCTCCTATCTATCTATCTATCTATCTATCTATCTATCTATCTATCTATCTATCTATCTATCTATCTATCTATCTATCTCCTATCTATCTCCTATCTATCTCTCTATCTATCTATCTATCTATCTCATATCTATCAATCTATCTATATATCTAATATCTATCTATCAATCAATCATCTATCTATCTATCTATCTATCTATCTCATATCTATCTACGTCATATCTATCTATCTATCTCCTATCTATCTATCTCATATCTATCTATCTATCTCCTATCTATCTCATATCCATCTATCTATCTATCTATCTATCTATCTATCTATCTATCTATCTATCTCATATCTATCTATCTATCTATCTCATATCTATCAATCTATCTATATATCTAATATCTATCTATCTATCAATCAATCATCTATCTATCTATCTATCTATCTATCTCATATCTATCTACGTCATATCTATCTATCTATCTCATGTCTATCTATCTATCTATCTATCTATCTCATATCTATCTATCTTATATCTATCTACATCATATCTATCTATCAATCTATCTATATATCTAATATCTTTCTATCAATCAATCATCTATCTATATTATCTATCTATCTATATCATCTATCTATCTATCTCATATCTATCTAATATCTATCAATCTATCATCTATCAATCTATCATCTATCTAATATCTATCATCTATCTATATCATCTATCTATCTATCTATATATCTATCTACCATCTATCTAATATCTATCAATCTCTCTATCTATCTCATATATATCTATCTATCATCTTTTTTATCTATCTATCTATCTATCTATATCATCTATCTATCTCATATCTATCTATCTCAAATCTATTTATCTATCTCATATCTATCTATCTATTTAATATTTTTTTAATCTATATCTATCTATATTTCTGGCATTGCCCATTGCTTTCATCTATATCATCTATCTGTTTAGCTATCTATCTATATCATCTATCTATCTATCTCCTATCTATCTATCTATCTATCTCATATCTATCTATATCATCCATCTATCTATCTCATATCTATCTATCTATCTATCTATCTCATATCTATCTATATCATCCATCTATCTATCTCACATTTATCTATCTATCTATCTATCTATCTATCTATCTATCTATCTATCTATCTATCTATCTATCTATCTATCTATATCATCCATCTATCTATCTCATATCTATCTATCTATCTATCTATCTATCTATCTATCTATCTCCTATCTATCTTTCTCCTATCTATCTATCTATGTCATATCTATCTATCTATCTATCTATCTATATCATCCATCTATCTATCTCATATCTATCTATCTATCTATCTTTCTATCTCCTATCTATCTTTCTCCTATCTATCTATCTATCTATCTATCTATCTATCTATCTATCTATCTATCTATCTTTCTATCTCCTATCTATCTTTCTCCTATCTATCTATCTATCTATCTCATATCTATCTATCTATTAGAGATGAGCGAACGTACTCGTCCGAGCTTGATATTCGTGCGAATATCAGGGTGTTCGGGATGCTCGTTACTCGTAACGAGTACCACGCGGTGTTCCGGTTACTTTCAGTTTCCTCTCTGAGACGTTAGCGCGCTTTTCTGGCCAATTGAAAGACAGGGAAGGCATTACAACTTCCCCCTGTGACGTTCCAGCCCTATACCACCCCCCTGCTGTGAGTGGCTGGGGCGATCAGATGTCACCCGAGTATAAAAGTCGGCCCCTCCCGCGGCTCGGCTCAGATGCCTTGTGAGTTAGCTGAGGGACAGTGGTATCGTGCTGGAGCTGCTGTAGGGAGAGCGTTAGGAGTTACTGTAGGCTTCAAGAACCCCAATGGTCCTTCTCAGGGCCACATCTAATAGTGTGCAGTACTGTGTTAGCACTGTAATTTTTTTTTTTTTTTCTAAATTGGATCTGCAGAGCATTGCGCCCTGCAATAGGGACAGAAGTGGTGGTTAGGCAGGGAGAGTGTTAGCAGTGAGTGTAGGCTTCAAGAACCCCAATGGTCCTTTCTAGAGCCACATCTATCCGTGTGCAGTACTGTCCAGGCTGCTGTTAGCAGTGTTGCATATTGTTTTTTTTTTCTCAAAACCGGCTGTGTAGACCATTGCACCCGGCATTAATACTACAGGGATAGAATTGTGTAGGCAGGGCCAGAAGACATACATTATTCATTGAATAGACGCAGTGTGGCTTTTCCTTTGAAAAACGAGGGAAAAAATTCTATTTCGCCTGCCTCTGACAGTCCTCAGGGCTCTGGGTACGTGCGTGCTGCGTGCAGAACGTTAAAAATAATCAGACGCAGCCAGCTACGTTTTACTGCAGGCTTGCGCCAATTTTTTTCCTGCATGGGAAATCCCTGATCTACTGCAGCGAATAACTTTGCATCACTGCAGTTCTCTGACACATTTGCAGGGCCACAACACAGTTATTAAACTTAGTAGTATTCATTGAATACACGCAGTGTGGCTTGTCCTTTTGAAAAACAAGGCAAAAAATTCTATTTCGCCTGCAGGCTTGCGCCAATTTTTTTCCTGCATGGGAAATCCCTGATCTACTGCAGCGAAAAACTTTGCATTACTGCAGTTCTCTGACACATTTGCAGGGCCACAACACAGTTATTAAACTTAGTAGTATTCATTGAATACACGCAGTGTGGCTTGTCCTTTTGAAAAACAAGGGAAAAAATTCTATTTCGCCTGCCTCTGACAGTCCTCAGGGCTCTGGGTACGTGTGTGCTGCGTGCAGAACGTTAAAAAAAATCAGACGCAGCCAGCTATGTTTTACTGCAGGCTTGCGCCACTTTCTTTCCTGCCTGGGAAATCAAATCACTGGTAATACACCATGCTGAGGGGTAGGGGTAGGCCTATAGGACGTGGACGCGAGCGAGGACGCGGAGGCCCAAGTCAGGCTGTGGGCACAGGCCGAGCCAGTGCGGTGTCCAGGGGTAGAGGCAGGGCCAGATCGAATAATCCACCAACTGTTTACCAAAGCGCCCCCTCGCGCCATGCCACCCTGCACAGGTCAAGGTGCTCTACGGTGTGGCAGTTTTTCACAGAGACGCCTGACGACCGACGAACTGTGGTGTGCAACCTTTGTCGCGCCAAGATCAGCTGGGGAGGCACCACCAACAGCATGCGCAGGCATATGATGGCCAAGCACCCCACAAGGTGGGGCGATGCCCGTTCACCGCCTCCGGTTTGCACCACTGCCTCTCCCCCTGTGCCCCAACCTGCCACTGAGATCCAACCCCCCTCTGCGGACACAGGCACTACCGTCTCCTGGCCTGCACCCACACCATCACCTCCGCTGTCCTCGGCCCCATCCAGCAATGTCTCTCAGCGTAGCGTCCAGACGTCGCTAGTGCCACAGTTTGAGCGCAAGCGCAAGTACGACGCCACGCACCCGCACGCTCAAGCGTTAACCGTGCACATTGCAAAATTGATCAGCCTAGAGATGCTGCCGTATAGGCTTGTGGAAACGGAGGCTTTCAAAAGCATGATGGCGGCGGCTGCCCCGCGCTACTCGGTTCCCAGTCGCCACTACTTTTCCCAATGTGCCGTCCCAGGCCTGCACGACCACGTCTCCCGCAACATTGTACACGCCCTCACCAACGCGGTTACTGGCAAGGTCCACTTAACAACAGACACGTGGACAAGCACAGGCGGGCAGGGCCACTATATCTCCCTGACGGCACATTGGGTGAATTTAGTGGAGGCTGGGACAGAGTCAGAGCCTGGGACCGCTCACGTCCTACCCACCCCCAGAATTGCGGGCCACAGCTCGGTGGTGGTATCTGCGGCGGTGTATGCTTCCTCCACTAAAGCACCTTCCTCCTCCTCCTCCTCCAACGCAACCTCTGTCTCGCAATCAAGATGTGTCAGCAGCACGTCGCCAGCAGTCGGTGTCACGCGGCGTGGCAGCACAGCGGTGGGCAAGCGTCAGCAGGCCGTGCTGAAACTACTCAGCTTAGGAGAGAAGAGGCACACGGCCCACGAACTGCTGCAGGGTCTGACAGAGCAGACCGACCACTGGCTTGCGCCGCTGAGCCTCCAACCGGGCATGGTCGTGTGTGACAACGGCCGTAAGCTGGGGCGGCTCTGCAGCTCGGCAGCCTCACGCACGTGCCATGCCTGGCCCATGTCTTTAATTTGGTGGTTCAGCGCTTTCTGAAAAGCTACCCCCACTTGTCATACCTGCTCGGAAAGGTGCGCCAGCTCTGCGCACATTTCCGCAAATCCCACACGCACGCTGCCACCCTGCGGACACTGCAACATAGGTTTAATCTGCCAGTGCACCGACTGCTGTGCGACGTGCCCACACAGTGGAACTCTACGCTCCACATGTTGGCCAGACTCTATGAGCAGCGTAGAGCTATAGTGGAATACCAACTCCAACTTGCGCGGCGCAGTGGGAGTCAGCCTCCTCAATTATTTACAGAAGAGTGGCCCTGGTTGGCAGCCATCTGCCAGGTCCTTGGAAAATTTGAGGAGTCTACCCAGGTGGTGAGCGGCGATGCTGCAATCATTAGCGTCACCATTCCTCTGCTATGCATCTTGAGAAGTTCCCTGCAAAGCATAAAGGCAGATGCTTTGCGCTCGGAAACAGAGCCGGGGGAAGACAGTATGTCGCTGGATAGTCAGAGCACCCTCCTGTCTATATCTCAGCGCGGTGAGGAGGAGGAGGAGGAGGAGGAGGAAGAAGATGAGGAGGAGGGGGAAGAGACATCTTGGCCCACTGCTGACGGTACCCATGCTGCTTGCCTGTCATCCTTTCAGCGTGTATGGCCTGAGGAGGAGGAAGAGGAGGAGGAGGAGGATCCTGAAAGTGATCTTCCTAGTGAAGACAGCCATGTGTTGCGTACAGGTACCCTGGCACACATGGCTGACTTCATGTTAGGATGCCTTTCTCGTGACCCTCGCGTTA
Source organism: Eleutherodactylus coqui (assembly GCF_035609145.1). Lineage (NCBI taxonomy): Eukaryota > Metazoa > Chordata > Amphibia > Anura > Eleutherodactylidae > Eleutherodactylus > Eleutherodactylus coqui. The sequence goes on from NC_089839.1 coordinate 305,319,072, forward strand.
CACGCATTCTGGCCACTACGGATTACTGGGTGTACACACTGCTCGACCCACGGTATATGGAGAGCCTTTGCACTCTCATTCCCGAAGAGGAAAGGGGTTCGAGAATGATGCTATACCACAGGGCGCTGGTGGACAAACTGATGGTAAACTTCCCATCCGACAGCGCTAGTGGCAGAAGGCGCAGTTCCGAGGGCCAGGTAGCAGGGGAGGCGCAGAGATCAGGCAGCATGTACAGGGGAACATTCTCCAAGGCCTTTGCCAGCTTTATGGCTCCCCAGCAAGACTGTGTCACCGCTCCCCAGTCAAGGCTGAGTCGGCGGGAGCACTGTAAAAGGATGGTGAGGGAGTACGTAGCCGATCGCACGACCATCCTCCGTGACGCCTCTGCCACCTACAACTACTGGGTGTCGAAGCTGGACACATGGCCTGAACTCGCGCTGTATGCCCTGGAGGTGCTTGCTTGTCCTGCGGCTAGCGTCTTGTCAGAGAGTGTGTTTAGTGTGGCTGGGGGAATCATCACGGATAAGCGTACCCACCTGTCAACCGACAGTGCCGACAGGCTTACACTCATCAAGATGAACAAAGCCTGGATTTCCCCAGACTTCTCTTCTCCACCAGCGGACAGCAGCGATACCTAAGCAATACGTAGGCTGCACCCGCGGATGGAAGCATCGTTCTCTCTCACCATCCAAAACGGGGACATTTCTGCTTCATCAATCTGTGTCTAATATTCCTCCTCCTCCTCCTGCTCCTCCTCCTGAAACCTCACGTAATCACGCCGAACGGGCAATTTTTCTTAGGGCCACAAGGCTCACTCATATAATTTTTCTAAACAATTTTTATAAGTTTCAATGCTCTTAAAAGCGTTGAAACTTTAACTTCAACCAATTTTTCGTTACACTGGGCTGCCTCCAGGCCTAGTTACCACTTAAGCCACATTAACCAAAGCGATTAATGGGTTTCACCTGCCCTCTTGGTTGGCCATGGCCAATTTTTCTGATGTACATTAGTACTGTTGATACAGCAATTATTGTGGGCCCTCGCCTACAGTGTAATCAAATGAATTTTTAGCCCACCTGCATTACAGCTGACGTTACATCCGCTGTGTTGGGCAATGCAATGGGATATTTTTATGTACTGCCGGTGGCTTCCTGGCACCCACCCATGCTGTGGGTCCACAGGGAATTATAAATGCATCTGAAACCACATCTAAAGAACCCCAGTCAGACTGGGGCATGCAGTGTGGGCCGAAGCCCACCTGCATTAAGCACGACATTACTACCTCAGCTGTGTTGGGCAATGCAATGGGATATTTTTATGTACCGCCGGTGGGTTCCAGGGAGCCACCCATGCTGTGGGTCCACAGGGAATTATAAATGCATCTGTTTCCACTTCTAAAGAACCCCAGTCTGACTGGGGCATGCAGTGTGGGCCGAAGCCCACCTGCATTAAGCACGACATTACTACCTCAGCTGTGATGGGCACTGCAATGGGATATTTTTGTGTATCGCCGGTGGGTTCCAGGGAGCCACCCATGCTGTCGGTCGACAGGGACTTCACAATAGGGAGTTGTACCTGCCTGTGTCTATGAATTAAAAAGCCCGGTCTGACTGGGGCATGCAGACACCTTGACAGAATGAATAGTGTGTGGCACATAGGTTCCCCATTGCTTTGCCCACGTGTGCAGCTCCTGATGGCGGTGGCACAGGATTCTATTTCTCATTGCTTCTGTACAGCATTGTGGGCTATCGCCCCGCCCCTTTTAAAGAGGGTCGCTGCCTAGCCGTGCCAACCCTCTGCAGTGTGTGCCTGCGGTTCCTCGTCATGGCAGACGCACTTCTAAATAGACATGAGGGTGGTGTGGCATGAGGGCAGCTGAAGGCTGCGCAGGGACACTTTGGTGTGCGCTGTGGGGGGGAGGGGGGGCGGTTGGGCAGCATGTAACCCAGGAGAAGTGGCAGTGGAGTGTCATGCAGGCAGTGATTGTGCTTTGTTGGAGGTAGTGTGGTGCTTAGCTAAGGTATGCATTGCTAATGAGGGCTTTTCAGAAGTAAAAATTGTTGGGAGGGGGGGGGGGGCCCACTCTTGCCGGTATTGTGGCTTAATAGTGGGACCTGTGAACTTGAGATGCAGCCCAACATGTAGCCCCTCGCCTGCGCTATCCGTTGCTGTGTCGTTCCCATCACTTTCTTGAATTGCCCAGATTTTCACACAAGGAAACCTTAGCGAGCATCGGCGAAATACAAAAATGCTCGGGTCGCCCATTGACTTCAATGGGGTTCGTTACTCGAAACGAACCCTCGAGCATCGCGAAAAGTTCGTCCCGAGTAACGAGCACCCGAGCATTTTGGTGCTCGCTCATCTCTACTATCTATCTATCTATCTATCTATCTATCTATCTATCTATCTATCTATCTCCTATTTATCTATCTCATATCTATCTATCTATCTCATATCTATCTATATCATCCATCTATCTATCTCACATCTATCTATCTATCTATCTATCTATATCATCCATCTATCTATCTCATATCTATCTATCTATCTATCTATCTATCTATCTATCTATCTATCCATCTATCTATCTATCTATCTATCTCATATCTATCTATCTATCTATCATCTATCTATCTATCTATCTATCTATCTATCTCATATCTATCTATCTATCTATCTATCTATCTATCTATCTATCATCTATCTATCTATCTATCTATCTATCTATCTATCTATCTATCTATCTATCTCATATCTATCCATCTATCTATCTATCATCTATCTATCTATCTATCTATCTATCTATCTATCTATCTATCAATATCATCTATCTATCTATTTAATATTTTTTTATCTATATCTATCTATCTTTCTGGCATTGCCCATTGCTTTCAATGCTGGGTGCAATATGCAATGTGCTGCGAGGTTTCCCCATTGAAAGCAAGGATCACTACTTCCCCGAAGTGATGCGTGTTGGTTTTTGATATAAAAATGACTCGCATGTTGGTGAGCCTGATATCGGGCAGTGATTCTCGGACCGCTTTTTCACTCGCCCGTATAAAGTTAGCCTAACGACTCTTTCACTCAGGAATATTTTTGCGCATTTTTGATTGCAGTACACAGAGATTAGATCTCATTTATTTCATCGGGTTTGTTCTCATTTGTTTATCTTGTGAGCGCAATTCGCACGTGCCAAAAAAAAAGTGCAGCATGCTCTACTTTTCTATGTATTCTTGCCCCAAATCTCCGCATAGACGTCCATGATGGGTATGCAAATGCATTGCAAAATGCAAGGAGATTTGCAATATGCTGTACAATTCCGCGAAAAAAAAGAACACATCTGGAACTCAATAGGCTTCATAGCCATTAAAATTGGGGTGCAGAAAATGTGCAGTAAAATGCACTGATACACACGCAAAAAAAACCTAGTTCACAGTGCAAGTATGTTGCGCTGAGGCGTGCGCGAATTGTGCATACGCCGGTCTGCAGAAGCCCTAACAAGGTGTCTCTTCTCAGACCAGCAGGGCACTTCCATCCCTCCTATATACTATTTCAGAAGGTCTGTGTACACACTAACATCATGGCCTCAGTGCACCATAGGTGCAGCTTGCACAAAATACAGGTCGTAACTGTCTTTTATATGTAATTTCAGAGCTCCACCCGCTTGCGGACGCAACGCATCATAGGCGCAAAAGTTACAGCAAATACAGCTGCACTAAATGTGGCTCATCACTTCCATATCACATAACCTCTCTACAAGCCCTGCGCCTCTGTGAAGTGCACTGCCATCCTGGAATATATATTTACGTAGTCAGAATTAAACTCTCCCTGGTATTTAACCCCTGCATTACTGCGACGGCCCCAGTGGGAGGCCCACCATTGCGGGGGAGACCATGGGGAAACTACGATGGCAGTCACGGGTGGCTTTATGATCTCTCCGAACGGCGGCGTTGGCATGGCCTAGCTTGGTTACGTGCACAGTGAATACGAAGGGAGCATCAAGGCTTATGATGTTCCTGAGTTTAAACATAAGTGTCACGTGACGCCAGCACCTCTTCTAGGCTGCTATTCACACGGTGTGAAATAAAGAGTCCACAGTCCAATAGTGAAGGTGCTCAGCTGTACTTTACTCACACTTTTCCAGCTTTTGTTCTCCAATAAATCACTTTTGTAGAGACTTTTCAAGTATAACATTTTTCTTTACAATCTTTCATTCCTTTTCCGCATCTTCAGTTTCACCCACTTACTAGGAGACACTTTTCCCTCTGCACTCCAGACACCCTCAGTCCCAGTTATCTGATAGATCATCCATGGGGGATGCACTCTTGACGCAGTAAAAACATTCACTCAAGCTTCCTTTCTCTCAAGCACCTTTAAAATACTTTCCTTCTTTTTGTGGTAGCAGGAGAACCGCTACTCTCAGCCTCATGCTAGTTGTGAATCTACCTAACAGTTGCCTTGTCAATATCATATTTGGTCATAGTTTCAATAAGTATGGTATGAGATACTTTGTCAATTCTTTACCAAAGTCGAGATATACTATATCCACTACATTTCCCTGATCAACCCACTCAGTGAATCTGTCATAGAAGAAAATTAGTTCGTCTGGCATGACTTGTTTGTTACAAACCCATACTAGCTCTGGTTAATTACTCCATTTTCATCCAAGTACTTGCATACATGCTGTTTAATAATTTGTTCAAATATCTTTCCCGGTATAGAAGTCAGGCTCACAGGCCTGTAGTTTCCTGGATCCATCTTCTTCCCTTTTTTGAAGATAGGTACAACATTTGCCCTTTTCCAATCTTCTGGGACTTCTCCTCTTCTCCAGGAATTTTTAAAGATTATGGCGAGTGGTTCAGTAATTACCTCCGCTGCTTACTTTAGTATCCTAGGCTGTAATTCATCTGGAGCCTTGAGACTTGAATTAATTTAAGTTACCTATGTGTTCCCTCACCGTCTCTCTGCTTATAGATAGCCTGCATTCTTTTATTTCCCCAATAGCACAGGGAAGACCAGTTGATGTTACATCTACTTTTTGACAGAAAACTGATACGAAATAGGAATTTAAAAGTTTGAATTTTGTTCGCCATTTTCCTTGATGAAAGGGCATAGGTGTGCCAGGGTGGCCTGACGAGCTTCACGATTGTCCTTTTGTAACAAAATCCAGGGAGGATAAGCAAACATTGAAGCTCCCTCAAGGGAAACAAAAGTGTGTACTTTCTCAGCCTTGGTGACGGGTTGAGTTTTCTCTGTTTCCTCCTGGGCAGACTCAATCAACTCTCCCTTCCCCTCTGCCTCGTCCATAGCAGTCGGGGTGGACCCTTTTTCTCTAAAGGTCTATTGCAGCTTTTCAGCCAAAATTGGAGCTCCTCTGGAGGATAGTTTCAAAGCCCCCTGCCGCACCTTCCGATCCAAGCGACAAGAGCATGGAGGACAGGCTCCACAGCAGTTTGATTTAAGTCCTCAGAGGGTCCCGCATGTATCACACTGCTCTCAGGGTTAGGGCATATTCAGTCAAGGCTTACGCTCATCTGAATAAGCCCTAACTGCAGAATACGCTGCTATTTATGCATGTGAGAATGAGCCCTCAGGGTGCGTCCACACGGGCAGATGTGTACTTCGGTTTGTTAATACACAGCGTATTCACAGGCGAAAATCCGCTGTTGCCTTGTGTTTTCCTGCCCATCGGCACTCTTTATATTTACATAGATACGCGGGGTATTTACGCATATTAGGGTGGCCGAACACGGGCGTAAGCGCATATATGCTCACAATAATGTGATGTATATACGCTGTGCAGGGAATGTGATCACGTGCTATCGTGCCCGTATCAGCGCTTTTTATTGTACTTTTTTGCACTGCCAACCCTAAAAAAGAAAGAAATTGTATTAATTTTGTGCGTAAATGCGTAGGGAATACACAGGCTTCCAGTTCGTTTCATGAAAATGTATGTCTGCCCATTGCTTTCAATGGGCCTCTACAAAGCGTACGACGCACAAACATAGGACATGCTGCGTACGTTTTCATGGGAACACACATTGTGTGAAAAAATACACTCAGGTGAACAAACCCATTGGAATCAATGAGCTCTATTCACTGTGTATTACGTGTGCAAAGACTGTGTGCATAATACGCTGCACAGATATGCTCATGCGAATGAGCCCTGAGTCAGAATGTGAATTTTCCCCGGCCCCACCCATGGACTTCTGTAATTGTAATGGGAGCTCTACATCCTTCTCACAGATGTTAGTGGACAGGCAGAAAATAGTCTGTAATTCACTTTCCCCAAGATCTTTCCTCACCTAACCATGAAAGTACAACATTCAGGCAGGCGTCGCTGAAAGACGGATCGTGTAAACTTTTCAACTATTTATGTTACATTTGGATGAAAGTCATATTATATTATTGTCATTAAATGAGCATTATCTCCTAAACCAAAGTAAGTGCTGAATATTCCTGGCATGACTGCTCATCTATCTATCTGTCTACTATCTTCTATATCATCTTTCTCATCTATGTCTATCTATCTATCTATCTATCTATCTATCTATCTATCTATCTATCTATCCCATATCTATCTATCTATCTATCTATCTCATATCTATCTATCTATCCCATATCTATCTATCTATCTATCTATCTATCTCATATCTATCTGTCATATCTATCTATCTATCTATCTATCTATCTATCTATCTATCTATCTCACATCTATCTATCTATCCCATATCTATCTGTCATATCTATCTATCTATCTATCTATCTATCTATCTCATATCTATCTATCTATCCCATATCTATCTATCTATCTCATATCTATCTGTCATATCTATCTATCTATCTATCTCATATCTATCTATCTATCCCATATCTATCTATCTATCTATCTCATATCTATCTGTCATATCTATCTATCTATCTATCTCCTATCTATCTATCTATCTCATATCTATCTATCTCATATCTATCTATCCATCTATCTATCTCATATCTATCTATCTATCTATCTATCTCCTATCTATCTTATATCTATCATCTATCTACTATCTATCTCATATCTATCCATCTGTCTACTATCTATCTTATATCTTATCTCTCTCATAGCTATCTTTTATCTCATATGTCTATCTATCTATCTCATATTTATCTATCTCATAGCTATCTATCTATCTCTCTCCCATATATCTGTCTATCTATCTATCTATCTATCTCATATCTATCTTTTATCTCATATGTCTATCTATCTATCTATCTAATATATATCTCATATCTATCTATCTATCTATCTATCTATCTATCTATCTATCTATCTATCTCTCTATCTATCTATCTCATATCTATCTCTCTATCTATCTATTTATCTCATATCTATTTATCTATCTATCTAATATCTATCTATCTATCTACTATCTCACATCTATCTCTTATCTATCTATTTCATATCTGTCTCTTATCCATCTCATTTTTATTTATTTCATATTTATCTGTTTTATAGTCAGATGGTTTTTATTAGAAATATGGGATTTTTTTTACTTTCATTACCTTTTATATTTATTTATTAAAACTTTTTTTTTTACTGATTTTCTATTCTTTTTCTGTCCCGAAATCAGTATTATGTCATACCATGATCTGACAGGTGTGGCTTAAAAGGCGATCCCCAATGGCAGATCTGGGGTCTTTTAGAAGGCCTCTAGCTGCCTTGACAACCAAAATGAAAAAAAAAAATCATAGATGATCGTCTAAATAAGCTCTAAGTAAAAGTAGGACGTGGTGATGGCAAAATCAATAGAGGAGTTTAAGAGGGAACTAGATGCTTTTTTAGAGCACTTCGGCATTACAGGATATAGACACTAAATAGTCAGAAGTGTTGTTAATCCGGGGGTCTTCCGACTGCCGGACTTGGAGTCAAGAAGGAATCTTTTCAGAAGAGTGTTGATCCAGGGATTATTCTAAATGCCATTATGGAGTTGGGAAGGAATTTTTCCCCCCAAAATGGGATAAATTGGCTTCTACCTAATTGTTTTCTTCTTTTGCCTTCCTCTGGATCAACATGGAAGGGGGAGGGGCTGAACTGGGTGCATGTTTGTGTTTTTTTTTTCAGCCTAGCATACTATATTACTATGTTAGCAGCATACTATGAAGTTGGTGCTAGAAAATAAAGTGTGGCATTATCTGTAATCTTTTGTGCCTGGAAGCTACTAAATAGCGCGGATGTTTGCTCTGTACGATGGACTCCAGTTAATTAGCAATCCGCCGCTATAGCTATTTTTATTGCCGCTGGAGGTATTCACAAGTGAAATAATATCATCATCTGTGGTAATTTTTCCTACAAACACGACATGAAAAGATGATGAGGAGGTTGTGATATTTAAATTTCTCCTAATAATGGATCCATTTTCCTTCTCGCAGAACATTTTGCCCTATTTCATCGCTCCCTGTAAGATTAATTTGCTTTCAAGTAAATGAGATCGGGGGCTTTTGTATCTATTTCCACTTTGACAGATTAAATCATCTTTATAATGTAAATGGTGAAATAGTTACGTTGTATTGTCCTTGAACGTAACCATGGCAACTAAGTCGATACATGTCAATCATATATTATTCAAGGATTCCCAATTGTCCACCTGAATCGCGGCCGCCACCAACGTGAAATCTCTACTTCATAAATTAGATTTTCGGCTAAATAAATATTAGAGGACTAAAATGCAATTAAACTGAAAAAGGAAGATTACATTTTCATTTGATAGATTTTTTTTTACATTTTTTTTTTACTACAGAGCTGGGAAAAAGTATTTGAACCCCTTTCCTGGATAATAGCATATTTGTAATCATAAATAGGGTTAAATAATACAAAAATAACACCCAAAGGGAATCAATGTGTTGGAATGTGAGAAGGCTTTCTGATTGATGATTGAAGTTATTTAACCCCTAAACTACCATCAATTCTTTAGTTTTTGTTTATTTTTTTTATTCATGCATTTCAAGGACCATAACTTTGTTTATTCTTTAAATCCACCTAGTCACACAAGGGCTCGTGTTGTTAAAGGGCAAGTAGCATTTTTAAATGTTACCATTTAACTTTTTTATATAATGCATTGAAAAAATGTTAACAGTTTTTCAGCTAAGGGGAAATAGAAAAAACTAAACAAGACAATTGCCCCATTTGGGGGTTGGTTTTGCTTTCTATGGTGTTCATGGTGCAGTAAGAATAACATGTTAAAATTGATTCTATAGGTCAGGAAATTACGGAAATACTGCATTTTAAATATTATTAATCATCAATGAGAAAACCACTTATCAGGAGCAAAGTTATTCAACCCCCAAATAAACACTCAAAGTGACCCTTAATTATTTCATCAATCAGTTCACTGCATAGTTACATTAAAGGAATTATCCAGCCTTTAAACATTGACAGCCATCAATATTTGATTGGTGGGGTCTGCTGGGGATCTCCATCGACTAACTGATTGAAAGGAGCATAGTACTCCTGCAAGTGCCACGACCCCTTCAATATTTATATCTTAACACAATCACGGAAACATTAAGAAAGCCGTATTATTTATAATAGCTATTCTGAGTACTATTGGCTTTTCCATTGACTTCAATGGCCATCAATGTTTAAAAGCTCCATGTTTAAAAGAAGTCTCCAGGCTCCTTTCCGCTGCCCGCCCCACCACCTGTGCTAGTGACCCTCTCCCCTCTCACCTCCTCCGGTCCCTTTCCCCAGCTCTCATTACTCACCTCACCACAATCTGCAACCTCTCTCTAACCTCTGGCACTTCCCCCTCCTCATTTAAACACTCCATCATATCCCCTCTGCTTAAAAAAACAACCCTGGACGCGACTGATCCTGCCAACTACCAACCCTCTCAAACCTCCCCTTCATCTCCAAATTACTAGAACGCCTGATCTACTCCCGCCTCACACGCTTTCTCTCTGACAACTCACTCCTCGATCCTCTCCTGTCTGGTTTCCGCTTTCTGCACTCGACCGAAACTGCCCTCACAAAAGTAACAAATGACCTGATGACTGCAAAATCGAAAGCTGACTACTCCCTACTAGAGATGAGCGAACATACTCGTCCGAGCTTGATACTCGTTCGAGTATTAGCGTGCTCGAGATGCTCGTTACTCGAGGCGAGTACCACGCGATGTTCGAGTTACTTTCACTTTCATCTCTGAGACGTTAGCGCGCTTTTCTGGCCAATAGAAAGACAGGGAAGGCATTACAACTTCCCCCTGCGACGTTCAAGCCCTATACCACCCCCCTGCAGTGAATGGCTGGTGAGATCAGGTGTCACCCGAGTATAAAAATCGCCCCCCCCCCCCCCCCCCCCGCGGCTCGCCACAGATGCATTCTGACAGAGATCAGGGAAAGTGCTGCTGATGCCGGAGCTGCTATAGGGAGAGTGTTAGGAGTTATTTTAGGCTTCAAGAACCCCAACGGTCCTTCTCAGGGCCACATCTGACCGTGTGCAGTACTGTTGAGGCTGCTTTTTGCAGTGTTGCACTTGTTTTTTTTTTGTATATCGGCCGTGCAGAGCATTGCGTCCAGAGCATTGCGTCCTGCAGTAATTTTACATAGTCTACGGCCAGTAGTGCTGGTGAGGCAGGGACAGTGAAAGACATATCCAGTCTATATACGCAGTGGGCTTTTCCAAAAAAATTTGGGAAAAAAAATCTATTTGGGCTGCCTGTGACCGTCCTGACTGTACTGCGTCTCTGCTGGGGGTAGTTGTCCTAATTCATACTCAGCCAGCTAAGTGTTACAGCAGGCTTGCGCAAAATTCTTTCCTGCCTCTGCTGTGCGTTCCGTAAGCGAAGTCAGCCTCCAACCACAGGCCAATAAGCGGCACATTTAATTACAGCGTTCTGTTTCTGCACTACTGGTAATACAGCATGCTGAGGGGTAGGGGTAGGCCTAGAGGACGTGGACGCGGGCGAGGACGCGGAGGCCCAAGTCAGGGTGTGGGCACAGGCCGAGCTCCTGATCCAGGCGTATCACAGCCGACTGCTGCGGGATTAGGAGAGAGGCACGTTTCTGGTGTCCCCACATTCATCTCACAATTAATGGGTCCACGCGGTAGACCTTTATTAGAAAATGAGCAGTGTGAGAAGGTCCTGTCATGGATGGCAGGAAGTGCATCCAGCAATCTATCGACCACCCAGAATTCTGCGCCGTCCACTGCTGCAACTCTGAATCCTCTGGCTGCTGCTCCTCCTTCCTCCCAGCCTCCTCACTCCATTACAATGACACATTCTGAGGAGCAGGCAGACTCCCAGGAACTGTTCTCGGGCCCCTGCCCAGAATGGGCAGCAATGGTTCCGAATCCTCTCCCACTGGAGGAGTTTGTCGTGACCGATGCCCAACCTTTGGAAAGTTCCCGGGGTCCAGGGGATGAGGCTGGGGACTTCCGGCAACTGTCTCAAGAGCTTTCAGTGGGTGAGGAGGACGATGACGATGAGACACAGTTGTCTATCACTCAGGTAGTAGTAATTGGAGTAAGTCCGAGGGAGGAGCGCACAGAGGATTCGGAGGAAGAGCAGCAGGACGATGAGGTGACTGACCCCACCTGGTTTGCTACGCGTACTGAGGGCAGGTCTTCAGAGGGGGAGGCAAGTGCAGCAGCAGGGCAGGTTGGAAGAGGCAGTGCGGTGGCCAGGGGTAGAGGCAGGGCCAGACCGAATAATCCACCAACTGTTTCCCAAAGCGCCCCCTCGCGCCATGCCACCCTGCAGAGGCCGAGGTGCTCAAAGGTCTGGCAGTTTTTCACTGAGAGTGCAGACGACCGACGAACAGTGGTGTGTAACCTTTGTCGCGCCAAGATCAGCCGGGGAGCCACCACCACCAGCCTCACCACCACCAGCATGCGCAGACATATGATGGCCAAGCACCCCACAAGGTGGGACGAAGGCCGTTCACCGCCTCCGGTTTGCACCGCTGCCTCTCCCCCTGTGCCCCAACCTGCCACTGAGATCCAACCCCCCTCTCAGAACACAGGCACTACCGTCTCCTGGCCTGCACCCACACCCTCAACTCCGCTGACCTCGGCCCCATCCACCAATGTCTCTCACCGCACTGTCCAGCCGTCGCTAGCGCAAGTGTTGGAGCGCAAGCGCAAGTACGCCACCATGCACCCGCACGCTCAAGCGTTAAACGTGCACATAGCCAAATTTATCAGCCTGGAGATGCTGCCGTATAGGGTTGTGGAAACGGAGGCTTTCAAAAGTATGATGGCGGCGGCGGCCCCGCACTACTCAGTTCCCAGTCGCCACTACTTTTCCCGATGTGCCGTCCCAGCCCTGCACGACCACGTCTCCCGCAACATTGTACGCGCCCTCACCAACACGGTTACTGCCAAGGTCCACTTAACAACGGACACGTTGACAAGCACAGGCGGGCAGGGCCACTATATCTCCCTGATGGCACATTGGGTGAATTTAGTGGAGGCTGGGACAGAGTCAGAGCCTGGGACCGCTCACGTCCTACCCACCCCCAGAATTGCGGGCCCCAGCTCGGTGGTGGTATCTGCGGCGGTGTATGCTTCCTCCATTCAACCACCCTCCTCCTCCAACGCGACCTCTGTCTCGCAATCAGGATGTGTCAGCAGCAGCACGTCGCCAGCAGTCGGTGTCGCGCGTCGTGGCAGCACAGCGGTGGGCAAGCGTCAGCAGGCCCTGCTGAAACTACTCAGCTTAGGAGAGAAGAGGCACACGGCCCACGAACTGCTTCAGGGTCTGACAGAGCAGACCGACCGCGGGCTTGCGCCGCTGAGCCTCCAACCGGGCATGGTCGTGTGTGACAACGGCCGCAACCTGGTGGCGGCTCTGCAGCTCGGCAGCCTCACGCACGTGCCATGCCTGGCCCACGTCTTTAATTTGGTGGTTCAGCGCTTTCTGAAAAGCTACCCACGCTTGTCAGACCTGCTCGTAAAGGTGCGCTGGCTCTGCGCACATTTCCGCAAGTCCCACACGGATGCTGCCACCCTGCGCACCCTGCAACATTGGTTTCATCTGCCAGTGCACCGACTGCTGTGCGACGTGCCCACACGGTGGAACTCTACGCTCCACAAGTTGGCCAGGCTCTATGAGCAGCGTAGAGCTATAGTGGAATACCAACTCCAACATGGCTGGCGCAGTGGGAGTCAGCCTCCTCAATTCTTTACAGAAGAGTGGGCCTGGTTGGCAGACATCTGCCAGGTCCTTGGAAACTTTGAGGAGTCTACCCAGATGGTGAGCGGCGATGCTGCAATCATTAGCATCAACATTCCTCTGCTATGCCTCTTGAGAAGTTCCCTGCAAAGCATAAAGGCAGATGCTTTGCGCTCGGAAACAGGTGGGGGAAGACAGTATGTCGCTGGATAGTCAGAGCACCCTCCTGTCTATATCTCAGCGCGTTGAGGAGGAGGAGAAGGAGCATGAGGAGGATGAGGAGGAGAGGGAAGAGACAGCTTGGCCCACTGCTGAGGGTACCCATGCTGCTTGCCTGTCATCCTTTCAGCGTGTATGGCCTGAGGAGGAGGAGGATCCTGAAAGTGATCTTCCTAGTGAGGACAGCCATGTGTTGCGTACAGGTACCCTGGCACACATGGCTGACTTCATGTTAGGATGCCTTTCTCGTGACCCTCGCGTTACACGCATTCTGGCCACTACGGATTACTGGGTGTACACACTGCTCGACCCACGGTATAAGGAGAAACTTTCCACTCTCATACCCGAAGAGGAAAGGGGTTCGAGAGTGATGCTATACCACAGGACCCTGGCGGACAAACTGATGGTAAAATTCCCATCCGACAGCGCTAGTGGCCGAAGGCGCAGTTCCGGAAGCCAGGTAGCAGGGGAGGCGCGGAGATCAGGCAGCATGTACAGCACAGGCAGGGGAGCACTCTCTAAGGCCTTTGACAGCTTTCTGGCTCCCCAGCAAGACTGTGTCACCGCTCCCCAGTCAAGGCTGAGTCGGCGGGAGCACTGTAAAAGGATGGTGAGGGAGTACGTAGCCGATCGCACGACCGTCCTCCGTGACGCCTCTGCCCCCTACAACTACTGGGTTTTGAAGCTGGACACGTGGCCTAAACTCGCGCTGTATGCCCTGGAGGTGCTTGCTTGTCCTGCGGTTAGCGTCTTGTCAGAGAGGGTGTTTAGTGCGGCTGGGGGAATCATCACAGATAAGCGTACCCGCCTGTCAACCGACAGTGCCGACAGGCTTACACTCATGAAGATGAACAAAGCCTGGATTTCCCCAGACTTCTCTTCTCCACCAGCGGACAGCAGCGATACCTAAACAATACGTAGGCTGCACCCGCGGATGGAAGCATCGTTCTCTATCACCATCAAAAACGGGGACCTTTTAGCTTCATCAATCTGTGTATTCTATTCATCGTCCTCCTCCTGCTCCTCCTCCTGAAACCTCACGTAATCACGCCGAATGGGCAATTTTTCTTAGGCCCACAAGGCTCAGTCATATTACTTTTGTAAACAATTTTTATACGTTTCAATGCTCATTAAAGCGTTGAAACTTGCACCTGAACCTATTTTTATTTTAACTGGGCTGCCTCCAGGCCTAGTTACCAATTAAGCCACATTAACCAAAGCGATTAATGGGTTTCACCTGCCCTCTTGGTTGGGCATGGGCAATTTTTCTGACGTACATTAGTACTGTTGGTACACCAATTTTTTGGGGCCCTCGCCTACAGTGTAATCCAATTAAGTTTTTTGCCCACCTGCATTAAAGCTGACGTTACATCAGCTGTGCTGGGCACTGCAATGGGATATATTTATGTACCGCCGGTGGCTTCCTGGCACCCACCCATGCTGTCGGTCCACACGGAGTTGTAACTGCATGTGTCCACTTCTAAAGAACCCCAGTCTGACTGGGGCATGCAGTGTGGGCCGAAGCCCACCTGCATTAAACATGACATTACCTCAGCTGTGCTGGGCACTGCAATGGGATATATTTATGTACCGTCGGTGGGTTCCAGGGAGCCACCCATGCTGTCGGTCCACACGGAGTTGTAACTGCATGTGTCCACTTCTAAAGAACCCCAGTCTGACTGCGGCATGCAGTGAGGGCCGAAGCCCACCTGCATTAAACATGACATTACCTCAGCTGTGCTGGGCAATGCAATGGGATTTATTTATGTACCGCCTGTGGCTTCCTGGGACCCTCCCATGCTGTCGGTCCACACGGACTTCACAATAGGGAGTTGTACCTGCCTGTGTCTACTTATAAAGAACCCCAGTCTGACTGGGGCATGCAGTGTGGGCCGAACCCCACCTGCATTAAACATGATATTACCTCAGCTGTGATGGGCAATGCAATGGGATATATTTATGTACCGCTGGTGGCTTCCTGGCACCCACCCATGCTGTGGGTCCACAGGGACTTCACAATAGGGAGTTGTACCTGCCTGTGTCTATGAATTAAAAACTCCGGTCAGGTTGGGTCATGCAGTGTGGGCCGAAGCCCACCTGCATGTAATCTGACTTTAGCTCTGCTGTCCAGGGCACTGCAATGGGATACATTTATATACAGCCGATGGGTTCCAGGGAGCCACCCATGCTGTGGGTGCACATGGAATTCGCATTGCGGAGTTGTACCTGCCTGTGACTATTTGTAAAAAACCGCGGTCTGACTGGGGCATGCAGACACCTTGACAGAATGAATAGTGTGTGGCACATAGGTTCCCCATTGCTATGCCCACGTGTGAAGCTCCTAATGGCGGTGGCACAGGATTATATGTCTCATTACTTCTGTACAGCATTGTGGGCTATCGCCCCGCCCCTTTTAAAGAGGGTCGCTGCCTAGCCGTGCCAACCCTCTGCAGTGTGTGCCTGCGGTTCTTTCTCATGGCAGACGCACTTATAAATAGACATGGGGGTGGTGTGGCATGAGGGCAGCTGAAGGCTGCGCAGGGACACTTTGGTGTGCGCTGTGGACACTGGGTCATGCGGGGGGGGGGGGGGGGTTGGGCAGCATGTAACCCAGGAGAAGTGGCAGCGGAGTGTCATGCAGGCAGTGATTGTGCTTTGTTGGAGGTAGTGTGGTGCTTAGCTAAGGTATGCATTGCTAATGAGGGCTTTTCAGAAGTAAAAATTGTTGGGAGGGGGGGCCACTCTTGCCGGTATTGTGGCTTAATAGTGGGACCTGGGAACTTGAGATGCAGCCCAACATGTAGGCCCTCGCCTGCCCTATCCGTTTCTGTGTCGTTCCCATCACTTTCTTGAATTGCCCAGATTTTCACAAATGGAAACCTTAGCGAGCATCGGCGATATACAAAAATGCTCGGGTCGCCCATTGACTTCAATGGGGTTCGTTACTCGAAACGAACCCTCGAGCATCGCAAAAATTTTGTCCTGAGTAACGAGGACCCGAGCATTTTAGTGCTCGCTCATCTCTACTCCCTACTAATCCTCCTTGACCTGTCTGCTGCATTTGACACTGTCAACCATAACCTCTTTCTCACTATGCTCCGCTCTATTGGTCTAAAGGACACTGCTCTCTCCTGGTTCTCCTCCTACCTCTCTGACCGCTGTTTCAGTGTCTCCTTTGCTGATTTTATCTCCTCTCCACTTCCTCTCGCTGTTGGGGTACCCCAGGGCTCGGTCCTTGGTCCCCTTCTCTTCTCTATCTATACTGCCCCAATTGGACAAACCATCAACAAATTCGTCCTCCAATACCATCTCTACGCTGACGACACCAAACTATACACCTCCTCTCGTGAGATCTCTGGACCATTCCTCCAAAATATCACCGACTGTCTGTCCGCTGTCTCCAACACTATGTCCTCCCTTTTTCTCAAACTTAACCTCTCTAAAACTGACCTCCTTGTCTTTCCACCTTCTAACCGACCTCCCCTCAACATCTCCATTCCAGTGTCTGGCACCATCATAACCTCCAGACAGCACGCCCGCTGCTTTGGGGTCACACTGGACTCTGACCTTTCCTTTACCCCCCATATCCAATCTCTGGCCCAAACATGCCACATGCACCTCAGAAATATTGCTAAAATACGGCCATTCCTCACCACGGACACGCTAAAGATGCTCGTGGTCACCCTCATCCACTCCCGACTTGCTATTTGCTACTCATTGGCCTGCCCCGCACTAGACTTGCTCCACTCCAATCCATACTTAATGCAGCAGCTAGGCTCGTTTTTCTATCCAGCCATTACTCAGACGCCTCTGCACTATGCCAGTCGCTGCATTGGCTGCCCATCCATTGCAAAACTAAATATAAACTCCTCTACCTCACCCACAAAGCTCTGCATGGCACTGCACCAGCATACATCACCTCCCTACTGTCTGTACACCACCCAGCCCACTCACCCTGATCCGCTAACACCCTCAGACTAAACACCCCTGTAATACCAACCTCACGTACTCACCTCCAGGACTTCACCAGAACAGCACCCATCCTCTGGAATGCTCTACCCCAAGGCATCCGGACAATTCCTGATGCACGAAATTTCAGACATGCCTTAAAAACGCATCTCTTCAGGGAAGCATACCAAATCTCCTGACCTAGTTCCCTGCCCCTCCCTATGGCACCCCACCCCGTTTGCTTTCTATTAACTGATTTCGACATGAAATCCCCAATTGCCTGTGTTCCCCATACCTCTCTCCTCCCCCCTTGGACCTCCTGTACGACCCCCAACCCATTTGTTTCAAACCGAATATACCTCAGATTGTAATTTTTTGGGGGGTTTTACATTTATCCATGCCTGAAAGCGCTGCGGAATAAGTAGGCGCTATACAAATAAAGATTATTAAAAGCTAGATAATTCCTTTAAAGGTTTCCATCAAGACTCCCCTCTCGCTTTTTCTTTCCGGTAACATATAGAAGATCCCCATTATCCTCCCTTTCCCTTCTTCCTCCTGTAGTTGTTAAATGAAAAAATTCCCTATTTGTTCCTATGACTGCAGTTATTCTACAGCCTGGGGATCTCCCATGATGCTCTCCCTGTGGATCCAGACACCCATCGGGGATCTGTTATTGGATTGGACTGGACCAATCCGGTGATTCCAATATTCCAGACTGTGAATGGGAAAAAAATAACTCCCTTGTCTGAAGGAGAGACTATCCCGCCTAGAGGGGAACGGTTTGTGTTTATTTTGGTGCAGCAAACAGTTGAGACGCGAAGTTTTGTAAACTAATATTTTAATAATAAACAATAAAAGGTTTTGTTTTAAGTCTTCTTCACACTTCCACAATTCAGTCCTCAGTGAATCCTCTTTTTTCTCTAGACAATCAATCAATATCTTTTGATGTTTTGGGTGAATATATTGTGCTGTACTTGGCTGCAGAGTTCCGGGCAAGTTCCATAACCGAAATTCAGCATGAAGTATGTGATATGTGAATTGGACCTAATAGTCATGAGACCATAAAAATCATGAATAATGACTGCACAACACCGCCTACAGTTACCCTAGGAATCAATATCCAGTGTTTGAACTGGCCTTGTTACATGACTAGTGATGTAAGCTAAAGCAGAGTATTCATGCCTAGGCAAAGTGTTTTGGGTTCTCTCCCTCATCAGCATGCAGAACGGTTCTGGTTGGTTGGATAGAAGGCAATCAATGTGAGTTGGGGGGATAATGTTTCTCCTTATGGAGAGCACCACAAGGAGGAAGACTTAAAGGGGTTGTCCCGCGGCAGCAAGTGGGTCTATACACTTCTGTATGGCCATATTAATGCACTTTGTAATGTACATTGTGCATTAATTATGAGCCATACAGAAGTTATCAAAAGTTTTATACTTACCTGCTCCGTTGCTGGCGTCCTCGTCTCCATGGTGCCGACTAATTTTCGGCCTCCGATGGCCAAATTAACCGCGCTTGCGCAGTCCGGGTCTTCTGCTGTCTTCAATGGGGCCGCTCGTGCAGAATGCCGGCTCCGTGTAGCTCCGCCCCGTCACGTGCTGATTCCAGCCAATCAGGAGGCTGGAATCGGCAATGGACCGCACAGAAGAGCTGCGGTCCACGGAGGGAGCAGACCCCGGCAGCCATCTTCAGCAGGTGAGTATGAAGACGCCGGACCGCCGGGATTCAGGTAAGCGCTGTGCGGTTTGTTTTTTTAACCCCTGCATCGGGGTTGTCTCGCGCCGAACGGGGGGGGGGGGGGTAAAAAAAAAAAAACCCGTTTCGGCGCGGGACAACCCCTTTAAAGGCCATGCAATGCTCCCTGGGAAATAGCTATGCATTAAGTATGAGTGATTGAATAATCCTCTGCAGCGCCATCTATTGGAAGATAGCTTTGGCTCACATCTCAAGTCATGTTGTAAGGTCTGTTAGAAAGTCAGATATTAACTTACAAAATAGCTACCTCCCATTAGTTGCTGTTAAGGATGGACACATGATTTATAGGGCCCCATAACAAAACTGTAAACTGACACATCCCCACATAAATATTTATATATATACACGACTTGTCTCTGCACACTCTTCCCCTTCTGCCACTACCCTGATGCCACTCATTTACCCCCTATAGTAATTGGATCACCTCTATAGCCCACGCAATTTCATAATGACACCTCTCTGTGGCCCTGCCAACTAAGTCCTTGGAAGTTCTAATATTGTCTTCCTCTGTTCCCCCTCAAATGTATTCTGTCTCTCTCCATGCCCCCTCAAAGTGATTGTGTTCCTAGCTGTTTCCACACATACCCCTTTCTCTGGCAATGACTAGTAGTAGCAGCACAACTACATACATAGCCCGACGCCTCTCTCATCTACTTCTCTCAGTGTAGTAAAGTGATGGGGTGAGGAATTGGGATATGTGCAGCACCAAGCCATGTAACATTTGGTAGTACTGGGGAGTAAGAGGGGCAGGAGGGAGAGGTTGGGGCTGTTTGGCCCAGAGTCCTATTACCCCTCAGACCCCATAACAACCATATGTTCTGCCACCATTGTTGGCCCATTGTAGACCTACAGTAACACATTCTATGTATCCGTCTAATCTATAGTCGTAGCAATTGCTTATTTATAAAGGGCGGAACTACTTAAACTGAGCGAATAGGTCTTAAATAAAAAGTCAAACGCCCCTGTAGCCAGAACTGAAGGGATAATCTCTGTGAATCGCCTGTGGTGGCTGATAGGCTGAATAATGTCCCATCCTTAATAGCAGTTGGTATCATCTCAACTAGGGGTTATGAATGATGAACTAGACTAAATGGTAAATGGTGAAATATCAGTTTTCCTAAGCATCGTGGTGTACTGCCCTCTTCAAATTACTAACATATGTCATCTCGCATGCAAACACTTGTGTGTAAAAAAAGTGCAGAGTGAAAATCTGACAGGGGCTGCAGAAGTAAACCATAGATTAACATATGGAAACCTTCCATATAGTCTACAGAGCCAATACTGTACCTCCTGCAATGTAACAAGGGGAGCTGCTAGATTATAACTGACACATACTGCAAGGAGAAATTAAAGTTGTACTAAAAAGGTTTTATATTATTCTGTACTTCTTTTCCCCAAATATCCTCCACAGATATGCCCCAGAATGCAGTATTAAAGCTATCTATCTCATATCTATCTATCTATCTATCTATCTATCTATCTATCTATCTATCTATCTATCTATCTCATATCTATCTATCTCATATCTATTTATCTCATAGCTATCTATCTATCTATCTATCTATCTATCTATCTATCTATTTATTGTACATCTATCTCATATCTGTCTATCTAGTCCATGATGGTCCTCCAGGCTTCGTTATATGGCAAAAGATAAATATTGCACTAACAGGCAGTCCTCTTGTATTCTGCTTATGCAGCAAGATAGCATCAAACCCACATCAGCACAGCTCAGTTAATGAATACTGTACCAGAAGCAAGCTTAGTACATCGCCGCAAGACATATATATAGAGAGAGAACTATCTGGAGAACTAATGCAGGGAGGGTCTCTAGGTGTGGCCATTACTCTCCTCTGATTCTGAGAGGGAGAGCATGGTGGGCTTCAGACAAGTAAAAATACAGGACAAGTCTCTCTGATGACTGCAGCCTGGACCCTAAGGGTGTCCAATGCCATGCACTCCATGGGCATTATTGGAGCTGCTGATACTAAGGCTGGTACCCAACTTTGAGACTGAAGCATTTCATACAGACTGTGAGTACCGGACTTCTCCCCATTGTACAGCACGTGGCTGTGTGTTGGGGATCCACCATGAGACTTCCATGCCCTACTCTGAGCAGGATAGTGACTTGTTATTGACTGCGGTCATATTTGGCCTTCCTCTTGTGCTGTGATAACACTTATGTTAGCTCTTGGGATATTTCATGCAAACTGTTTAAATAATTCTTTGTTTGGCCAGATCAGCCTTTCCATTGTTCTTAATAAACCATTCAGCTGAATCATCAGCTAAGTCTGAAATGCATCAATACACACAGTCTCCGCAGAGCTGTTGGCCGCCAATCATATACCGGAGTGACTTCAGGCAGACATGCCATAGGCTCCCACCCAATCTGTAGTAGCCTGACCTCAGGCACGAGGTCCTGATCACTTGGGTTTCCCCCAATATCCGACACAAAGCCACCATGACTCCCATGATGGTGAAATCAATGGCGCAGACTGAAGGTACCCTGCCACCATTCCAGGCTGACAAACTAGTTATTGCCCAGTTGGCTCCCCTGGTGGATAGGTAGCCACTCCAACTTCCAACCCATCCTTCACGAGGGTGCCAATGAGCCAGCAGCAGTGCCTTAGAATATCAGTGACAAGGAGACAGAACCAAGAGAAGGATGGTTCATGTAGCTCTACAAGATGCTGCCGCATGGAGGGAAAATATTGTTTGGCTTGATAGACCTAAGGGGGAGCTAGATCTCAGCCTACATTTGCCTGGTGCCTCCCTACAAGCTGGTGGCTGGCGCCCTGTGCATTTGCACAGGTTGAATGTAGCTAAGGCTATCTATCTCTTCATCCTTGTTATGCTGCAAGACTGTAGCCACCAACTTCTCTTACTACCTCCCACAATTGGTAATGGTCTTGCATCCATTTTCGCTGGTAGATACCACATTCCCCTCCATCTCAGGCTGACTGTCTCTATTCCCCATAGTGTGTGTGTGTGTATGCCTGACCCTCCTCTTAAAGGGCCTCAGTTCATTCGGATAGGTCTTGGGCTATTTTTGGCCACTCCTCTCATTAGAGGGTTACATTAGCAGTCAGTCTATATTGTTTGCAAAGTGTATTGTCCTGATACAGGGTGTTTTACTTGAAAAATAACTCTTATTTTGGCTAGTAATTTGTGTAGAACTGTACTAATTTTCAAGAATCTAGTGTTTTTCAAACACTCATGTTCTGTTTTCCGCCGTGGGTGTTTTGTTCATCAGGGTCAGCACCTGCTGGAATGCAGTTCTCATTTCCAGAGGAGGATGACTCTTTTATAAAAACTATCTAACAGTAAGACTGTCCTTGTTGTGGGTTCAAAAGTGCTTGGAGTTTAGCGGTGGCCACTTTCAACATCTTCTATGAATACTCTGAGCCCACCAAGAACCAAGGTAGGCATCAATAGTCACTCTTGTGGGATATTATCGTCCGAATACAAATATTGCAAAATTACTGGGTTGCACTTCATGTGAAATATCTGGTAATTCTCCTGGTTTTTAATCTGTGCCTTTTCCCTCAGTTTTTCTTGTCTTCTCCACTCCTGACCTTGGCTTGTTAAAGGGGTTATCCAGTCCAGGAACTGTCTACTTTTTGCAGAAATCAGCTCAGTGCATAAGTGCAGCCACCTGGTTAATGGCTGACTGGCAGGGGTCCCAGGTGATGGACTCCTGCCAATCTACTATTGATGGCTTGCCTTAAGGATAGTCCATCAATGTTTTATAACCAGACAACCCCTTTTAACTGACCACACTTATTTTGTTTGCTGCCTGCCCTGACCTCTGACTTGTTCCACTGTTATGAATGTATTTTACTTGTCCTGACCTTGGCTTTGTTCTACGACCAATTCTCTGTCCAAACCCCCTAGTGCCACATTTTGGAAACTTGCATGGTTGTAAATGCTTGTATCCTGCAAAAGCAAAATTGGATGTCCATCTGTCTGACAGTTGAAATCCAAAGTATATGGCCAACCCATTGGGGGCATACCTATACCTGTCTAGGAAGTGCTTAACACTTCACTTGGGTATTAAATCAAGGAGCAAACAGAACCTAAGATATAGTATGTTAGCATCAAGAATTTACCTTTCCACTTTGGTTTGGTTGCTAGAAATTTCCCTGCATTGTCTTCTCGCCTTCATTTATTTGGGCAACTTAAGAAGGCTAAGACTTCCTGGCTTGATACTTCTGTATATCTAACCTTACTCTTTTCTCTATCTACACTCGATCTTTCCATATCTACTTGAACGGGAAGGATGATTATCAGATGAGAATGAATAAATGCAAGTAAAATTGTCTTGTAAGAGAAGTGGAATGCTCCTGGTATTTTACACATTACCATTGCTGTCAACACTTCCATCATCATAGCTTCCTTCCAGGCTGAATAGATGATATCTTCGACTCTTCTCTTTTTCCTTATTTCTCCTATCAAATTACTATGTATCCCTTCCAGCTTTCTCAAAATTCTTGTAAGCATTCATTTATCATACACAAGTCTACTGAGAATCCGGCCAATTCAATCAACGTGTCACGATTCAATCACTGCAACTTTTCTGCAAGTTGGAAGCTCTTTCCATGTTCTCACTCATCTCACAGCTCTCCTCAGACATGCCCCCAGACCCATGTACTTTATCAAGTACTCAATGTCGGCTCTTCCATGTCAGTCTGAGCAGAGATCTTTTTCATCTTAATAAGAAGAGTTTTATATCATATTCTAGAATGTCATTTGGATGGTACTCAGAGAACATAACTAAGTAGTAACCCAACTTTTTGATATTGGATTTACTTTTGGTAAGGGACAGGCCCATATGGTGAATTAAGGGACTTGCTGCAATTTTTTTGTACAGCCCTTACAAATTCCCTAGTAACCGCCTAATGGAAATAACATCTAAAGTTAGCTTATATTACACTTGCTCCACAGCCATGCCTTCTTCATATGTGATTACTTCTCCACTATGACTAGTCTCAATATTAGACTCTGTATCATATCACTGAGAGCCCCGTGTCACACAGGGTGTTAAGGCAGCAGAAATGCAGTACTTAGCTCTCGTTCATGACCTGAAGGTTGCGAGTTCAATCCCCGCTTCGTTCGGGTGTCGGCTCAAGGTTGACTCAGCCTTCTATGCTAAAAGGTAAAAGATGACTGGTGAAGGCAAACCACCCCGCAAAAACAGTCTACCAAGAAAACGTCACGATGTGATGTCACCCTAGGAGTCAGTCATGACTCGGTGCTTGCAATAGGGAACTTTACCTTACCATCATATCGCTTATCTGGTGCAGTACATAGTATGGAGACTGTGTGAACCTCTGATTACAGCTTTCCATTTGTGGCCTCTGTGAGCTTCAATAAGAGTCATTGCTGCTCCACATACTGATGCATCAAAATAAACTTTTAACATTCAAACATATTTAACGTTCGTTCCAACCAAACAGGATGAAGAAATATCCACTTTGTTCAGTCTGCCTTTAAGGGTTTTTCAGTGGAAATACTATTGATGACCTATCCGCAGGATAAGTCTTCAATAGTTGATCGGCCGGGGTCCGCCACTCGGAACCCTGACCGATCAGCTAAGTGGGCACATGCTATCAGCGTCGCAATAACAGAGGAGGTAAGCCACAGCCAGATAACACTGGGGGGGGGGGGGGGGGGGGGGGTGTCATTGCAGCAGATGTGGATCAACTGCATCTAAACTGATTTGACTTGGGACTAGATCTGAGGGCTGCACCTGGAAGCCTCCGGTTTTCACCCTTTAACCCCACCATGTGGGATATGATCTTCACTGCAGAGAATCCCAGACCACTAGCCCAGAAATAGTTATTAGAGATGAGCGAGCACCAAAATGCTCAGGTGCTCGTTACTCGAGTCGAACCTCCCGCGATGCTTGAGGGTTCGTTTCGAGTAACGAACCCCATTGAAGTCAATGGGCGACTCAAGCATTTTTGTATATCGCCGATGCTCGCTAAGGTTTGGGTGAGTGACTGCTGCCTCTCATCTGATTGGTCCCGCTGAGCCAATCAGAGGCAGCAGTCACACACCCATTCATAAATTCATGAATGGGTGTGTGAGTGGAATCTGCCTCTGATTGGTCAGGCTGTGACCAATTAGAGGCAGCTCATTCAGCAGGCGGGGATTTTAAATCCCCGGCTGCTGAATACTACTCACAGCTGTTCAGAGCAGTTCAGGAGGACTGCTGATGGCCGCGCTGAACTCCGTCTGCCAGGACCAGGTGAGTATATATATATATATTTTTTTTTTACACATTTCTGGATGAATTGCAGGGAAGGGCGTATATATTTAAGCCCTTCCCGACAATTCATCCCGCGATCGCCGGCAGCCCATTGCTTTTAATGGAGCCGGCTGTATTGCATAGTTGGGTGAAACAGGCATGGATCAGAACCAGGAAAACAGGAAGAACAACCATCACTTTTGCTTGTTGTAGAGACTTATTGCTCAGGCACCAGCTAGTAAGGTAGAGTGCCCTAAATACCCAAAGGCTTGTCTGGGTAGCCAAGGAAGGAAAATCTATAGCCCATAACACCTCCTACTGTTGGTCGTGTCCATGGCAGTGTCACCCATGTGGTCTACATCAGACGCCATATTTCCGGTCAGCTTCCTGGTTCCCATAGGTTGCACATAAGCAGCCATCCCACCTCTTAAAGGACCAGTGTGCAAATAATCTATCGGGACCAGGAGGCTGGCAGGAGATTCATTTCTGACACAGACCATATGGTGGGCATGGCACTGGCCACGACCAATGGCAGGAGGAGGTAATAGATGTCAATGGTTGTGACCAGCAGCCATAACACAATGGCTTATCTCCCGGAGAACAAAAGTATCAGGCATTGAAATGCAACATCCCTAATCCCTTTTTACATTTGTGTTGGGAAAGTTGAGTAGCCTCCATACACATTAGAGAGTTGTCTGGCCCCATTGAAATTAGCCAGTTTTGACAACTAAACACAAATGTATATGGGGACCTTTATTTAAAAGAATAAACGATCTGAAAAGCTGACCGACGATAATGAACGAAGAACTTAAGGGCTATTTTCTATGTTTTTGTAATTATGATTAGTCGGTTCGCAGCCATAAAGCAATAATAATTATTTGACAACATATGATACAAACTAATTGTGATTTTCTCTCGAAGTAATAGAGTTGTCACTTGTGCTTTCAACTCTCCCCTGCTTGGTGTTTCTTATTACCTGTTCAGGCAGCTGCCGCTTCAGCCCCTGAAGGATTCTCTTCAAATTAGGCCGATCTTCCTTCATTTCCACCTGGTCCCAGCACTGTGTGTATAAGCTGAGCAGTATTTAGACCAGGAGCTCTGTGTTCTACTTGTCTCTAGTTGCTTTGAGCATTTAGATCGGAAAGTCTGATGGCACACCAAAGCGGCGAGCCTGGAGGCAACGATCTGTTCTGCAGAACAGCTTATTGTTGAAGTTCGGCTGGGGCAGCTTTTTTTTCCTAACTGATGTATAAAATAACAATTTAATCAGGTTTTCAACCATTTTTGTTTGTTTGCCTCCCATCGAGAACTAGCTAAAATCCCTTCCTTTATGTATTTGTTTTTATGCAAAATATTATTCTAAAAAAGATACACAAAAACAGTAATGTAATCCCGGCCTTACACGAGTCTATCCATGTACAGCCGTAGGCTCCAGGCTACAGAGCTGTAATAGAGCTGCCATAGTGGTACATTTGGCTTCTACTGTGCCTGCAGATGTACAGGGGCGAAACTTAAAATGGCCTTTCAAATGGTCTAAAAGTGGCCTCTTTTGTAGATGGGTCCAGATTACTAGCGGAGGGAGACAAGTATTACCTGATGCTAGATATGTGCCTTGAAATGTCATCCATACGTTGCTTGTTTCTCTGGGCCTGGATGAGCTGAGCAAAGTGCACAATAGCACCAGCTCAGCTCTTGATAGCACCAAAAAGGAAGTAGAGGTGGATGGTTAAATTAGATGTCAACACAGGCGCTAACACCCCCTCCAAGTATGTAGCCACACTGCAAGTACTCCATATTGTACCAGCCCTAGTTGGGCTGCAGTGAGTCCATTAAAGTGCAGTGGGTTTGGGCATCTGTCCAGTTGTTGACGCCATCCCTGACTAGCCAGACCGGCTCATAACCTGATCGGCCTACAGGGATTTTTCCCTATAAAGTCTATGGCCAATCTGACTCATGTTGATCTATCGATTTTTAAAGAGGTATTCTATCAGTCTATACGTGGTAAAAAAAAAACGATGACTGAATTACTTGGATATACAAAACCTTTATGGAGTTATTCTATGTTAAAGTGACACAAGTCAGATTTCCAAAATTTGGCTTTGTCATTAAGGCGCAAACAGGCTTCGTCACTAAGGGGTTACATTTTTCTGCAGATATATCGGCCTCATCAGACAGAAAGCTTCTCGTAATTGTCACAGATTAGATGGCAGTGCTGACATGTTCTGACCAGCTGACAGGGAGGGTTCATCGATTCATGCTGCCTGTGCCAAATACTGACCTCCCATCAACACGGAGCAACAGAAATGTGGATTTGTCTGACCAGATGTTTTTTCGCTGCTTGGTGATACAGTTTTTGTGCTCTTTTGTCTCCTGTAGTCTCATTTTTTCATTTCTCTGAGACAAAATGTGTTACAGTCGTGTGGGCAAGTGAGTAGTGGGCCCACATGAACGTTACCAAGGATAGGGAACACCAGGTCAAACAACCAAAGATTCACACCTCTCCCTATCTTCTATGAAGGAATATGATGAAGGACCTACCTGAGCATGGATATCACCCCAATAGTGGGTGGCCCAGTGGTCTTCAGATCTTGGCCCTTGCTGCCCCTAGGAACCCACCCATTGTCTTCTATGTTGCATGAATTTAATGTGTATTGCACCTCTGGAAGAGGCAGAGGGATTACCTTGTGTGTGCCCTGGGCCTGATTCACCTAGGCCTTACCGTTATTGACCTGGAAGACAGAGAGTGAGAGGAACTGCCATGCAGCACTGAGTGCTTTCTTCCTAAAAGTGAGTGTTAACCGGTAGGGAGCTGGAGAGAGTGAATAAGAGTGGCCAGGAATAGAACCCCGTAGATAACTGGGACTGTGGACTCGCCTGTCATCCTGTGATTCCTCCCTGTCACGCCACTAATTTTGCCTGCACCAGTGTCCTGATGGCTTCTGTAAATCGTTTGGACTGTTGATTGTTATTTCAAGTAAACGAGCACTTCTGTCCGTACCCGAATTTCCCTGTCTGTGGACTACTTATTTCAGTCATCTGGATTCACCGCAGAGAATGGAACGGTGGCGTCACGAGTGACAGGACTTTAAAGTAAACCATGTACTGGTTTTCCCCTTGTGAAACTCCCCCAGTGGTAACTTGTATGGGTCCCATGCTACCACCAGGGGAGTAGAGATGGTAGAGCCCGGTGACAAGGCCTCAATCTACCCTGCTATCTCCTTGGCTGTGGGCCCACTCCTCAGACACTGCAAGGTGGAGCTTATGGCGCAAGATGGCCTGTTCCCGCAAGATGGAGAAGAAGTGCCTTCGCCATCTCCCCAGATTGGAGAGAAAGTTATATGCCTGCGTTTGAGCTTCTATTGACTTTCTGCTATTCCAGCTCTCCGAGCCTCTGAAGAAGTTACCAGAGAGACAAGGCTGAGCTGCGTGCAGAAAATGCAGAGAAAAGAGGAAAATTCTTTACCCAAGTCCCACTCCTACATTGCCAGGATGCATTACACCCTGAGACGGGGACATGTGGAACTGTTGGACCCTGTTGTGTTGCCTAGTTTGCATTTTCTGACTGTTGGTGAGGAAGTTAACATGGACCCACAAAATGGCGCCCAAGCTTCTTCATCCTGTACTCTGGAGCCTGCGAAAAGTGCCCGCAACAAAGTTCCCACCATGGCTGAGAAAAAAGTAGCGGGGCGCCCCTGCTGCGGAACAGCAGCCCAGTACAAAAGACCGCCCAAGGAAGGAGTCGCCACCGTTGGTTACTAAGCCATTTGATCTTTCCTTGCAGACCAGCATGAGTACTCCTCCATGCGAGATGTCCACCAAAGTTCTTGGAGTTGCTGCTGGACATCCTTCATCCAGACCTCACTTTTATTGGGGCGATGAGCCAGAGCTTTAAGGACTTGTTTCACCATTACCTGTTTCTTCATCTCCAGAGGAGCCTTCTAGATGGAACCCCATCCTGCCTGAGGGTGCGCCTTCTGCTTCTACTCCTCCAGCGAGGGAGCGTCTAAGGAGACCACAGTGGTACGGTGCTAGTGATGGATATGTCTAGAGCTGGTACCCCCCTTGGATTCTAATTCACAGAGAAAATGAGGAAGTCCCGAGTCTTCTGCCTGCACACCTGCTGCCCTTCATACAGAAATATGGAGACTCCAATTTCAATTTCAAATTTGTGGATGACCAGAGAGACCGCTTCACAGGACCATGCTACGTTGTTCCAAGTGCGATACCCCGGGGATGGACTTTCAACCGCCCGCTTGTACCAGAAGGAACCCGGCAGCGGTACGCTACACCTGTAGACTGGCTGGCCAATTTTCAGCAACCATTTTCCGAGCCTTAAGTTCTTATTGAGGAGGACATTGAGAGACCAGTTAATGTTTCTTCATCACGGAGGCAGTCGGACTTGGACTGTTCTGAACCAACAGCAGAACCGGAGGACAATGAGGACTCTGCTGCGAAGGCTTTCTTGAGTAAGAACCCTTCTTTATGCTTATCCACTGGACTCGAATCTTGGAGCACTGATCC
Source organism: Eleutherodactylus coqui (assembly GCF_035609145.1). NCBI lineage: Eukaryota > Metazoa > Chordata > Amphibia > Anura > Eleutherodactylidae > Eleutherodactylus > Eleutherodactylus coqui. The sequence goes on from NC_089839.1 coordinate 305,348,919, forward strand.
AACTCTTACAGGATTTAGTGCCAAGTCAGAGGCAAAGGAGCCCACCGTGCCTTACACTAAGGTAGCTTGGTGCTAATGAACTCCCATATTGCCATGTGGACATTTGTCTTCAGAGACTCTGTCGTGTTTTCCCCCGTTAAATCCAAAAGACTGAAAAGTCATTTTATCCCTGTTATGATCGTGTGGGCATACTAAGCATGGGGCCCACACGATCGTACCCGCAGAGGAGGACTGGATGCACGCACACAAGTTGCACATGGGTTTCAGGCAAACTGGCCCTGTGCTACAAGGGGAGGATGACATGGCCCTACCTTAGCGGGGACATCGCCCCAATAAAGGGCGGCCCAGCGGTCTTTGGAACTGGGCCGTAGCTGATCCAAGGAACCATACCACAGAACAGGAGACATACCCATGTCACATAACAGGGACAGAACAGGACACACAGAGCAGAGAACACAGCATACAGCAGCCAAAATGCAACCACTAGTAACAGATGATAAGCTGAATGTAAATACCAGGTATTAGTTGACATTTTGAACAAAACGTGGAATCTAGCGAGCCAACTTCACGGCTCCTGGTTATACCGCTAGTCCCTACATTAACCAGGATTCCAGCAGAACCGGACACAGTTCACACAGCATGCTGCAAAAGGACAGGGCACAGATCGCAGGTCATACAGCGAGCTAACACAAAACTGACAGAAAATAAACTACTAATGGACATGAACCAGCAAGACACAGATCACACAGCAAACTTGCAACAGAACAGAGCGCAGGTCACAGATCACACAGCAAGCTTGCAACAGGACAGAACAGAGCACAGGTCACAGATCAAACCACAAGGTGCATCAGGAACAGGACAGAGCACAAATCACACAACAATCTGTACAGGACAGACAACAGGATACCTGCTTGCAGGCACAGGCTTATAGCAGCCTATAACATATAAGGCAACCACACTGACTCCACCCAGAACTCACATGTGCACAGTTGAAACTCACAGCAAGTCTATGTGTCCTCATACCAGGGGGAATAGACAGTCAGCCACACAAGCTGACACAGGGAACCGTGTCAGGGATCCACCAACTAACACACAGAGCAAGACATAAGACGTTTGGAGGTCACACCTGTAAAGGGGATGCATATAACACAGACAAGGACTACAGGTGTCCAAACCGTCTTGGGGAAGCAGAGAGACACAATATGTCCTCATACCAGGGGGAATAGACAGTCAGTCACGCAAGCTGACATAGGGAACTGTGTCAGGGATCCACCAACTGACACACAGAGCAAGACATAAGACGTTTGGAGGCCGCACCTGTAAAGGGGATGCATATAACACAGACAAGGACTTCAGGTGTCCAAACCATCTTGGGGAAGCAGAGAGACACAACCAGACCTACTTGCAACCACAGATCTGAGTGGGAACATAACAGGTACATCCAAGCAGTACAAGACAAGCTTCAGACTCACAAGAGCTGGGTTATATGTGCTAAAGGGGATTGACTGTTGGGGATTACCACACCCAGCCAGCTCAATTAACCCTCAACCACCAGTAGCTGTGCTGCTAGGAGTCTTAGAACTACAGATCCCAGCAGTACACCTAACAATCCCCTTGCATAATTTAAAATGTTTTGGATGTCTTATCTTTCTAAAATCTATTGCATTACTGCTTTGGTCAAATGTTTAAGGTAACTTTATAATGTTCAAGTGATATGCAGGAGGTTAATAGAAGTCTCAATGTAAAGTTTGCATTCCCAGGGAGTGTGCATGAAGGTTTGCCTGATTGTATGCAAATGATGTTAGGAGGTTAATCTACATGTCTCCATCTAATCCATTTAACATGAGCCAGTGCCTGACTGTTATCTCTTCTGTCCCAGGGAATACAGCCTCATTATCATTTTTCCAGTCAACTGGGTTGGAGGTATTGACTTCTATCTACCACCCTTCATGTAGTTTTTTCAGGGGAAGTGATGGTCACTCCACTTGCCTCTTGTTTCTTTAAACCTGCCAGTCACCCTCTTCTATAACCGTTCCCGGCTTTTGCTGTGTGTGGACTACTTATTTCAATCATCTGGATTCACCGCAGAGGATGGAACGGTGGCGTCACAAGTGACAGGACTTTAACATAAACCATGAACTGGTTTTTCCCTTGTGAAACTCCCACAGTGGTCACTTGGATGTGTCCCATGCTTTCCCCAGGGGAGGAGATGGTAGAGCCCGGTGACAAGGCCTCAATCTACCCCGCTATTTCCTCGACTGTCGGCCTGCTCCTCAGATGCTGCAGAAGTCACTCAGGTCGCTGGATTTTCCCATCTAATCGAGATTCACACTGAAACTGATCCATGGATAACTTTTCATGTGATTTTATGCTGCTCTCCGGGGTCATAGCAAAGTGTCAATCGTGAAAGAGTCGGGGTTCTAATAAAGGGGCCATTCAGTGTATATGTGAATCTCCCTAGTGACATGTAGGTGATGCAACGTTCTTGCATCTGCGATAGAGTGACTCTATCTATCTATCTATCTATCCTTATTTTTGTATATAGCAGAGTTGTAAAACTCACTATTTGCTCTACATTCACAATTCTTCATGGATCAGTACTAGAAGGTGTGTAGACTGATCTTCTCTTTTCACTAAACCGCTTTTGTTTGCAATTCAGTTTCTTCCCCTCCCACAATGGCTCTTCTTTTTATTTCATTAGTAGAAGGATTACTGGTAAAATTCTCTCCGTGTAAAATGTGTCTGGAAGCCTCGGCACAAATAATAAATAGGTTCTTGCTGTAGGAGTGATTTGGAAATGGGAAATGATTAGGGTTCAGAGGGGAGAGTGAGGAATGTGCAACAATATTTATCATTCTCACGGAGAAGAGTGAGTGCTCATTTATATTGTGATCAGTGTTAATACAGAGCAGTTATAAATGAGGCCTTTCTGGGAAATTAACATCTCACATGCAGATTTCTAATTATCTCTTCGAGCTCTATAAAATAGAATTTATATTGACTGAGAATGAATATTATGCCACAGCTTGTTCATTCAATTCAGTAATAATCTACATGATCTATCAATCTCATATCTATCTATCTATCTATCTCATATCTATCTATCTCATATCTATCTATGTATCTATCTATCTGTCTCATATCTATCTGTCTATCTATCTATCTCATATCTATCTATCTATCTATCTATCTATCTATCTATCTATCTATCTATCTATCTATCTATCTATCTATCTATCTATCTGTCTATCTATCTATATATCTATGTATCTATCTATGTATCTATCTCATATCTATCTATGTATCTATCTATCTATCTATCTATCTATCTATCTATCTATCTATCTATCTATCTATCTATCTATCTATCTGTAGTGGCCTGGAAATAGGTACTACATAGCAATATTTAGTTATGGGGACCGGTAAATAGCCGGACAATGGTCACACCAGGCAAAGCAATTGCCAGAGAGTGGAGGCAGAATAAGTTTAAGCAATAGGTAAAGAGAGTAAAGAGTAGTGAGAAAGGAGAGGTGCCAGGCAGAGGAATATCAAGAAGAGGAGCGCCAGGTTGAGAGAGAGAGTGACAGAAAAAAAAAGTGCCCGATAGGAGAAAAGAAAGTGCCAGGCAGGAGAGAGAAGTGAAAAGAGACAGAGAGATCAGGTATGACAGAGAGAGAAAGAGAGAAACAAGAGAGAAACCTGAGAAACCGTGAGTAACTGAGGAGGAGAGACAGCTTTGACAGTGAATAAAAAAAAAATAAAAAAAATAGATGTAAATATGAAGAGAAGGAGATAAAGAGATATAAATACAAAGAAGGATAGAGAGGAGAAATCCAGAGTAAGCTCCCAGTATATGGATGAGTTAGACACAGGTGGCTACATTGTTGCAATTTGTGTATCAAACTGATACACTGAATGTGATGAAGAAAACTACCTCATCTCACTGCCTTATTAAAAATATTGTGGTTACAACAATTTAAGCAAAATATCTGGCTCTGTGTATTATTCCACACCTCACCACTCACAACTATAAATTGTGCCCAAGGGCACTGGCATGCGACCAAAAAGAGTCACAGTTAATTGCCAGCCACAAATAATAATAATAAAATTAGCGCTCACCATAGCGCTTTGTGATGTCACAACATATCTATCTATCTAGCTATCTATGTATCTCATATCTATCTATCTATCTATCTATCTATCTATCTATCTATCTATCTATCTATCTATCTATCTATTACATGTACTCCAATCTTAGTTGTTGATAGAAGCAAAATTCATTTATAAATAATTCTCATGTCTAATGGTATATGTGCCACAATGCATATCTTGCATCATTCTTGCATACTTATTATCACAGCTTTTATATTGTATCTGTATGAATATTATCAGTCCTCTTATTCTGTCATTATACATTAATTGCTTTCTAATCATATAAATACTAATGAACGAGATTCCCTTTTTGCAATGGGGACAAGAGGGTTACTTATGTGTTCATCATAATTAAGTAGCAATGCGGGGGTTAAATTTCAGGTGAATAATTTTAATTGTAACATCACTTGTTTTTTTTAAACAGAAGTATAAGATCGCGCCGTTGAGGTGAACAACAACCTGGTGGGGGTTTGAAACGCGTTCTCCACTGGTCTCTTCCTGTAATTTTATGGCACAAGGAAAATAAAGTAAGGCAATGCTTCACAAAACTCCCGCTCCCCATTGTCTTGACAGATACATATAGCACTGTATAAATAACACTTAAATATAGTACTGGATGTTCTTCCTCATTTATGGACTGGGACAACACTGCACCCAACCCTACATTAGAAACATCCATCTGCACAATAAACTCTTTCGAGAAGTCGGCCATTATCAATACTGGCTGTTGTCAAAGGGCCGACTTTAAATTTTGAAAGGCCTGCTTGGCCTTGGTTGTCCATGCCACCATTACCGACTTGCTCCCGACTTTCGTCAAGCCTGTAAGTGGTGCTGCAATTGAGGCAAAATTAGGCACGAAACCTATGGTAGTACCTGGTCATTCCTAAAAAGGCGCTGACCTGTTTTTTTGTTAAAGGTCTAGGCCATGCCTGTATGGCCTCTACCTTGTTGACCTGGGGTTTAATGAGGCCATGGCCAATAACATAGCCAAGGTACTTGTCTACTTCCAGGGCTATTGCACATTTCCCAGGGTTTAAGTTTAAACCTGCCCTTTTATGGCATCCATGACCGCCTGTATCTTCCTCAGGTGACTTTCCCAATCGGTACTATAGACTACAACATTGTCTAGGTATGCGGCAAAATAGTTATGATGAGACCTCAAAATCCGATCCATTGACCTTTGAAAGGTAGCAGGCGCACCATGTAAACCAAACGGCATGTCTTTATACTGAAACAGGCCCTCTGGGGTTGAGAAGGCCGTTTTCTCTTTGGCCCTGTCAGTCAGAGTTATTTGCCAGTACCCTTTGGTAAGGTCAAGTGTGTTGATATATCTGGCATTACCCAGTCTCTCAATTAATTCATCAACCCTGGGCATGGGATGTGCATCAAATTTGGAGATTTCATTTAACTTCCTGAAATCATTGCAAAACCTCCAAGTACCATCTGGTTTGGAGACTAACATAATGGGGCTTGACCACTCACTTTTTGATTCCTCTTTCACCCCTAGTTCCAGCATGCGCTTAACCTCGGTAGAAACTGCTTCCCTACGGGCTTCTGGAATCCTATATGGTTTTAAGTTTACCTTCATCCCGGGTTCAGTTATAATATCATATGTTATGACATGTGTACGACCTGGCCGGTCAGAGAATTTGTCTCTGTTTCTTTGTAGGATCTCTTTTGCCTCCTGCCGTTGGGACACCGAGAGGGCCTCACCTACTCTAATATCGGGCAGGGAGGGCTGCGGCCCACCCCTCCTGATGCTTGAGGTAGCCAAAGCTTCTCTATCCTTCCGGGGTTTTATTAAATTAACATGGTACACCTGATACGGCTTCATTTTCCCCACGATTTCATAGGGACCCTGCCATCTAGCGAGGAATTTACTCTCTACAGTAGGCACCAAGATGAGAACTCAGTCACAGGGACTAAAAGTTCTCACCCTGGCAGAACGATTGTACACTCTGCTTTGGGCCTTCTGTGCCCTCTGCAAGTGTTCCCTGACAATGGGCATTACAGTATTAATGCGGTCCTGCATCTGAGCCATGTGCTCTGTGACGCTCCTATAGGGAATAGACTCGGTCTCCCCGGTTTCTCTGGCTATATCCAACAACCCTCTGGGGTGCCGACCGTATAGCAACTCAAATGGCGAGAAGCCTATGGAAGGCTGTGGTACTTCCCATATGAAGAACATGAGATAAGGTAACAGACAACAGACGGTCCCAGTCCCGACCATCTTTCTCTACTACCCGCTTTAGCCTCTCCACCAACCCTTCCGACTGAGGGTGGTATACTGAGGTTCGCATGTGGTCAATCTTAACTCTTTCCAATCCAATTTGTATCCTGGTTTTCCTAGGGGGCTTACTCTTTTTCTGCTCTTATACAACAGCGCTATATGCTGGCTAAACCCAGTACTACATGAGGTGACACGCTGGATAGGCTCTAACGGCAGAGAGGCTGGCAATATACAGTAAGAGAACTCCGATGGACATCTTCCAGCATCGGAGCTGTACAGCCTTAAATCATAATGTCTTCAGAGGTCAGACAGTGGATTGGAAAGGGTTAAAGAGTTGGCACAATTCTTTCGTTACTTTAGACATGAACGGAGTCCCTTGGTCCGTGAGGATTCTCTTGGGAAGACCTATTCTGGAGAACATAAGGGACTACTCTCGTGCAATGTTTTTGGCAGTAGGGCTTCTTAAGGGGATTGCCTCAGGGTATCGAGTGATATAATCTAACACGACCAAAATGTATTGATGTCCTCTAGCCAACTTGACTATGGGACTCACTAAATCCATTCCAATTCTTTCAAAGGGAACCTCTATAATCGGGAGAGGCACTAGGAGACTGCGGAAGTGCGACACAGGAGTGGTGATCCGACAGGTGGGGCACGACTCACAGTACTCCTTTATGTCCCTGTATACCCTTGGCCAGAAGAACCTTTGAAGAATTCTATCCTGTGTTTTATCAGTTCCTAAATGTCCTCCTAATACATGATTATGTGCCAAGTCTAGCACCTTACGCCTGTAGTGCTTCGGCACGACCAACTGTTCCAGCACTTTCCCGCTTGTTTTTGTTACTCTATACAACAAATTATTATTCATGGCAAAATGGAGGAACCGTTGGTCAGAACCCGGTTCCTGTAACACCATTTATCACTACAACATTTTCTTTTGCACTGACAAGCGTGGGGTCCCTTAACTGGGCTGTCCCAAAGTTCCCAGGCGCATCCTCCAGATGGGACACATCCTGAACTGAGGGGTAGACTTTCTCTTCAGCATCATCTCCAGCCAAGACCTGGAAAGGAAAAGTTACATCCTCTGATTCAATGTCCACCTTTACCCCGCTGTCCTGCGGAGGTGTAAGGTTAGTTGGGTTTGTGTCAGTCTCTTTAGAAGGGGTTGTCATTTTCCCCCACAAGTCCCAGAATACAGGGAAATTGCGTCCCAATATCACGCTGTGCATTAACCCTTTGACAATACCTACATCGTAGGTCACGGCTCCGACATGAGTTTCAAAGTTACACTGTGCCATAGGATACACCCTTGTATCACCGTGTATACATACCACACTTATGTGCTTACCCGGTATGAAGCCTTCTGCAATCAGGCTGGCATGCACTAAGGTGACTAGGCTACCCGAGTTCAGTAGAGCCTACACAGAATGGTGGTTTACACTTATGCGACACAGTTGTGGCTCAATCTCTAGTCTCTGTGAGGCATTGCAAACAGGCCTTGCAAACAAGGACCGGCGCCAAGCACCGTCACACTCCATAGGCTCAGCGGTCACAGGGCACCGAGCCAACACATGCCCGAGCCCCTGGCATCTCCAGCACCTCAAAGGCCCTGGCTTAGGAAACTGGTTGGGGCTATCAGAGCCTTTCAACTCCAACGGTGCCCTTTTTGGTGGCCCGACCACCTTCCCGCCATGCCACAGCTTTCCTCCGGCATCTAGTGGTCTCTTACCCCATGCAGGTCTGGAACTCGTAGCGGGGGTCTGGATGGAATGGACGTCCCGGAGGTAGTTCTCAATCATAGTGTAGCGGTCGATCAGGTCTACCAGCTGGTTAGCATCCTTGGGTCCTCCATGGCTGACCCAGCATTGCAGATCTGCCGGCAGGGCCCGGGTATAACAATCCACCACGATCTTATCGACCATCTGGGCGGATGTGCAAACGTCCGGCTCCAGACATTTTTTTACCAGATGGTACAGGTCAAACATCTGCGACCTGGCTGATTGGTCAGACCTGTAGCTCCAATTATGCACTCTCAGAGCCCGGACCCCTGCTGTAACACCCAGACGAGCCAGAATCTCTGCTTTTAGCCTGCCGTAGTCGGTTACCTCTTGAGCACTGAGGTCGTGGTATGCCTTTTGTGGTTCCGCAGTGAGGAACGGTGCTAGAACCTTGACCCACTCAGCCTTGGGGACTTTCTCTCGTTCGGCGGTTCTCTCAAAGACAGTAGGATAGGCCTCAATATCGTCCTCAGGAGTCATCTTTTGCAGAAACTTCTGCACAGTCTTTCTGGGCCTGACTGTAGTCGGAGCTCTGTCCTTGCTCAAGGCTGGACATTTGAGGAGGACCTCCGTCAGCCGGTCCATCCGCACCAACAGCTCCTCCATAACTGAGGTTAGCGCTTGTATCGCGACCGCTGGCTTTACCCAGGACATCCACCAGGTCTCTTGCCGTGGCCCTCAGCAATCAGGATTGCTGCCCACATCCAAACACCAACTGTAAGCAAGACCTCCAGGTGATGGGGGCAGCAAAGACACACTTGGACCAGGAACAAAACTTACTTCCGTTTTATTTTGAGGTAAACTCCAAGTAAAAGCAAAACAGAAAAGTCCTTTCAAAATAATAGGTGCACCATGCAGGGCGCTCAGGTCCATACAATAAGGTGTTGCTCCCTCCTCAGCTTGACAGGCACTGACTCACTGGAGCTGCAGTCTTTTATGCCCCCATTACGGGGTCAGTGCCTACAGCTGAGCCTTCTAAGAACCAGGGTGAAGTTGTGGACTGGACGGCCACCCTGTCCAGGCTAAGAGCCTGGGAAGGAGGTATAATCCTTCCCCAACCTCACCCTTTAACTGCCTACAATACATACACACATACATATATACATACACACACACACACATATATATGCATACGCACACACACACACACACACACATACACACACACATACACACACACACACACACACACACACACACACACACACACACACACATACAAACAAACACATTCATCCTCACTGACCAAAAAAACATGAGTTCCCCGCATGAATGGAGCAGCCACTGACATGCACAGTGCTGCTCCATTTATTTCAGTTGGACTGCCAGAGAAAGCCGAGCTCAAGGACTTGGCTCTCTCCTGAAGTCCCACTGAAATGGATGGAGCTATGGTGCACATATGTGACCCCAGCCGATCAGCTACGTGTCCGCCATCCTCTGGATAACATCTATTGGTGGGACAACATCTTTTAACCTAACTTGAATTTCATTAAGTTGCAATTTGTTACACTCTTCCATCATCCAGTAAAAAAAAGGTGACCTGGAGCTTGAATGGAGCAGAGGTTGCACATGCGCAGCGCCGCTCCACCCATTACAGGGGGCTGACGGAAATAGACAAGTATAAGCGTCTCATTGAAAATGAATGGAGCCGTGCGGTTCATGTTCTATTGACACTCCATCCAAGCTCCTCCTCATTGTGGGGGGTGCAGCGAGCAGAGGACACAGAATGCCCGTCCTCGGGGTCGGTGGGAATCTCAGCAGTGAAACCCCCAATGAACAGACTTTTATCACCTATCTGCTGGATACGTGATCAAAGTATTTGGGTTCCACCCCTTTAACTGATTATTATGTTGCAGCCTCTATTATATGAGTATAATGTACTTTTCCCAATATACAATTTTTTCGTTGTTTTTCGCTAATGCAGCTCCTATTTTCTCCAGAGTTTCTGAAAATCATCCTAATTTCCCCCATTTTGGTCCGCTTCGCTCACGGAGGACAGTTTTTTTGAAAGCTTCTACTTGTGCTTAGTTTATAACGTGCGCATATGTTTTCCTTTTCGATTTTTCAGATCAGTCTCGACAGATAATGGTTATTTCTCCAGAGCTAAAATTGCAGTGAAAAGCAAAATACTCCTTTTTTTCCTTCAATTATAGTTTGAAGTGATAAAATACTAATGACATATGATACGCCGCGGCCGATCTCACCGCTATGGAATTGGAAAACAGAATCATCCATAAGAGAAAACATCTATTTCCGCCCGACTCTTCCGCCGTCCCCGGAGTCTATTTACATTACAACCGACTATTATTTCCCGGCCAACGTGCGTCCACTCCAAAGGAGAAAGCCATATAAATCAATTAGTTTAACATATGCAGAAACCTAATTGGCGATGTTTTATAATGCGGCGCTCCACGCGAGCGGCGGTAATTCCCAGACTCGTGGTCATAGATCATATTGGCAATTTTTTCTTTATGACTACAGTGTTATATTCGGAAACATTTCTGCCCATTTTTAACCTACATTTTACTGTTTAACCCATTTAGCATGTAAACCCCGAGACGTGCGACACTTGATGAATGAGCCGCTTCCTCCGGATATCCTATATTGATATTTTGTCTGGACTGCAGCTAAATTGCTGACATTTACTAACATTGCAAATAAATGGGGCAGCGGTTTTATAAAATAGCCAAAAGTATTCAATTAATTCACCAAAAATGGGAAAAACAAATGAGTTTGTAATGTTGCTGAAAGTTTGGACATCCCAGGGAAATATTTCATATACACTGAATGGCCGCAGTACTAGACCTCCCGTCCTTTTTACCATTGGCGCTTGTCTGTATGGGAGTTCTCCCCGTGACCCCGGAGTGCAGAAAAAGATCATGTGACAAGTTTTCCGTAGATCAGTTTCACTGTGAATCCACTTTAGATGGGAAAATCCACAGATCTGAGCGACTTCCAAACATCCAGTGAAAGGGGATCCTGTGGATAGAAACAACTTGTCACTGAAAGGGGTCGGAGGAGGATGTCAGGAATCGTTCTGACCAACAGGCTGCACAGTCAGCTGAATACAACGCTGGAGCTCCAACTAACGTGTCCGAACGCACAACTCGCTGTTCCTAAGCAAAACTCAGATTTAAAGAGATTAAACAGACTATAACAGCAGGCGACCAGTTCCAGCGCCATTGTGTCTAAGTGAAAGACGAGACTCCCGCGGGCAAAGAGCTTAAAACGTGTATCACTGAGCAGGGGAAAAAACATCTCCTGGTCAGATGGATCCAGATTTCTGTTGCCCCTTGCTGATGAGAGGTCAGAATTTGGTGTAAGCAGCAGGAATTGATGACCCCTTCCTGTCAGAACATGTCAGCACCGCCATCCAATTTTTGACAACTGCAAGAAACTTCATGTCCACAGGGGCCGATATTCCTATCAGTAAATTAGCTGTAAAAAGGAACTGTGTAGGGGTGGCAGAGGGGCAAGGGCCAATATAACTGTGTGGCGGCACAGAGTGGCTACTATACCAGTCAGGGGGCAATGGAGGGGCTGTAATCCCTGTTAAAGGTACAGCAGAGGAGCTACTATACCTGAGGTCTGAGGGTGATAGAGGGGCCATGATACTTGTGCAAGGACTGTACAAGGGCTGCTTTAACCTTGTAGGTGCACAAAGGGGTCGGTATACCTATATGGGGGCCACAGAGGGACCACTGCACTTATGCAGGAGCCATTATACCTGTGAGGGGCTGCAGAGGGGCTTTTATATCTGTGTGGGACCACAGAGAGGGGCAGCATAACTGTGTAGGATGCAGAGGGGCTGCTATACCTGGGTTCAGAGGTTAGCATCAAAGGGGTTGTCCAGGGTTACAAAAACATTACTGCTTTCTTCTAAACACAGCGCCACCCTTGTCCATGGGTTGTGTCTGGTATTGTAGTTCAGCTCCCATTCACTATAATGGAGCTGAGCTGCAATACAACATACAACCCATGGACAAGGGTGGTGCTGTGGTTGGAAGAAAGCAGGCACATTTTTCTAACCCTGGAAAACCCTTTAAGTTCTAGGTTGACCATGGCCAGCAGCCAGTGGTGGGGGAGCCTCAGAACTGAATTTTTACTATAGAACCCATAAACCTTTATCTATACCCCTACTAGGAACCCAGTACCGCAAGGCCACCATGTATTATACTGGTGACTTCTTATAGTATGTGGCAGAAGCCCCTTTCAGCACCCTTAGGCACCAGCTGCAACAGTTTTTCTCGGCTTCCACATCTACACCTCTGGCCTATCAGAAGCTTGGGAAATTAGAGCGACAACCTCTCTCCCAACAATATTATTCTCCACACTGGTTGTCACCCAACCTTCGCAGGATGGGGGAGAACTAAGAAACAGTCGGACAAAACTAGTTGAGGACAAATCAACGACTTTACCGGAATTTTTTTCTTTTCTTTTCGGGGAAATGCTTTCTAAAGTCAACAACATTTCCCGGCTGATTGTACAGTGACATGAAAAGAATAATATCTGCTGGTTCCATGTCTGACACGCTGCTAAGAGAATCAGTTACATGATTGGATTAGAGTCAGCCTTGAGCTCACATGTCACCGTGGATGAAGCATCGGCCATCGCCATCTGTTGAGTGTTACCTGACAGCTGTATCTCTTGACCAGTGTGGGTGATGATAATCACAAGAACATGACAAGGAGCATATAGCGGGATGCAGAACAGACGTAGGAAGTGAAAGATAAACCGTCTACAGGCAGCGTATCCAGAGACTCAGGGGGCCACGGCCGGACGTGTCATCCACGGGCCTTGCTATATACACTGTATAATCCTGTCTTACAGCACAGGCTGGGGCTGGTCCTATAATCAGGGTGGTATTATATAGGGACTGCCATGTAATACTAACTGATGGGAAATAGACACATGCACTGAGGTGGGGAAAATACCCCAGAGGTAAAAGTTATGAGGGTGTATGTGGGATCATAGACTCCCTACTGATGAGGGAACTCTTTGGTGGCCCTACATGAGAATAGAAGCCACCAAGGAGTTCTGCCACCATAACAAGATGGAAGGTTGCAGGTGAAGTTATGCAGGTGACGTCTTCTTTCCATTAGTTTCTAGAATACATTGGGGCAGATTTGCTATTGAAAATTTGCCAGTTTTCCGACACAAAAGGAAACTGTCTTACATGGTTTGTGTTACATTTCTCATATGTTTTTAGACTCTTTTGGGCTCTTTTCAACTCCTGCAATAAAGGGGCTGTGTGAAAATGGGTCATGGACTTAAGCAAGTCACTGAGTACCAAAAATTGGACCAAATTTTGGGACTAATTTTGGCAAACATTAGCCCAACTAATAGTCTAAGTCCGTGATGGCGAACCTATGACACGCGTGTCAGCACTGACATGCGTAGCCATAGTCGCTGACACGCGGCCGCTCATCCCGTTAATGAATACCGGCAGGGGTCGTGGCTCCCCTGCTGGTATTCGCTAACCAGCACTACTAGCAGTGCTGATCCCGGCGCACACTGTGATGTCAGTGTGCAGCCAGGATCCTCCTTCCCCCGTCCCCCGACATCCCCTACCTGTTGGTTCCGCAAGAGTGTCCGGGGGAGGAGGCGTGCTGCAACACACTGACGTCACAGTGTGCGCCGGAGATCATCGCTGCTGGCGGCGCGTGGGACACAGGAGGAGCGGAGCTTCAACAGGTTAGGTACGTGGGTCTTGTGGGGGGGCGGCAGTCACCGCTGGGGGGCCGCTGTAAGGGGGCAGTCAACGCTGGGGGGCCGCTGTGGGGGCAGGTAATGCTGGGGGCCTCTGTGGGGGGCAGATAATGCTGGGGGCCTCTGTGGGGGGCAGATAATGCTGGGGGCCTCTGTGGGGGCAGATAATGCTGGGGGCCTCTGTGGGGGGCAGATACTGCTGGGGGGCCTTTGTGGGGGGCAGATACTGCTGGGGGCCTCTGTGGGGGGCAGATACTGCTTGGGGCTGCTGTGGGTGGCACTGTCATTGTTGGGGGGCTGCTGTGGGTGACGCTGTTGGGGGGCCGCTGTGGGGGGCCGCTGTGGGGGGCACTGTCGCCGCTGGGGGCTCATCATTACTGAGATAAGTGAGGGGGAGGCTGGGAGAGGCGAGGGCCTGTGCTGTGGGTGTTTTGAGTTTATTAAATACAGTTATATATTACAATTATACAAATTTGTTATTTGAACTATAAATATCGCAAATTTATGGATTTTTCCCGAAGTGACACGCCACCCGAGTTATGCTCCGCTTTTTGGCGAATTTTGACACACCGAGCTCAAAAGGTTGCCCATCACTGGTCTAAGTGCTAGAAAGTGAATGTGCCTTGCTGTCTAATAATCAGACAGTGCAAACTTAGAGCAGACAGTCTTAAAATATGCCAAATTTATCACAGTAACTCTGCTGAATGATAAATATGGTGTATCTTTAGACTGCGTAGTATAAATTTGCACCACTTAGTATTTGGTGCAAATTTTGGCACATGATGCCAAATTTAGGCTAGGGTGCATTCAGACGACCGTATATCGGCTGGGTTTTCACGCCGGCCGATATACAGCGTCTCTCTCTGCGGGAGGGGGGGGGGGGGAGGCTGGAAGAGCCGGGAGCAGTGCTATGAGCTCCCGCCCCCTCTCTGCCTCCTCTCCACCCCTCTGAACTATTTGCAATGAGAGGAGGCGGAACAGGGGCAGGGTTAAGTTCTGGGAGCTCCGCCCCTGTCCCGCCTCTCATGATTGAAAATAGTGCAGGGGGGTGGAGAGGAGGCAGAGAGGGGGCGGAGCTCAAAGCACTGCTCCCGGCTCTTCCAGCCTCCCCCCCCCCCCTGCAGAGAGACGACGTATATCGGCTGGGCGTGAAAACCCACCCGATATATGGTAGTCTGAATGCGCCCTTACTCTGCTTTCCACAAATCTACATCCCTTTGTCAGGGGAACACATGTACTAAAGTATGTAAAACCCATGAAATATGTGCTGCAAAACAGATTTCTGGTACAAATTGCGCCACAAAATGGTTGAATTTTCCCATAGTAAATCTGCCCCTCGGGGCTCCTTCGGACGACCGTATTTGTATATGTTTTTGCAAGCACAATGCACAGAGAATAGACACCAAGGGGTTTGTTCTCATTGCCGTATTTTGTGTATGCAGAGAAAAATGGAGCTGCTGTATTTTCCTGCGTATTTGGCAACCAAAGGCCTCATGTCTACGGGGGTGCGCAAATGTGCAATCAGCGCAGGTGCAAATGCACCACAATTCAGTGGAAAAAAAACACATTTGGACCTCTTTAGGCTAAATAGCCTTTTATATCAGGGTGGGGTTATTTGGCGTGTGCATTTTAAACAGTCCCTGTGTGCACAAAAAGTACAATACTATCTGGGAAAATCCCTTCTTCTCCTCTGCAGGGCAACCCTTCCATCCCCGCTGAAATGAAGGGAGTACCTGGCAAGGAGGAGAAGCCCTGGGGGAACCCCTTTATCTCCCAGTGGTTCCCTTCATCGCAGGGATGAGGGGATTTCCTGAGAAAATGAAGGGAAGCCACAGAGAAGCTCCTCATGCCCGCAATGTAGGAAACCACTGGGGAAATAAAGGGAACCCCCGGAAAGTCAACTCATCTCCATGATGAAGGGAAACCCCGGGAAAATGAAGGGAAGCCCTGGGAAGGACAAAGGGAGTCCCCGGCAGGGGTTCCCTTCATCATTGTTGGGTGCTTACTTCATTCCCGCCGGGGACTAACAGAGGGTCACAGCGGGA
The DNA here is from genome assembly GCF_035609145.1 of Eleutherodactylus coqui. NCBI lineage: Eukaryota > Metazoa > Chordata > Amphibia > Anura > Eleutherodactylidae > Eleutherodactylus > Eleutherodactylus coqui. The sequence continues at coordinate 305,364,833 of NC_089839.1, forward strand.
CATTTAAAAAGCGAAAACTTGCTGTTCAGAGGGACTTCAAGGCTGCTGCTGCGATCATCTCTTTCGTGCCCCAATTCTCGAATAACAGTGAATTGTTTTCCATCGCTGATACAGCTCAGGACTTCAGAAAAATTGTCTATTCATGCGTTTTTTTGCGCAGTTAGGCACAAATTTTTTTGCGTGCAGAATTTTTGCGCTATTAGGTCCCTCATGTGATGTATATGCGCCATGTGCTCGCATCATGTTACCGTGCTTTATTGCACTGCCAGGTCTGCTCACTAGACGTGTCAGTTGACTCAGTAGGCTTGTCAGCTGACCTACAAGGCCCAGGTGGTTTTGTTTAAGCCCGCAAAGTCACGCAGTACACTGTGCGATTTTGGGAAGATGGTGGCCTTCCATGCACAATCGCACAGAAAAATAGAGCATGTTACGTGTTTTTTTTCGTCCTTAAAATAAGCGCTGAAACCCACCACATATGTAAGAACCCATTGAAGTCAATGGGTCCTATTTGCTGTGCATTGTGGGTGCAGATTTTGCGGCTGCAAATGCGGTCGTGTGCGGCCGCCCTAAGGCTCCCTCCACATGAGCGCATTTGAGCGTATATTTGCACATGCAAAATTTGCGCACAATACGCAGCGAATAGAACCCATCGTGCACATTTTGGGCGTGCAAAAAAGCTGCACCGTGTCCTATTTTTCCTGCACATTTACCCTTTTAGAAATGAATCTGGATGCGCAAATGCGTGCAAAATGAGAGATGTGTGAGTAATCGCGCAGGAAGAAGAACACATCTGGAACTCATTAGACTATTTAGCCATTTCAGTCGGTCGTATTTTGCTGCGCCCAAATGAACAAGCCTTGCCGACGCAAAGAATACAGTAGAATATGCCGAGGCGTGCGCAAAAGAGCATAATTATGGCAATAATACGGCGTCCAATGCACGCTTCAGCACAACGCATGTGTAGATTTGCATGCGTGTCAGAGCAGAGTGCTGTCCTTTTGCGCACACACGACCTGTTCACATGTGTTCGCGACGCCCCCTGCTGTGATTTAAAAGCTTATTTAGCCTAATGAGGACAAGATGTGTTCTTTTTACAAAGAATTCCGCAACCTATTGCACACATCTTTTGCGCGCACCTCCCACAGACTTCTATGGGGTTTTGGTGTGCAAATACGCAAAAAACAGAGCAGGTTCTATTTTTTCTCACGTGTGTCGGGCATGCGCAGAATACAGAATTGCTATGAAATCAGTGGGTTCTATTCTCAGCATACTGCAACTTTTGCACGCAAACACGAGTGCAAATACGGTCGTCTAAAGTAGTCCTCATTCCGCAAATACGTAGTGCGGACCAGATGTGTTCTGTTTATTCATGGAATTGTGCGCTCCTCCCATAGACTTCTAGGGGGGCCATTGCTGTGCCCCCAGGTTCTATTCTCTGCACATTGCGTGCATGTATTTTACGTGCACAAAAATGTGCGCAATTACGGTCCTCTGAAGAAGCCCTGAGCCTTAGATTTCTGCTGCTGAGTATGGGGGGTATCCATGTCCGAAATTATGGTTCGTCCAAACATTGCAGACTGTTGGTGCGGACCTTAACCCCTAAAGGCCCGGACACTTTCGGGATTTTCCTTACATGATGGTTTTATTGCCCTATTTCTTTCTTCAACTACCAAAATTATTTTTGCAGCATTTTTTTTCCATTCCACTTAGGATTATTTTTTATTATTTTTTTCCACTGGTTTTATTTTCTGTTTTTCAGTTTTTTTGAGTGTAAAAGGTTTAATATACAATTTAAAAGGCTCGGTGTTTATTTTTTAAATTAGTTTATTTACGCTAAAATAAACGACAAGAGCGGCTTCTTCATTTTGTTTCACACGTTATCTATAATTTGTACAGTTTAGGTTCACAGGACACATACGGCGACGGTTTTGGTTGGCGTTGGCGGTCGGTCGTTTTCTTTTTTATTTGTACATTAGCTCCTTTTTTTGTATTTCACGCTTTTCGGGCTTATTTACACGAGCGTATATCGGTTGGATTTTCACGGCCGATATACGCTTCCATCTAAGAAGTTCCCCCTTCCCTCACCGGCTCTCTGCCTCTTTTCTCCACTCTGGCATTTGCAATGGGCGGAGGCGGAGCTAATCTCCGCTTTTTCACGCCCACTCCCATTGCTGGCTGCGGACAAGGGGTGGGGAGGTGGTGGAAGCTTAGCTCTGCCCCCATCCCACCCACTCCCATTGCAAACCACTCGGAGGGGAAGAGAGAGACAGAGAGACGGTGAGGGGGAGACTGCTTCTAATAGAAGCGTATATCGGCCGGCCGTGAAAACCCAACCGATATAAGCTCATGGGAATAAGCCCTTCCACTGTACCTGGGGCAGCCATAGAGGCCGCTTCCATAGGAACCCCAGTTACAGGGAAAACACCCGCCCTATAGTGACAGTACTCACTGACAGAGCTGGTCAGGGTCTGATTGGACCCTGCAGCCCTGCTGTGGCAGGGGATCCCGGCAGTCACATGATCACCATGTCAAATAGCCGAAGTAACATTTCCACTTTTCTCTCTGCTCTGTGGCCTGTAAAGGATCAGGCAGCCGAGGTCCCAACCGGCTACAATACAGGAACAGGAGCTTTAATCCCGCACCGTATTTTGACGGAATTAGATGGAATTAAAGCGCCATAAATTTACTGTGCTTGGTCCTTAAGGGGTTAATGCTGATTTAATGGAAGAGGTGACCTCTATGGTGACAATCCGCAGCATTAATTGATGCGCTACAGAGGGAGGCACTTATTAATATTCACGCGCTGCAGAATTAAAATCCGCCCAGCAGATCGCGCTCCACCTTGTTCTTTATTCCACAGCTTGATGCCTTGAGCGCTCATCCACATCGCTGTGCTGTGAAATGCTCTAGATATCCCGCAGTATTTCCATAGTGCTTGAACAACCCCGAGAGCTGCTATAACATGAGCGCTTGCTGCAGCAGATAACGGATGAGATTGCCTGCTAACTGCTGAGCTGAAGTTGCGAGTCTAGGTGCGGCCCAGCAATTTACGGTAAATTGTGAGTATTGGTTGCTCCAAGCACTCCTGTAAGAGAACCCATAGCATGTGTATTATGATGTTCTGCAGCAGCTGATGTGTGTGTTATGAGGTTCTGCAGCAGCTGAGGTGTGTATTATGAGGTTCTGCAGCAGCTGAGGTGTGTATTATGAGGTTCTGCAGCAGCTGAGGTGTGTATTATGAGGTTCTGCAGCAGCTGAGGTGTGTATTATGATGCTCTGCAGCAGTTGAGGTGTGTGTTATGATGCGCTGTAGCAGCTTAGGTGTGTATTATGATGTTCTGCAGCAGCTGAGGTGTGTATTATGATGTTCTATAGCAGCTGAGGTGTGTATTAAGATGTTCTGCAGCACCTGGGGTGTGTATTATACTGTTCTGCAGCACCTGGGGTGTGTATTATACTGTTCTGCAGCAGTTGAGGTGTGTATTATGATGTTCTGCAGCACCTGAGGTGTGTGTTATAATGTTCTGCAGCACCTGAGGTGTGTGTTATAATGTTCTGCAGCACCTGAGGTGTGTGTTATAATGTTCTGCAGCACCTGAGGTGTGTGTTATAATGTTCTGCAGCACCTGAGGTGTGTGTTATAATGTTCTGCAGCACCTGAGGTGTGTGTTATAATGTTCTGCAGCACCTGAGGTGTGTGTTATAATGTTCTGCAGCACCTGAGGTGTGTGTTATAATGTTCTGCAGCAGCTGAGGTGTGTGTTATAATGTTCTGCAGCAGCTGAGGTGTGTGTTATAATGTTCTGCAGCAGCTGAGGTGTGTGTTATAATGTTCTGCAGCAGCTGAGGTGTGTGTTATAATGTTCTGCAGCAGCTGAGGTGTGTGTTATAATGTTCTGCAGCAGCTGAGGTGTGTGTTATAATGTTCTGCAGCAGCTGAGGTGTGTGTTATAATGTTCTGCAGCAGCTGAGGTGTGTGTTATAATGTTCTGCAGCAGCTGAGGTGTGTGTTATAATGTTCTGCAGCAGCTGAGGTGTGTGTTATAATGTTCTGCAGCAGCTGAGGTGTGTGTTATAATGTTCTGCAGCAGCTGAGGTGTGTGTTATAATGTTCTGCAGCAGCTGAGGTGTGTGTTATGATGTTCTGCAGCAGCTGAGGTGTGTATTATGATGTTCTGCAGCAGCTGAGGTGTGTATTATGATGTTCTGCAGCAGCTGAGGTGTGTATTATGATGTTCTGCAGCAGCTGAGGTGTGTATAATGATGCTCTGCAGCAGCTGAGGTGTGTATAATGATGCTCTGCAGCAGCTGAGGTGTGTATAATGATGCTCTGCAGCAGCTGAGGTGTGTATAATGATGTTCTGCAGCAGCTGAGGTGTGTATAATGATGCTCTGCAGCAGTTGAGATGTGTGTTATGATGCGCTGCAGCAGCTTAGCTGTGTATTATGATGTTCTGCAGCACCTGAGGTGTGTATTATGATGTTCTGCATCACCTGGGGTGTGTATTATACTGTTCTGCAGCAGTTGAGGTGTGTATTATGATGTTCTGCAGTAGCTGAGGTTTATTATGATGTTCTGCCTCAACTGAGGTGTGTATGATGATGTTCCGCAGCAGTTGAGATGTGCATTATGCGGTTCTGCAGCAGCTGAGGTGTGTATTATGATGCTCTCCAGTGGTTGAGATGAGTATTATGATGTTCTGCAGCAGCTGCAGTGTGTATTATGTAACCTGGAGGTTTATGGAGCCATAATGCGATTATATTCATGAGACTGAAGTTAGTCTGTGGGATCCATTATGTCAGCGCCTGGTTATGTGGGCGCAGTGACAGGCGGGCGCGGTACATTTGTGTACAGTTCCTCGCTGTCTGACAGCTGACCATAATCAAGCTCATTATAGTATTATAGGCTAAACGCTGTCACATGTCCCGGGCAGCGCTGTCATCTCTCATATGTCAGATGGGGCTGTGCAAATATTTGTAATCATCAGCTGTCTGGATGTGCACCTCATATGGAGGGCTGAAGAGCTCGGCCGAGGGGCTGAGCTCTTAATCCTGCTTAACCCCATCACCGCCAGCACCGGCCGCACAACTCAGGAACAGCTGGAGCTGCAGGACATAGAAAATTCTCAGGGAAAATCCATTGTCTGCAATGCAGAAACATTCATGCATGTAAACATACTTATATATCGTTTGCACCGAGACCCCCGATCCTTTACATTTCACTGCGTTGAACACATCCTAGGGTTTTATAATGATACATTTATTGCAAGGGGTCTTGGTATTGTGATCCTAACATAGACACTGAGATATCCATATTACATTAGTGTAACACCTGCTTGGCTGCTTCTGTTAGTCCCATAGACTTTGATTGAAGTGCCATTGCGGTTTCCGAGTGTAAGGCCGGCTGTTGCAGAGAAGACCACGTGGTTTTCAAGATGGTTATCATGGGTGGCTCTGCAATCTCTCCCCAACAATGGTGCAATGTGGCTCAGCTCGGTCACCTGCAGTGCAAAACGAACAGGCAGATGGAAACGATGGCAATTAGTTCTAACAGTGTTGTCACGTGACGCCAGTGCCTTTTTTCAAGAAAGCGGTTTAAGAAATCATATACATCAAAGTGTAATGCAATTTTTTTCTGCTCCCATGGGGAAGAATGGGTGATTCTTCAGCAGAAATCACCAAAAATAAGACATGCTGCAATGTTTATCTCACATGGCTTCCTCCGCAGCGCTACGAGGAAAAAAAAAATCACACATGTAAATTAGCCCATTAAATGGGTTCCTTTTCTATGCGATTTCTGTAATCATACAACTCCCAGAGATCGTTCGGCAAAATCTCCCGTGTAAATGCACCCTTACTCACTGGATCACCGATCCTTCTGAAGTAGTCAGTGACTATTGCTTGTAATATTAACTATAACTGGAGTATGGCTCTTTTTTTAACTTTGCGTCTCTCTGCCGTAAGATTTTTTTCAGTCCCGCAAAAACCCTTTAAATGCTGAATATTTATGTGAATAGCTAAGCATGTGATACATGAACATCAGGCTCATCAGACCTACTCTGGCTGACTGTGTGGGGTCCCAGATGGGGGATCCCCTCTAAGACATCCATAAGCTGTAATAGGGCTTATGGACACCGGCTTCCTCTATGGAACAATCCCTTTAATTGGTAGAACTTCTTTTAGCTTTTGTTATATGCTTTCATGCATAAAGGAGTCTCTGAGATCTGTGAAGCATTATGGGCTATGTAAACTGATGAAGTAACAGGCATGAGTGTATCGGCTGGGATGTGTTACGTCTGCAGAGAACGGCTGGGATGAATTATTAAGCAGCAGAATATTATTATTCCTCATGACATGATGCGGATACATGTATCGATTCGGGAGCGGTGGTTTTGTTTGCATCGGACTGGCTAAGCATTACATTGCCCAGTCTGCAGAGTCCTTCACAAATGGCGTATGTGAAGAAGATTAGAGACTACGGACTACGGGGACTTTTTGTAACTAAAATGCATGTATTTGGGCAGACAATCATTGTTGCAATAGGGTATAATGAAACATTTTGCATCATTTGTCTTCTACAGCTTCAACGTATGACTGCATGTAGCACTGCAGGCCAAGGTCTCTTTCACACGAGCGTTGTTTTGACGCAGAGTAGGTACGTAAAAAAAATGTAAAAAAAAAAATCATATTTAAAAGACCCTACGGTTTCCTCTGGGTTCTTTCAGAAGAACAATTTTTTGATGCGCCTAAAAAAAAATTGCACATCAAACGATAGGACATAGGCGCAATTTTTACTACAAGTCTTATCTTTTGACGGCACAACGCCAGCAGTGCAATAGTTTCCCTATCTAATATAAATAAGCCTCCACGCTTTTTCTTGCCCCGCACTTTGCCCCCTTTGCTGTAACTTTGGTGGATGATGTTGGTGTCATTAGATGAGGCACATGCTTACTGATACCGGAAAATTATCAGTGAGTGTAATACATTCAGGGACTGTCAGGCGGGGTGAAAGTTACAATGTTAAGTCTATGGATGGCGCTGCTGCTCTTCAGGCATGCGCTGGATTGAGTGAAGTGTTGCTAAGAAACACAGCATACACTGCAAAGCTGCACCATACACTGCCCAACCAAGAGCGATAGAGAGAGATAGACAGCGATAGAGAGACAGAGTGAAAGAAATAGAGACAGAGAAAGCAATAGAGAGACAGACAGTGATAGAGGAACAGAGTGAGAGACAGTGAGAGAAAGAGCGATAGAGAGACAGAGAGAGAGAGACAACGATAGAGAGGCAGAGAGGGAGGAATAGAGAGACAGAGAGAGAGCGATAGAGACAGTGAGAGAAAGAGCGATAGAAACATAGAGAGAAAGCAATAGGGAGACAGAGAGAGCGATAGACAGAAAGAGAGAGACAGATAGTGAGACAGACTGAGAGAGAGCAATAGAGAGACAGAGTGATAGAGAGACAGACAGAATGAATGATAGAGACACAGACAGAGAGAGAGATCGATAGAGATACAGAGAGCAATGGAGAGAGAGACAGAGAATGACAGAGATAGCCATAGAGAGACAGATAAACAGACATAGAGAGAGTGATAGAGAGACAGAGAAACAGACATAGAGAGAGCGATAGAGAGACAGAGAGTGATAGACAGACAGAAAGAGCTATAGAGAGACAAACAGAGAGAGATAGCAATAGAGAGTCAGAGAGAAACAGACAGAGAAAGAGCGATAGAAAGAGAGAGAGAGTGATAGACAGACAGAGAAAGAGTGCGATAGACAGACAAAACAAGAGCCATAGACAGACAGAGAGAGCAATAGAAAGACAGACAGAGAGAGAGAGAGCGATAGAGAGACCCAGAGAAAGCAATAGAGAGAGCGATAGAGAGACAGGGAGAGAGAGCAATTGAGAGTGAGAGACAGAAAGAGACAGACAGACAGAGAGACAGAGCAATACCAAGACAGGAAGAGAGAGAAACAGAAACAGACAGAGAGTGATAGACAGACATAACAAGAGCAATAGACAGGAAAACAAAGAGAGCACTAGAAAGACAGAGAGAGAGTGATAGAGAGACCCAGAGAAAGTGATAGAGAGTCATGGAGATAAAAGGATAGAGAGCGAGAGACAGACAGAGAGGGACAGAAAGCGACAGAGCAATACCGAAACAGAAAGAGAGAGACACAGATAGAGAGATAGACAGACAGAAACAGACAAATAGAGAGAGAAAGGCAGACAGAGAGACAGACAGGGAGATAGATAAAGAGAGAGACAGACAAACAGAGAGACTTGTAGGCGTTTTTATATTAGATATTTGCTTCAAATACAAAGTGACCCTCTAAATAATCACCTCACCAGCAGATTTAGAAGTTCACAACCAGCAACTTGAAACATTTTATGTTCACGTAGCGAATCGGGTCAATCTAGTTATAAAAATGATCATGAGCCCAAAATACATGCATTTAAGTGAAAATAAATTTGACCCCCTAAAGGTGTCCACAGCCTTTAAGAATTTTGTACCAGGCGTTTACATATTCTGCATCGATGTGAATGGAGGGGAGCTGCACTATTATTTTAAGCTTTAAACTTTTCTGGAGCATTATTGCCTTAAAAAAACTTTTTTGTACCTTTTTGCTCTTCATGAAATAGTTACTTAATTGCTGTATCGGCTTGCCTTTGTTTTGCTACATTTTTAATAATCCTATTTAGTAAATATTAACAATATTATAAAAGCCTCAGGACTCGAGCAGATGGCGACCACTGAGTCAAACACACAGAAAGAGAGATTTCGGCTCATACAGTACTAAGGAATGGGAAAACGAAAAAGGTTTGGTACGGTGTGAGCCAGTAGAGCAAAATGTGAGTGTTCTCAGTAAGAGGAACCAAGTAATGCCTCTTGTCCGCGGGCGATATTTCATTGTGGTATCCGCTGCGATAATCCTCCCACGGGAAATGCATGAAACGCTTTCCATATGATAACTATGGTAAGCACAGCCCGATGTACACGAGTGGAAAACCACCGTGTATAAATGATAGGTTCATTGCGGAAAATCGCAGTGACTTTAGTATTTTCCCGCGGCGAAAATCTGCTGCGGTTAAACGCAACGCCCATGGATAGGCGGCCTAATCTTGTAGATATGATACCTTTTAATGGCTACATGATTTTATAGTGAGCTTTCAAACCTACTGAAGGTTCTCCCTTAGGCATAATAGAATAGATCAGAAGAATTATATATATATATATATATATATATATATATATATATATATATATATATATATCACAGACATGGTGTGATTAATTTGCACTTAACACAATAGCAGAACAGGATGAGCAGAGGAGTAAAAGCTTAATTAGTCCCCTGATAAGGAATGTGAAAGTTTTATGGTCTCTAAATTTCTTTTAGGGGGTCACCAGGCAAGCGTGTTAGCTCTGCTCCAGATTCCTCATATTCTCCACTGATGTAAAAAGCCCACTCCTAGGTTCAGTCCATTCTTGATGGTGTCAAAAATGGTTATGAACTTGTACTCCTAAATTCTTCTGTGACATTGAGATTTGAAATTGTCTTTTAGTATCATAACTAGAGATGAGCGAGCACACTCGTGAGCTTGATGCTCGTTTGAGTATTAGGGTACTCGAGATGCTCGTTACTCGAGACGAACTCCATGCGGTACTCGAGTCAATTGCATTTCCTTCCCCGCATGTTTAGCACCATTTTCCAGCCAATAGACATGCGGGGAAGGCATTACCACTTCCTGCTATGACATGCCAAACCTCCCCCCCCCCCCCACACACAGTAGTGAGTGGCTGGGCCGATCAGGTGACCGCCGAGTACTTAAACTGGTCCCGCCTGCGGCTCGCCTCAGACGCATGCTGGCAGAGGTTAGGGATAGTGCTGCTGCTGAGATAGGGACAGTGTTGGAGTAGAATCCAGTCTTCAAGAACCCCAACGATCCTTCTTAGCGCTACATCTGACCGTGTGCATTACTGTTGTGGCTGGCTGGGAGCAGTAGTGCACCATTTTTATTTTCAAGCATCTCGGGCTGTGCAGGCCATTTCAGCTATAGTGTTCTCAGTCTGCAGTGGATTAGGCAGAGTTTGGGACAGAGCTGCTTCTATAGGGAAAGTTATACAGTCCTGATCCTCCATACAAGAAGCCCAACGCTCCTTCTTAGGGCTACATCTGACCGTGTGCTTTACAGTTGTGGCTGGCTGGGAGCAGTAGTGCATCAATTTTTGTATTACGCATCTAGGCCTGTTCCCAGCCTTTCAGTAATAGCGTTCTCAGCCTGCAGTGCCGTACAACCAGCTCTCACCGTGAAACTGCTCTCTAACATTTCCTAGCCTACTGCAAACTACTTCAGTTATATCGTTCTATGTCTGCAGTGCATTATACAGAGGTCTCACCGCTAAACAGTACTGTAATATTACCGGGCCACTGCAAAGTATTTCAGCTCAGCCGCTGTGCAGAGCGTCTCACAATACCATTTCCTTGGTGGCGTTGAGATAGCCGCAGTTACCAGCACTTTCCACTGGCTTTAGCGTCTTCTCCCCCTCCACACAGCCTCTATTATCTACAAGTCTCTGTGAGCAGTAAATTACCCCTAGGTATCAGCGCAAGTCACAGCATAGAGCCTCCACTATCTACAAGTCTCTGTGTGCAGTGAATTAAGGCCCAGTTGTCAGTGCTGTACAGTGTACTGGACGATGAGGTGACTGACCCCACCTGGTTTGCTAAGCCAACTGAGGACAGGTCTTCAGAGGGGGAGGTAAGTGCAGCAGCAGGACAGGTTGGAAGAGGCAGTGGAGTGGCCAGGGGTAGAGGCAGGGCCAAAGTGAAGAATTCCCTGTTTCCCAAAGCAACCCCTCGCGGCCAGCCTCCGTGCAGAGGGCAAGGTGTTCAAAGGTGTGGATGTTTTTTAGTGAGAGCGCAGATGACCGACGAACAGTGGTGTGCAACCTGTGTCGCACCAAGATCAGCCGGGGAGCCACCACTGCCAGCCTCACCACCACCAGCATGCGCAAGCACCCCACAAGGTGGGACGAAGGCCATTTACCGCCTCCGGGTCACACCACTGCCTCTTCCCCTGTGCCCCAACCTACCACACAGATCCAATCCCCCTCCCAGGACACAGGCACGAGCGCCTCCCGGCCTGCACTCACACCCTCACCTCCACTCCATCCAGCAATGTCTCTCAGTGCAGCGATCAGCTGTCGCTAACACAAGCCACCCACCCGCATGCACAAGCTTTAAACGTGCGCATTGCCAAATGAATCAGCCTGGAGATGCAGGCTTGTGGAAACGGAGGCTTTCAAAAACATGATGGCGGCAGCGGTCCTGCGCTACTCAGTCCCCAGTCGCCACTATTTTTCCCGGCGTGCCGTCCCCGCCCTACACCAGCACGTCTCCCGCAACAAAAATCTTTCCCTCACCACTGCAGTTACTGGGAAGGTCCACTTAACCACGGACACATGGACAAGTACTGGCAGGCAGGGCCACTATATCTCCCTGACGGCACAATGGGTAAACTTGGTGGAGGCTGGGACCGAGTCAGAGCCTGGGACCGCTCACGTCCTACCCACACCCAGAATAGCGGTTCCTACCTCGGTGCTGGTATCTGCTGCGTTTTATGCCACCTCCTCCAAACTTTCCCCCTCATCCTACCTCTCAATTAAGAAGTGTGAGCACGTCACCAGCAGTCGGTAGCGTGCGGCGCGGCAGCACAGCGGTGGGCGAGCGTCAGGCAAGCCGTACTGAAACTAATCAGCTTAGGTGACAAGAGGCATACGGCCCCCGAGCGGTTGCAGGGTCTGACAGAGCAGAACGATCTCTGGCTTTCGCCGCTGAACCTCCAACTGGGCATGGTCATGTGTGACAACGGCCGTAACCTGGTGGCAGCTCTGCAGCCTCACACACGGGTCATGCCTGGCCCACGTCTTCAATCTGGTGGTTCAGCGGTTTCTGAAAAACTACCCCCACTTGTCTGACCTGCTCAGCAAGATGCGCCGCATCTGCGCACATTTCTGCAAGTCCACCACGGACGCTGCCACCCTGAGGACCCTGCAACGTCGGTTTCAGCTGCCAGAGCACCGACTGCTGTGCGACGTGCCCACACGCTGGAATTCTGCGCTGCACATGTCGGCCAGGCTGTACAAGCAGCATAGAGCAATAATGGAATACCAGCTCCAACACGGGCGGCGGAGAGGTAGTCAGCCTCCGCAATTCTTTACTGAGGAGTGGGCCTGGTTGGCAGATATCAGCCCGGTCTTCAAAAACTTTGAGGAGTCTACCTAGATGGTGAGCGGTGATGCGGCAATCATTAGCGTTACCATCCCGCTGCTTTGTTTGCTGGGAAGTTCACTGCTAAGCATAAAGGCCAACGCTTTGCGGTTGGAACAGGAGAGGGGGGATGGCAGTATGTTGCTTAATAGCCAGACCACCCCCATTTCTATATCTCAGTGCGTTTTGGAGGGGGAGGATGTAGAGGGGGAGGAGGAGGAGGGGGAAAAGACAGCTGGCCACACTGCAGAATGTACCCATGCTGCTTGCCTCTCATCTGTTCAGCGTGTATGGGCTGAAGAGGAGGAGTAAGAGAATCCTGAAAGTCATCTTCCCAGAGAGGAAGTTGTGTTGCGTACTGGTACCCTGGCACACATGGCTGACCTCCTGTTAGGCTGCCTTTCCTGTGACCCTTGCATTAGACGGATTACTGGGTGTACACCCTTCTCGACCCACGGTATAAGGAGAACCTTTCCACTCTCATTCCCAAAGAGGAAAGGAGTACGAGAGTGATGCAATACCACAGGGCCCTGGTGGAAAAAGTGATGCTAAAGTTCCCATCTGACAGCGCTAGTGGTAGAAGACGCAGTTCAGAGGGTCAACTAGCAGGGGAGGTGCGGGGATCAGGCAGCATGTCCAGCGCAGGCAGGGGAACATTCTCCAAGGCCTTTGCCAGCTTTATGGCTCCCCAGCAGGACTGTGTCACCACTCCCCACTCAAGGCTGAGTCGGAGGGAGCACTGTAAGAAGATGGTGAGGAAGTACGTAGCAGATCGTACCACCGTTCTCCGTGATGCCTCTGCTCCATACAACTATTGGCTGTCAAAGCTGGACACGTGGCACGAACTTGCGCTGTACACCTTGGAGGTGCTGGCATGCCCTGCCGCTGGCGTCTTGTCAGAGAGGGTGTTTAGTGCAGCTGGGGGAATCATCACGGATAAGTGTACCCGCCTGTCAACTGACAGCGTCAACATGCTTACCCTCATAAAGGTGAACAAAGCCTGGATTTCCCCAGACTTCTCTTCTCCACCGATGGAAAGCAGCAGATCCTAAAGAATCTTTTCGCTGCAACTGGAGTAAAATGCATCCTCTATCACCCCCAAAAAGGGGAGAATCAGTTCTCGTACAACAGCATGTCATCACGCTGATCTGCCAGTTTCTAGGCGGCCCGAAATGCTCTGTTTAAAACATTTAAAAGCTTTATCAGTTTTTAAAGTTTTAAAAGTTAAACTTAAACCATTTTTTTGTGGAGGGCTGCCTCCAGGTTTTGTTACAAATGAACCAATAACGAGCTGTATCTACAAAAAATGTTTGTAGGTTTCACCTGCCCACACGGTTGAGCAATTTTTCAGGGGTACACTTGTACTCTTGGTACACCAATTTTTCAGGCTATTGCCAATACTGTTAGCAAACTAATTTTTCCAGGCTTTGCCTATGCTCTTGGTAAATAAATTTTTACTAAGGTTCGCCTATACTCCTGGCACACCAATGTTACTGGGATTCGCCTATACTTTTGCTACAGAAATGTTACTGGGGTCCGCCTATACCTTTTCTACTGAATGGTTTTAGGGGTTCGCCTATACTCTTGCTACAGAAATGTTACTGGTGTCCGCCTATACACTTGCTACTGAAAGGTTTGAGGGGGTCGCCTATACTTTTGCTACAGAAATGTTACTGGGGTCGGCCTATACTTTTCCTACAGAAATGTTACTGGGGTCTGCCTATACTTTGGCTACAGAAATGTTACAGGGGTCTGCCTATACTTTTGCTACAGAAATGTTACTGAGGTCCGCCTATACTCTTGCTACTGAAAGGTTTGAGGGGTTCGCCTATACTTTGGCTACAGAAATGTTACTCGGGTCTGCCTATACCTTTTCTACTGAATGGTTTGAGGGGTTCGCCTATACTCTTGCTACAGAAATGTTACAGGGGTCTGCCTATACTTTTGCTACAGAAATGTTACTGGGGTCCGCGTATACTCTTGCTACAGAAATGTTACAGGGGTTTGCCTATTCTTTTGCCACAGAGATGTTACAGGGGTCTGTCTATACTTCTGCTACAGAAAGGTTACAGGGGTCTGCCTATACTTCTGCTACAGAAATGTTACAGGGGTCTGCCTTTACATCTGCTACTGAAATGTTACTGGGGTGTGCATATACTTTTGCTACAGAAATGTTACTGGGGTCTGCCTATACCTTTTCTACTGAATGGTTTGAGGGGTCCGCCTATACTCTTGCTACATAAATGTTACTGGGGTCTGCCTATACTCTTGCTACAGAAATGTTACTGGGGTCCACCTATACCTTTTCTACTGAATGGTTTGAAGGGTCCGCCTATACTCTTGCTACAGAAATGTTACAGGGGTTTGCCTATACTTTTGCTACACAAATGTTACTGGGGTCTGCCAAACGTTTGCTACAGACATGTTACTGAGGTCCGCCTATACTCTCGCTACAGAAATGTTACTGGAGTCTGCCTATACTCTTGCTACAGAAATGTTACAGGGGTCTGCCTATGCTGTGGGTGCACAAAGACTTCCCATCGCGTTGTTCAGTTATCTAACATATACAAAGAATGAATTGGGCAGAAATGTGGGCCGAGGCCGATGTCCTTGGCGGGGTGAAACTCTGCCATGTTTGGGCACTCTGATTTCTTCCTGTGCAATACCATCTTTGTGCACCAACAGCATAGGCGAGCCCAAGGAACTCAAAGACTTCCCCTTGCAGTGTTAAGCTATCTGACACCTATACAGAATGAATTGTGTGTGGACACATGGATTTCCCATTGCTATGAAACTCGCGGCACCTTGGGTCACACAAGGTGGAGGCTGGGACCGAGCCTGACACAGGGCCCGCTCACGTACTACCCACACAGGGTATTGCGTTTCCTACCGCGCTTATGGTTTCTCGGCCTTATTATGCCACCTCCTCTTCCTGCTTGGGGTCTGGGGATCAGCGCTGGGCAACATGTATTTTCTCTCATGTTACCACAGTTATCTGAGACACTGGTTTGGGCCAAACAAAAGGAGCGTTACTGCATTAATGAGACGTTCACAGCTGCACTATCATTCGAGTCCGCTTTATGTCCACAATTACTGAGGGTGTGAGCTGTGGTTGAGGTCCTTGGCAGGGTGAAACTGCCTTGTTTGGGCACTCTCATTTCTTTATGTGTAATACTTTCCTTGCGATCCAGGGGCTCGCCTATGCTGTCGGTGCACAAAGACTTTCCATCGCAGTGTTTTACCTGTCTGACACAAATACACTGACTGACTAGGACAGAAATGTGGGCTGAGGCTGAGGCCCTTAGCAGGGTGCAACTCTGCCATGTTTGGGCACTCTGATTTCCTCTTGTGTAATACCATGTTTGAGTTCCTTGTGCTCGCCTATGCTGTGGGTGCACAAAGACTTCCCATTGCGGTGTTTTACCTGTCTGGCACAAATATACTGACTGACTAGGGCAGAAATAGGGGACGAGGCTGGGGCCCTTAGCAGGGTGAAACTCTGCCATGTTTGGGCACTCTGATTTCCTCATGTGTAATACCACATTTGAGTTCATTGGGCTCGCCTATGCTGTGGGTGCACAAAGACTTCCCATTGCGTTGTTTTACCTGTCTGGCACAAATACACTGACTGACTAGGACAGATATGTGGGCCGAGGCCGATGTCCTTGGCGGGGTGAAACTCTGCCATGTTTGGGCACTCTGATTTCTTCTTGTGTAATACCATCTTTGTGCGCCGACAGCATAGGCGAGTCCAAGGAACTCAAAGACTTCCCATTGTGGTGTTGAGCTATCTGACACCTACACAGAATGAATAGTGTGAGGACACATGGATTTCCCATTGCTATGTAACTCGCGGCACCTTGTGTCACACAAGGTGGAGGCTGGGACCGAGCCTGACCCTGCGCCCACTCACGTGCTTCCCACACAGAGTATTGCTGCATTGTGGAGATGTGTAGAAGTGTTGGCAGCTGAGTCACCTTTATGCTCACGTTTGCGGCTCCTGACAATTTTTTGACGGAGGTGGCACGGGATTGGAATGATGATCGTACGTCAATTTATCATCAATTCTCAACAGCATTGTGGGCTATTGCCCACACTTTCAAAGAAGGTCGCTGCCGGGCCCTGCCAACCCTCTGCAGTGTGTGCCTCCGGTTCCTCCTCATCCACTAGGCACCTATAAATAGACAGGAGGGTGGTGTGGCTATGAAGCGAGCATGTGGCATGAGGCCAGCTGAAATCTGCGCAGGGAAAATTTTGGTGCGCTGTTGATGCAGGGTTGTGCGGGCGGGTTGGACAGCAATGCCAGCATGTAACTCAGGAGAAGAGGCAGCGGTGTCACCCCCAGGCAGTGATTGTCAATGGTTGCAGGTAGTGTGGTGCTTAGCTAAGGTGTGCCTTGCTAATGAGGGTTTGTCCGAAGTAAATTGTTAGGGGGTGAAGCCAGACTCTTGCCCCCATTTTGGCTTAATAGTGGGACCTGGGAGCCTCAGATGCAGCCATGCATGCTTCCCCTGCCCTTCCCTATCCATTTCTGTGGTGTTTCCATGACTTTCTGATGATTTCTGGTGTTTGAGAAGTCATCACCTATGCAGAGCATCGGTCTCATACATAAATGCTTGAGTCGCCCAATGGGGTTCATTACTCGAAACGAGCTCTCGAGCATTATGAAATGTTAGACTCGAGCAACGAGCACCTGAGCATTTTGCTGCTCGCTCATCTCTAATCATAACTTTCATATGTTCTATGTTGTGTCCGTGACTAGGAAAATGCTCGGCCGCAGGTAATTCTGTTTTTCTTTGTTTAATTGTGTGTCAATGAGATCCCCAAGTACTGACAACAGACAGTATACAAATTTCCATCAGACAGCAGGACTACAAGATCCCTGGGACATTCAAATGTTCCACGTCCGATGTTGTGTACCTGATCCTGTGCAGTAAATGTCCTGTTGGGGGTTTTTATGTTGGTAAAACAGGACAAAAACTAAAAGCGAGGATGAGGTCTCATCACTACATGATAAAAAAAGAAAGACAGAATTACCTGTGGCAGAGCATTTTTCTAGTCACGGAAACAACATAGAACATATGAAAGTTACGATACTAAAAGGCCATGTCAAATCTCAACGTTACAGAAGAATTTGGGAGTACAAGTTTATAACCATTTTTGACACTCTCAAGAATGCACTGAACCTAGGAGGGGGCTTTTTACATCAGTGGAGAATATGAGAAATCTGAATCAGGTATAACACATTGGTGACCCCCTAACACAAATTTAGAGACCATAAAACTTTCACATCCCTTGTAAGTGAACTAATTAAGTGTTTACTTCTCTGCTCATCCTGTTGTGGTATTTTTAAGTGCAAATTAATCACACCATGTCTGTGCCTTGTCATATGTATGTGTGTATATATGCATACCTCTTCGGATCTATTCCATATTGCCTAAGGAAGAACCCTGAGTAGGTTGGAAAGCTTGCATTAACATCATGTATTTTTGTTAGCTATTAAAAGGTACAAGATTACTTGGTTTCTCTTACTGAAAGCAATCCCATTTGAAGAAATGGGAAAAACCATGCAAGGATACAGTACATCTTTAGGGCCCTTTTACATGGGACGACCTGTCAGGCACACATGTCTAACAGGGCCTCCCAGCAATATTCGGTCTTGTGCTTTTACACAGAAATGATCATCGCTAGTGAATGAAGGTGGAGCGGCCCGGGGATCGCTTTGGACTACCTGCCTCCGTTCACAGTGAACAGGCCCTCATTTGTAAATGAACGACTGCCTGTTTACACGGCTCGATCCGTTCTTCAGTTTTCTGCATGCAGTTACTGCATAACGAACCAGAAGCAAACAAATTACAGTTCGTTGTTCATTTGGGGCATTTACACTGAGCGATATCATTCAGGTACCCGCTAGATACAGGACTCTGAACAATTTATCAGCCCGTGCAAAAGCGCAACATATGGACTATGAATGAAGTTGATTTGCGTGTATGTCTGCTCATTTACCTGTTCACACGCACGCGCAACCCCTCCTTCCTGATTTATTTAGCGTAATGAATTCCAGATAGAAGCTGATCCTATTTTTTGCGCGCAAAGAAATCAGTCCACAAAAAAAGGAAATTAAGACGAACCCATTGAAATCAATAGGTTCCATTTTCTACAAATTGCACGCGCAAATTTTGTGCTCAATTACGCCTGTGTGAGCATCCCTTGTAATCAAGATGAGTGAGACAGACTGGAAAGGCTGGAATGGAAAATCAAAGAGAGTAATACACGTCTGCCGGATCAAATTACACAGGTTTTTTTCCTGTGGTCAGTAACTGTGGAGATATATAGGTTTGCATGAGAGCTGTGTACACAAAACGATAGATTTTTAATAAACTATCAATAAAGTTGTTTCTTTCGTTTCTAGATGCATCAGAGCAACAAGAAAATGTATAAAAGTGTACTTACCTGTTATCTATAGTCTGACGTAAGGAAGAAAGGGTGGCGATCTGCGTGGAAATGTGGTGGAATTTAACATACAGATGTTCCCATTGGCAGAGATAAATCTACATGTGGATTCACAGTAGAGCAGCTATAGATTTTTCTTGCGGTTTTACAAGTGAACCCAGGCAGAAAATGACACAGTGGATTCCGACGTGTAAACATCGCTTTAGCGTCATATGCCGAGGTGAAGAGGCATCGAGGTGAAACTAAGGATGTGGCGCAAGCTGTTGTCAGCGATGGCTTCAAGGAAGATACAGTTAATGGTATTGATTAAAAAGAAAACTTTATTTTTTTAACAAGCAGGTTCAACGCATTTCACAGCATGTGGACCTCTTAACCAGACAGATGACAGCCCTCAACTGCCGGTGCAGCACCACTGGCCACCAATGGTCATATACTACATGTCTCCGCATTTGGACCCTGGGAAATTGAAACACGCTCAATTCAACTATCTGATGAAGAGGTCTGCATACCTCAAAACACATTAAAATTGCAGGTTTCAAATAAACTTTTATTTTTAATCAAAACCAATGAATTTATGCTACCCAATTCAGACTAACTTCTGGCTTAGACATATACCGCCTTGTAGGAGCTACGTCTTTCCTCACAAGGCGCCAACATCATTTACATCAATTTACCAATTTATCTCAGGTCTACCCAACTTTTGTCCCCAGGTCCTCAGGGCCCTTATGGTCCTCTCTCTGCTCCCCAGCATGGGGATGCAGCAACTTACGCTTCTGCCAATACACAGTGGTGGCCACTTCTGCAGTAATATGCTGCTGCCCCTTTAGCAGCTGCTTCTGCTGTATTTCCGCTGCCGCATTCTCTCACTGCTGTTGCATTGTACATGCTGCTGCTGGTTAGAGTTGTGGCGCAGCACTGAGCCATTTATATAGTGCCTGGGGCGCCTAAAAAGTTTAAGGACCTTCTGGAATAGGGTTTATTATTAGCTTGGCCACCAGGCATCTGCGTTTTGTAAGGGAAGAGTACGGCCCTTACACTATAATGGAACATGATGATTTGGGAGTAAAAGCTGGTATTTGTTCCGAGACCCAAGAGTTCCATCTACTTTTTGTATGGCACACTAAATGGCCCCTTTGTTAGAGACATTTTCTGCCCTTTAATGACTGGAGCTTCACTGTAAGGATATTATGGAGTACACCGTTTACTTTCCATCAGCACTGCAGGAGTTAATGCCCCCCCCAGTGTTCTCAGCCCAGCTGCAGGGCAATTGGCTATTGCCCTCCTATTTAGCTGCACTGGGGATCCTCCTCCTTGCTCAAATATTGGTGTGCGTTTGTCTGTCACCCAGCTAAGGCCTCCTGCTCCTGACTTCAGCGTCTGCCCTGATTCCTAATCTCTTACCTGACTTCCATTTGCACTCTGCCTTCCCCACACCATATCTGATCCTGTTCATAGCTCAGACTGTTCACGTTGCTATACGCCAGTGTCTCTGACCCCCATGGGTCAGCTGTCATCCCCTCCAGGACTACTCCAGGAGGTAGCAGCCTGCCTGGTTCCCCACAGCGAAGTCCAGATCCCTGTGCAGGGGTTAAAGGGTGAATACCGGGGAACCGTCAGGACAATGCCCTTGGGTTTAGCCCAAAGTCAAACTGGTTGGTTGTCACAGTGGGTCCAAACTCACTGTCTATAACATTTCTCTTACACCGTACTGATGGGAAGTCAGAATTCGATACAAGCAGCATGAATCGATGGCCCTTTCCTGTCCGCATGGGCCAATATTCTGGCAGAATGATTTAATCACTTAGTGGAATCTGCTCCCCGACAAATTGCAGCAGCTCTGAAGACCAAAGAAGGTCCAACGTGCTACCAAATGTGGGTCTCTAATAAAGGGGCCATTCAAAGTATATACAGTGTATATAATCTAACCTAATATATTCATACATCTATTCTGGAAGGTACAAAGAAATACATTGAACAATATTCTTCAGTCATTTAACTCAGTCCTATAGGGTGTTTCCTGCTATTTCGGACCCATCTTCTTTGTAGGCATCCCAGTCACATAACATTAAGTTTTCGGACATCTCACCCTATTGTGTCTTGCTATGAAAAGCTCAGCACCGGTATCTGCTTTTCAGATGGAGATTGCAAAGAAGCTTTCAGATGCTCCTGCATGTGATATGTAAATAGGTGCGGGGTGTTGTGTGAGATCTCCGCGCATTCAGTCCGTTACCTTCACATTTCCTTTACAGAATTTGGCACACCATGGCAAACGTACTTTAAAAAGACTCTGCATTCAATATTAGAGCCCCCAGAAAATGTTAAATATAGCGGATGGAAATGATTGAAGCTCAGCGATGTAAAGAGAAGCATGTCAGATACTTTCCATCTGAAGCAGCCTCACTGCCCCACAATGGTTCATGTCAATCACACGTTCTACACAAAGACAATCTCTCAGCAGATTGGAGACTGACACCACCCTTCACCCCCCGGGTCCAGGAAACAATAAAGAAAGGGCCCATTTACTGTTACCAATTGTAGCTACAGGTGTGAAATTGAAACATCTGCCATTACCAATGTATCCCACTTAGGGGACCGCCAGACTGTGCACTGGGGAATATTATATAGAAAGACAAGCAAATTCTGTAAAAGGATGCGTGTAGAAAAATATACGCGGGATATTGTGTTTCTCTGTTTCAGTCTGTGTTATTTGTATTTGTTTCTGTATTATTTATTTAAGATTTGTCTGCAAAAAAAGTTTATTTATAAATTATTTATTATGATATTATTATATTCTGCACCCCTACGTGAAAGGGTGAGTGCAGATGGCCGGGTCGGATCCCGCTGCGAAAATTCTCGCAGCGGGATGCGACCCGTACCCCTGCAGTGACCAGCGGCTCATCTCCCCTGGCGCCTTCTCTCTGCTCTGCGATGTGCCGGCTGGCGCACAGCCGCGCATGCGCAGGGCAGAAGCGGCGCAGCAGCGGGGATGTTTCTGTGCAGGCCTCTGCGAGGCTTGCACATAAATAGGACATGCCGCGATTTGTTTACCGCGCAAATTTTCACTCCAATGCAATCCTATGGCAGTGTGCACGGGCGGACATTCTGCAGGAAATCTCGCCACTGAATTTTCGTTCATGTGCATACACCCAAAGGTTTGTCTTTTTAGCCACCATTCTTCCGTGAAGACCACTTCTGGCCAGGCTTCTCTGAACAGTAGATGGGTGTACCAGGGTTCTACTGTTTTCAAATCTGAGCTGATGGCACTGCTGGGCATCTTCCAATTTCGAAAGGAAGTAAGCATGATGTGTCTTTTAGCTGCTGCACTAACCGATGAGTCTACAGTCCTCTACATTGCCCGTTTCTTTGCGCTTCTTCAAAAGAGCTTGAACAACACATCTTGAAACCCCAGTCTTGCCCCCAGTCAGTCTGGGAGAGACCTTGCTGATACAGTATAACTACCTTGTGTCTTGCTGCTGTGCTCATTCCTGCCATGATGTATGACCTTTGACATGAAACTGTCTTCCACAACCTCACTTTTGTAGCAATTTGGCTGTTATTCACCCAGTTTTATTCTTCCTACACAGCTCCTGCTGTTAATGACTGTATTTCATCCTACATGTGAAAATGATGATCATTATTACTCGTTTGGTATAAATGGTTAATCATTCACTAAACTAAAATCCTACAAAATCTCTAAGACCTCGTTCACATGACCATGTATTTGTGAGCGTGTAGGTGTGCGAAAAAAATGTGCTCCTCGAAACACGTGTGAATGGGCAAAATTTGCACATGAAACGTTGCCTGTACACTGGAGCAGTTGCTCCACGAAGGTCCCCTCATCACTGAACACTATGACAGCCCTGTTACAGTGTTCAGTGATGAGGGGACTGCAGCGGGGATGAAAGAATTCCCTGCCACAGCTGTCACAGGGGATTGAATTCAATGAATGACTGGGCGCTGCCTGTGATTGGCTGAGCGCTGTGACCGATCACAGGCAGCGCTCAACTGTCATTCAATGAATGGCTGAGTGCTGCCTGTGATTGCCTGAGGGCTCAGCCAATCAGACACAGCCATTTCAGGAATCAGGGATTTTTAAATCCCCGCCTGCTGAAAGAGCTTCAGAGCAGTCCCGGGGAGCCAAATGGCAAGATGCGCCAGCGGCGGCGAAGTAAGTATATATTTTTTTTATTTTTTACACAGGTATTTTTTATATTAGGGATGATTTTCAGGGAAGGGCTTATATTTGAAGCCCTTCCCTAAAAATAACTGTGGGGGCTGCCTGCATCCCATTGCTTTTAATGGGGCCGCCGGCAGCAGCGGCGACCCCATTGAAAGCAATGGGAGAACATTTCATTCCTTAGCCACAGCTCTGACAGCTGTGGCGGGAGAGTCTTTACTCCCCATGAGAAATATTTACGCGCAGCACGGACCTATGCGGTGCACGCATGTCCTATCTTTTGCAGGTGCGCAAATTGGCATGCCTGTAAAATATAGACATCTGAACTCATCATAGGAAACCAATGGTTCTAATAAACGCACAGT
This sequence comes from Eleutherodactylus coqui, assembly GCF_035609145.1. Lineage (NCBI taxonomy): Eukaryota > Metazoa > Chordata > Amphibia > Anura > Eleutherodactylidae > Eleutherodactylus > Eleutherodactylus coqui. The sequence continues at coordinate 305,388,103 of NC_089839.1, forward strand.
TTAGTGCGCACATACAGCGCGCACAAATGCAAGCTCGTGTGAATGAGGCCTTATTGTGACAGTGTACCAAGAAGAGCTGATGCTAGTGTGAAGGTAAAGGGCGGCCACACCCACATTGTCATTTGTTTTAGATTTCTCTTTTGTCCAATCACTTTGCGTTTTGTTAATTGACAAAAATACTTTATTAACACTTCTATTTTTGGAAACTTTGCAACATGCTTTCCCACACCTGCCTAAAACTTTTAGACACTTGTTTATTTCAGGCACCTAAATGCACCCACACGCATATGTGAAACGAGCCCTATATTATAATGTCTTCCTACAATCCCAAAATTATCCTTACTGCAGTTTGCCTGATCTCCAGTGAAATTAACCATAAATTTCATGGGGTTGTGTTGGAAAAAGGGAAATTACATTGTGAGCCGCAAGGTTGACAGAGGCTGATAGTAATGCATTCCCTATAATGCAGTACTGTATGGAGGTGCTACAAAAATATTGCAGGGTAATAACACATTTATAATTCTGTATTTAACTCCTTAAGGACGCGGCCCTTTTTTTTCCCTCCTTTTTGTTTTTTTGGCTCTACTTTCGAAAAATCATAACTCTTTTTTTTTTCCATTGACGTTGCTGTCGGAAGGCTTGTTTTTTGCAAGACACGTTCTATTTTTTCAGTGGTACTATTTAATGTACCATATAATGTACTGAAAAATTTTAAAACATTTGTAAGTGGAGTCAAATGGCAAAAGCAAAAATGCTTCTTTGGAGGGTCTTGTTTTTACAAAATACACACTGCAGAAAAAATGACTTTATTCTATGTGTCCGTACGATTGTGACAATACAAATCATATATATTTTCTTTGCTGTACAGCTGTTAAAAAATAAAATATCTTTGGGAAAACCTAAAATTATTTTCTGCCGCCATCTTCTGACCGCCATAGCTTTATTTTTCTGTCGTTTGTGTGAGGGCTCGTTTTTGCACGATAGCCTGTAGTTTTTATTAGTACCATTTTGGAATTCATACGACTTTTTGTTCGCTTTTTATTAATTTTTTTTGGAGACGAGGGTGACAAAAAAAAAAATCACAATTAAGGTGCATTTTTTCTTTCTGATGACATTCACTGTACGGAATAAATAATTACTTTGATAGATCGGACATTTACGGACGCGGAGATATCAAATATGATTTTTTTTTATTACAAATATAAGAAAAGGTTTTTTGTTTTTCAATTTAAATTACTTTACTTTTTCTAATATTTAATAAAACCTTTTGTTCTAATTTTTACTTATTTTGTAGTCCTCATAGGGGACATCAACTTGCGATCATTCGATTACTCATACAGTATAATGCAGTCCCATAGTATTGCATTACATCTTATTCTGACAGTCAGTCTATCAAGCTACGCCATAGGTTTGGTTTGATAGGAAATCAGCCATGCAGCCCTGTGGCCTTTACAATCCATTGGCTGCCATGGTAACTGAATGGCGCCACGAAATCTCATCGTAGGAGACGGGAAAGGATGTTCTGGACTCCAGTACATTTATTGCCATTGCAAAATTAACAGCAGCATTTAAAGAGTTAGCAGTCTTCAACAGCATTCCCACTCATTGTGGCTTTTGATGGCGGGTTCAGCTGTCAAAGACAGCAGCCAGCTGCATTGTATGACCTAGCTCTTAGAGTTGGGCCTGGCACTCCTGCTCGAGAAATAGCTTTTTCTCCAGTATATTCACAGAGGCAAATGAAATGTCAGATGAGATGCAGAGTGATAAAGTAAACTCTCCACTAAATGTTACCAGTTTAACCCACTAAGAAGTGCAGAACCGCCTTAAAAAGATTGAAATAGACAAATCACCGGGTCCCGATGGCATACACCCCCAGGCTTTAAAGTAATTGAGTAATGTGATACACAGACCATTGTTTCTTATATTTAAGGACTCAATAGTGTTGGGGTCTGTTCCACTGGATTGACAGATCACAATGTAGTGCCGATATTCAAAAGAGGGGTCAAAAAGTGAGCCTGGAAACTACAAGTACATCTTACTTCTACTGTGGGTAAAATGTCTGAAGGGTTTCTAAGAGATGCCATCCTGGAGGACCTCAAGGAAAATAGCCCCATAACTCCATATCAGCATGGGTTTATGAGAGATGGCTCCTGTCAAACCAACCTGATCAGGTTCTACCAGGAGGTAAGTTCTAGACTAGACCGGGGAGAGTCACTGGATCTTGAGTATCTGGACTTTTCCAAAGCATTTGATAATGTGCTGCATAAAAGGTTGGTATATAGAATGAAAACTGAAAATAGAAGAAGAGAAGAAACCCCCTGAGTTCAGAGTGTCCAATGAAGCTAACAGTACCAGGAAACAGTCAAATGTGGGTCAAAAGACCGGACGTATTCAAAGTGGATGCAGTGAAAAAACTGGTCAAAGAAATATATCAATAAATACTAATTTATTCAGTGAGAGGCAGAAAAAGTGCAACGCGTTTCGGAACTTAAGAGTTCCTTTTGTCAAGCACATAACTGCTGTCTTGTGTAGCAAAATTTTTGATAGCTCTGCCGCTGTTCCTTGGGAAATGCTGGGAGCTGGAAGAGGTTTGTATAAGATCTTTACTATTTTTTTGCCATGCAGGACTGATACATGGATACAAGAGGGCAGGCATATAAACCACTCTTAAGTTCCGAAACGCGTTGCACTTTTTTCTGCCTTTCACTGAATAAATTGGTATTTATTTATATATTTCTTTGACCAGTTTTTTCCCTGTGTCCACAATCTTTGAATACCTACAGTCTTTTGACCCACATTTGACAGTTTCCTGGTACTGTTAGCTTCATTGGGACACTCTGAGCGCAGGGGTTTTTCTTCTCTTCTTCTATTTTCAGTTTTCATTTCTTCCTTGGGCCGGCTGGTCCCTAGGGACCTCTCACTGCTTCAGCTCTTCACTGGATGTCCTCCGGGACAGGGTGTTTCCTATATACACAGCATCCCTTTGCACGTGCACAACTGTGACAGGTATTCTTGATGCAAAGTCCCTGAGCGCAATCAACCTTGCTACTTTACTTGAGGCACTGTCCAAACAAGTTTCGGCTTGTGATATATATAAAATGAGAATTCTTGGTCTGGGGAGAATGTGTGTAAGTGGGTAAGTAACTGGTCAGTGATAGAAAGCAGAGGGGGGTTATAAATGGTACATAATCTGGCTGGGTCACCGTTACTAGTGGGGCATCGCAGGGGTCAGTACTGGAGGGGTCTCTGTTAATAGTGGGATACCACAGTGGTCAGTACTGGAGGGGTCACTGTTACTAGTGGGGTACAACAGAGGGCAGCATTGGAGGGGGTCACTGTTACTAGTAGGGTACCAGAGGGGTCAGCACTGGAGGGGTTTCTGTTACTAGTGGGATACCACAGTGGTCAGTACTGGAGGGGTCACTGTTACTAGTGGGGTACAAGAGGGGTCAGCACTGGAGGGGTTTCTGTTACTAGTGGGGTACCACAGTGGTCAGTACTGGAGGGGTCACTGTTACTAGTGGGGTACCACAGAGGCAGCATTGAAGGGGTCACTGTTACTAGTGGGGTACAACAGAGGGCAGCATTGGAGGGGTCACCATTACTAGTGGGGTACCACAGAGGGCAACATTGGAGGGGTCACTGTTACTAGTGGTGTACCAGAGGGGTCACCACTGGAAAGATCTTTGTTACTAGTGGGGTACCATAGGGGGCAGCATTGGAGGGGTCACTATTACTAATTGGGTACCACAGGGGGCAGTATTGGAGGGGTTACTAGTGGAGTACCACAGGGGACAGCATTGGAAGGGTCACTGTTACTAGTGGGGTCAGTACTGGAGGGGTCTCTTTTACTAGTGGGGTTCCACAGCGGGCAGCATTGGAGGGGTCACCATTACTAATGGGGTACCACAGGGGGCAGTATTGGAGGGGTTACTAGTGGAGTACCACAGGGGACAGCATTGGAAGGGTCACTGTTATTAGTGGGGTCAGTACTGGATGGGTCTCTGTTACTAGTGGGTTACCATAGGGGGCAACATTGAAGGGGTCACCATTACTAATGGGATACCACAGGGGACATTTTTGGAGGGGCTACTGGTGGGGTAGCACAGGGGGGCAGTATTGGGCCCATTCTTTTTAGTATATTTATTAATGACCTGGTAGAAGGATTGTACAGTAAAAACTATGTAAAATAATTAACACAAGGAGACTGCAAAGGGGATCCGGATAACTTGGGAGCAGAAAAGTGGCAAATGAGGTGTAACACCGATAAATGTAGGGTTCTGCACACGGGCAGAGGAGATCCATTATATGTTTACATTAATATCGGATGACGATATCACATTTCTGATTCCGTATTTAAGCAGCTCGGATTCTGCCTCTTGATTTTGCAGATTGTCCCTGACACTTCCATTGATATTTTGGGAATGTAATACCCCAAGCCCTCGCCTCCATAGAGGCTCCTCCGGTGACGAGAAGATAATGAATGTCATGAGTGAAAGAGATAAATTCCTTGTGCGATCAGAGAATTCATATTTTCGTGTTGTTGCTCACCTCCGACACCGCCGGGAGAGATCAGCATTTTGTAAAGCAGAATATTAGTTATTAGACTGAAATTCATTGGAGAGCGGATATATTAGAAACTCTGCGCGCCCGGTGGGACTTCTCAAATAATATGTCCTAATATATTACGCTGCTACCGGCTACAGATCTCTGCTCATTGATTCTTCATATGACAGGAAATAGATAACAAAAAAAAAATCCCCGTAGTTGACTCCCTTAAGCATCGCCGTGACATATGAGATACAAAGTATATATCTTAAAGGGATGCTGCGGCGTGGAATATTTCAATGTATGTGCAGAACTGCATTTGAAATGTGAGAAGAATTTCAATTGATCTTTTTTCTCTCAACTTTAGGTCAATTGCTTGTTCAAGTTTCTGCTTTCTCAAACGACTTCTGAAATCCTTTACATTTTAGCTTAAAGCGAGGCGCAGCTATTGTTACATGTTTTTTTCATGAATCGTTTCTACATTTGAATATATGAAAGTTTGTAAGACGCGTTATTAAAGGGAAGCGGCATCCTCCTCACCTACCAGCAGCGTGCAGCCGCTCTTTTTTCATTTCGACGAGCTGGAAATGTTCAAAAACCTTCTCAGTGACCAAAAAAATTCAAATAGCGTAAAACAGCTTGGCCTCATGTCCGCAGGCATATATTACGCGTGCGAAGCACAGGCGAGTGATGCGCGGTGAATTGAGTCAATGCAAGTCAACGGTCTTTCATTGATCCATGCACACATGAGTGTGTAGGCGCTGCGTGTAGAGACGCCCGAGAAATAGGTCGCAGCATGCTCTATTTATCTGCATACCACGCGGTGTGAGCAGGGGCGTAACTATAGAGGATGCAGGGGATGCGGTTGCACCCGGGCCCAGGAGCCTTAGGGGGGGCCATAAGGCCTCTCTTCTCCATATAGGGAGCCCAGTACTATGAATAAAGCATTATAGTTGGGGGCCTGTTACAGGTTTTGCAGCTTCAAGTTATTCCTCTGCATTAAGGGGTTAAGAGAAGTTGGGGGGCCCCAAGACAAACTTTTGCACCTGGGCCCATGAGCCTATAGCTACGCTCCTGAATGCTTCCCCTCTAAAACTCTGTTAGCTGTGTGAAAACTCTTTGATTGCATCGTAGAGGCATCGTAAGGGCCCGGAAGCTTCAAGTTATGCCTCTGTTCAGCATGGTTTAGGTATGGGTACGGGTACAGATACAGATAGAGGGGGGGCCCCAGCTCACCTTTTGCATCAGGGCCCCTGAGCCTTTACTTACACCCCTGGGTGTGAGCCCTATAGTTTTGTATGGGCAGCATATTCAATGTTGTCCATATGCAATACATTGTGTATGGGGGGTGATTCATATGCAACCCCACTATGAAACAGGGCGGGGAATAAACAAAATAGACATAGTCACACCGCGCATGACCACATGCGTGAGACACGCGTGCATGCGCAGTACACTCATTGCTCATACACAGTCTCTGCCAGCATCACAAACTCCGGTAAAATGCTTTACCAGTATGCCGTGGGCATGAGGCCTTAAAGGGAAGGAAAGAGAAGGGGTGAAGGAGGGAAAGACAGCTGCAGTGTGTTTTAGCCTCAGCCTGTGTCCGAGAGAGTACATGGCTGGCCTTAGCGATGGGTGACACGTGTGACTGCATAAAGTGTGGGCCACCAGCTAGAAGAACGGATACCAGTCAGGTGTGCGATAGGGGCAATCATCTCCCTTTCATCCACCTAGCCAGATGACCCTCTTCCTCTATGGAAGCTACAAGGATCAGTCTCGTCCTGGCTCTGTCTCCTCCCTTGTGATGTTTTAAGGCACCATTGTCAACCTATCGGCCTCCTCGCAAAACAATTGCTTAATTCTGCTACTGTATTTATGTTATGAGCTTGATTCTGGTACTGTATGTTAAGCGCTTGGTTATGGTATTATACCTATGTAATGAGGTTGTTTCATGGTGCTGTATTTATGTATTTAGTTTGGTTATAGAGTTATATTTGTTATGAGCTTGGTTCTAGTGCTGTAATTATTTTGTGAGCTTGGTTCAGGGGCTGTATTTATGTTATGAGCTTGGTTCTGATGCTGTATTTATATTATGGGCTTGATTCTGGCATTGTACTCGTGTTATGAACTTAGTTCTGATGCTGTACTTATGTATTGATAGTTGTATTTATGTACTGACGTTGGTTCTGGTGCTGTATTTACTCACTGGGCTGTTCTGGTGTGTGTATGCCGCTATCTTGCAGCTTTATGCACAAGCAGAAAACATGCAGGCTGCCTATCAGTCCAATATATATTGGGTTTTTTCTTATGATGGGGGCACCAAAAAAATTCTGCACAGTGTGCCATCTAACCTAAGGGCGCCCACCCACTGGCGTTTTTTTTTCCCTGCGAAATTCGCAGCATTTTTTTCTCTGCAGGGGTCTATGGGACTTGTAATGTTAAAATCGCGATCGCGCAAAATCGCAATTTACCGCGAAATCGCGATTTTGCGCGATCGCGATTTTAACATTACAAGTCCCATAGACCCCTGCAGAGAAAAAAATGCTGCGAATTTCGCAGGGAAAAAAAACGCCAGTGGGTGGGCGCCCTAAGGCTGACTCTGAAAGAGCGTAAGGGTCTGCAGGGGGAGACTGACTTCCCTAGCAGCATTTATCATCCAAATTATGGTTATTATGAAAAAATTATTGCAAATTTCTTAAAGTTATTGAGGGTTGTGATACTGTGACTTAATGGTGCAAAAAAAAGAAAATGGCATGGGTGGCTATGTGTATGCTGGGAGGTGTGGTTGATATATACTAATGGAGAGCTTTTGCTTTAAATAGCGGGTTCCCTCGTAGAGTAACGAATAGAAGAATAGACCTCTATCAGCGCCTCCCATCAAGTAATAAATATGAATAGTAATAAGCTGGATAGCACTCACCTGGTGCTCGGCGGAATTCCCGTGAGTGTTCAAGGAATCCACCGGCACCCAATGTCCAGAAATGCTCTTCATCCTCTTTCAAATCCCTTATCTAGACCGTCTGCAGAGGCGTCCTGGGGAATACAGCCCGCTGGATAACTTGGGGCTTCTGGAGGAATCCGTTCAGTGAAAATAGAATAGTATGTTGGTGTGAGATGCGAAGAAGCTGAGTTGTTGGTGCTTCTATGAGTGCGTTGCTGGGAAGGAGGACAATGCTGAGGGAATGCTGATGAAGGCCTTAGTGTGTGGCAGATGTAGCTGGTTTAATGGTATCATCCCTGTTGAGTGCCAAGCCGTTGCAACTGAGACAGAGCCTAAGTTCCATAGGATGGGTAATGCCTGGAGAGTGTGATTAGTAGAGCCAAGAAGACTAAGTTCCATTGCCATACACTGTTTCCACCAGCTAGAGACCACCTGTTACTACTGTTCCTTGAAAGTTTCTTTAGTAATGAACTGTTAAAGCATCATTATATGGGTCTGTCTCTTATCTTCACTGCCAGCTTGTCTCACCAAGTGAGGCACAACACATGAGAGGTATGACTTTCTGAAGCCCACAGTATCCTTTAGTTGATGTGAGTTGGCTGTAGCAGCTAGTCTCGTTCTCCCTCGCCTAGTTGGTGAGCCTGAATTTGGCTTGCAAGAGGATATTTGAGGAACTAGTGGTGTAATGTTCAAAACAGGGGCAAATATTTTCTGCTAAAATTTAATCAAAACAGTTGTCGCTTCCCATGTACCAGATGAGATACCTGGTCCCCTTCTACTCCACACGGCACCCCTCGCAGTGAGAAGGAAATTGAATGGAGCAGAGGTTATGCATGCACAGTACCACTCCATTCATCTTCAATGGGACTACTGGAGATAGCTGAGCGCTTGTGCTTGGCTATTTGTATCACCCCATTAATATTAATGGAGCAGTACTAGACATGTGTGACCACCACTCCATTCAATTGCCAAATCACTGCAGTTGTCTACAGCATGCCCACAGTGACAAAAAGGGGGGGGGGGGGGGGGCATGGGATCCCTATTTTTTGATTGGTGGGAGTTTCAGTGGTGAAACCCTTACCAATCAGAGTTTTAGCACCTATACTGTGGATAGGTGGCAAAGTTAATCTTCTTAAAACCCTTTTAACTGTTCCCTAATTGATTTCTGACAATGACCCTAACACCAGACACCACTTTTCCTGAGTATCCCTAAAGATATTCTCAAAAGAGGTGATTCCAGTTTCCTTTACTAATGAGAAACATGTATTATTTTATTACAAGTCCTCAGTCGTAATAAATTCTGGTTTCTATCTGCCCTATAATCTCCATGTTTACTGACTCAGAAGCTGCTATAATAAGCTCTAAGACACTGGGGAGTATTGTATTTCACTGAGGGTTGCAATGCATTATCTTTAAGCAGGTCCTATTGTACTACAGTACATGATGGGAATAGCTAATAGGTAAATAAAATGCTTATTAATGGCTACTGGTCAAGGTTCTTTGTAAACCAAGCAATCCCGAAAATAAAGTGTTAAAAAGACAATAACAAATTATCCTTGAAGGGGTTTTCCCACTAAAGACATTTTCAAATGTATCAAAATTGAACTTAGCAAGTTATCTTCTCTGAAGCCATTGAAAAGTTATTGTTACATAAACACAACAAACACCATTGTAAAGCTATTGCAAGAAGAAATAATGGAATCTTGCCATTGGGGATGATTATGGTTTTTACTACATACACACTGTGCCAAGAGTGACGTGATAACTTTTTTTCTGTGGGTCAGTACAATCATGAAAATGCCAAATGTATTTAGTGTGTATATATATATATATATATTTTTTTTTTTTTTTTTTCTTTTTTCACCATCTTCTGACTGCCATACTTTATTTTTCCGTCAAGCTAGTTCTTTGTGGGACGATCTGTGGTTTCCATTGGTACCGTTTTGGAGTAAGTACGACTTTTGACCACTTTTTATGAAAAATATTGTCTTGGAGATGTGGTGATCAAACAATTTTGCTGTTATGCATTTATCTTTTCTGATGACTTTCATCTTTTAGGACAAACCATGTTATTTTGATGGATCATACTTTTATAAATGCAGTGATACCGAATATAATGGTCGCACACCAGTGAACCACGTCCAGGCCAGAAGTTTAATAAAAACTGCATAGGGGAGCATTTGCATTGGGAAATCTGGAGTGGAATTCCACCTCCGGATTCTTCAGCAAATCCAGCCCTCAGCATGCTATGAAAATACGCAATTTCCTGCCCACGAGCGGAAATCTATTGTGATTTTCCACTCGCTGGGGAGAAATCTCAGCATGCTGCGATTTTGTGCGGGCTAAGCATGGCCGGCTTCCATTGAAGTAAATCGAAGCCGTCCATCCCGTGGCTATTCTGCAATCATCATTGCAGAATGGCTGCGGGAGCCGCATTATCGCCATAGCGACGCGTGGCGTCCTCTTTTCTGCACACGCGTGCCGGTGCTCCAGCCGGCACATTCGCAACAGAGAAGAAGACCAGCGGAGAGATATGCTGAGGTCACCGGCCGGGCATCAGGTCGAACTCCACTGCGGGAATCCTGCATGCAGGGTCCGACCTGCCCATGTACAGGGGGTCTTAGTCATTCAGTCCTTTTTTTGTGGTAAATCAACAGCAATCACAACCAAGTCTTTACACCATTGTTACTTTTCACAATGTACATGAGTACAAACAAGTGTGGTGGGCGGCTGGTCACTAAATAACAGAATTTAAACCCTGTATATCATACAGGCCTAATGCCTTAAACACGTAGCATAAGGTAGATGACATGATACCCTTCCAGGGTGTAAGCCTAGGAGCGGTCTACCCCTGTCAGGTTCGTAGCTATTTGGCCGGCATGAAACGTTCAGCAGTAGACCTCTCAGGGGTGAGTGGACCGGAATGTAGACACGGAGTTCAGCAACTCAGAGGTATCTTTGTCTTACACCCAATCAGATGTTGACAATATATGATGTGATGGACCTTATGCTACATGTTTGAGGCATTGGGCATGTATGATATACAGAGGGCCTAGGGGCCTTCAGGAAGCCTTGGGCTGCCATGACAACTGAACGGCACCTCACAATATCATTGCGTGGAGGCTGTGAGCATTGATTGTGGCTGGGTGTCAGCTGTTAAAGACAGCTGGGGGTGTTAAGGACCGTTACACATGACCGGTCACATTAACCTTTCAAGCCTTGGGTTCCAAATTAGTTCGTACCTGGATGCATCAAGAAGGCCAAAAACTAAATAATTTATAGTTATTAGTTCCCACAGATACGTAGAGATGAGCCGCGGCAGGTATACAGCTCACTCTGCTTAAGGCGTGCGTACTCTGAATCTTTATTAACTTTTCATAGCGTTTCTCAATACAGGAAAGGAATACGTCATTAGTCACGGCTTTAATCTCATTGGGTTAGAAAAAACAAAACAAACAAAAAAAAAACATTACAGCATAGTGAGAGAATCTATGTGAAATGTCCTTCAAATGATTATTCCTCCCGGACGTTATCCTGTCCTCCCTTGTGAGTTTGGATGATCGCAGCGTCTTATCAGCACGATTTGCTCTTTTCCCAAAGCTCAGGACGTGGGGGAGTGTCTTCTGATAGCGACTGTACCAGGCAAATGTTCTCGGATGAATAGAAACAAATCATTAGACATTGCACTGAATCTCATGCTCTAAAGTTATTTCTGCTTGAATTATTGTTTCACTACGCACAAGCTTATTTACATCTTTTAATGCTCCATTTTGTATCTAGCGGCCATTTTGAGACAGATTGTTCCATATTATGAGCCTGTACCTTCTCAGTGGAGTGGCCCAGAGTTAATGGGGCCACTCCATAAGTGATATGTCTGTCTCGTGTCAGTGTCTTGTTTGTGGAATGCATTTGATTTATGTGTATTGGATGGTTGCAGGACAGAGAGGGTTAATGTCTGGTATGTCCTGTCTTGTCTGGAAAATGCATCGTTTGTAGTCACATGATGGTGTTGTGTATATATGTTTGCAAGAATGCAAAAGAGAGAGGTCTGTCTGTCTGGAGGTCTGTCAGAGAAGGTGGAGAAGGAGGATCAGAATCAGGAGACATGGAAGAATCAGAGAGGTGGTCTGCTGTTCCCACTAGGGCCTAGCCCTGCGAAGAGACTACCTATGGCCTCCACTTGTGGAGAGAGTGAGAGCTCAGACATGATGGAAACGCACCAGTACTGCATGCATCTGGAGGAATGGAAAAGTGTTACTAAGCAAGAGGAACGTGAGTGTATGACAGGAGAGAGAGAATTTACCGGGAGAGAAATCTTACAGATAACTTAGACTGTGGATTATGCAAATACCCCGAGAATCCTCCCTGTTACACCACTATAATTTGTTTCTGTACAAAGACTGTTTATTTGGATATAATTTCAAGAGATTAATTAAATAAACAGAATTAATCATTCCCTGTTCTTGTTCATAAAATACCCTGTGTGTGGACTACTTTATTACATCTAGGAGATCTGCTGTTGAGGACGGAATGATGGCGTCACGAGTGACAATCAGACTACAGGTAACCTCCGGGTACTATCCCTTGGATCTCCCCCAGCAGTGCCTTGGTCGGGTCCTGAACTACCCCCAGGGGAGGAGATGGTAGAGCCCTGTGACAAGCCCTTTCTCTACCCCGCTGTCTCCTCCGCTGTGGGTTCACTCCTCGGATGCTGCACTGGGACCCGCTGTGCACAGAGTGGACTTGACTCCCGATCCTGATGTATACATACTTTGCACCTGAGGGTGTAACTGTACATCTTTTTGGGTGAAAGGGTTAATGCAGGAGTCAAATTAAACTTTGCTTCAACTGTATCCACAGAATAAGGGATAAATGTCTGATCGATGTGTGTCCGACCCCTGGAACAACTCGCAACTCTGAGACCAGTGTAGTCTAATGCCCCATGTGCCTAAAAGTGCCTACAGTATGCCCCTTTGTGCTGCCAAAATGGCTCTTGAGGTATGGACTCCACAAGACCTCTATTACATCTTGCACTTATTAATAGCTTGGTAAAGTTTGATTTTTCTCATTGTTGTCATAGGAACTAGCTGATCATTGGCAGGAGGAGAGCGCCGTGTGTCCCTTCATGACTTACCTTTGAGAATTGATGGTTGAATATCATCTATAGTATATATCTGCTGTATACTGTCTGTAATCCTTCACACTGAAATATTGGAACTAAACTCCATCTTAATTTTTACTATATCTTCGTCTATACCTGCATGTAATATGTATATATATATATAGTTGGTCCGAAAGTCTTCAGGCCCTCTCATTATTTTTACATTTTATTATGTTGTGACCTTGTGCAAAATAAAAAAAATCACGTTTTCTCCATCATTTTGCACTCAGTACCCCGTAATGACAAAGTGAAAGCAGAGGGTTAGAAATCTTTGTACATGTTTTAAAATTGCAAAAACTTACATTTTGCATTGACATAAGTATTCAGGCTCTTTATTATGATACTTGAAATTTAGCTCTGGCTCCCTCCATTTCTCTTGATCATCTTTGAGATGTTTCTACACCTTGATTGGAGTCACCTGTGGTAGATTCAGTTGACTGGACATCATTTTAAAAGACAACCCCCTGTCTAGATAAGATCTCACAGCTCACAATGCATATCAGAGCCAAAACCAAGCCACGAGGAGAGAAGAACTGCCTGTAGAGATCAGAGCCAGGATTGTGTAGAGATACGGATCTGGAGAAGGCTGAACAAAAATTCTACCACACTGAAAGTTTCCAAGAGCTCGGCGGCCTCCATCATTCTTACATGGAAGAAGTTTGGAAAAACCAGGACTCTTCCTAGAGCTGCCGACCGACCAAACTAAATAAGAGAGGGGCCTTGGTATGAGAGGTGACCAAGAACACATTGGTCACTCAAAGTGAGCTCCAAAGATCCTGTGAGCAGATGGGAGAAACTTCCAGAAGGCCAACCATCACTATAGCCTCCACCAATCTAGGCTTAATTGCACAGGAGCCAGAAAGAAGCCTCTCCTCAATAAAAGATACATGAACCTGCAGTTTGCCAAAAAACACCTAAAGGGCTCTCAAACTATAAGAAACAAGATTTTCTGCTCTGTTGAAACAAAAATATAACTTTTTGGTCTCAATTCTAAGTGTTATGTTTGGAGGGAACCAGGCACCAAACCTCACCTGCCCAATAGCATCCCTACATTGAAGCATAGTGATGGGAGCATCATGCTGTGGTGATGTTTGTCAGCGACTTGGAAAGGAAGACTGATCAGTGTTGATGGAAAGCTGAATGGCTCAAAATACAGAGATATTCATAATGAAAACCTAATGCAGAGCATAAGGGACCTTAGATTGGGCAGAAGGTTGACCTTTTAACAAGACAATGACTCTAAGACCACAGCCAAGACAACACAGGAGGGGCTTAGGGACAACTCTCTGAATGTCCTTGAGTGGCCCGGCCAGAGCACTGACTTGAACCCAATCGAACATCTCTGGAGAGACCTGAAAATGGCTGCCCAAGCAACCTGACAGAGAAAAATAACAGAAAATCCCCAAATGCAGGTGTTCAATTCTTGTGGCATCATACCCAAGAAGACCGGAGGCTGTAATCGCTGCCAAAGGTGCTTCAGCTAAGTACTAAGTACCAGGTGTGAATACTTATGTCAATGCAAAATGTTAGTTTTTTGTTTAAAAAAAAAAAGAGATTTCTAACATTTTGCTTTCACTTTGTCATTATGAGTTATTGAGCGCAGAATGATGGAGGAAAAACGTAACATTTTTATAATTTGCACAAGAGCACAGCATGAAAAAATGTAAAAAAAAGTGTAAGGATCTGAAGACTTTCCAGTCCGACTGTTTATGAAACCACCTAATCAATATTGTGTAGGTCTCCCTCATGTCGCCAAAGCAGCTCTGACCCATCAAGGCATGGACTCCACCAGACCTCTGAAGGTGTCCTGTGTATCTGGAACAAGATGAGTCAGCAGATCCTATATGTTCTGTAAGTTGTTTGGAGCAGCCTCCATGGATCAGACTTGTTTTCCAGCACATCCCACAGATGCTCGATCGGATTGAGATCTGAGGAATTTAGAAGACTAGTCATAAACTTGATCTCTTTGTCATTTTCTCCATCCAATTGTAAACTATTTTTGCAGTGTGGCCGGATACATTATCCTGCAGATAGAGAGTACTGCCATTAGGGGTAGTTGTCTGTACAGTGATAGGTAGGTGCTACATGTCACATCCACACGAATGCCAAGACCCAACTACCCAGCAAAACATTGCCTAGAACATCACACTGGCATAGCCAGCTTGCTTATATCCAATAGTGCAACCCCCACGGGTAATTGATGCACATGCACCCAACCATCCAATGATGTAAAGCATGATCCAATAGACCAGGCTGTCTTCTTCTATTGTTCCATGGTCCAATTCTGATACTCATGTGCCCATTATAGTTGTCTCTGGTGGTTGACAGAGATCATATGGGGACTTTAACCAATTAGCAAGCCGTGATGCCCTGACTCCTTTCTATTATAGCAATAACCTTTTTAGAAAATTGTCCTACAGTAGCTCTTCTTTGCAAGAGTAGATGGATGACCAGTGTATCGATGAAGCATGGGGGCCATGACTTTGTTACTGGTCACCAGTTGTTCTTCTTTGGACTACTTTCGGTAGGTACCAACCACTACATACCAGGAACACATCACAAGACCAGCTGGAGATGCTCTGACCCAGTCACCTTGTCATCAAAATTTGGTCCTTGTCAAAGTCACTCGGATCCTTACACTTGACCATTTTTCCTGTTTCCAAGACATAAACATAAAGAACTAACTGTTCACTTGCTGCCTACTATATAATAAATAATGCATAATATACCGCTGCTAATATCACACATCATGCATATTATTACTTGTTCAGAGTCTTATACTGATTCATTGATTAAAGTGACCCTCCAGTTTCAGGACAAAATTCTGGCCCAAAACTGGAGGGTAGAGGGGGTATATTATCTGTACTTGATTTTCTTGCCCATCCCTCCATTCCACTTATTCTGGTTTTTTTTTCAGGCAGCCAACATGGCTACCAATATGTTTAGACTACCTAACTACCCATAGTGCTAGCATTAGGACTCCCAATGCTTATACCTGCTATATGACTGGCAGGCACTACTCAGGTGATAAACGCTGGCCAATCAAAAAGCAGTGTACAATGTAAATAGAAAATAAAGGTAGCCATCTTGGTTGCCTTAAAATGGAACCTGGAAGCAGTGGAACTGAGGAACTTGCCAAGAAGATTAAGCACAGTATGCTTTCATTCCCACGAGCGTATACCGGCCCGCCATTTTCACGGCTGGCCGATATCCACTGTGATCTGATGCATTGGATTCCGATGCATCAGATCACATGGCCATGACGTAAAAGCGCCTGGCCGGCCAATAATAAAAGCGCCCAGCGGCAGGCATTTTTACGTTGGGCTCAAAAGATAGTCCTGGAATTATCTTTCGGGCCAGAATACGTCGGCCGCTGCATGGGCTCCTATGGGAGCCAATGACAGCGTCCGGAGAAGGGAGGTGGGAGGGATTTTAGCAGCGTGACTCCTAAACTCCCTCCCTCTTTTCTCTCCTCCCCTCTATCCTAGTTGGAATGGGAGGGCGCGAGATGGGCACAGAGCTAACCACTGCCCCGTCCCACCTCCTCTCATTGCTGGCTGTGGACAAGGCGAAGAATGGGGGCCGGAGCTAAGTTTCCACCCCTTCCCTGCCCTTTGTCCACAGCCAGCAATGGGAGGAGGCGGGGCAGGGAGGTGCTTAGCTCTGCCCACCCCCTCTCATTGCAATCAGACGGCGGTGAGGAGAGAAGAGGTGAGCCAGCGAGTAGGAGGAAAGGGGCGCTGGGCCACATGCTGTCTGAACAGGCGCACAAACGTTAGATTTGTGCGCCTGTTCATAAGCTTCTACGCTCCAGATGGTAGCGTATATTGTTCGACCGTGAAAACAGCGTCCGATATTGGGTTGTGGGAATAAAGCCTCAAGGCATGTACGCAATTTTGGTTTGTGAAAAATGCACCATTTTAACTACATATATATATATCGATCTTTTGGGGCGTTTTTGGTGCATCTGCACATGCTTTAACCCAATTGATGCCACTTTTTCTCCCACTGTCTCCTGGCAACATGTGTAAAAAATGCAGTGAATACACAAACAATTGCGCATTTAGTAGATTTTCACATGATGCCATAGACTTTAATGGATGATTTTGGTTTGTGATACGGACCATAATAGGACCTGCAGTGATTTTTTTCTTACACGTCTAAAATATGTCCATACAAATGCCCTTCTGAATACATCAATGCAGATCAGTGGTGTTGTATGATAGCCATAAACAAATATGGCCGTGATGTGGTCAGAAAATATGCCTGCGTGAATGGCCCTTAAAGGGGTTGTCCCGCGCCGAAACGGGTTTTTTTTTTTTTTCAATAGGCCCCCCCATTCGGCGCGAGACAAACACAAGGGATGGGTTAAAAAAAAAACAGTTTAGTACTTACCCGAATCCCCGCTCTGCGGCGACTTCTTTCTTACCTTAGCAAGATGGCCGCCGGGATCTTCACCCACGATGCACCGCGGGTCTTCTCCCATGGTGCACCGTGGGCTCTGTGCGGTCCATTGCCGATTCCAGCCTCCTGATTGGCTGGAATCGGCACACGTGACGGGGCGGAGCTACGAGGACCAGCTCTCCGGCACGAGAGGGCTCATTCATCAGGGAGAAGACCGGACTACGCAAGCGCGTCTAATCGGGTGATTAGACGCTGAAATTAGACGGCACGATGGCGACGGGGACGCTAGCAACGGAACAGGTAAGTGAATAACTTCTGTATGGCTCATAATTAATGCACGATGTACATTACAAAGTGCATTAATATGGCCATACAGAAGTGCTGAACCCCACTTTCTTTCGCGGGACAACCCCTTTAAACATAGACCCTTCCACTTTCCGGTCCTAGGACAGAATTTTCCGTTGTCCTACAGGGGTTGTATGAGTTATGAAAGGGCCGCCTAAGAGCTCCCCATGGTATTGAATAACTAAACAACTGATACTCACCGTTTTCTGCTCCCCCGCCGGCGGCTCCTGCTCTCCACCTTGTTGTTTTTTTTTTTCACAGGCTGCAGCACCCAATAAACCTGCCAGCAATCAATAACAGTGTAGTGGCCCGGAGTTAGTATGGATGTGTTTGTCTTGTGCCTATATGTTGTCAGTGTCTTCTATGTGCATGAACTTGGTGTGTACTGCACCTCTGCAGCACTGAATGGGTCAGGCTGGATTCAGACAAGTGTGTTTATGTGCGTACAAAAACGCATGCCTATTAGAACAATTGGTTCCCTATGATGTGTTCACATGTCCGTGTTTTACAGGCGTGCAAACGGATGTACCTGCAAAACATAGAAAATGGGTGCACCACAGCACTGTCACAGTGTTCAGTGACGAACGGATTCCCCACGGGGAGTAAAGAAAACCCTGCCACAGCTGTGACAGAGGATCACAATGTTGTCCCATTGATTTCAATGGGACCAGCGCTCCTGCAGTCCCATTAAAAACAATGGGTTGCCAGCAAGCTCTGCAGGGATTTTCGAGGATTTCCCATTGAATTCAACGAATGGCCAAGAGCTGCCTGTGATTGGCTGAGTGCTGTGACCAATCACAGGCAGCACTCAGCTGTCATTCAATGAATGGCTGAGTGCTGTCTGTGATTGGCTGAGTGCTCAGCTAATCAGATACAACCCTTTTCAGCAGATGGGGATTTTAAATTCCTGCCTGCTGAAATAGATTCAAAGCAGTGCAGGGAGAAGACAGGCTGGACGCGCCTGAACCCCAACAGAGAGGTGAGTTTATATTTTTTTTATTTTTAACACATTCTATGGATGCTTTTCAGGGAAGGGCTTATATTAAATGGGGCTGCAGAGGCGCCGATCCCATTGAAAGCAAAGGGAGAACATCGCGATCCTCTGCCACAGCTGTGACGTGGGAATTCTTCAGCCTCGCAGGGAGTCCCCGTGTCACTGAACACTGTGACAGTGCTGTCACAGTGTTCAGTGACAAGGGGACTCGCCGCGAAAATGAGGAAATCCTCTGCTACAGCTGTGACACCTGTGGCAGGGGATTCTTTACTCCCCGCATGGAATATTTACATGGCAGCGGCAGAGAGATGAGTGTGTGTGTGTGTATATATATATATATATATATATATATATTATAATATATACACATATATATATATATTTTTTTTTTTACACAAACCAGGGAGGATTTTCAGGGAAGGGCTTATATTTCTAGCCCTTCCCCAAAAATCACTGCAGGGGTTGCCGGCAACCCATTGCTTTCAATGGGGCTGCAGCTGCTGTAATGGGCAATGGGCACAGACCTGCATCCACGCGTGTTTGTGCACGTACGTGGGTACGTGATTTTGTGCGCACCTATGTAAGCATACGCACATGCTCGTGTGAATGCACCCTTGATGTCTGGGTTATGTCTGAAAAATGTATCATGTTGTAAGTCATGTGATCATGCTATGCATACCTGATTGCAAGAGGTTCTGCAAGTCAGTCTGCTTCTGAGTCTTGCAAGAGAGAAGAGAGAGAGCACTTGAGTTTAGAGTTCTGCAAGTGAGCCACACAGACACTGTCTAGTCTGTGTGCTCCAGAATGAAGGGGCTGAAAGGTTCCCATCAGCTTGGCCTGGGCCTGCTTCACCCAGGATATGCCAGTGTTACTTCTAAGCACTGTGAGAGAGAGATTGAGAAGAACCGCCATGCAGCGCTAAGTGCCTTTCCCGAGAGAAAGAAAAGGAGAGTGGCCGGCAGCAGAACCCAGCAGATAACTTGGACCGTGGACTGGTCTGTCATCCTGTGATTCCTCCCTGTCACACCACTAATGTTGCCGGCACCAGTGTCCTGATGGCTTATGTACAGAGCTTGGACTGTTAACTGTTATTACAAGTAAACAAGCACTGCCGACCATTCCCGATTTTGCTCTGAAACATTTTCCTGTGTGTGGACTACTTTATTCAACCATCCAGATTCACCGCAGAGGAGGGAACGATGGCGTCACGAGTGACAACTGGAGTTTGAGGTAAATGGCTATTTGGGTTACCCTGTGAAACTCCCTCAACAGTAACTTGGACGGGTCCCGTGCTACCCCCAGGGGAGGAGATGGTAGAGTTCTGTGACAAGGCCTCAATCTACCTCGCTATCTCCTCGGCTGTGGGCCCGCTGCTTGGATGCTCCAACAGTGCTGAGTATTAATTGCTGAGTGCTGTCATTGGCTGCAGCAGCATGTTTGTTAATGGCTTAGGCAGACTGCAGCCTCAAAAGATGACATTTAGCCGGAAGACCGGAGCCAGAAAGAGGTAAGTATCTGTTATTTTACACCATTGTAGGCCCCTTAGGCTGCCCTTTCATAGCTCAGACAACCCTTTTAGTGGGATTGTCTGGCTGTAAACTATTGACGGCCTATCCTCATGATAAGTCATCACTAGTAGATTGGTGGGGATCCATTGGCTAGAACCCCCTGCCGATCAGCTGTTTGCCTGGTTGGTATGCTTGTGCACTGAGATGATTTCTGCACGAAGCAGACAGCTCCATTCTCATTGTAGTGGCCAGAATTGGTATTGCAGGCAGAGTTCCCATTAATTTCAACGGGATCTTGGCTAGCAATACCAAGTCTAGCCACCACAGTAAGAGCTTCTTGCAGAATTCAGTTCAGTACACAAGCACACTGTCCAGCAAACAGCTGATCTACTATGGGCTCATGCAATCCATTATTGATGACTTAGCCTAAGGATAGGCTATCAGTTTTTTTACAAGCAGACAACCCCTTTAACCATGACCCCTTCCACATTTACAGATGAGCTTTTGAAGAACTGATATGCACTGTGAGGCGAGCACGAGTGCATCACAGACAGACGAAGAAGAGAAACCTCAATTAATTAATCAATGGACCTGTGTTGATTATGTTTTCCATCGCCTTGGAAATTCTCGAAAATATGGTCATTAGTAATATTTAATTTCATTTTGTGTCGATTAAACAAATGGTAATATGAATAAAATATAGTGATAAAGCCGACGCGGACATCAATTCTATTTTGTAATTTGTGCTGTAACTTATTTTTCAGGCCATGGGAAATTTTTGGGAGTTATATATCTTAATGGGGATTCATTTTGCCTTCCCTGTGCGTGATTTGTGATGCAATCTCCATGTATTTCATGGATTAAAGTGTTAGCGAGCTAACTATATTTAAATCTATTTGTCTGCTCAGAGGAGCTTATTGAATTATTTAGGTTACATACAGTGATATTTCAATCTGATTAATTATTTATTGATAGGCAGGAGTTTAAATGTGTCAGGGTGAGTGAGGGAAGTTCAGAGATGGGTGTAATTCAGCGGGATGCTAAATACGCGCACCAAGAGTATCTACAGATCTAAAGAACAAAATCATCTGCTAGCGAAGAAGCGGAAACGCTGGCTGAATCGCCGGTCATTTAACCCTTTAGTGACGCCACCTATTTTGGACCTAAGGATGCAGCGATTTGGGGGGAATTTTTTATCTCCACTTTTCAAAAGCCATAACTTTTTCTACTTTTTTCGTCAGTACGGCCGTATGAGGTGCTTGTTTTCTACATAATGAGCTGTAGTTTTTATTGGTACCATTTTCCGGGTACACATAATGCGTTGCATTACTTTTATTCATTTCTTTTGGAGGGCAGAGAGAAAAAACACATCAATTTGATTATTATTTTTTTTTTTTTGTATTTTTTTACAGCATTAGGGCTTATTCAGACGGGTGTATATCAGTCAGGTTTTCACGCCCGGACGATATACACTGCCCCTCTCTGCAAGGGGAGGAGGCGGGATGGGAGCTAGTGCACTGAGCTCTCACTATAACCCCTTGCCACTGTTTGCAATGGGAGGGGCGGGGCAAAGGCGGTGCTAAGTTCCGCTAAGTTCCTGCCCCATCCCACTGCAAACAGTGGTGAGGGACAGAGAGAGGGCGGGAGCTCAGTGCACTGCTCCTGTCCCGGTCCGCCTTCTCCCACTGCAGAAAGAGACAGTGTATATAGGCCGAGCGTGAAAACCGGGCTGATATGTGCACGTCGGAATAAGCCCGTAGGACGTAAATATGTCCTGGCGAGGGAACTGCTTCTTAGCCAGGATGTAGGTTTACATCGGCATCGGCATTTGTTCGTGCGTTTAAACGTGTGATCACGCTAACTGAATCGTGGTCGTGCAAAAAAGTCGCGATCGCACGAACAAATATGCGATCATTTACTAGTTTTCTCTCCTCCCCACTGCCGCCCATACGTGCCGCTGATTGGTGGTGAGCCCCGGCAACTGCTGCTGCTTCACCGCCTCCACCAATCAGCTTTTTTCCTTCTCCTGCTAAAGAAGCACTGCTATGACAGGAGTTCCGCTGTTCCAGACCTCTGCTGCTCTGTCGCCTGGCACTATCTCTGCACTGGTCCGGGGTGATTTCAAAATATTTTTTCCCTACTTTCCCACTCTAAAACAGGGGTGCGTCTTATGATCCGGTGCGTCCTATAAAGCGAAAAATACAGTAATCTATTTGCTTTGCAAAACATCTGAGCGGCGTCAATTAGAATATGTTATTGAGTTCTGGGCAGGGGCATATGGAAAGGATGCTGTGGAGTTGGAAAGGTGCAAAGATTACAACCAAACTGATAAGGGGCGGGGAACCTAAATTATGAGTAAATATTAAAATTGTTAAAACTATTTAGTCTTGAAAAGAACTAATTTGCTAAATAGTCAGCAGGAAGTTTCCTGCTACTTTGTTATCTCCTGCTGTCTAGATTGTTTGGGTATTTGTTATGACCTATTGAAGGGGTCAGCGGACCACCTTGCTCAGCTTGCTACAGAGAGGATGGTCTGATTGGTTCGCCCCTTTATAAATACTTTTGGTTTCTACAGTGTGGTGCAGTTGATTGCTGTGACAACCTGTTTTATCCAGGATTCCTTGTTCTAGTTTCTAGTACCTCGTTGTAGTCCAGTCTTGTCTAGTCTGTCCAGTCAGTGTATCTTAGGGCTCTTTCACATGACTGTATGTGCTTTATGTTAGCCTGTATGCACTGTAAAATCACATGAATGAAGAATTGCTGCGATCAAGCCTTGATCTTTAGCTGCATATTGTCAGGTGTTAAGATGGGCGGCTGCAGCCTATCGGCAAGAAAATAAGCTGCAGCAGGGAAATCTCTCGATCTGCATAAAAACTCAGAATGACTTCTAATGATTAAATAGAACCAGCTGTCTTGTTTTCCAAGCGCTGGGCGCACCTAAACTGCTCCCCCTCCCCTTTTTTTTCAGCTCTCATAGAAGTCTATGGGAGGTTCCTGTGTATCTCAGGAAAAGATAGGGCAAGACCTATCTTTTGACACAGCGTATAATGTGCTATTTTTCCTGGAGCAATTTTTTTACTCCAATGCTTCAGATGGTTGCGATTTTTCTGTGATTTTTTTTTTACATGGCTAAATAGCGGTGTATATATATATATTATGTGAATAAGGCTTCAGAGCGACTTCAGTCTAGCGTATTCCAAAATACACTCGCTCCTGCACAACTTGTTTGCACAGAGAATGTGTGTATTTGCACACACACCTCTAGTTCACATGGGTAAACTCAGTTAAATGGCTATTAAGCAAAATAAAGTTCCGGTAGATGCGAGTCGCGCAGCATTTTGCACATACCTGCACATATATATGTGTGCATTTGCGCACCTTCCATGGACCTTTCTAGGGCTTTTTGGTATGCAAATACGCACAAAATAGAGAAGTTCCTACTTTTTTGCGTTTGTGAGAACCGTGTGCTCAAAGTAACGTAATGAGAATGAACCCATTGAAATCAGTTGGTTATATTCTTCACGTTTTGCGCATAGGATTTTTCTGCGTGCAAAGATGCGCTAAAATATGCTTGTGGGAAAAAGCCCTGAGAGCTTATTCACACGTCCGTATACCTGGCAGGTTTTCACGCCCGGCTGATATACGGTGTCCCTTTCTGCAGGGGGAGGAGACGGGGCGGGCTGGGAACAGTGCACTGAGCTCCCACCCCCTCCCATTGCAAATAGTGGCGAGGGGCGGAGAGGGGGTGGGAGCTCAGAGCACTGCTCACGGCCCGGCTCCTCCCCCTGCAGAAAGGGACACCGTATATATACGGACGTGTGAATAAGCCCTAAGGGTGGTTTCACATAAACATAAGTGTTTTTGCGCGCAATGCAGTTGCGTCATGAGAGAGACGCTTTGCATGTATATCGGCCTCTTTGACTATACATTTTGAGCACACAGAGCATGCTTACACGAGCACAGACACCCCCCCCCCCCCCCCTGTGATTTAAAAGGCTGTTTAGATTAATGAGGTCCAGATCTGTTCTTTTCCCCATGGTTTGGCGCTGTATTTTGCGCATCCCGTTGTGTATTGCATGCACATTTGGTACTCCCATAAACTTCTATGGGGCCCCATGGTGCACAAATACACACAAAATAGAGCATGTTCTGTATTTTGTGTGCGCATAAAAAGCAAAGGAGAACGAACCCATTAAAGTGGATTCTTTTATACGGACATTTTGCGCACACAATTTGCAGAGAATAGAAGCCATTTCTCGCATGCCCAAATAGCTAGAACAGGACCCACAGAAGTCTACGGGTGGTGCGCAATATGCAAGGTGATGCGCAAAATACAGGTCAGAACTATGTGCTCCTCACTCCCAGGCAATGCTGTTGACTAACTGGGGTTGGTAGAAGCTGCAACCCCCTCTAGACAAATCTTAAGGGAGACCGGTCTCAACATTATTGCAAAAAGTGTGCACCCTAGCAGAGACACAAATAGTTAGTCAACACGCCTGCTGCAGAAGACACCAACTACACCGAGGAGATGGGACTGTGCAGCAAACTGCTGTTGCTCGGGCCGCCACTTTCAGACTGAGATATTGTTAGAGGAGGAAGTATACACGCCTTAGACATCTTGAGTGGGTTCTGATATTTCCCAAAATGCCATGTTGCTAATAGTAGAGAGTTAACCCTTTACAAGGAACTGAGAGATTAAATTCCGCTATCTGCTTTTCTGTGAAACGGGACTGATATTAGAGTGTTACTGATATTGTTACCAGAGTATTGCATTTCCTTGTATTCTGTGGTCAATATCAACATTTAGAAGTTCAGTTTAGCAGTAAATGATGCCTGGATAACCGTAGATATTATTCCATTGTTCACTTTTATTCCAGAGTTTTTCAATAAATATTGTATATTTTGGTTACTCCTTCTGCTGCATTGTATCCTGAATCCTGCATCACATCCCTCCACTTGTGACACTTGTTAGTCTTTTCTCTGGGTCCTACTGTCCTCTTGTTCTCAGGGATAGTCTTTCATGCCAATAGGGGGCAGCTGAGGGCTACTTGGGGGCATTGGAGTAATAGTATAAGGAATAGATTAGGGTAAAACATCAGAACATTAGGGACAGCATTTCTTTGGTTATCTGCTCCAGTTTCATCATACTCATCATCTTCTTCTTCATCATCCTCTGTCCCTGTCAACTAATGGTGTCATTTGTTTGTCACTGTGTTAATATGTGCTTCATATCTATCTTTATGGCGACGTCTGGCTGTTACTCTATTCGGCCCTACTATAATTTCGGGGGACTCTGAGTAATGGAGACAAACTGTTAGTACTCAAGAAAGGTGATTGTCCAGTCATTGTAATTACATGCAAAACGTTACGATTTAAAGCTATTCAACCAGCAATGATTGTTACCTGTCCAAGCAGATACTGCAGCTGCATCCCCCTCCCCTACCTTCTCACTGTCTCCTATTTTAAGCAGGTGGGTTTTGGTGATATTAGAGATTTTTGAAAGATTGTATAGACCCCACAGCAAAGGAAAAGAAACTGCTGGAAAGTGAAGAAAATGGCCCTTTATATCAGGAGGTTTCGTGTACTGACATATACCACTGATGTATGAAAATACTATAATGATAAATATGCTGTAAACTTTGTACTAATTTGGTATTTGGTCTGTTATTTGTCTTGCTGACATGTTTCCTCGTGCATGTTGCCTCATCCCTTAAATCCAGTAAATCCTTGAAATACAGTGAGCTTTTACTGGTCTGTTTCCCTATTTATATGGACATTCCCATTAATCTAAGATTGTTCTAGTCAAATCTAATGAACATCGTGAACTAAAGATTTCCACTACAATAACATGCTACAGTAGCATCCTAGAAGTGACCTTTACTGGGGGAAGCAAATGCTTCAAATCTCCTTCTTCTTTCGTGGCTCCGATAATCACAAAATCTTAAGACATTTTTGTTTTGTACTATAGACTATGATAACAAACATATTGGGGCATACATAGAAAATGATGAAATTTGGTTTTATTCACATTTTTTTCAATATGGTGTTGGGCCACCTTTGGCCTCAATGACTGTTGTAACCCTCCTAGGCTGTTTTCCACCAAATTCCGGTAGATGTGTGAAGGGATTTGCCTTTTATTCCTTGTGGAGAGCCTTAAAAAGTGATGCCAGGGATGATGGATGTATTGCGTTTGCACGGATATGGTGCTCTAGTTCAGCCCAAAGATGTTAGATCGGATTGGGATCTGGACTTTGAGTTGGTCAGTGAAGCCTCTACATTATCATCAAAATTATAAAATCCCAAATGACACCCTATACTGCAGGACATTGGGATCCTTCAGCTTCCATTTGGATATTTTGTTTGATGAATCCATCAGAATTTCATAGGTTCCATTAAAAGGAGAGTATTTCACAGTTATCCCAGTACAGGTACCATCAGAATGCCACCAGGTGTAGAGTAGACAGATTTCCAATTGGGTATGATGGTGGGTTGACTCCTGAGCAACCATGGTGTACAGGCCATTCCAAAATCAACTGTTGGCAATGTTATTCAGAAATAGGAAGCATCTGGTGTGTGCGGTGCAGCCGAGTTTGGGGAGACCTTGTAAACTGATAGAATGTGGGCAACAAGGCCTTGTTTGAGCTATGAAGGCATCACACACATGGTCTGATCTTGCTCAGGAGGTCTCACAGGCCATTGGAGCACCCATTATCATCAGAACCATCTGTAGGGAAATGCATGTGAAGGGTTACCATTGATGACCGGCTGTACACAACATCACAGCAGTGAATGCACAGCGGCACCTGTGATGGTGCTTGGAGCGTCATTCTTGGACTGTAAATAAGTGGAAGCAAGTGTTGTGGATGGCTGAATCCCAACACACCATCTTCTGGTCGGATGGCCGCACTTGGGTGTGGCTGTTGCCTGGCGAGGGGTTCCAATGTGACTGCATCGTCCCAACAATGACGTTTGGAGGAGGTTCTGTTATAGTCTTGGGGTGTTTCTGCTGGGAAGGACTAGAACCATTGGTTATAGTGAAGTCCACCCTCAACACCAATGGATACTAAAACATTCCAAGCAGTGTGGCATTACATACCCGGTGGTAATACTTTGGTACAGTTCTGTGTCTCTACCTACATGACTGACCACTACAGATGAGCGATTATGCTCACTAAGGGCAATTGGCTCGATCGAGCATTGCCCTTAGTGAGTACCTGCCCGCTCGGGAGCAAAGATTCGTCTACCGGCGGCAGGCGGGGAGCTGCGGGGGAGAGCAGGGAGGAATAGAGGGGAGATCTCTCTCCCCCACTCCCCCCTGCTGACTGCCGCAACTCACCTGTCACCCGCGCCGGCAGCCGAACTTTTTCTCCCGAGCGGGGAGATACTCGCTAAGGACAATGCTCGATCAATCAATTGTCCTTAGCGAGTATGCTCGCTCATCTCTACTGACCAAGATGTCATACAGCACGCACTGATGAGGCTTGGTGCGAGGAGCAGAATGTCTGCAAACTTCATTGGCCAGTCCAAAATCCGGATCTCAATTCCATCGAGCTTCTTGGGGGTGAACTAGAACATGTGCACCCCCAACACGCCCATCACCCTCTGCATCGCTTCTCAAAGAATGGAGGCAAATCCCTCCACTCATGTATGGGAAGTATGCCCTGGAGAGTTACTGTAGTCTTTGAGACCAAAAATGGCCCAGCACTGTGTTGAAAAATGTGAATAAAACCAAATTTTATCATCTTCTGTGTGGATCCAAATACTTTTGTCAACATAGTGTACAGTATAAAACAGAAAGGTCTTTGGATTTTGTATCAGAGTGATTATGGGAGCCACAGAAGAAGAAGAGGATTTGAGGCTTTTCGTTTCACCGCTGAAGGCTACTTCCACGAAGCCATCACCCTCTATGTACGTCCCAATACTTTTGTCCACATAGTGTATTTCCACCATACATGTGCTGTAGATACACTTTATGTATTGTAAACGTCTTGTTAATTTTTCATGCTTCCTGCTGCGATATTGATTTTTTTTCAGGTACAGAAACACTGATTAATCAATAGATTGTTTCGGTTTTCAAAGACATATTGAACAAATATAAATGTTATTGGATTAAAAAGGAAAGGGCAAGGGGCCAAGATCTGCTTATTATATGGAGGTACTTCTGTAAAATGTTTACCATACCTGTCATCACTAGGCTCCTTCTTGAGGGTGGGGGGTGATTTGTTCCAAAATGTGCGCAGACCAAAAAAGTTTAATCCGTGTGAGGTGACTTCATGTGATGCACGGAGGGATTTGGATGAAATGTCCTCTTCAGCCTTATTCATATTACTCTTCTAGCAAAAATATACAGTCAATGTGTCTGTGTTTAAAAGAAAACCCGAGGGCAATACTCTCAAACTGACAGCTGGGGTTATCCAGCTTTACCAACTAAGATCTTTGAGTTTACCAGTAAAGGCTAAAACAATATACTAGACAGAAAAGAACATATAAGTCTATTTAAACTGCTCATTCTATTGTGTAGATAGATAGATAGATAGATAGATAGATAGATAGATAGATAGATAGATAGATAGATAGATAGATAGATAGATAGATAGATAGATATGGGATAGATAGATATGAGATAGATAGATAGATAGATAGATAGATAGATAGATAGATAGATATGGGATAGATAGATATGAGATAGATAGATATGAGATAGATAGATAGATATTAGATAGATAGATAGATATGAGATAGATAGATAGATAGATATGAGATAGATAGATAGATAGATATGAGATAGATAGATAGATAGATATGAGATAGATAGATATGAGATAGATAGATATGAGATAGATAGATAGATAGATAGATAGATATGAGATAGATAGATAGATAGATAGATAGATAGATAGATAGATAGATATGAGATAGATAGATAGATATGAGATAGATAGATAGATAGATAAATATGAGATAGATAGATAGATAGATAGATATGAGATAGATAGATAGATAGATAGATAGATATGAGATAGATAGATAGATAGATAGATAGAATTAACCCTTTATTATAGCCCCAGTCCTCTCACAATTGGTGTTTCCCTGTATGGGAATTAGCATAAAATCACGTATCAAGTTTTCTGTGGATCAGTTTCACTGTGAATCCATAATAGATGTGAGAATCCAGCGATCTGAGTGACTTCCAACAAGGCCCCATTATCAGTGCTAGACTAGCTGGGACCGGGATTTCACTGCTAACCTTGTAAGGTCTTTTCATGTAATGATTTGGAGAGTATACTGAGAATGACGTGATTGAAGAAAACATCCAGCGAAAAGGGGTCTTGTGGATAGAAACAACTTATAGCATCTTACCGGTAATGGATAGCAGCCTCCAGTGTAGCAGCCGCAGGTCTGGAGAGTAGTCGGATGAAAGCCAGGAGTTGGTAACAGGAAGTCTCGATTTACAGTACAATGGATAAGGCAGTAATGTAGTCAGGATGAAAACCAGAAGTCGGTATTGGGAAGTCTTGTAGCAATAGCAATAGCAGGCAGAATAGAAGCTGGATCAAATGCTGTGGAGCAGAATAATCTCAGGCTGAGGGAGTGGCAGGGCCAGGCTTATATAGCAAGTGCAATCAAGTACAGAGGTGGGGCCAGGACCAGGAGGCAGGAGCTGCACAACTGGGATCAGGGAATAAGGCTAGTCATGCTGGGGAACTGTCCACAGGCTGATAGTTCAATAAAACGAGCTACTGCTTGGAGTGCAGGAGGTCCCTGGTTCGAATCCTGACACAACTCATAAATGAAAGGGGTCAAAGGAGGATGTCAAGTCAGAAGCAGCCTAATGTAAAACTCACTGTTTGTTATCAGAGATTGGCTATAAAAGCAGACAACCAATTCCAGCGCTATTATGTCTAAGAGAAACCAAAAGATGAGACTTCAAGGGGTAAAAGAGGACAAAACTTGTATCACTGAGCAGCGGAAATCTGGATCCAGATTTCTGTTGCACGGTATAAGCAGCATGAAATGATGACCCCTTCCTGTTAGCTATTCTGACATGTCAGCACCTCCATCTAATCTGCCACACCTACACAAGCAATTTCAGCACCTAGTGGTCAGAATGCTAAAGAAGGTCCAACATGCTACTAGATGGGGGCTAATAAAGTCACCAGTGCAGATACGTAACTCAACCAGTAACCGAGTCTCTAAATAATTGCTTTATTGTCAGAGTTTTGGATGTACAGCAGAAGAACTTCCATACATTAATGCATGTAATAAGAAAACAATTACTCGTCCAATATTCCCTATCTGGGGTCCGTTTCTCAGCAGATCTGCAGCGGTTCTGTATCTGCTTAGTATAATGTCAGTGGATGTATATTTTATTATGTCTCTGTCTGTCTGTTTGTTATATCGGTTGCTGGTTTTATTCGTATTGTTTGTCTTTCCTTTGAACAGATGTATCTGAACAACCGGATGATAAAACTGCAGACGCGACGCTGCGGAAAGAAGGGAAAATGGCAGAATAATAAAGAAATCCTGTCTGGTTTAATTCTACATATAAATTGAATCGTTTGTATTCCTTAAATATTCTTTGTGTGGCTTTTGCTTACAGAGAAGGTCTTGTGCTTAAAAATTATGATACAGAATAATGAAATAACAAATGAAGGAAAAAAAGGCAAAAATGTAGCAAAACATAAAAAAGAGGAATATTATTATGGTGCACTCTTTGTGAAAAATAATCGCGCCCCCAGAAGAAGTCGTTTTGCTGCAAAACTCGGCATGTGGTTACATCTCAGCCAGATCTGTAAATGATGAGAGTTGTGGTGTGATTAGATGGACGGTCACCGGAGACCCTAAAAGTGGCTCCACCCCTTGGCCTATAAAGGGTTCCCATTGGCTCTTTGTGTGTAGTAGACCTGTAGTTGAGTAGAGGATAGAATAACCCAATGACTCAATTCCAGCCAATCTGCACTAAGCTGATGGGAGGAGCTAAAGTTATATAAGTTGTTGTCATCTTGTGGAAACTTCAGAAGAGAGACTATAGGTGTAGTGACAGTAGGGCAGATAGTTGGCTTAACCACTTAATGGCCTTTTTTTTCAGTTTCTTCAAAAAATAATTTTATCTTTGAGTCAACATAGCTGTTTGAGGGCCCTTTTTTTGTTTTTCAGTTTTCAATGGCACTATTTAATGCACCAAATAATGTATTGAAAAACTTTGTGGAACGAAATGGGAAAAAAATGTAATTTCACCATATATGCGTGGGCCTTGTTTTTATGCTGTACACAGTGCGGCAAAGATGACATGATGACTTTATTCTGTGGGTCAGTACAATTACTACAATACCAAACTTATTTAGTTCATTTGGCTGTACTACCTTAAAACAATAAAATAGCTATTAAAATGTATAAATATATATTATTTCTGTCACCGTCTCATGACCACCCTAAGTTTTTGATCTTTCTGTCGATAGGGTTGTATGTGGGCTTGTTTTATGCGGGGTGACCGGTGCTTTCTATTGGTAGCATTTTAGAGTACATGCAGCTTTTTAAGGCTTAAAGGGGTTGTCCCGCGCCGAAACGGGTTTTTTTTTTTTCAACAGCCCCCCCCGTTCGGCGCGAGACAACCCCGATGCAGGGGTTAAACAAGAACACCGGACAGCGCTTACCTGAATCCCCGCGCTCCGGTGACTTCTTACTTACCTGCTGAAGATGGCCGCCGGGATCTTCTCCCTCGGTGGACCGCAGGGCTTCTGTGCGGTCCATTGCCGATTCCAGTCTCCTGATTGGCTGGAATCGGCACGTGACGGGGCGGAGCTACACGGAGCTACACGGAGCCCCATTGAGAAAAGAAGAAGACCCGGACTGCGCAAGCGCGTCTAATTTGGCGATTAGACGCTGAAAATTAGACGGCTCCATGGAAACGAGGACGCTAGCAACGGAACAGGTAAGTGAAAAATTTCTGATAACTTCTGTATGGCTCATAATTAATGCACAATGTACATTACAAAGTGCATTAATATGGCCATACAGAAGTGTATAGACCCACTTTGTTTCGCGGGACAACCCCTTTAAGAGTGACCAAAAAGTGCAAATCCTGTGTTGTATATATTTCTGCTGACATTAGCTATGTGGGATAAATAGTCCAAATAGCGAAAAGAAGGCAGCATCCACGGTGTATAGTATACCAAAAATAGAAAAACTTTTATTCCTCTAGGTCCATAGCAGCGGCGTTTCGACTCCACCAGGGGTCTTTGTTGAAACATTGCTCGCTACTATGGACCTTAGGGAATAAAAGTTTTTCTCTTTTTTGGTATACTATGCACCGTGGATGCTGCCTTCTTTTTGCTATTTGCACTGTGTTGTGGATCGGGGTCCGATCCTACTAAGGGCTTGCATCGCAAAAACCCACTCCACCAAATATTGGTTTACTAGTGAGTGCTGCTGTTTATCGTGATTACATGGGATAAATAATTCATCATTTTGAAAGATCAAACTTTTAAGAAAACGGAGTTTCCAAATATGCTTTTTTTTTGGTGTTTATTTAGATTTTTTTATTATAAATATGGGAAGGGAGGGGGGGGTCACGTTTTCATATCCTTTATTTTTTTAATAACAAAAAAAATCACTTTTTTTTAGGGCTTGAACTTGCGATTGTTGGATCTCTTATAATATATACTGTAATCCTTCAGTATTGCTACATAAGATATTCCTGCCAGCATTCTAATAAGGTGGCCACAGGCCCATCGTAATAGTCAGAGATGCATTGGAAGCCTTGAGGGCTTTCCTAAGCTACCTTCAGAAAAGGTAGCTTCAACGGATGCTGGACCATTTCTGCTGCAAGTGGCTAATGGATGACCATCTCTCTACTTCTCTCCCTATACATCACAGAAGGGGAAATATAAAAACATAAAAACAATCACAGAAAATGGCCATATATTTACTGACTAAGGAGGGGAGATAGCTGCATCCTCTCATCATGCCGGTAGCACACTACCAAATGAGGAAGCTAATTGCACCTGTGAGGCACACCTATTAGACACACAGCCTTTTAATATAGAGGGAGGTAGCTGCTTGGGGTAGCTACTTCTCCCATTCACTACTTACTTAGCAGACCTGCTCACTTTCTTCAGGCCCACTTCCTTCTAAGAACACCAGTCTTCTCCAAATCACAGACTTTTACATGTACAGTAACAGTAATAGCAACAAATCAGTAATTTCCTCTTATTCACAAACACTCTACACAATGTAATGACTGTGAATGTGGAACCACTGTGTCAACTTACCGGGTAGGTGATGATCCAATCCAGCATGGCTGACAGCCGACCCCAGAGTGGGAGGTAAGATACCAGATGTACAAACCCCATATACATATAGAAACTAGGAAAAGTATCTTTCCCTGAGCTGATAACAAGGAGAGGAAAACCCCTGCCTATAAGCAGGGCTGGCACCCAAATAAGAATGACCCCTCAGTCTTCCTTTAGACGCTGACTGACCCTGACAGAACATAGCACCTATAAAACAAAGGAGGAACAAGCTGACACGGATAAACAGAGAAGCAGACTCACATGGATAACAGACAGCAGGATACAAAAACTGATGAACAATAAAACACAGAACACGAGCAGATAGCCGGATAGTAAGATAAGTGCTGAAGCAGTGGCTAAACATGTAGTTATGGACACAAATCTCACAACAACACTGCAGCACTGTCTGAAAGGCCCAGGACAGCTATATAGGGTGGTGATTAGAAAAGGTGCAGGAGGTCCAGAAGCAATTAACCCTAGGAGTGCTGGAAGAGAATAATTATAAGCTCAGTTAACAGGGAGAGCAGGTTGACGCCCACGTCTGCCAGACACAGAAGCAGAGGATTGTATCTGAGCAGTGCACCAAACACACATCTTAGCACGTTTCTTGTTTAATACTCGTTTTCCTGATTCTCTCCCGGAAGCACTTCTCTAGAGGTCACCGGCAACCACTATGATCTGCTGAGACTCTTCAGGTATTATGTCCCCAATATCAACACAAGTCAGCTACGCATCCCATACATAGAGCTTGTATAACCACCTATGTTTCATACAGCCACTGTACCAAAAACCACATGTTTACTCAGGAACCCATTTACATACTCATACCAAAGCCACAGCCACACCCACATGACACATTATCAGCTGAACTCCATCCAGAGCCGCTTCCCACCATTACAATTTGCATTCTTATTAACTTGAATAAAAATTACTGCATATAATAAAAGAAAACAGCATGGTGCAACATTTTGAAGGCATGGTCCAGTTACTGGACAACCCCAATTTAATAGCTCCGCCTGCATTAAAATAACAAACAGAAACATACTTACCCCACTGCAGCCACTGAGATCCCACACTGAAACCCGCCCTGGTCCCGATGATTGCTGTAGCATGTGATGTCACAGGAAATCAGGTGACATCTGCAGTCATTGAGATGCTGCAGAGTCACATTCTTAAATTCTTGGCTTCATGGCACTAAGATGCTGATAGTTGAGGGAGAGAGTTCCAGGGTATGGGTGACACAGGAGAAATCCTGAAGACGCTTATGTGAGGAGCACAGTAGAGGAGGAGTTTTTGCAAGGTCAAAGATGTATGGAGGTGACAGGTTGCATATGACCTTGTATGTCATTGATAATACCTTGAACTGGATTCTTTGGGTAATAGGCAGTCATTGAAGGGATTGTCAAAGGGAAGGGGCAGAAGAGTAGCAGGCAGCAAGGTGGATAAGCAATATTGTTGAAGATGATTGGAGGGGCCAAGGGCTTGGAAGGGAGGCAACAGAGGAGGATGTTGCAGTAGTCTAGACCGGAGATGATGAGGGCATGTACTAGTATTTTTGTTGGCCTAGGGTTGAGGAAACATCATATCTGAGAGATGTTTTTGAGTTGGAGGCGACAGGAAGTGGCGAGGGCTTGCATGTACTGTTTGAAGGTGAGGGCAAGGTCAAATGTAATGTAAAGTCAAAATGATTCCATAAATTAGACAACCCCTTTAATAGGACATATTCCAACACGATGCCTCATACAATGCAACCACACATGTTAGCCCAGCTGTCTTTCTCTCACTGCCCCATATCCACCATGTAGCGTGAGATCCTCCTCTATAAAACCTCAGCCTCGTCTAATCTAAACACAAGCAATATTCCGTACAGTAATTAACAGATTAAAATGCCTTATTGCTGCTTCACATCTGTCTTTTTACCACATATAAGAAAGAACGCTGAAAATAAACTATTGTGAAAAGTTACTTGTCAACATCCAGTCATCATCATCGCGCTAATGTATGAAGGAGATGTATGTGCGGCCAACACTCTGCAGATGTTCCTTCTTACAGTCCTGTTCTAGAAACGTTGGGGGAAAAAAAGTCGTCAGAATTCATCAGCATCTAAATCCAATCAAGATGTTTCTGAGATGGATTAAGCAGCATTTATCAAATGGAATGTCTTTAAGTCAGCCCTTTAGTTTATGGCGGTATTAACACGTTGCAAGCTGAAAGTGAAAAACCATATCTGTGTTTATGGTGTTAGTGTCAGATGGAGGCATGGTTCTATTTTATGCAGCTATCTATGCCAAAACAATGTCTTCTCTGCAAGTTATCATCAACAGTTTGTTAACTTCTTCTTTATTCATATGGAGGAACTATTTAATATGGTCTGGATCTTGAAACTTTTATCTGGACTAAACACTCAAGGGAAGAGAGAAAGAAATGCCTGACTAGTATTTGATAGCCGGAATTAGGAACAGATTGTGTTCTCCATAAGAAATGTGTTATCATTTGCTTCTTCCAATTGTTCTATGCAGTCCTTCAGTTTAAAGACATAGAAATGATTGTATCTGGTTGACAGCAGACTTCACGTCATTCCCGAGACTGGATAATTAATTCCAGGCAGTCATTGTTTTAATTTACATGAAATAGACAACATGTATTGCCGGGGTAGACTGAGAGGTGTCAAGTGATTGGCCAAGTTCTGAGGAGGCCTATGGACATGCTTACTTACCATCGTACTACAGCATGGTAGGTTCATTGTTTGCCTATGCCACCATGCAGAGTCTTGAGTCCAGCAAGGAAGACACTAACATACCAAAAGTATTGTAACACCCCTATCAGTAGAATGGATCATGTCACATGTCCTAAACCATGCTACATATGCGGACCCTTGGAGGTGTCAGCCATAGTTTGTGACCGGAACAGCACACTATTGGATATATAGGATATGCTGATGTACACTAGTTGTCCATCCCAAAGCTCAATGCATCAGCCTACAATGGTGCAAGGAACATTGTCACTGGACAGTTGAGCAATGGAAGAACGTTCTATGGAGTGATGATGAATCAAGTCGGATGGATGTACCTGGGTGTGGCGTGTGTTGTGTTAACAGTTTCATATGGCAGAGGCTCTGTTACTGTCTGGGGATGTTTTACATGGCATGAGGAAGAGGTGGAGAAAGGCCTGGTGACCAACTTCAATATATACCACCAAAATACTACATAGATTCGCTTGAAAGCACGTTTAAATATATTGTGCTGGAAGGGGCCAATCCCCCCCCCCCCCCACACTCTCCTCCCTTCCGAGCTGTAAAGCACCTACAGTGTTACTGGGGAAGAGCAAAAGCCTGTTTCAAGTAACACAGGAATTTGTGGCATGGACAGGG
The DNA here is from genome assembly GCF_035609145.1 of Eleutherodactylus coqui. Taxonomy (NCBI): domain Eukaryota; kingdom Metazoa; phylum Chordata; class Amphibia; order Anura; family Eleutherodactylidae; genus Eleutherodactylus; species Eleutherodactylus coqui. The sequence continues at coordinate 305,424,669 of NC_089839.1, forward strand.
GAATCCCATCTGGTTGCCGGCCTGCTGATGTTGCCTGCAGTAAAAGAAATCACCTGCACTTTAATGGAATGCAAACATTGGAACATGGGACATACGTGAAGTGCACATTGGCAAATTAGACATTATTAAGAAGAAATGCAACAATTAAACATTGCCCTTTTGGGGATCAGTGAACTTCTCTGGACAGGGCGATTCCTAGTTTACTATTCAGGAAATGAAAAGGAATGGGGTCGGCTTCGTCATGAACAAAAAGATTAGTAAAGCTGTCCATGGTTTCCATGCCATAAGTGATATAATCATGACCATCCGCATGGATGGAAAACTTCACGCCATATCCGTTATACAAATGATGCCCTATCACTGACGCAATGGATAAACAGACTGAAAAAATGATATGCTAACGCCCAAGAAACCTTAGAGCAAATCCGAAAATAGGGATACAGTTTACATTATCGGCAATTTCAATTAAAAAAGTGACAAAGAAGAAGAAAACACCAATAGTGGGGAAATTCCGCTTTGGAGAATAAAACTATGTCAATTTTGCCAAGAAAACCAATTAACTACTATGAACACATTGTTCGCAAAAAGTGTGGATAAGATGTGGAAAAACAAAGACATAAAAGTATAAAACAGTACCTTGTGGAGAGAGCTGATCCGTAAGAGTCGGCCCTGACTAAAGATAGGTAGATAGATAGATATGAGATAGATAGATAGATATGAGATAGATAGATAGATAGATAGATAGATAGGAGATAGATAGATGGATAGATAGATATGAGATAGATAGATGGATAGATAGATATGAGATAGATAGATAGATAGATAGATAGGAGAGAGATAGATAGATATGAGATAGATAGATATGAGATAGATAGATATGGGATAGATAGATAGATAGCTAGATAGATAGATAGATAGGAGAGAGATAGATAGATAGATATGAGATAGATAGATATGAGATAGATAGATAGATAGGAGAGAGATAGATAGATAGATAGATAGATAGATAGATATGAGATAGATAGATAGATAGGAGATAGATAGATAGATAGATAGATAGATAGATAGATAGATATGAGATAGATAGATAGATAGATAGATAGATAGGAGATAGATAGATAGATAGATAGATAGATAGGAGATAGATAGATATATATGAGATGGATAGATAGATAGATAGATAGATAGATAGATAGATAAGGGATAGATAGATAGATATGTGATAGATAGATAGATAGATAGATAGATAGATAGATAGATAGATAGATAGATAGATAGATAGATATGAGATAGATAGATATGAGATAGATAGATAGATAGATAGATAGATAGATAGATAGATAGTATTTCTATGAGTTCTGTAGGTTACGTTTAAGAATTTGTGACAGATGATTTTTTGCTTTCTATGTAATTGTCCCTAGAGTATGTGCTTTTGTGTCTTAAATAAGGAAACTTGATTGTGAGCCTGAATGGAAAGAAGGACTGATGTCAATGACTGCAGTTGTTAAAATCAGTAGGAATGCTCCGGCTGTTTTATTATCTCCTGTCTACTAGAAAATATCTCACAGATGATCTATTAGAGAGGGTCAGCCGATCACACTGCTGCAGTTTGTCTGTAGAGGCTTTTCTAATTGGTTAGCCTCTCTCTAAATTTTCTTGGCTTCTGTAATGTGTTTCTGGTTAAAGTGCAAGCTATATGCACTTGAATCCAATACTCATTGTGTGCTTCTAGTATCTTGTTCCTAGTCTAGCTTTATTTTTTGCAGTGGATTTTTGTTCCTGTGGTTATTCTAGGCCATTCCTTGCTTCTTAGCCTTGTAGTTTGCAGCTTATTTTTTCGTTTGTCTTTGTTTTGGTTCTTAGTTCAGTTCTGCTCAGATTGGTTTTCTTGTCTCTTGGTCTTAGGCCCCCACACATTGTTTGTCAATGACAATATTTCAGATAGGGTTTCCATTAGGAATATTTTTTGGGATACTGAAGGATAGTGATGTCTGATGTTAGGGTTAGTGTCAGGGATAGTCGTAGCACAGGTTTTATGTAGGGGTTTTCCAGGATTACCATATTAATAACATATACAAAAAAAATGAGACATACTAGAGATACGTTTGCAAAAAACTAATTTAATAGGTTTCTTTCGAATGCTTCCAGATGTACATAGCTGCAGCGTAAGCCCTTTATCAAGCAAGTACAAACGTAAACACTCCCGGCGCTAGGAAGAAGCGCACAGTCACTAATACAGATGCAATGGCCGGAGCATCTAGTGGGCATTGAAGGGGTCATGGAAGAGGGACCACAGCCCCTGTAAACAGCTGATTATGGAAATGCCAGGTGTTGCTCCCTCACAATAGGATATCATCATCAAAATCCAAGTCCTGGAGAACTTTAACTCTTTGAGTGGCGGATTTCCCACCCCCCTGTCAGACCCACCAGGGCAGGTTTTTTTAAATGGGCCAATCATTTAATTTCAACTAATTTTGCAGTCTCATTCCAAGAGCCATAACTTTTTCATTTTTCCATTGATACAGCCGTATGAGGGCTTGTTTTTTGCGGGGCAAGTTGTACTTTTTGATGGCATCATTTTTGGGTATATATAATGTATTGCATAACTTTTGTAAAAGAATTTGTAGGGAGATTGGGGAAAAAAAAGAAATTCTGCCATTTGTCTTTTGGATTTCATTTTTACGGTGTTCAGCGTGCGGAATAAATAGTGTGAGAACCTTATTCTCTGAGTCACCCGATTCCGGCGATACCAAGTTTATACAGTTTTTTTATGTTTTGCTATTTTTGTTCATTTAAAACAATTTTTTTTTCTTAAAGGTTTGCTTTTGTGTCGCCACATTCCAAGAGCCGTATTAATTTTACTTTTCCATTCCCAGAGCTCCAGAAGGCCGTTTTTTTTGCGGGATGAACTCCAGTCTTCATTTATCTAATTTTTAGGAACATGTAAAATTTTGATCGCTTTTTATTCAATTTTTTCTAGGGGCAAGATTAACAAAATCTGTAATTCAGCATGTTTTTTACTTTTATTTTTCAATGCATTCTCTGAGCCGTATAAATAATGTATTAAAGTAATTCTACCGGCCGGTACGATTATTCAATACCAAATTGTAATAGTTTTTTTCTTTTTCGCGAGTTTTTTACAGTTTAAAAAAAAGAAAAAAGTAAAAGTTTAAATCACCCTCCTTTTGCCATATCTATAATAAAAAAATCTAAATCATAAAAGAAAAATACATATTTGGTATCGCCGCGTCCGTAAAAGTTCGATCTATCAAAGTAGTGCATTATTTACTGCACACGGTGAACGTAGTCCGAAAAAAAAATAAAGAACGCCACAAATGCACTTTTTCAGTCACCCTGTCTCCCAGAAAAAATGCAATAAATAGCGATCAAAACGTCGTATGTATTCTGAATTAGTATTAATGTAAACTACAGGACATCCCGCAAAAAATGAGCCCACGCTCAAAATAAAAAAGTTATTGCGTGCAGAAGATGCAGCAGAAAATAATTTAAAAAAATTAAATGTCTTCGAAAGAAATACTACAGCAAAAATAAAAAACTTTACAAGTTTGGTATCGTAGTAATCGCACTGACCCATAGCATAAAGTATCATGTCACTTTTGTTGCAGTTTGTGCGCTGTAGAAGCAATACGCACCAAAATATGGTGGAATGCTTTTTTTTTTTCCTTTTACTCCACTTACAATTTTGTAAAAGTTTTTCAGTACATTATATGGAACATTTAATAGCACCATTGAAAACTACACCTCGTTCTGCAAAAAACAAGCCCTCATACAGCGACATTGATGGATAAATAAAGGAGTTATGATTTTTTTTAAACGGGTGAGGAAAAAACGAAAAGGGGGAAAAAAAGGGGGCTGCGTCATTTAGGGGTTAAATAATGTACTAACTTCCTTCTCTGGGTCATTATGATGCAGGGATACCGCATGTGTAATTTGTTTTTTAATTTTTTTCAAAGTAAAGGAAGAAAGGTGTTTTTATTTTTATTTATTATTTTTTTATTTTTTTTAAAAACTTTTTAAAAATGTTTGTCCCTTTAGGGGACTTCCACAGAGACCCATCAGTACCCCCGGATCACAGTCCGGGGGTCTGATGGTGTCAGCCCTTCACAGGCTGCAATCGCATAGACCGTGGCATGTAAAGGGTTAACACAGCAGAGATCAAAGGTTTTCTCCATTCTCTGCTGTGTAAGAGCTGGTGCCTGGCTATCCTCTGACAGCCTAGCACCAGCTCTCCCTGCCATAGAGACCATCGGCTGGCTTCTGACAAGCGGATGGTCTCCGTGGCAACCTATAAACAAAGCAGTGCAGGAGTTTAAAAATAGAAACGGGAAGTTGCCAGCAGATTGGCAATATCTTCCTGCTTCTTTTTTTTAAAGTCCTGAAGTGTTCTGTGTGGGACTGTGCAGGCAGAGCACACTGCCACAGCTTATGACATTATGCTCTGCAGGTCCCATAGTGAAACACAGCCCTGAAATCTTCCGGGCTGTATCACTATGGGCAGTGGAGCTCGTCCCAGAAAATTTCCGGGCGTGCCACTTAAGGGATTAATGGTGATAACTCTTAGAAATGAAAATGGTGCAAAAAGAAGGTGGATGGGTCAAAGGGGTCAGGATTGGATGCCTTTCTAGTATATCTTCTTACGGACATGGGTCTTCAACAGCCATAGGAAAGTCCTGTTCTATTGGAAAAGCTGATTCCATTGCTTGCTTTAGGATATGAGAGCTACTATTGTGGTTCTGCATACTAACATATATTGCATTACATTCCATGGTGAGATTCTGAAATATCCTACAACTAGTTGATTCATGACTCACTGAAGAAAGACCCTTGGGGTGTGAAGGATCATTGGGTGTGAAGACAAACTTTAGAGAACCACCTAGTTTTAATCTATGCACTCTATTAGAATAGCATTTGGCAGTGAACATCCACAGTGAAGACAGATGTTTGTTCTGATAGTAAGTGGCCATTCGCCTCTGACCAGTTATCTACCCTGAATAACCTTGTAAAATTCCCTAAGCTAAGAGTTCACAATCCGACCGTATATATTTGGTCCTCCACACCCCCTCAGCCCTTCACATTACAGACGTGGCCTACATAGCATCCCTTTATTATAGCGGATGACAAGTAGCTTCTCATTCACAATATCCTATTAATGCAATTCACTGCTGCCTTACATGATTCATTTTGCAGGACAAGTATAGACGAGTCCGATCTTAAATTGGAAATACCCTTCTCATTAAAGTGCACCTGTCACCGGGAACTGACGTTGTTCTGATTCAATACTGTAAAACTGTAGCTATATATCATTCATCCTATTTATTCTTAAAGGTTGAACGTTTATCAGTGACTTCTCGTTCTGCACTTGCATATCGGATAATACTAATTATCTAATGCAAATGGACTATAGGATGTCTTCTTCTGCCGGTCTTCAATGTATGTACTGTACACTTGTGTTCATGTATTGTACAGTAAGGTCTATGTAGTGGATGGATGGTGGATGGTGGATGGCTTTGTGGGTGGATGATTGGATGGGTGGGGTTGTGAATGGATGGATAGGTGGGTGGATGATTGGAAGGAAAGAGGGAGGGATAGATGAGGGGATTGAGGTAGAGATGAATGGATGGAGGTGGGGTGAATAGATGGGTGGAGGGAGGGATGAATAAATGGATCAATGGAGGGAGGAATGGATTGAGGGATGGAGGGATGGATGGGTGGATGAACAGATGGAGGGATGGAAGGATGAATGGAGGGAAGCATATATGGGTGGATGAATAGATGGTGGGAGAGATGAATGGATGTGGGTAGGGTGTATAGATGAATGGAGGGAGGGATGGTGTATATTGGAAGACTGATCAATCTAAATTATTTTCAATACATTGTTCCTTTGGGTTATTATAATTTTGCTTAGATTTGTTAAATTAGTCGAAAAGAGAAAAAACCTCTAGACTTTACTATATTTAACCTGTTTGAGGGATGAAAGCGTAGCTATATATGGTTATAGATATTCGCTTGCCCATAACATAAATTCATGCATCATATATTAACCTTTAACCCTTTGCAATCCAATTTTGGATTCAGGGTTTCCTAGGGGGCTCTCTCTTTCTGCCATTATACAATGACGCCATCTGCTGGCTAGAGCCAGTATTGCGGTATGGGACATGCTGGAGAGGCCCACAACAACAGAGCAGCCAGTAATATACAGTAAGAATACCCTGCCGGACGTCTTCCAACATCAAAGCTGTAGAGCCTTCAATCAGAATGTCTTCAGACGTCAGACAGTGGATTGGAAAGGGTTAAAATGATTCGTTGACAAAAAAATGTTATATGTGTCGTCAGTCAGTGATAGGATAGTTATTGGGTGTTGTTAGATGCTGATTGGTTCTTGTTATTTCTCATTTACCTTAAAGGCTGGGTTCACACAGGGCAGATTTGTGTGTGGAATTTCGCTACGGCACATCCGCCTGCAGCCGCTAATCCCAGAATTAGCCAGCCATGTGGACGTGACTTGCAAAAAATCTCATCCACATGGGACAGCCAATTCATCACAGCAAAGCCGGCGCTGCGGCGCGGATTCCCTGTCTGCAGCATGTCTATTTTTGTTTTTCCATTGCCACCTCACTCCTCTCTATGGGAGTGTTGGCTGCAATGGAAAAGCATGCGGCCAAGCCGCTCCAAAACCCGCGGCTGAGTGCCACGGGTTTGGAAGCTGTGCTTTCCCGGCGGAAATCACGCGTTTTTTCACTGCGGCAAACCGCGAGATTGACGCTGGGAATATGACCCAAGTGACTGCAGCCTTAAAATTAAAAAAGGGAAGTCTTAGCTCAGAAGAGCTTTGAAGAGTCACAACCACATGCGCTGCACTCTTCTCCAGTGCACTGTTCGGATAATTAGACGTAACTCATAAGACTATGATACCCTTTGAGTTTTGTCCAAATTGAACTGAATACACTAACATTTTATTTATTGCATAGATGAAAATATTGTGGAGTCCATTCTATGTAGCCATAGAATTGGTGTGATGCATGTATAGTTATGGCTAAAGCGGGGCACAGCATGGGGTGGCTTAGTATAGGTACCTTTTTGGATGCTGGGAGGGGTAGGAGGGTGCAATTCTCCCTGGGAGCCTAGAGCAGCTAGTAGCCCACCTGCCTGTTAATAAGAGATCTCAGGTTGGTGGTGTAAGGGCTTTTATGTGACTTTGTCATGGCAGCTGATGGGAGGAGGCCACAGTTGGCACCCGGTGAGGTGGTTGGAGGGCCATCATTGATGGTGTTCTCCCCAGTGGGGCGGTCCCAAGCAACAGGTTCAAAATGAAGTGGGTAGTACCTAAGGCAGATTTTTCACATTGTAACTGGAGGCTCATTGCTTGAGTACTGTGGGATAGAGAGGGAATCCCTAGACCTACTCCATTTCCGACAGTTCTTCTAATCTGCTTATTGGTGGTGTACCGTATTTTCCGGCGTATAAGACAACTTTTTAACCCAGGAAAATCTTCTCAAAAGTCGGGCGTGGTCTTATACACCGGACTAACTACCTATAGAAAAAAAAGATCAATACTCATGATGTCATTGAATGCCTGTGATTGGTTAACCCAGCGCTGGCTTTCATTGGCTGATGCCACACTGAGTTAGGCATGCAAGCCGCACATCCAGAAAGCAATGCTCTAAAAAAAATTCATGGTTCTTTTTAAAATTAGTATATTTACACTAAAATAAAGTAAAGGAATGGGTTCCTCATTTTGTTTTGGATGTTTTGATATATAATTTGGATAGTCTCAGATTACAGGGCGCATTTGGCGACGGTTTCGGTCATTTTCTTTTTTAGTTATATATTTTTATTTTAATCTGCAATTTTTTAAAAACTTAATTTTGTAACTCTTTCTTTAACATCTATTTCTCCCATGACATCATATAAGACCTCTGGGGGTCATTCACATTGTGTTTTTATTTTTTAATTTCACACTTTTCCACTCTATTTGGGGCATCCACAGGAGCAGCATCCATAAGAACACCAGTTACAGGGGAAAATGTTCCCCTGTAGGGCTCAGTCACACGGGCGTCTTTACACGCGTATATATGCACGTATATACGCGCGTAAAAAAAACGCATGACCATGTCCATTGCCACCCATATGTTCTATCGTTTGTAGGTGCGATTTTTTTTTTTTTGATGAACGCAGTGCGAACATTTTTACGCCCGTGTGACAGCCCATAGTTACAATAGTCACTAATAGAGTTAATCTGGGTCTATAGGACCCTGCAGCTCTCCTGTGCAAGGGGTACCCAGTGGTCACGTGATCGCTGGGTTGACTAGCAGAAGTAATACTTCTGCTTTCTCTCTTCACTACATAGTGGCCATGGAGAGCTATGTAGCCTGCAAAGGAGGGGGCAGAAGCAGTTAAAAACTGTTTCTGCCTTCTCCTACGGGTCCTCAGCTGTGTCTGACATCTGACCTGTTCCTGCTAGATTGCAGGAGCAGGAGCTTAAATCCCGCACTATGCTTTTGCTATTGAATGGGATTAAAGCTCAGGTCCAAGTGCATAAATTTACCACTCTTGGTCCTTAAAGGGTTAATTTAAAAATGCTATGTAATTTTCTATATTTTTTGTGAGTATTTTCATCTTTCAAAAACCATAACAAGTTTATTTTTCCGCCAAGAAGGCCACTTGAAGCCTTGTTTTTGCATGGTGTGCTTTATTTTTTATTGAGTCGGGAGGGATATCATCACTCCTTAAGGAGAACATCTAGAAGGTGAATGTGGAGATTTATAAGGCCATTCATGCTCCTTTAGGGGATTTATGCAAATAATGAAGATTGAACAATGCCTCTGCAGCGCCACCTATTGGATGGCAGCATTCCTGCAAATCAAATTCTGACCCTTTATACAGGTCTTTATAGAAATGATTGGGAATTGCAAACCAATCCAGAATACACACACAGACAGCTGTTTCATGGGGTTTGACCCTCATCAGTGTGCAGTAGGTTCCTGGCTTGGTTAGTGAGAGGCCTATGATGTGAATCGGGAGGGGTATCATCACTACTTAAGGAGACACCAAGATGGTGGGTGAGTGACTGTAACTTTTTTGGGGGTACATATAATTTATTTTTTTGGCGTACATATAATGTATTGCATAACTTTTATACATTTTTGGGGAGGGTAGGGAGAAAAAGCATCAATTCTGCCATTGTTTTTTAGATTTCTTTTAGCATTAAACATGCAGCATGAGGCTGGACACCCACTGGCGTTTTATTCTCTCTTGCGCTGCGAGAGCAAGTGAAAACACTCGCCTCACAGTGCAAGAAAGACGCCGAGATGATGCCGGGATATCGTCAGTCTCATCAATGGGGCCAGCAGCAGCAGTGCTAGCCCCATTGAAAAGATAGGGAGAATACCGCGGACTTGTACCACAGCTATCACAGCTGTGACAGCTGTGGTAGAAGTGCAGCATGCTATCCCATTGCTTTCAATGGAATCGGCACTGCTGCCGGTCCCATTGAAAGCAATGGTTTGTGGCAAACCCCACAGTATGATTTTCAGGGAAGGGCTTGAAATATAAGCTCTTCCCTGAAAATCATCATTAACTGGTAAAAAAAGAAAAAAAAAATTACTCACCTCTCCGCCGCTCAGACGCGTCCTCCGGCTGGCGCCCCAACACTGCTGTCCAGCACTTTCAGCAGCCGGGGATTTAAAAATCCCTGCCTCCTGAAAGGGCTGTGCTGATTGGCTGAGCGCTCAGCCAATTATAGCTAGTGCTTAGCTATTCATTCATTCAGTGCAACAGAGAAAAAAACGCCAGTGGGTGTCAGCCCTAAATGAAATGACATGACAATTTTTTACTGCAGGTTGGTACTTTTACGACAATACCAAAATTATAAATATTTTTCTAGTCTTTCTGCTGTTGCACAATACCAAAGTAACATAGTATGTAAGGCTTGTTTTTTTGCATGAAGAGCTGCAGGATTTATTGGTGCAATTTTGGGCCACATATTGCTTTTTTGATCCTATTTATGTAATTTTTTTTACATAAACAAAAAAAGCATTATTGCTCCATTGTTCGCTGTTTTTTTTAATAGCGGTTTGCCTTGCAGGATAAAGAATGTCTTTAATTTATTGCACGGGTCATCAGAGCTGCGACATTACCTGCAATCACTATTTGTAAACATTTTTTTATGTTCCAGCAATCCTATGATTGCTCTGATAATACACTGCAATACTTCTGTACTAAAATGCATTATTATTAATCACAGCAATCACAGACCATGGCAGAACCAGACTCCAATGTCACCTTGGCAATCCATTGATTCTCTGCGATTACATGGTGGTGGGCTGATGACGATCAACATAGATTGCGGCATGTAAGAAGTTAACAGCAGGGATAGGTGTTCTCAGGGACAGTCGTGCTCAGGATGGCATTGGCTCAGCTTCTAAGCCAGTGTCATCTATAGGATGTAAGTTTACGTCCCTTCCAAATCCAAGACGTACATTTATGTCCTGGGGTAGGAAGAGGTTAATAAAGAGGCTGATGGGGTTCTTATCTTCATTGTCACTCAGTAACATGAGTATTTAATGGAATTGGGTGAAGGTGAAGTGGATGGGGTACAAAGAAGATAAGGGGGCTGGGCAATGTGCCCTATGGTTGAATTAATATGTCACATTCAGTAGTTCATCAGCTAACCTAATATTAATATGTGTCTGTGGAAAGGAAGATACTGACATCCCCGTAACTGAAAATTAATCCCGAGTATATACTGTAAAACATCAGGTGAAATGTCTATAATTGTCTCGTGTTGAGCGCCGGTCACACATCTCGGGAACGTTGATGAATGTGCTGATCAGCTAAGCTGTGGAAATGGAGACTGGTGACCTCTGACATTTCATCTATGCAGAACCTCGCATTAGGCTTTAGGTTCTGTTACCAGTTGCTTTTCAGTAGGACATTTTACAGTAGACTCAGGGTCGAAAGCTCCGGAGTGCTAAGCCGGCACAGCTGCAGGAAAGATGCTTAATGTGCAGTTATACGTATAGTTCTAAATCCTAAATGACGGCTTATTTACTAGAAAGCCTAAAGGTCAATGCTTTCTGAAGTTTAAGTGGCAAAAAATAAATTTATTTTCTACAAAAACGTTAAAAAAAAATGAATGAACCAATGAATGTAGAATTTTTCTGCTTCTTCGTCTTCTTATGGGAAGATTTGAAATGTTTGCAAGAAGGCACTGTGATCAAAGTTTCATCCCCAGCACACTTTTCAACTTGTAGCCATTTGTTTGCACCCTACACTCCATTCACCCACCCCATTCTTTCCGATCTGGTTGTGGCTTCTTTGAGCCACAATTTCTTATTTTTAGGGCTTTTTTTAAATTTCACTTTATGCAAAATATCAGTTTGTTATCATCTCTCTAACTTTTAAAATATCCATTTCATAGTAATTAAAGGATTGTACCTAGAGATGAGCGAACGCGTTCGTCCGAGCTTGATATTCGTGCGAATATTAGGGTGTTCGGGATGTTCGTTATTCGTGACGAACACCATGCGGTGTTCTGGTTACTTTCACTTCCTTCCCTGAGACGTTAGCGCGCTTTTCTGGCCAATTGAAAGACAGGGAAGGCATTACAACTTCCCCCTGCAACGTTTAAGCCCTATACCACCCCCCTGCTGTGAGTGGCTGGCGAGATCAGGTGTTCGCCTAATATAAAAGTCGGCCCCTCCCGCGGTTCGCCTCAGATGCGGTGTGAGTTAGATGAGGGACAGTGCTGTTTATACCGGAGCTGCTGTAGGGAAAGAATTGGTAGTTAGTGTAGGCTTCAAGACCCCCCAAAGGTCCTTATTAGGGCCACTGATAGCTGTGTGTTGGCTGCTGTTAGCAGTGGGATTTTTTTTTTCTCAAAATCGCCTCTGCAGACCGTTGCACCTGGCATTAGGGACAGAAGTGCTGCATAGGCAGGGAGAGTGTTAGGAGTGAGTGTAGCCTTCAAGAACCTCAACGGTCCTTTCTAGGGCCATATTTATCCGTGTGCAGTACTGTCCAGGCTGCTGTTGGCTGTGCTGCATTTTTTTTGGGCTTCTCAAAATCGCCTCTGCAGAGCATTGCACCCTCCATTGATACTGCAGGGAAAGAATTGTATAGGCAGGGCCACAACACCGTTATTATTCATAGAATATACGCAGTGCTGCCTGTTGGTGGGAAAAAACTGAAAACAAATCTATTTGTCCAGCCTCTGTCCGTCCTTACGGGCGGTGGACACGTGTGAGCTGCGTGAAAAACATTGCTAAATCATACGCAGCCAGCTACGCTTTACTGCTGGGTTCGCCATTTGCTTTCCTTAATTGGGAAAAAAAATACCTGCTCTCCAAGAGTTATAATAACTCTGCTACCCTCACGTTCTGTGACACATAAGCAGGGACACAGCGCAGTTATTAAACTTCGCAGGTTCATTGAATATACGCAGTGCTGCCTGTTGGTGGGAAAAAACTGAAAACAAATCTATTTGTCCAGCCTGTGTCCGTCCTTACGCCTGTGGAGACGTGTGAGCTGCGTGAAAAACATTGCTAAATCATACGCAGCCAGCTACGCTTTACTGCTAGGTTCGCCATTTGCTTTCCTTAATTGGGAAAAAAAATACCTGCTCTCCAAGAGTTATAATAACTCTGCTACCCTCACGTTCTGTGACACATAAGCAGGGACACAGCACAGTTATTAAACTTCTCATGTTCATTGAATATACGCAGTGCTGCCTGTTGGTGGGAAAAAAATGAAAAGAAATCTATTTGTCCAGCCTCTGTCCGTCCTTACGCCTGTGGAGACGTGTGAGCTGCGTGAAAAACATTGCTAAATCATACGCAGCCAGCTACGCTTTACTGCTGGGTTCGCCATTTGCTTTCCTTAATTGGGAAAAAAAATACCTGCTCTCCAAGAGTTATAATAACTCTGCTACCCTCACGTTCTGTGACACATAAGCAGGGACACAGCACAGTTATTAAACTTAGATAATTCATTCACTAGAGGCAGTGGGGCCTTTCGTTTTCCAAAAAGGGCAAAAATTATATTTGGCCTGCAGTCTTGCGCCAATTTATTTCCTGCCTGGGAAATCTAATCACTGGTAATACAGCATGCTGAGGGGTAGGGGTAAGCCTAGAGGACGTGGACGTGGACGTGGCCGAGGACGCGGAGGGCCAAGTGAGGGTGTGGGCACAGGCCAAGCTCCTGATCCAGGTGTGTCGCAGCTGTCTGCTGCGCGATTAGGAGAGAGGCACGTTTCTGGCGTCCCCACATTCATCGCCCAATTAATGGGTCCACGTGGGAGACGGTTATTAGAAAATGAGCAGTGTGAGCAGGTCCTGTCCTGGATGGCAGAAAGTGCTTCGAGCAACCTATCGTCTACCCGCAGTTCTGCGCCGTCCACTGCTGCCAATCCGAATCCTCTGTCTGCTGCTCCTCCTTCCTCCCAGCCTCCTCACTCCACTACAATGACACCTGCTCAGGAGCGGGAACACTCCCAGGAACTGTTCTCGGGCCCCTGCTTAGATTGGGCAGCAGCGGTTCCTCTCCCACCAGAGGAGTTTATCGTCACTGATGCCCAACCATTCGAAAGTTCCCGGGGTCCGGGGGAAGAGGCTGGGGACTTCCGCCAACTGTCTCAACAACTTTCTGTGGGTGAGGAGGACGATGACGATCAGACACAGTTGTCTTGCAGTGAGGTAGTAGTAAGGGCAGTAAGTCCCAGGGAGCAGCGCACAGAGGATTCGGAGGAAGAGCAGCAGGACGATGAGGTGACTGACCCCACCTGGTGTGCAACGCTTACTCAGGAGGACAGGTCTTCAGAGGGGGAGTCAAGGGCATCAGCAGGGCAGGTTGCAAGAGGCAGTGCAGTGGCCAGGGGTAGAGGCAGGGCCAGACCGAATAATCCACCAAGTGTTTCCCAAAGCGCCCCCTCGCGCCATGCCACCCTGCGGAGGCCGAGGTGCTCTAAGGTCTGGCAGTTTTTCACAGAGACGCCTGACGACCGACGAACAGTGGTGTGCAACCTTTGTCGCGCAAAGCTCAGCCGGGGAGCCAACACCAACAGCCTCACCACCACCACCATGCGCAGACATATGATGGCCAAGCACCCCGCAAGGTGGGACAAAGGCCGTTCACCGCCTCCGGTTTGCACCCCTGCCTCTCCCCCTGTGCCCCAACCTGCCACTGAGATGCAACCCCCCTCTCAGGACACAGGCACTACCGCCTCATGGCCTGCACCCACACCCTCATCTCCGCTGTCCTCGGCCCCATCCAGCAGTGTAGTTCAGCGCACCGTTCAGCCGTCGCTTGCGCAAGTGTTCGAGCGCAAGCGCAAGTACGCCGCCACGCACCCGCACGCTCAAACGTTAACCGTCCGCATCGCAAAATTCATCAGCCTTGAGATGCTGCCGTATAGGGTTGTGGAAACGGAGTCCTTCAAAAGTATCATGGAGGCGGCGGCCCCGCGCTACTCAGTTCCCAGTCGCCACTACTTTTCCCGATGTGCCGTCCCAGCCCTGCACGACCACGTCTCCCGCAACATTGTGCGCACCCTCACCAACGCGGTTACTGCCACGGTCCACTTAACTACGGACACGTGGACAAGCACAGGCGGGCAGGGCCACTACATCTCCCTGACGGCACATTGGGTGAATTTAGTGGAGGCTGGGACAGAGTCAGAGCCTGGGACCGCTCACGTCCTACCCACCCCCAGAATTGCGGGCCCCAGCTCGGTGGTGGTATCTGCGGAGGTGTATGCTTCCTCCACTAAAGCACCCTCCTCCTCCTCCTCCTCCTCTGTCTCACAATCAAGATGTGTTAGCAGCAGCATGTCGCCAGCAGTCGGTGTCGCGCGGTGTGGCAGCACAGCGGTGGGCAAGCGTCAGCAGGCCGTGCTGAAACTACTCAGCTTAGGCGATAAGAGGCACACGGCCCACGAACTGCTGCAGGGTCTGACACAGCAGACCGACCGCTGGCTTGCGCCGCTGAGCCTCCAACCGGGCATGGTCGTGTGTGACAACGGCCGTAACCTGGTGGCGGCTCTGCAGCTCGGCAGCCTCACGCACGTGCCATGCCTGGCCCACGTCTTTAATTTGGTGGTTCAGCGGTTTCTGAAAAGCTACCCACGCTTGTCAGACCTGCTCGTAAAGGCGCGCCGGCTCTGCGCACATTTCCGCAAGTCCCACACGGACGCTGCCACCCTGCGCACCCTGCAACATCACTTTAAGCTGCCAGTGCACCGACTGCTGTGCGACGTGCCCACACGGTGGAACTCTACGCTCCACATGTTGGCCAGGCTCTATGAACAGCGTAGAGCTATAGTCGAATACCAACTCCAACATGGGCGGCGCAGTGGGAGTCAGCCTCCTCAATTCCTTTCAGAAGAGTGGGCCTGGTTGGCAGACATCTGCCATGTCCTTGGTAATTTTGAGGAGTCTACCCAGGTGGTGAGCGGCGATGCTACAATCATTAGCGTCACCATTCCTCTGCTATGCATCTTGAGAAATTCCCTGCAAACCATAAAGGCAGCTGCTTTGCGCTCGGAAACGGGGGCGGGGGAAGACAGTATGCCGCTGGATAGTCAGGGCACCCTCCTGTCTATTTCTCAGCGCGTACAGGAGGAGGAGGAGGAGCATGAGGAGGATGAGGAGGAGGGGGAAGAGACAGCTTGGCCCGCTGCTGACGGTACACCGGCTGATTGCCTGTCATCCTTTCAGCGTGTATGGCCTGAGGAGGAGGAGGAGGAGGAGGAGGATCCTGAAAGTGATCTTCCTAGTGAAGACAGCCATGTGTTGCGTACAGGTACCCTGGCACACATGGCTGACTTCATGTTAGGATGCCTTTCTCGTGACCCTCGCGTTGCACGCATTCTGGCCACTACGGATTACTGGGTGTACACACTGCTCGATCCACGGTATAAGGAGAACCTGCCCACTCTGATTCCCGAAGAGGAAAGGGGTTCGAGAGTGTTGCTATACCACAGGACCCTTGCGGACAAGCTGATGGTAAAATTCCCAGCCGACAGCGCTAGTGGCAGAAGGCGCAGTTCCGAGGGCCATGTTGCAGGGGATGTGCGTAGATCGAGCAGCATGTACATCCCAGGCAGTGCAACAGTCTTTAAGGGCCTGGCCAGCTTTATGGCTCCCCACCAAGACTGTGTCACCGCTCCCCAGTCACGGCTGAGTCGGCGGGAGCACTGCAAAAGGATGGTGAGGGAGTACGTAGCGGATCGCACGACCATCCTTGGTGACGCCTCTGCCCCCTACAACTACTGGGTGTCGAAGCTGGACACGTGGCCTGAACTAGCCCTGTATGCCCTTGAGGTGCTTGCTTGTCCTGCGGCTAGCGTGTTGTCGGAGAGGGTGTTTAGTGCGGCTGGGGGAATCATCACCGATAAGCGTAGCCGCTTGTCAACCGACAGTGCCGACAGGCTAACACTCATCAAGATGAACAAAGGCTGGATTTCGCCAGACTTCTGTTCTCCACCAGCGGACAGCAGCGATACGTAAGCAATACGTAGGCTGCACCCGCGGATGGAAGCTACGTTCTCTCTCACCATCCAAAACGGGGACATTTGTGCTTCATCAATCTGTGTCTAATATTCCTCCTCCTCCTCCTCCTGCTCCTCCTCGTGAAACCTCACGTAATCACGCTGAACGGGCAATTTTTCTTAGGGCCACAAGGCTCACTCAAATAATTTTTCTGAACAATTTTTATAAGTTTCAATGCGCTTAAAAGCATTGGAACTTTAACTTGAACCAATTTTTCGTTACACTGGGCTGCCTCCAGGCCTAGTTACCACTTAAGCCACATTAACCAAAGCGATTAATGGGTTTCACCTGCCCTCTTGGCTGGCCATGGCCAATTTTTGGGATGTACATTAGTACTGTTGATACAGCAATTTTTGTGGGCCCTCGCCTACAGTGTAATCAAATTAATTTTTAGCCCACCTGCATTACAGCTGACGTTACCTCAGCTGTGTTGGGCAATGCAATGGGATATTTTTGTGTACCGCCGGTGGGTTCCAGGGAGCCACCCATGCTGTAGGTGCACACTGAGTTTTTAATACTTCTGTACACTTCTAAAGAACCCGTCTGACTGGGGCATGCAGTGTGGGCCGAAGCCCACCTGTATTACGCACGACATTACTACCTCAGCTGTGTTGGGCAATGCAATGGGATATTTCTATGTACCGCCGGTGGCTTCCTGGCACCCACCCAGGCAGTGGGTCCACAGGGAGTTAAACCTACATGTGTCCACTTGTAAAGAACCCCAGTCTGACTGGGGCATGCAGTGTGGGCCGAAGCCCACCTGCATTACGCACGACATTACTACCTCAGCTGTGTTGGGCAATGCAATGGGATATTTTTGTGTACCGCCGGTGGGTTCCAGGGAGCCACCCATGCTGTAGGTGCACACTGAGTTTTTAATACTTCTGTACACTTCTAAAGAACCCGTCTGACTGGGGCATGCAGTGTGGGCCGAAGCCCACCTGTATTACGCACGACATTACTACCTCAGCTGTGTTGGGCAATGCAATGGGATATTTCTATGTACCGCCGGTGGCTTCCTGGCACCCACCCAGGCAGTGGGTCCACAGGGAGTTAAACCTACATGTGTCCACTTGTAAAGAACCCCAGTCTGACTGGGGCATGCAGTGTGGGCCGAAACCCACCTGCATTAACCCTTTCCAGTCCACTGTGTGACCTGTGAAGACATTAGGGTTTAAGGCTGTACAGCTCCGTTGTTGGTAGACGTCCGTCGGGGTTCTCTTACTGTATATTGCCAGCCTCTCTGCTGTCGGAGCCTATCCTACGTGTCAGCTCATGCAGTACTGGCTTTAGCCAGCATATAGCGCCGTTGTATAACAGCAGAAAAAGAGTAAGCCCCCTAGGAAAACCATATACAAATTGGATTGGAAAGGGTTAAGCACAACATTACTACCTCAGCTGTGTTGGGCAATGCAATGGGATATTTCTATGTACCGCCGGTGGCTTCCTGGCACCCACCCATGCTGTAGGTGCACACGGAGTTTTTACTACATCTGTACACTTATAAAGAACCCCAGTCAGACTGGGGCATGCAGTGTGGGCCGAAGCCCACCTGCATTAAGCACGACATTACTACCTCAGCTGTGTTGGGCAATGCAATGGGATATTTCTGTGTACCGCCGGTGGGTTCCAGGGAGCCACCCATGCTGTGGGTCGACAGGGACTTCACAATAGGGAGTTGTACCTGCCTGTGTCTATGAATTAAAAAGCCCGGTCTGACTGGGGCATGCAGACACCTTGACAGAATGAATAGTGTGTGGCACATAGGTTCCCCATTGCTATGCCCACGTGTGCAGCTCCTGATGGCGGTGGCACAGGATTCTATTTATCATTGCTTCTGTACAGCATTGTGGGCTATCGCTCCGCCACTTTTAAAGAGGGTCGCTGCCTAGCCGTGCCAACCTCTGCAGTGTGTGCCTGCGGTCCCTCGTCATGGCAGACGCAATTCTAAATAGACATGAGCGTGGTGTGGCATGAGGGCAGCTGAAGGCTGCGCAGGGACACTTTGGTGTGCGCTGTGGGGGGGAGGGGGGCCGTTTGGGCAGCATGTAACCCAGGAGAAGTGTCAGTGGAGTGTCATGCAGGCAGTGATTGTGCTTTGTTGGAGGTAGTGTGGTGCTTAGCAAAGGTATGCCATGCTAATGAGGGCTTTTCAGAAGTAAAAGTTGTTGGGAGGGGGGGGGGCCCACTCTTGCCGGTATTGTGGCTTAATAGTGGGACCTGGGAACTTGAGATGCAGCCCAACATGTAGCCCCTCGCCTGCCCTATCCGTCACTGTGTCATTCCCATCACTTTCCTGAATTGCCCAGATTTTCACACATGAAAACCTTAGCGAGCATCGGCGAAATACAAAAATGTTCTGGTCGCCCATTGACTTCAATGGGGTTCGTTGTTCGAAACGAACCCTCGAGCATCACGGGAAGTTCGTTACGAATAACGAACACCCGAACATTTTGGTGTTCGCTCATCTCTAATTGTACCACATTTACAAGTTACACGAGTTCACAGGATAGAGCATAACTTGGTGATCATAGGGGGTCTCCCCATTGAGAACCCCTCCAATCTCGAGAATCGGGGTGCCATGTCCCCCTTTAGTAATGTCACTCTGAATAGGGTGCTAGCCAAGCATGTGCGATCAGCACTCCATTTATTTCAATGGGGCTGGTGGAAATACTCAAGCCGGTGCCACTCAGGAATCTCCGCAGACCCATTGTAAGTGAATGGAGCGCTAGTGGGCTTGTACGACCAGCGCTCCATTCAGTTTCCTCCTCACTGTGGGGAGTAAAACCCCACCGATTAGCAATTTATCCCCCATCCTTTGTATATCCATTGGATAGGAAATAACTTAAAATTCTGATACAACCGCTTTAAGAATGTGAATGTGAATAGATTCCCCCCCCCCCTCCCCTTCCTGCTCTAGAGAAGAAAAAATGTAGGATCTGCTCGCTTTTATGCTATGAATGGCCTTTTACACAGTCCAATGATCCATCAAGAATGTCCCATCATTTGCTAGATTATTGGGCTAGGTTCTATATAAATTTGGGATGTGCTGCCAACAATGATGAAACTCCATGTGGAATGAACAATCATGAGGGATCATTTTGCATGATCTGTGTGCGCAACATTTTGCAACTTTTTTCCTCCAGAATTTGCATAATTAATCTTCCCCATTTTCCACAAATTGAAAAACATTACTGTTATTGTATCCAGGAATGGGACCCCATCTGGTTTTATTTGGTATTACATCTTAGCAAAGAAATAAAGCTGCAATATTGGATGCAACCTATAGACAGGATTGCAGCCATTTCTAGATGAAAGCTGCAT
This sequence comes from Eleutherodactylus coqui, assembly GCF_035609145.1. Taxonomy (NCBI): domain Eukaryota; kingdom Metazoa; phylum Chordata; class Amphibia; order Anura; family Eleutherodactylidae; genus Eleutherodactylus; species Eleutherodactylus coqui. Next base: position 305,444,558 of record NC_089839.1, read on the forward strand.
TGTTTTTCTTAACCTGGATTTCCTCTCGGAGGGGTTGTCCAGTCACTTCATAAAAAAAAAATATCTGAATGATTTAAAATAATAAAAGAGTTCAAAGCATTCCTACGCACCTTACCAATGTATAGGAAGGGCATGGGCCACCCGGATAAGGGTGATAATGGGGGCAGAAATTCACTGGACATACAAATAGTCCCATGGACTCTGGGAGAAGCATTCTCTGCTGGGCTCCCCCAGCACATGTAATGGGGGCATGATCGGACACACGGGATTGGCCCCATCATGCTGCAGAACTGATGCTTCACAAACAATTTGTATTAGAAAGGAAACAGGCCAACCTTTCATAAAGCAGAGACGGAGAGGTGTCACACTGGTATCCATCTGGGTTCTCAGAATGAAGTTCTGTTTTTTGGCGTAGCGAAGCAATATGACATTAATAGCCCTCTTGGCTGTTGTCTCCTGCAGGCATAGCCCTGTTTCACAGCATATCACAAAGTCTTAAGGCAGCGCACAACAACAGTGTGCCTTTCTCTCTGGTCTTTTCCCAACTCCCGGATCTACTGGCAGAGCCAATCAGCTTCCTGTTATATCGACTTCTCCTCCGGTGAGAATGAGGTGATTCCTAGGGCGACACATATCTGCACTCCGCCAAAGCCTTTCAAAGGACCCATGGTCCCAGAAGCTTTATAATTAACAAAAATAACAAATAAACAAGAAAAAAAGTGTTTACTTATACAACTAACCCTGAACAATTTTTCCACTGCTTGTTTTCCCGCTTCCTGAGATTGCCTGCTACTTTCCATACTTCCTGGTGCTTGCGAACATGGAGATGCATTCAGTGGCTGTAGTTAGTCTCTGCTGTGGTCAGTGATTGGCTGCAGATGTCACATGTCCATGTCAACAGGAGTCAGTAAGTACAGAGACCAGTGCAGAACCCCGGGAGAATCAGATCAGGAGGAGCGGGGGGATCAGTAAGGTGAGTATAACTACTTTTAGTATTTAAAAAAAATTCTAAGTCTTTTTATAAACTTTAAGTGGCTGGACAATTCCTTTAAAGGGATTGTCCTGGATGGCTTAATACTTACATAAACCTACGGCATTGGAATCTATCTTCCAGCTCATGACCTGAAGGTTGCAAGTTCAATCCCCGCATGGTTCAGTTAGCCGGCTCAAGGTTGACTCAGCCTTCCATTCTTCTGAGGTCAGTAAAATGAGCACCCAGCTTGGGGGAGGGGGGAGTAATAAATCAATTACCTGAAAGCGCTGCAGAATAAGTTGGTGCTATAGAAATAACAAGCTTTTTTTTGTTTACTCTTTCTGTGCCCATCATATTGTCAAGCGGCTGGCTGATCATCTAGAAACTAAGCCAGCCCCCTTCTCTGTTTATGCAGCAGCTGTAACAGAGAAAGGTTCTGGTTTACTTGGTAGGATGAGCCGAACAGCCAGCCTCCATGATGATATGATGGGCACAGAAAGTGGGGCCATATCACATGACCTGGCCTTGGAACCAAAGCATAAGTAGACGTTCCAGCACTGTGGCTCCTTGTAAGTATCTAACCCTCTTGGACAATTCCTTTAAGCTGTGATTAATAATAATAATAATAATAATAATAATAAATACAGGGGAAATAAAACAAAGCCACGGATACATGAAAAAAATCAATTGATGGAAACAGTAGGGGTGCGGGTCCTGCTCCAACGAGCTTACATACTACAGATAGTAGGGTGATACAAAAGGTAAAGGGGGTGGAGATGTGCACGGTATGGCGAGGTGGAGAGTGAGGGATGCTATAGACACAGACGATGGTCAGGCCGTATAGTGGCTGAATCGGTATGACTGCAGATGGCAGTTGATAATGGCTAGCAGGAGCTGCAGTCAATAGTTCAGGGAGCAATGTTATCAGGTGGAGTTCAGAGGGGTTTGGTTTAGGGGATAAGGTATGCCTCTCTGAAGAGGTGCATTTTTAGAGCACGCCTGAAGTTGTGTGTGTCAGTGATTGCATGGATATTTTTGTTAGCGCGTTCCAGAGGACTGGTGCTGCTCTTGAGAAGTCTTGGAGGCTGAAATGAGAGGTTCAAATTAGAGGGGCACTTAATCTGATTTCATTAGCAGAGCGGAAGGCGCGGGTTGGGTGGTGAATTGAGATAAGGGGAAGCAATGTAGGCAGGGCAGTGATGTGGAGCGCATTGTGGGTGAGGGTAGTGAGTTTAAATTGTATTCTGTATTTGCCAGGCAGCCAGTGCAGTGACCGGCACAGGGCAGAGATGTCTGAGTAGCGGCTGGACAGGAAGATGAGCCTGGCTGTTGCATTCAGGATGGATTGGAGAGGGTAGAGTCTGGAGCAGGGGAGGCCGATCAGCAACGAGTTGCAATAATCGAGCTGATAGTGGATGAGGGCAACAGTGAGCGTTTTTAGCGTGTCCGCGGTGAGAAAGGGGGGTATTCTAGCGATGTTATTGAGGTGCAGCTGATATGTTCAGGCAAGAGATTGGATGAAGGGGGTGAAGAAGAGATTGGAGTTGAATATAACCCCAAGGCAGTAGGCATGCTGGGAGTTATGGTGGTGCCACACACTGAGATGGAGATGTCAGGATGAGGTCAGTTAGTAGAGGGTGGAAACAGGAGAAGGTCAGTTTTTTGAGAGGTTCAGTTTCAGGTAGAGAGAGGACATAGTGTTGGAGACAACAGACAGACAGTCAGTGGTGTTCTGGAGGAATGTTGCTGTAATATCACAGGAGGAGGTGTATGACTGGGTGTCGTCAGCATAGAGATGGTGCTGAAAACCAAATCTCCTGATGGTTTGTCCAATAGGGGCTGTCTAGATGAAGAAGAGGAGGGGGCCGAGGACCGAGCTCTGGGGGACCCCAACAGAAAGGGAAAATGGAGGGAAGGTAGAGCCAGCAAAGCAGACCCTGAAGGAGCAGTTCAATAGGTAGGAGGAGAACCAGGAAAGAGCAGTGTCCTTTAGGCCGATGGAGCGAAGCATACTGAGGAAGAGTTTGTGGTCGACAGTGTCGAAGGAAGTCGAGGAGGATCAGTAGGGAGTAGTTGCCCCTCGATTTGGCTGTCAGGAGGTCGTTTGACACTTTAGTCAGGGCAGTTTCTGTCAAGTGTAGGGGGTGGAAGCCAGACTGTAGGGGGTCAAAAAGAGAGTTTTCTGAGAGATAGCTTATAAGGCAAAAGTAAACTAGGCATTCTAGTAGTTTCAAGATGAAGGGGAGGTTTGAGATGGGTCGATAGTTTGCAGCCTCAGTCGAGTCAAGAGTCAGTTTCTTTAGCAGCGGGCATATGATTACCTGATAAAGGCATTGTACCAAAATTACAAGTTATCCATGACTTGCTGATCGGTAAGGGTCTCACCACTGAGACCCCCACTGATCTGGAGCACTTGATTCCTGTCACCTGGGGCCCGCTGCTTTCCTCACAGTGATGTCACTGCCAATGAAGCACTGGCCAAGCATGTGTAGTCAACACTTCATTCATTTCAGTGGGAGTGACGGAAATACCCAAGCCGGTACCACTTAGTTCTCATGGCAGTCCCATTGACAGCAAACAGAATGTTAGTGCGCTTGCGCCATCCACCTCCATTCAGTCTCCTCCTCGCTATGGGGTGGGGCATAGCAACCCCGCAGTGAAGAGGACGGCGGACAAGGGACCCCCATTTTTAGATTGAGAACCCTACTGATCAGTAAGTTATCCCCTATCCTGTGGATATCACGTGAATAGCGGATAACCTGTAATTTTGGTATAACCGCTTGAAGAAAAAATATATGCTTAATTGCTTATTGTTTTAGTTTTTTTTGTTACTTTTATCATTTCTAGTGATGTTGTCCACAAAATACAACTTTTGCTTCTCTCAGCTCTTTCACCGTGACTCAGAACCGTAGCTTATTTCCCATTCACGAATGATAGCAGTGTTAGCTCTCTTTTACTTACATGCAGACATCATTATCCCAATAAATACCAAAGAAGCCTAAGTACTTGTGGCATTTTCCCACCCATAGAACCTTGACATATCCCAAATCGAAGGATGAAGGTTATATTCCTTGAAATATGATAGCCATTATGATTCATTATGCCATAAGGCTGAATGACCATTAACGAGTGGCCAAGACTTTAACCTATAAAATACTTTTTCCCAAGCCAAGTTGCTCAGTGGTATGATTTAATAAGGCCTCATTTATTCGGCGCTGAAATATTCAAGAATGAAATAAGGACGTGTCAGCATTATTAGAGATCACAGACTATCAGCATTTCTTCAATCTAATGTTAAAAATATATAGGGACTTTCAGTCTTGACTTTTGCAACCGCAGGAGGCATTAGGTGTTACCCTACAGTTCAGCAGGAAAAAAAATTCGATGTATCTCTCCTGAGGGTTCGTTCTCAGGTGACGGATTTGCTGCGGATTTTGCCAAAAGAGAAAGAAATTGGCTGAAAATTGCTGCAAATTCTGCACCATTTGAGGATTTTGGTATGGATTTATAGTTGATTTTTACACCACATGTGAACATAACCCTAAAGTGGCTACTTGCTGATCAGTGGAGGTCTCACCCCCGCAGGGAGGAGAAGACTGAATGAAGTGCTGGTCACGCGAGCACTCCATTCACTTTCAATGGGACTGCAGAGATACCTGAGCGGCACCCACTAGGGTATTTCCGTCAGCCCCATTGAAATGAATGGCGCACTGACAACGCATGCTTGGACTTTGTCTCCCTCATGCTGCGGGTTGAGAAATTTAGCGGCAAAATTCACAATATTTTCCCATCAAAAACCGCATCAAAATCCACACAATTGGACCATTTCAGTATTAAGGCTGGGGTCACACAGGGCGGATTTACTGCATAAATCTCGCGGTTTTGCCTCAGCGAAAAACTACAAGATTTCCGCGGGATAAGCGCAGCTTCAAATCCCGGGGCACTTAGCCGCGGGTTTTGCAGCAGCTTCGCCGCATGCTTTTCCGTTGCAGCCGGCCCTCCCATAGAGAGGAGCGAGGCCGCAACGGAACAAGAATTGACATGCTGCGTCCCGGGAAACCGCGCTGCACGCCGGCTAATAACGGCTTTGCTGTGACGGATTGTCTGCCCCGTGTGAACGAGATTTTTGACAAATTTCGTCTACATGGTTGGCTAAGCCCGGGATTAGTGGTCGCAGGCGGATTTGCCGCAGTGAAATTCCACAGGGAAATTTGCCCCATGTGAGTTCAGCCTTACAGTTCTCCCGACGCCATGGAATACTTTGCGTTGCCAGCACACCCCATTGCCTGCTAGCTGCTAGTGAGTGCTGTGTCACAGGTTAGGTGATGCAGACGTGACATCCCCCAACCAGCGATGCCCCCTAGTAGCTGTTGGTTGACAGGTTGTGCTGCAATCTAGGGGCTACCGGGGCAAAGTATTCCGAGTTGAGGTCAGTGCTGTGGAAGCTGGAATATCCGTAGGTGGTTCCTAGTCAAAATCCACACCAATAGGGCAGATCTGGGTGTTGTTTTTGATGCCAAAATGCAGTGGAAATTTCTGTAGCACTTGGCCTACATGTGAACATAACCCCCAGGCCTTACCCCCATGACCGTATATACACTGCTACTTAGCGGCGCCAAAAAATCAGCCAAACATCAAGACCATCTGAAGCATTGGATTCAAATATATCCATTCAGATGAACAACTTTTGGCCATGTAAGAAAAAATTGCGCTTGGAAAAAATAGCACATCGGCAACTGTTTCCAGTTGACGATTTTATACGCTGCGACCAAAGGCACTGTTAATGCGTATAGAAATCCCTGACAAGATAAAAACATTTAGCGCAACCTTCGCAGGTGTAACTTGAAGCCCCCCTGCTACACTGTGCGAATTCTAATACGGCCGCGCAGAGACTGCGAGGGACGTGACAATAAGAACAGACCGTGAATTACTAATCCTCGTCCGCATTCCAAATGAATTAGACAAAACTTCCTTTTCAATCCTTGTCAAAATAGAGAAAAATATGGGCCGTCCATCAATGTCCTCGTGGTCGGCTGTAAGTAATCCGAAGACGCTGCACAGCGGGAAGAAGGCAGATGTATCCAGTAAAACAAGATCATGAATAATGAAATCCCTGTTATTAATGAACTTCCACTCCTTATGTAAATGAAACTCATTTAAATCTAGCATATTAGCCCGTAACCCCCCCCCCCCCCTCCCCCCTCAATCTTATGCTGCCTTGAGACAAGGATTTGGCAAGGAGGGATGGAAAATAGACAACATGGCAGGAAGTTTGCTGGCTGAATGACTTTGAGATTTTGCATTGACTAATTGATGTTGTGGACGGTGTCATTGTGTCAGCGTCTCGCTACCTTATCAGATGAGTTGAAATAGGTTGGCTTATTTCTTCAGGACAGTGCCACACGAGGGTTGGGGCTGGTACTGCAGCATTCACTTGTTGGAGGCTGAGCTGTAATACCAGACAGAGCCTATAAGCTAAAGTGGCGCTGCTAATAAAAAAAAAAAACTAAACTCAAAAGTGGAGGCACTTTAGAAAAGATGCCAGGATATTAAATAATAGTTTAAACAGTTGCCCAAAAACATAATAGAACTTTTTGGAATCTCCTGAATTTCTGTCTTGATACTAATAATATGTGGTCGGTTATCTACGTCACAGTTATAGACAAATGCAATGAAATTAATAACGCATAGTCAGTAGAACAGTAGCATGCACGGTAGAAGGAGAAAAAGTAAGTGAACCCTTGAATTAAATAACCTGGGGATTCCATATTTGTAAATTAAAAAAAAGAAGTACTGCACACTGCTCTGTTCAGGGACTCACAAGTGGTGGCACAGCTCCGACCCCCTACCTGGCACCCTAGCTGCCCTTTAAGGTAGGAAGCTCGGTGATAAAGACCTTAAGGTGGGGAAACATCATCATAGTGCATAAAGCTCCACTGCTATTGTAGTGGACCAGAGTTGGACACTACATAAAGTTTATGTGATAATATTTTAACTGGTGTATGTTCCTTTAAATGTTCATTAATGTTAGAACAGTCCTGTAAAATCTGCTCGCCAAGCACCTTGTTTCTCCATTGGCTGGCAGCTGCCCTGTTCCCATTGGCCATTCTACCATATGGCACCAGCAATGGAATTGGCTGGCAGTTAGTGAGGTGACAGAGGAGACTCCTGATTAGTGGAGCAGTTACCAACATAGGTTGGTAGATACGATTTCTATCAGAGAAATCACTGTGTGTGTTTGTGAAAAACAGATCAGAAGAAGAAGCAAGTAATGATCAGGAGTTTACAGTGTGGTGAGAAGGAGAGGTGGGGTGAGGAACAACAAAGATCACAGATATAGTAACAGGAAAAAAGAGAGCTAGAAGTAAAAAGAAGCATATATATATATATATATATATATATATATATATATATATATATATATATATATATATATATCCACACAAAGGGAAATATAAAGGGAAGAATATAGGTATAAAGATAGGAGTGCAGATGATTTTCCTGTATATGCCTATTAGAGAAGTTTTCAGAAGTGTTCACCTGTAACTGCCTGCTGACATCTCTACAAATAAATTATAGATACCACCTGCACCAAGTACCACACCACCCTCCAGGGGAAGGGACTTCAACCCCCAACATCCCCACCCCGCGCCAGATGCAGCTCCGATCCGCGACAGCTATTCCACACTTGGCACGGTAGGTGAATTTTGTGTTGTCTAATTTGAACTATACCTACAGTACTATGTGCTATTTGAAATCTTGGTGTCTTCTCAAAAAGGAGAGGGACTATTGGGCCACCGCAGGCACCAGGTCCCGGGTCTGATTGCTTCCTCTGCCCCTGAGCAAACTTGTCAAACTCCATATGGTACCATATTTTTGACCATATGTTTCTGCATGGTATTTCATATGAGTTCAGTGTAGTTCTATATGAGTTACACATGGCATCACATGTGAATACTGTATCAGTTTTCTGTTTTGAAATCAGTCATTTTTGCCAACACTTCGGGGTGGAAAATCGATACTCACACAAAGGTTTTCCCGCCAATCCATATAAAGTCAATTAACTTATTTGAGAAAAACAGCAACCATGTAGCATCCATAGGAAAATGACACAACATACTTTTATACGGAGGCACAATGAAACTTTTAGAAACATATACTATGTTGAAAAAAGTATTGGACACATAGAAGGTGATGAAATTGGGCTACCTTTGGTCTTAATGACTGCAGTGACCCTTCTCGGCCCCTTTCCACCAAATTCCAATAGGCGTGTTGAGGGATTTGCCACCACTACTCGATAGTGATGCGGGGAATGATGGGTGTGTTGGGCGTACTCGCATACCGCATTCTAATTTGTCCCAAAGATGTTTGATGGGATTGAGATCCGAACTTTAGGCTGGCCAATGAAGTTTGAAGACGTTTTGCTCCCCAAAACAAGCTTCAACACTGCGTCCAGTATGACATGATGCTTGGCCATGTTGGTAGAGACACAGAGCTGTATCAAAGTATTACCACAGGGTAGGTAATGCCATACTATCTGGAATGGCTGTATACCTTGGCGTTAAGAGTGGACTACATTATAAGCAATGGCCCTAGTCCTTCCCATCCAATTTGCATATCCCCTTCACCTGACAGCATAAGATTTGTAGATGTCCCAATACTTTTGTCAACAAAGTGTATATCAGCACATAGTGGGTACAGAGGGTGCCATCGCACCCAGGCTCTGGAGTCCTATGAGGCCCATAAGGTCTCTCTTCCCGTATAAACCTTTATATTTGGGAGCTAGCTCTACTACAGATTTTGCACTGGAGTCCTTCAAGTTACACCTCTGCTTCTTAGATTATCACATTACAATTACGTACCATTCAGAGCTGTAATAAGGGACACCTAGTCTGTGGCAGCACAACGATGCAGTAGAAAAACTTTTATTTTTCCATTTCAAAGCATGACTGCAACGATTCGACCAGTATACCACCAGTCTTTGTCAAGCGTGGGGGTATACTGGTCGAAAACGTTGCAGCCAGGCTTTGAAATGGAAGAATAAAAGTTTTTTTTTTACTTTTCTACTGCAGACTATGTGTCTCTTATGAGATATCTTTGAACTATAGTCTGGGTTCCCTTTTTGTGGCTTTGCACTGCTGGATCCCACCCTGAGGGCTCGGTCACACGAGCGTTTTTTGGTCCGATCTGCAGACGCGCTTGCATCTATAGACCCAATGCATCCCAATGGGGTCGTTCACATGTCCTCTTTTTATGCGGATGTGCGATAAATTATAGGACACAATGATTCGCAGAACGCGCCTATCTGTGTTCTGCACATCGTTGTGTTCTATATATGCGCTCAATGGGGCCAACCCCATTGAGAACATATACTAAAGATCGTTCTCCTCTGCCACAGCTGTAACAGCTGTGGCAGAGAAAAACGATGTTTGCCGATTTAATTCAATGGAGCCGGCAATACAGCCTGCTCCATTGAAAGCAATGGGCTGCCGGCAAGCGCTGGACGAATTTTCAGGGAAGGGCGTAAAATAAAAGCCCTTCCTGAAAACCATCCTGAAAATGTGTAAAAAATTTTTTAAAAAGTATACTCACCTTTTTCCTGCAGCCGGAGTTCAGCCGCATCCGTCCGGCAGTCCTCCTGAACTGCTCTCTGTAGTATTCAGCAGGCGGGGATTTAAAATCCCCACCTGCTGAATGGGCTGCCTCTGATTGGTCACAGCCCTCACCAATTAGAGGCAGCTCTCACTCACCCATTCATGAATTCATGAATGGGTGAGTGAGTGCTGCCTCTGATTGGCTGAGCGCAGGGACCAATTAGAGGCAGCTCTCAGCTATTGAATGACAGCTGAGTTCCGGACACGGCTGAACTCCGGGTGCAGGGAAAAGGTGAGTATACTTTTTTTTAAAATTATCGCTCAAAAGACAGCATTTGAGCGAATTTTGAGTGATAATCGTTGTGTCTAAATGGGCCTTTATGGTGTTGACTCAGCAATCATTTGGATGACCTGGCGAATTACTGTATATGCAATGCAATTAATTCTATGCAAATCCTTTTGGAAGAAAATACAGAGTTAATACAAATAATCTTCCCAATGTGAAACTCTCATAACTCATGCTTAATGATGCATAAATTTGATATCAATGGAAACAGGAATTCAAAATGTTTTGTTGCACAATATCAAAAATGTTTTTCCACATCAGAAGTGATTAAGATGAGCCCCCTTTGTCATGCACGTTGTAGCATATCATGATTGACGGATGCAACAGCTTCAGGGATGTGCCCTCGCAGTTCCTGATGGGTGGTAAGGGGAGGGTGTGTAGACTCTATCTTCAACACTCCAGCAGAGAGAAAAATCACACGGTGTAAGTCCGGGGAATGTGGATGCCAAGGAAGAAGTTCACTATCGTCAGTACCTGCATGGCCTATCCATCTGTTTGGTAGCTGCTGCTCATGTCTGACTTCATTGTAAAAATATGGAGGGTGGGGGAGGCTTCTTGTTGGAAGATGAAACCTGCGATTTCCTGTTCCACTTTGTATGGCGTCATACAGTATCCGTAGCTTTCAGGTATGAAATCCCTGGGATTGTTTCCTCAAGGAAAGGGAAGTGACCGCACACTTTCCTACAGGTAATAGTGGAAAACACATTCACCCTGGGGAACTCATAGACCGGTAGGTTCCCCTCTCCCACATTCTGACATTCCATTTATTGCCCGAAAGGTGGAAGGCGGCTTCATTACTAAACACTAAAGATTCCATGAAATCATTTCCATTAGAGTTTGCGGACTCTCACAGAAAGAATGTCGCCGTGCTTTGTTGTCCGGTTTCAGGGCTGACAACCATTGCAGTCTGTAGGCCAACATTTGCGCAGGATCTCCACATGGTCAGCTGCAGGACGTTCAGTTCTCTGCTTGCTCTAACAATAAATTTCTGAGGACTTTGTAAGAAACTTGCACGGATGTTCTATACTGTTTCCATGCTTAGTGGTAGACGGCCTGGATGATCTCCGCTTACAGATGTAACTTTTTTCCTTAAAATTGGAGTAATTCTTACAAATTGTGAACCATTGGGTGGATCTTCACCAAAAGTTGTTCGAAAATGACATTGTATACTAATAGCAGACTGATAAACGTGAAAATCAAGGATACAAAAAGTTCTCCAGTCTTCGTTGGGCAATTTTTCCAACTCCATTCCTCAAGGAGCCCCAACAGGTCATGTTTTCAGGATGTCCTATAGTAAGAACACCCATAGCAATGTCTGAGGCACCAACAGTAATTACATCACCTGTGCAATACTGAGGGAATCCAGATAACATGACAGTTGGGTCCTGATGTCTTTACAGCTATGGATAAACGTCTCTCCTTCTATGACTTCTTGGTGTTTATGTTCTTCTTTCATAAATTAACTTTTTGCTTTATTCCACTTCTGTAAATAAAAACAGGAAACTTACTTTTCGAGGATACAAGGAAAAGCAGCTCAGCGGAGAACATCTTCGCTGCTCTTAGACTGCAGTCCATTTGGTTTCCTGACCTCATTAATTAATGGCGTGTTAAATGCTGTTAATAAAAAACATTCTCCAGAGTATTTGCAGGTTTTTCGGTGTTTGTTTCTTTAACAAATTAGTGTAAAAAGTTGTTTATGAAGTGTTTTTGTTATAACACTGATCACTAATCACTTTCCCCCACATACCAATATGCTAATCATGATCTAATTTGCACCTGTTAAATATTTACTATCATATTTTTTTTCACCAAAGTAAATAACGACCCTGGAAGCTAAACCAGCCTGCTGTTATAGCGGTGCTACTGATTCCACAACCAGCCTGCTGTTATAGCGGTGCTACTGATTCCACAACCAGCCTGCTGTTGTAGCGGTGCTACTGATTCCACAACCAGCCTGCTGTTATAGCGGTGCTACTGATTCCACAACCAGCCTGCTGTTATAGCGGTGCTACTGATTCCCCATCCAGCCTGCTGTTGTAGCGGTGCTACTGATTCCACAACCAGCCTGCTGTTATAGCGGTGCTATTGATTCCACAACCAGCCTGCTGTTGTAGCGGTGCTACTGATTCCACAACCAGCCTGCTGTTATAGCGGTACTACTGATTCCACAACCAGACTGCTGTTATAGCGGTGCTACTGATTCCACAACCAGCCTGCGGTTATAGCGGTGCTACTGATTCCACAACCAGACTGCTGTTATAGCGGTACTACTGATTCCACAACCAGCCTGCTGTTATAGTGGTACTACTGATTCCACAACCAGACTGCTGTTATAGCGGTGCTACTGATTCCACAACCAGACTGCTGTTATAGCGGTGCTACTGATTCCACAACCAGCCTGCTGTTAGAGCGGTACTACTACTTCCACAACCAGACTGCTGTTATAGCGGTGCTACTGATTCCCCATCCAGCCTGCTGCTATAGCGGTGCTACTGATTCCACAACCAGCCTGCTGTTATAGCGGTACTACTGATTCTACAACCAGCCTGCTGTTATAGTGGTACTACTGATTCCACAACCAGCCTGCAGTTATAGCGGTGCTACTGATTCCACAACCAGCCTGCTGTTATAGCGGTACTACTGATTCCACAACCAGCCTGCTGTTATAGCGGTGCTACTGAATCCCCATCCAGCCTGCTGTTATAGCGGTGCTACTGATACCACAACCAGCCTGCTGTTATACCGGTGCTACTGATTCCACAACCAGCCTGCTGTTATAGCGGTACTACTAATTCCACAATCAGCCTGCTGTTATAGCGGTGCTACTGATTCCACAACCAGCCTGCTGTTATAGCGGTTCTACTGATTCCACAACCAGCCTGCTGTTATAGCGGTGCTACTGATTCCACAACCAGCCTGCTGTTATAGCAGTGCTACTGATTCCACAACCAGACTGCTGCTGTAGCGGTGCTACTGATTCCACAACCAGCCTGCGGTTATAGCGGTGCTACTGATTCCACAACCAGACTGCTGTTATAGCGGTACTACTGATTCCACAACCAGACTGCTGTTATAGTGGTACTACTGATTCCACAACCAGCCTGCTGTTATAGCGGTACTACTGATTCCACAACCAGCCTGCTGTTATAGCGGTGCTACTGAATCCCCATCCAGCCTGCTGTTATAGCGGTGCTATTGATTCCACAAGCAGCCTGCTGTTATAGCGGTGCTACTGATTCCACAACCAGCCTGCTGTTATAGCGGTACTACTGATTCCCCATCCAGCCTGCTGTTATAGCGGTGCTACTGATTTTACAACCAGACTGCTATTATAGCGGTGCTACTGATTCCACAACCAGCGTGTTGTTATAGCGGTGCTACTGATTCCACAACCAGCCTGCTGTTATAGCGGTTCTACTGATTCCACAACCAGCCTTTTGTTATAGCGGTGCTACTGATTCCCCATCCAGCCTGCTGTCATAGCGGTGCTACTGATTCCCCATCCAGCCTGCTGTTATAGCGGTGCTACTGATTCCACAACCAGCCTGCTGTTATAGCGGTGCTACTGATTCCACAACCAGCCTGCTGTTATAGCGTTGATACTGATTCTACAACCAGACTGCTGTTATAGCAGTGCTACTGATTCCACAACCAGCCTGCTGTTATAGCGGTGCTACTCATTCCACAACCAGCCTGCGGTTATAGCGGTGCTACTGATTCCACAACCAGACTGCTGTTATAGCGGTACTACTGATTCCACAACCAGACTGCTGTTATAGTGGTACTACTGATTCCACAACCAGCCTGCAGTTATAGCGGTGCTACTGATTCCACAACCAGCCTGCTGTTATAGCGGTACTACTGATTCCACAACCAGCCTGCTGTTATAGCGGTGCTACTGAATCCCCATCCAGCCTGCTGTTATAGCGGTGCTATTGATTCCACAAGCAGCCTGCTGTTATAGCGGTGCTACTGATTCCACAACCAGCCTGCTGTTATAGCGGTACTACTGATTCCCCATCCAGCCTGCTGTTATAGCGGTGCTACTGATTTTACAACCAGACTGCTATTATAGCGGTGCTACTGATTCCACAACCAGCGTGTTGTTATAGCGGTGCTACTGATTCCACAACCAGCCTGCTGTTATAGCGGTTCTACTGATTCCACAACCAGCCTTCTGTTATAGCGGTGCTACTGATTCCCCATCCAGCCTGCTGTCATAGCGGTGCTACTGATTCCACAACCAGCCTGCTGTTATAGCGGTGCTACTGATTCCACAACCAGCCTGCTGTTATAGCGGTGCTACTGATTCCCCATCCAGCCTGCTGTTATAGCGGTGCTACTGATTCCACAACCAGCCTGCTGTTATAGCGGTGCTACTGATTCCACAACCAGCCTGCTGTTATAGCGTTGATACTGATTCTACAACCAGACTGCTGTTATAGCAGTGCTACTGATTCCACAACCAGCCTGCTGTTATAGCGGTGCTACTGATTCCACAACCAGCCTGCTGTTATAGCGGTGCTACTGATTCCACATCCAGCCTGCTGTTATAGCGGTGCTACTAATTCCACAACCAGCCTGCTGTTATAGCGGTGCTACTGATTCCACAACCAGCCTGCTGTTATAGCGGTTTTACTGATTCCACAACCAGCCTGCTGTTATAGCGGTGCTACTGATTCCACAACCAGCCTGCTGTTATAGCGGTGCTACTGATTCTACAACCAGCCTGCTGTTATAGCGGTACTACTGATTGCACAATCAGCCTGCTGTTATAGCGGTGCTACTAATTCCACAACCAGCCTGCTGCTATAGCGGTACTACTGATTCCACAACCAGCCTGCTGTTATAGCGGTGCTACTGATTCCACAAGCAGCCTGCTGTTATAGAGGTGCTAATAATTATTAGGAAATTATATTACTGGTGTTTCTGGTGGTGCAATGCGCAACACAGCTCTGCCACATGCACATCATGCACACAAGCAGCTATGCTACATGACATGCGCATGTAACAAAACATAGCTCTGCTACACGACATGCGCATCACAGATACAGCTTTGGTACATGACATGCGCTTGACAGACATGACATGCACATGGTGCAAACACAGCTCTGCTACATTATATGAGCGTGACAGACACAGTTGTGCTGCATGGTATGCGCATGTGCAAACTCAGCTGTGCTACATGACATGCGTATCACAGCACAGACACAGCTCTGTTACATGACATGCGTGTCACAAACACAATTGTGACATGACATGTGCTTGTTACAAACACAGCTCTGCTACATGAAATACATCCATGCTGCCTATACACATAACACGCACAGCACATTAGACAAACAAGCACTCACAGCTCTACTACATTTATGCTGACTGCACACATGACACACACAGCTCTTGGATACAGTGATGAGCCCCTGGTCAGGTGATCCCTGACCACACGACGGTGACATCATTACAGGTCGTGGTAGTTTCTATTGGCTTATCCAGTATACAGTACTGTCAGACTTCAAAATTGCTCCTCTCACAGCAGTGACATCACCACAGGTCCTTTAGTCCGCCAGATCTTTGTGGTGGCGGTAGGTCGGGGTCTTCTGTCAGGACCACTCAGTTGTATCAGACATAATAATGGCTTAGTTGTATTCTCAGTGTGTTAGGATCAGCTATGACAGCACTAGGGGGCATAGCTATAATGCCACAGGAAGGTGGAGATATGACATTACCAGGGGGCGGAGCTATTGATGTCACCAGGGGGGATATATGACGTCGCCAGTGGCAGAGCTATGACGTCACCAGGGGCAGAGCATGAGAATCACTCACTCACATACTAATGGACAAGTAGTCATTAGTAGTTTGACTACTGATTCCACATCCAGACTGCTATTATAGTAGTGCTACTGATTTCATACCCAGACTGCTATTATAGTGGTGCTACTTGTTCCACAGCATGACTGGAGTAATATGGGGTGTTCCACACTACACATCTAGTTATAAGTAGGGGTACAGATCACACATCCAAACTGTAGTTATAGGGAAGCACCTGGCTATATAACCATACTAGAGACTATACAAATAACTGCTGTTCTAGAGGGCCTTCCAGACTTCATATCCAGACTTCCATTATTAGGTGTGCTACATTTCTATACTGCTTTTATAGTTGTGGGGCCAGAATGCACCCCCAGACTCTTGTCATACTAGGCACTATAGACTACACATCTAGGCTTCTGTTTTAGGTGAGAGTCCAGACCATGCTTTAAGACTATACTGTTGTAGAGGGCCACCTACTTTTCCATGGCCTTTTCATGCACCCAGGCCCTCCATGGTTGATCGAGAGAGACTCCAGCCTACTCACAGGTCCCTAGTTAAACATGCCACTTTTTTTTTATGCAGATTTGTACCTCTGTATGCTTTATATGAAATCAGAGGCATGCAGAATTACCATAAAGACCCAATAAACCTCAATGGGTCCTCTATCTACGTTGTATGTAGCCATAATATGGTCATGGGCCTTATAAGTTATTCCAGTTTTTTTTTACTCCTCTGACAAGACGGGCTCTTTAAATCAATATAGACTTTGGTAAATCCCTAATTAAATTTGAAGAATTGATTCTGACAACTTACATTTTTCATCTCTGAATGGGTGTTTCATTTGGGAACCCCCTTGACCTACTTTCTGCCACGTTTCTCTTTAAAACACAGAGTTAATACATCAAAAATTTGGATTTTAGTAAATAAACAGTTAACGTATCACTTTCGTACTGTGAATCGGTTCATAAAAGCCACATCTGGTAAAGAATGGTTTATGTTTTCAATAGTGTATCAAGTACTCAGCGTAACATAACCTTTGAACTCGAGAGACCTTGACACTCACCTCACATAGTTGTCACATTAAGCTACTACTTGTTACTGTGATGCTAGATTGCTATGGAAATTAGACCGGATTCCATGCCGTCCATGATGGATGTGGTTTCATTTATGAACAGGCAAAAAACAGAAGAATATTCAGTCGTTGTCAATGAAAAATCAACCTAAAATGAGTTGTTTTGTCGCAAAACTCATCCTGCAGTTCCATCTCAGGCAGATCTATAAATGATTAGAGTTATGGTATAACTAGATGAAGAGTTTGGCCACCCAAGGCCCTAAAAGCAGTTCCCCCCTTGGCCTATAAGAGGCTCTCGGAGGCTCCTTGTATGTACTGACCTCTTCTTCTGCTTGTGTAGTTTCATTTGACTCCCGCAACTTCTTGAGAATAAAAGCTGTAGGCTTATAGTCAGCGTATACATACCCACCCAAAGTAACAGGTACCAGGCTCCATTCTGCTCATTCTTGCCCATTATTTAGACTTCCCCTAACACTTGACACATTGGATCCCTTAGAGGCGCGGCCTATTTTGGACCTAAGGCCAAAACTTTTTTGGTGGGAATTTTTGTCTCCACTTTTCAAAGCCATAACTTTTTACTTTTCAGTTGACCTGGCGGTATGAGGGCTTGTTTTTTGTGTGGCGAACTAGTTTTGATTGGTATTATTTTGGGTACATGTCATGTATTGTATAACTTTTATGAAATTTCTTTTGCAGGCCAGGGAGAAAATAACGCATCCATTCTGTTATTTTTTTTCCTAAGGCTAGGTCCACTGATTTGCAGCGGAATGTCCAAAGCAAGCAAATCAGCAGCGGAAAGCCTCCAAACCCCCAGCATTTGATGCAGACTTTGAAGCGGCCCTATCTCAAAACTCACCCCCTCATTGAGAAGAATTGAATTCTGCAGCAGAAACGGTGATAAAATTGACATGCTGCAGAATTTAATTCCGCAACGCATTTTAATTTCTGCATGCGTTTTGTGTGGATTAGTTCTGCAGCTTGTGGACACGAGATTTTTAAAATCGTATCCACTCTGCTGCTACTGTAAATGCCGCAGAATTTTTGTGCAGAGGGTCTGCACGGAAATTGTGCTGTAAATCCGCCCCATTTGGACCCCCTCCCCCTACAGCATTAATTAAACAACATAAAGGATATGATACATTTTTGCTGTGGGTTAGTATGTTTGTGACAATACCAAAATCACACACATATATATATATAATTTTTTATTTTTTTTATTTTTTTTTTCTTTTATTTATTTATTTTTTTTTAGATTTTTACATTTTTGCACAATAAAAACCTCCTCTTTTGGAAAATATATATTTTTTAAATTGCTGCATTCAAAGTTCCATAACTTTATATTTTTCAATCGATGGAGCTTTTTTGAGGATTTTTATTTTTGCGAGAATAACTGTAGTTTTACTTATTACCATTGTGGGGTGCATATGGTTTATTTGCTCATTTTTATTGCACTTTTTTGGGAGGCAAAATGAATAAAAATAGCTCGTCGGCTCAGTTTTTTAGCTTTTATTATCTACAATGTTTGCCATGTGGGATAAAAAGTGCGTTCAATTCACTGTATGTATCATTATGGATGCGACTATACCAAACATGTTTTTTTTAGAGAGGAGGAAGTGCATAAAAAAGTTTTTTTATTACCTTTTTTTCCCACTATTTTTATATTACCTTTTTGCCTTGTTGCTTTTGCCTGTGATGCTTTGATTCCTATGATGATACATTGCAATACTTCTGTACTGCAATGCATTATCACTAATAATATAATACAGTGGGAGGCCGTTGGTCACATCCGGTTCCCGCTGTGGGCGGCACGGGTTCGGCTCCTTAGCCCGCACCATTCATAGGATGGAAGCATACTCCTTAGGGATGAAACTGCTTCCCAAGCAGCGGTAGATTTACTTCTAGTTGTTGATGACCAATGAAATCATTTCTGGCCACAAATCCAAAGTTTAAAGCTAATAATATATATTTTATATATGTATGTGATATAAAACACCACAAACTAAGGGGAACAAGAAGTGTGTAATATGGTGTTATTTGCCAAAGTGGAAAACAGCTTCAAAGAGCAACTCTGAAGTTTGTGCATTATAATGACATGCAATTGATTTTAATAGCAACTGTGTAATGCTCCCTTTCCCCTGTGGTGGCGCTGCAACACAACTGATGAGTTGCACATGGGTTCCCTTGCAGTTTACAACAGATAGCTGGGGATCTGAAGTGCATGATACTCTGACATCAACTTATTTTAGGGAGCCCTTCCAGCGAAGAGAACAGCCCCTTATTCTTCCACTTAGATGCTACTGAGATGATTGCCTCTAATTCTTAACATAGTGCTTAGTGATAGAAAATAGAGACTGGATAATAACTCTACAGCCCTTTCTTAGAACTAAGGGATAGTCTGAAGCTCGGATACTACTCACAGTGCACAGAGGGGGAGCACCAGCGAAGTCAGACCAAACATCAGTACTAGTAATCCAAACTATGCAGGCGATCCCACACAGAGCAGCATTAGGGGACCCATGTAATTAACAGATCATTAAGTCTGCCCTCCTCATCAATGAGAGAAGAGCTGTATTTAGGTTAGTTTTACTTTGAGAACTTCATCTGGCCAACAGGGTTATGATCTCTGACATCCCAGTATCAGTCCGGCGAATGTTCTGCATCGTTCTTCCAACAAATCATCACCTTAATTAATATTATCTAACAAGACAAGTCATAGACATAGAACTGGGTAAACCGTTGCTGCATGTTTACATGTCTGCATGACGTACTGTATAAACTGGGCCAATATAGATAGATAGATAGATATGAGATAGATAGATATGAGATAGATAGATAGATAGATAGATATGAGATAGATAGATATGAGATAGATAGATAGATAGATAGATAGATAGATAGATAGATAGATAGATAGATAGATAGATGAATAGATAGATAGATAGATAGATAGATAGATAGATATGAGATAGATAGATATGAGATAGATAGATAGATAGATAGGTAGGAGATAGATAGATAGATAGATAGATAGATAGATAGATAGATAGATATGAGATAGATAGATATGAGATAGATAGATAGATAGATAGATAGATAGATAGATAGATATGAGATAGATAGATAGATAGATAGATAGATAGGTAGGAGATAGATAGATAGATAGATAGATAGATAGATAGATAGATAGATAGATAGATAGATAGATATGAGATAGATAGATAGATAGATATGAGATAGATAAGAGATAGATAGATAGATAGATATGAGATAGATAGATAGATAGATAGATAGATAGGAGAAAGATAGATAGATAGATAGATAGATAAGAGATAGATAGATAGATAGATAGATATGAGATAGATAGATAGATAGAGAGATAGATAGATATGAGATAGATAGATAGATAGATAGATAGATAGATAGATAGATAGGAGATAGATAGATAGATAGATAGATAGTAGATAGATAGATAGATATTAGATAACTATTCTAATGTAGATACATGGATATATATAAAATAGTTGTTATGATATAGATAGATAGATATTTGTCCGTACACCACCCAGCCCGCACACTCCAATCCGCTAACACACTCAGACTAAATACCCCTCTAATTCACTAGAGCAGCACCCATCCTCTGGAGCGCTCTTCCCCAAGGCACCCGGACAATCCCCAATGCGCAGAATTTCAGACATGCCCTAAAAACACACCTCTTCAGGGAGGCATACCAAATCTCCTCACCTAGTCCCCTTGCCCTCACTATTGCTCCCAACACGTTCCACCCTGCTTAGATCTCTACCCCTATACCTCCTTACTGCTCCCACCCTGTTTGCTTCCTAATTATTGATTTACATATGTAATTCCTATACTTCCCATACTGTGTTCCGCCATGCCTCATCTCCCCCCCCCCCCCCTCCTGCATCACCTCCACCCTTTCTTTTTAAACTGATTGTATATAACATGTAATTTGTTGTATTGTCTGTGTTGTACCATGCTTGAAAGCACTGCAGAATAAGTTGGCGCTATACAAATAAAGATTATTATCATCTATCTATCTAATATCTATCTATCTATCATCTATCTATTTCATATCTATCTATCTAATATCTATCTATCTATCTATCATCTATCTATTTCATATCTATCTGTCTAATATCTATCTATCTAATATTTATCTATTTCATATCTATCTATCTCCTATCTATCTATCCCATATCTATCTATCTATCTATCTATCTATCTATCTATCTATCTATCTATCTATCTATCTATCTATCCCATATCTATCTATCTATCTATCTCCTATCTATCTATCTATCTATCTCATATCTATCTATCTATCTATCTATCTCATATCTATCTAATATCTATCTATCTAACTATCTATCTATCACATATCTATCTATCTCCTATCTATCTTCTATCTATCTATCAATCTATCTATCTATCAATCTATCTATCTCATATCTATCTATCTATCTCATATCTATCTATCTATCTATCTCATATCTATCTATCTATCTATCTATCTATCTATCTATCCAATATCTATCTATCTATCTATCTATCTATCTATCCAATATCTATCTATCTATCTATCTATCTATCTATCTATCCAATATCTATCTATCTATCTATCTATCTATCTCATATCTATCTATCCATCTCATATCTATTTATCTATCTATTTATCTATCTATTTATCTATCTGCCAGGATTAGCCTTTAGAAAGGCTCTCAGATGCTACTTGTGTGTAGTGACCTCCTTCTCCCCTTGTGTGGAGTTTGTTGACTCGACGCCTCTACAACTCAATCAAAGAGATTACACCCATATGCACCTTATATGGGATAGATATAAGATTCATAGATACTTGTTCTACAACTTCTCTTACCCCTACAGATGCTAATAATCTAAGTGTTGTTAGCATTAGTATGTGCTACTACTAATAGCATTAATGTTGCAATATTAACCTTTCAGATAGATAGACGAGAGACACACGATACTAGTACTTCTTCCACAACTCCTCCTTCTGTGGCTACTAACACTACCAATACTTCAGGTATTACTACTGCTGCTACTGTTTCCCTTCCTCAATTACATACATTGGTTTAGAGCTGTATTTAGCATTGTCTGTGGAAGGCCGGTAACATAAGACGAATAAGAAGCCTTCTTTGCACATCATATATTTTTAATGCCTTTTTGCTTTGTTTTACATTTTCCGTTCCTGGCTTTTTCATCAGTAAATCTCCATTCTGTATTGTAAACCACAATCATAGATATTTGTTCTGTAGAGAAGAGGCTACAAACACAATGATTTATACGTACTTGACAAACGCCAAAATAAAACAATGATCATAAAACAGATCAGCGTTAATACATCTGAATGGAACATTCCCATCGACTTACAAAGCTCTGCGTACGTCCGCCTACATCAAATACACTGAATGGATTTTTATTAAATGATAATAGCCGCCTTCTACGAGGACTCCTCCACTAATGAATATGTTGTTTGCCAAATGTTAGTGGACTTTTGAATTTAAAGCCTTCAACCTTTGCCTGCGGAGTGCACAGGTTTTAAGCAAAAAGGACTTATTAAAGACTATTGTGTGGTAAAATCCTTGGCAAGCTTTCCTTCTCACCCATGACCAATGGGTATTTTTTCTTATGACTGCTACTTTTGTGCACAAAAGTAGGTCTTTTTCTAACTGATTAGTACTTTTCATCTGTGATTGCCAGGTTCCCATAACAAAGAGTCTGTAAGGAAGAATGATTCTGCATTGTAATGGGAATTAGAGAGAGTCCCCTTTAGAGTTTTTCAGTGGAACATAAAGGAACAGCGGATAACAATAAAAAAAAAAGAAAAAATATCTCAGATATTTATAAATTCAGCAAAATGTTTAATTTATTTGACTACCATTATGTAAACCTTAAAAAAATCCAAATATATATGTTTTTTTTTTTAATTTCATGTATTTATTTTTATTTTTGCCCTTTTTTTTAATGTAAATCGCTCTTAACACTCGCTGGATAATTACCAAATGTAAAGGAAGCATTGGTTTAAAATGCTGGTGTCAACTCATCATTGCACCCTTTCTTAACTCTCCATTCGTGGTTTGAGAAGTGTCATTGTAAAAGAGAGAGGAGGAGATGGTCTTTGTTTGGGGTAGAAAGAACAAGCCTCAAAGCTGTCATGTCCATGATGAAACTCTCCATTACAACAACTCAACAGACAGCGGACACACAATTATTTTGAAGTGTAAGAATGTTGACTGGCAATTGATAATTGACCATAAATAATTAGAGGGTATCCAGTTCTTAGCATTCTCAGTGGTATTTATAGCAAAAAATATATATAAAGGGACACATTTAGTTGCATTTGATGCTTGGTCTAAAGTTAGTTTATTTTACTTGTTTTTACCTTTTTATAGTTTTTTTTTGCAAAAACATTTAAGTTGGAACTTACCAATCCGGGGACGCCACTCTTTTGGGCAGTTTTTATTTCCTTCTCCGGTATAAAATGTGACAGATTTAGCAAATGTTGCACAATTTTGATAATTTTGGCAAAAGAAAAAATTTTGGTATCGTGTAACCAGTAAAAGAAAAATGCTGTAATGCAGTGATGTAATAAAATGTTTTCTTACTGACAGCAATAAGAGGTGATACATTTGTTGCATCTTTCAATACATTTATAGATCTGGAGTCACTTTGTACGCCCCCCCCCCCCCCCTCCCCAGTTACTGGAGCGGGATTGTGACAAATTTTACAACTTTTTAAAAAAAAATTCAGAATTCTTACATTTGTCTAAAAGCCGCACTCCACTCAAACAATGGCCAGTTTTCTAAGACACTTTTTGAAAAGTATAGAGACGTGTAACAGTTGATCTTTTTGTGGTTAATGAATAGTCAATTTGTTTACATTTATTTGCCCAAAAAATAATACATCTGATGCTGTACCAGTAAGAAAACGTGTCCCCGTGTTGTTTGCAGTCTTTCAGCTGGTATTCTCTTCCCTTTCCAGTCTGTATATGACAAATTTATAGAATGTTACACAATGCTGATAAATATGGCAAAAATAAAAAAAGTTTGGCACCATGATAGCGAGTAGGATAAAATGCAATAATAGTTGAAAATTTTTTGGCATCTTTCAACACGTCTACAGATCTGGAGTCACTTTGTACATCCCCCCCGTTACTGGAGCAGGATTGTGACACATTTTACAACTTTTAAAAAAAAAAAAATCACAATTTTTTTTTTAATCTGTCTAAAATCCGAACTCCACTCAAAGCCCGCCCCCTTTTCTAAGATACTTTTTAAAATTGGAGCGAGAGGCCTAACATCTGATCTTTTTGGCACAGATCAAAAGTCCATTTGCCTAAATGTATTTCTGAGAAAAAAAAAATCTGATGCCACAACAGTAAACAAAATGTGTCCCAGTGGTCTTTGTAGCCTTTTTTGATGGCATTTTCTTCTATTCTTCAGTCTGCAATGCAAAAAAAAAAATTACCAAATGTTACACAATGTTCAAAAAAATTGGCAAAAAGAAAAGAGTTTGTTACCATGTTAACCAATAGAATAAAAATGTGATAATGCAATGATGTCATAAAATGTTTTTATGCTGACAGCAATAAAAGTTGATACATTTGTTGTTTCTAGTAACATGTGTTCAGATCTGGGGTCACTTCATATGCAACCAAAATACTGGACTGAGATTGGGACAAATTTAGCAATTTTTAAAAAAATGTCACAATTCTTAAATTTGTCTAAAAAAACGCACTCCGCTCAAACTCCGCTACATCTTCTAAGACACTTTTTGAGAAGCGGAGCGAGAAGCGTACCATCACATCTTTTTGGCGTAAATCAATAGTCAATTTATCTAAATTTATTTGTGGCAAAAAAAAAACCTTCTGATGCCACCCAGTACTAAATGCACCCGAGTGGTTTTTGCAGTTGGCATTTTTTTCCCCGTGTTTCTTTTTATGGCAAAGAGCGCTGCATACAGACGTTAGCTATAGGACGATAGGAAGTTATGAAATGCACTACAACCAGTGGGGTGGGGGGAGGTTCGATTTTTTTTCCTTACATCAGTGGTGTTTTTTGCATTAAAAACACCACCACTAAAAGCTTGTAAAAAAAACAAATTAAATTTATGGTATTTTTCCCTGACCTTTCACACGTGGGAAATATTTCTGCAAGACGTACCTTAAAATACAGAAAATTCTGCACTAAAATTCACATATATACATGTGGGGTATGGAATGGAAATCAACAGCATCTGCGTGTGAAAGGTCCCTTACAAGATTCAAAAAAATGCTACAAAAAAACAGAGAAAGCCTCAATTTTTTAAAATTTGTAATTTTATATATTTTTTTCATTTGTTGATTTTTTTTACACTTTTTAATATATTTTTTTCGCATGCGCAGACAGTTTTTGGTTCATTTTATTTATTGCTTGATTGATTTTTTTTGCTGTTTACATATGTTGTTATATATCGGTTGCTTCATGTTTCAGGACATTTTTATACCTTTATGGATTTGCTTTATGCTTCGGGTATACGTGAAGCGTCGTGGCACCTTGGTTTATAGGACCACAATGTACATGTTGACAGTTTAATCATATTTGCAGTCATAGTTACAGCGATAACACAGATTGTACAAGAGGACGGAGCTAATCAAAGTCAGGGAACATGAGAGGAGCAGAATTACAATGTAGGCCGTAATTGCCTTGTCTTATAACCCAGCATAGATTTTGCACAGAAACCATTAATAGGGAGTCAGGGACGAGTCTTTAAACTGGTGAAAATAAAAATGGGAAAAAAAAATATTTTTAAAAATTGCTTTCTGTGAATCAAATTACCGATGTGCAAATATGCAGATTTTACATTTCATATGCAGTTAATATTTAAAATATGAAGTCATACATAAATGCAGCGCTCTGCACCCAGTCCGTCAAATATTTTATGCATTTGTTTTGAACAGCTTGTGACTCAAGAACATTCGGGGATATGTTCTAGCTGAATATATAATGAAGCTCAATAAATCTAATATTTCCATTATTAGGTGTTCGGAGTCTGTATACTGCAGGTGAGTGAGCGCTTTACAATAGTCTGATACCCAACGTATATGGATTTTTTTAGGGATGAATTTTAAACAATAATAGATAGATAGAAAAATAGATAGATATGAGATAGATGATAGATATGAGATAGATAGATAGATAGATAGATAGATAGATATGAGATAGATAGACATTGGATAGATAGATAGATAGATAGATAGATAGATAGATAGATAGATAGATAGATAGATAGATAGCAGATAGATAGATAGATAGATAGGAGATAGATAGATAGATAGATAGCAGATAGATAGATAGATAGATAGATAGGAGATAGATAGAAAGATAGATAGATAGATAGGAGATAGATAGATAGATAGATAGATAGATAGGAAATAGAAAGATAGATAGATAGATAGATAGATAGATAGATAGATAGATAGATAGATATGAGATAGATAGATTGATATGAGACAGATAGATAGATAGATAGATAGATAGATAGATAGATAGATAGATAGATAGATAGATAGATAGATATGAGATAGACAGGAGATAGATAGATATGAGACTGATAGATAGATAGGTAGATAGATAGATAGATAGATAGATAGATAGATAGATAGATAGATAGATAGATAGATATGAGATAGATAGATAGATAGATATAAGATAGATAGATAGATAGATAGAAGATAGATAAATAGATAGATATGAGATAGAGATAGATATTAGATAGATACATAAATAGATATGAGAGCGATAGATAGATATGAGATAGATAGATAGATATGAGATAGATAGATAGATAGATAGATATGAGATAGATAGATAGATATGAGATAGATAGATAGATATGAGATAGATAAATAGATATATATGAGATAAACAGATAGATAGATAGATAGATAGGAGACAGAGAGATAGAGAGATAGATACATATGAGATAGATAGATAGATAGATACATATGAGATAGATAGATAGATAGATAGAGAGATAGATAGATAGATAGTAGAGATGAGCGAGCATACTCGCTAAGGACAATTACTCGATCGAGCATTGTCCTTAGCGAGTACCTGCCCACTCGGAAGAAAAGGTTCGGCTGTCGGCGCGGGTGAGAGGTGAGTTGCGGCAGTGAGCAGGGAGGAGCAGGGCAGAGAGAGATCTCCCCTCCGTTCCTCCCCGCTCTCCCCAGCTGCTCCCCGCCCGCCGTTGGCAGCCGAACCTTTTCTTCCGAGCAGGCAGGTACTCGCTAAGGGCAATGCTCGATCAAGTAATTGCCCTTAGCGAGTATGCTCGCTCATCTCTAATAGATAGATAGATGTGAGATAGAGGGGTTGTCATGTTGTAAACTATTCATAGCCTATCGCATAAGTCATCAGCCCCCTGTCAATCAGCTGTTTGTCAGACATGCATGCTTGTGCACTGATTTCTGCAGAAAGCTCCATTATTACTATAGCGGCCAAACTTGGTTTTGCAGGCCAACTTCCAAGTCATTTCAATTACAACTTGTCCTGCAATACCAAGTCTAGCCACTACAATGAAAATGGAGCTGTCTGCTTCCTGCAGAATTTAGTTCAGTACACAATTAAAAAACAAATTGGGTTATTTATATAGCACCAATTTATTCCGCAGTCGTTTCAGGTAATTTATTTATTACCTGCAATCAAGCTGGGTACTTATCTTACCGACCTTGGAAAGATGGAAGGCTGAGTCAACCTTAAGCCGACTACTTGAACGTTGCAGGGATTGAACCTTGGAAAGATTGAAGGCTGAGTCAACCTTAAGCTGACTACTTGAACGGTGCAGGGATTGAACTCACAACCTTAAGGTTATGAGCGAGAGCTTAGGATTGCATTTCTGCTGTCTTAACGCTCTGCACCACACAAGGCTTGTATACCGGTATGTATAGCTGTATGTAGTTGTGTATGGTTTAATATTTTAAATTTCCATGATTTTGGCGTATAGAGGTCCTGGAATAGGTCTGGCTTGGTGGCATCAGACCTGGGTTCTCAGGGAGATGACCTCACATCGATTAGAATTGTGCAGCATTCTGCTGGTACAAGTCCTGGGAGCAGAACTTTCAAATCATCGGTTGCTGGAGGGGTAGAGTTCAAATGACCCTCCAGGCCTGGACAAACAAAGATGGCCATGCCAGTTTCTCTGACTACCTGACACACACTGTGCATCATTATGCACTGGTAGCCTAAGACACAGCATGCTGCGACTGGCCTGTGCTGTTCACATGGTCAGCGCTGACCAATTAAAGCAGCGTGTAGAGTCTTACACTAATTTTATACACTATTTCAGTGTGCATCAGGTAATCAGAGAAACTGGTATGGCCATCTTTGTTTGTCCAGGCTTGGAGGATCGCTTTAAGAGTCATGACCATATCATGAGACTTTAGCAACCTGCAAATAAACTTTAAACTGGATTCGACACAGCAGACGGAACAATCTCCAATGCTAATATCATCGTGTACTTGTGGTCAAGCACTAGGCTTCCATACTCGGATGGCAGGCTCTTGGTAGGGTGGCTTGAATCTGGACAGAGTCTTCTTCGTTGTTGTCTGGTTAGGATCTGGTTACTGGTTCCCACTCTGGTGGCCAGGCTTGGTATTACAAGCCATTCTCTTCAGGGTAAAGTTTGCCTGTAATAAGAAGTGTGGCCACTGCAGTGCGAATGGCGCTGTCTGCTTCCTACAGAAATCAGCTCACTGCATGAACACACTAACCTGATGAACAGCTGATCAGTGTGGTTTTCCCCACTAATCTGCGGATAGGCCATCAATAGTGTACAACTGGGCAATCTCTTAAAATAAAGTTCACATCTTAAACCGCAATAAATAGACACATTAAGTGGGTTTATTAAGTGGTAGAGTAATAAGCTTCCACAATGCAGGTCATATAACATTTCAGTCCCTTTCCTTCCTGTTATATCCCATCTCCTCCCTCATCCTCACTAATATCCATATGCATTCAAGCCCTGATTCCTGTGAGGAAACTAATTGTCCCTTTCCTGGAGAAAATTCTACTTTCATGAGAAACCAGATAGGGCTTGTCCCTGTTCTATCCCTACAGCTCCAGCTCTGGCGGTGTAACCGAAACCACAAACAGGCCCTCTTTCATCCTGTCCTGAGTATTTCCCAGTAGAAATAGTTGTATTAACGACAATGTTCTTCATGTGTTACAATATGAGTGGAAACATAATGGCTTGAGTACAATAGTCTTATGTAAGAAGACAAGAAGTGGGAACACGACCTTATATAACAATACTATACAATATAACATATATGAACAAAACCAGAATGGGCTATTATAAAGCTTTACAGTCACCACAGCCTCGGACGTGTCATAATGAACCTGGGCTGTAAGATAATGGAACAGAATCACAGTTATGTCATTGCTCAAGCTGTGTGTTCTATCTTTTGTCCATCGAGGTACTTCAACAGTCATCGTTAAAGAACATTTCCACCCAAAATGAGAAGAAAATTGGAATGAAATAAACAAGTTCTTCAAAAATCCTCTTCTGTCAACCTTAAAAAAAACATTTCAGCCATTACTTAAAGGAGTGACCGTTTTTGACAATCCCAAACATACTATGGGTCTTTCAATGATGGGCTCATTGCAGGGGATTCTAGTGTCAGGACTGGAGATGAGTGAACCGAACCTGTAGAGAATGCATTTGGGACGAACTTTGCCTAAAATTTGGTTTGGCAAAAACCCGAACTTCAGGCAGTTTGCTTCTGCTGAACCATAAGTTCATAGAACTCCTAAAATTTGGGGCTTCTTCAATGGATGTAGAAGAAAGAATGAGCTTGATGGTTCAGTGGTTAGCACTATTGCCTTGCAGTGCTGAGGTCCTAGATCCAAATCATACAAAGAGCAACATCTGCATGGAACTATAAAACCATGTAGATGCTGTTTTTGGCCAGATTTGAACCTAAGACTTCATCACTGCCAGGCAAAAGGGCTGACAACTGAACCCTCATGCTTCTGTGGATTCCAAGAAGCAGAAACACATAAAGAACGTATTAAAGGGGTTGTCCCGCGCCGAAACAGGTTTTTTGTTTTTTTTAACCCCCCCCCCCCCCCCCCCCCGTTCGGCGCGAGACAACCCCGATGCAGAGGTTAAAAAAACAAACCGGAGAGTGCTTACCTGAATCCCGGCGGTCCAGCGTCTTCATACTCACCTGCTGAAGATGGCCGCCGGGGTCTGCTCCCTCCGTGGACCGCAGCTCTTCTGTGCCGTCCATTGCCGATTCCAGCCTCCTGATTGGCTGGAATCGGCACGTGACGGGGCGGAGCTACACGGAGCCGGCATCCTGCACGAGCGATCCCATTCATAAAAGAAGAAGACCCGGACTGCGCAAGCGCGGCTAATTTGGCCATCGGAGGCCGAAAATTAGTCGGCACCATGGAGACGAGGACGCCAGCAACGGAGCAGGTAAGTATAAAACTTTTGATAACTTCTGTATGGCTCATAATTAATGCACAATGTACATTACAAAGTGCATTAATATGGCCATACAGAAGTGAATACCCCCACTTGCTGCCGCGGGACAACCCCTTTAACTCCTTGCAGATGTTGTCCTTGGTCAGATTTATACCTAGGGCTCCAGCCCTGCAAGGCAACGGTGCTAACCACTAAACCACCAGACAGGGTTTAGTTTGCTCATCTCTAGTTAGAACCTATGTCTTAAATGACTGTTAACAACAACAACAGTTAGAACCTACACGATCACATTACTTCCTGGGCAAGTCTAGTTAATTATCATCTATTGGGAATGATTAAGTATTGTGTGACAACCATTCAGATCAGGTTGGATCCTTAAGTAGGGGGGCGGCTTTTTGTTTTTGCGATTGGAAGACCGGCCAATTGCTAAGATGAAGACCTGAGAGCACTAGGAAATGTGATTACTTCTTATTGCTGGTATCATCACGTTGTGTCCTAAGTAGGGAAGTTGTTCTTCGTCTGACCACGGAGACCCTCACTGATGTCCAGAATGAAGAATCAAAGCACTGTGCTGCTTTAGACATTTTTTGAAGGTCACACAGTCAGCCTAGGTTAGTCAATGGCCAACCATAAAGCCTTTGTAGAAAGGTAAGCAAAGTGAAAAAGAGAATAAGGATCTATTTATATGGAGTGATTTGTTTTGGTAGACAAGTGCCAATCAATGACATTGGCACTCATCTACCTGGCCTTTACAGGGGCCAATTCAGACTGTATGTGGAACAAATAATCGTTTGTATCTCCTAAAGAATAAGTTCTATTAGCAACACATTCCCCATTTACCAAGGTAGACATTCAGCCAACAACAATGATTTTCTCCACCGCACAAAACATGATCAGCTGCCGAATGAGGATTTATTCATTCATTGGCTGACTGGGTGCAGCTTCACTTGGGCCAACAATTCGGCAAATAAGCATTCTTATAATAATGCTTGCCCAATTTTCAGACCGTGTAAAAGGGCCTTCAGAGGCACAGGGTTTTTGTAACATCTCTTCCATTTTATTCTAGCATTCATCAGGATTACAATGATTGGACCCCCACTAGGAACATCGCTATAGGATAAGCAGTGGTAGCAGTGATCTTAAGGCCTCGTTCACACAAGCGCTGTTTTAGCGCATTAGAGGCACGTGAGAAGATCGCTTCTGTTAGAACCAATGGTTTCCAATAGAACCGTTCAGATGAAGGAAATTCAGATGCACTAAATCCTCGCACCAATCAAAGATAGAACATGCGACTGCAATCCTCGCATCTAAGGTCCGTGGTGCGAGAAAAGTTAGGACCTGACTAGAGATGAGCGAGCACCAAAATGCTCGGGTGCTCGTTACTCGGGACGAAATTTTCGCAATGCTCGAGGGTTCGTTTCGAGTAACGAACCCCATTGAAGTCAATGGGCGACCCGAGCATTTTTGTATATCGCCGATGCTCGCTAAGGTTTTCGTTTGTGAAAATCTGGGCAATTCAACAAAGTGATGGGAACGACACAGCAACAGATAGGGCAGGCGAGGGGCTACATGGTGGGCTGCATCTCAAGTTCCCAGGTCCCACTATTAAGCCACAATAGCGGCAAGAGTGGCCCCCCCTCCCCCACTGTCAGCGTAAAGATCGTTCTCCTCTGCCATAGCTCTAACAGCTGTGGCAGAGAAGAACGATGTTTGCCCATTGAATTCAATGGAGCCAGCAATACAGCAGGTTCCACTGAAAGCAATGGGCTGCCGGCGATCGCAGAATGAATGGTCGGGAAGGGGTTAAATATATAAGCCCTTCCCTGCAATTCATCCAGAAATGTGTTACAATAAAAATATATACCGGCGTATAAGGCGACGGGGCGTATAAGATGACCCCCCAACTGTCACCTTATACGCCGGGAATACAGCGGAGCAAAGAATAAAAATCATTACTCACTTCTTCTGACGTTCTGCGCCGCTGCTGCAGGCTGTCGCTCCCTCCTGGTCCATGGCAGAGTATTGCTTTCTGGACGCAGGGCTTGAAATCCCCGCCTCCAAAAAACACAGCCAATCACAGCCATTCAATTACATCATTGTCATTGGCTGTGATTGGCTGAAGGCACGTGTGTTTCTGGAGGCGGGGATTTAAAGCCCTTCGTAGAGAAATCAATGCTCTGCCGGGAACCAGGAGGGAGCAACAGCCTGCAGGAGCGCCACAGAACGTCAGAAGAAGTAAGTAATGATTTTTATTCTTTGCTCCACTGTATTGCCGGCGTATAAGGTGAAAGTTGGGGGGTCGTCTTATACGCCCCGTCGCCTTATACGCCGGTATATATTTTTATTGTAGCACATTTCTGGATGAATTGCAGGGAAGGGCTTATATATTTAAGCCCTTCCCAACAATTCATCCCCGCGCACGCCGGCAGCCCATTGCTTTCAGTGGAACCTGCTATATTGCTGGCTCCATTGAATTCAATGGGCAAACATCGTTCTTCTCTGCCACAGCTGTTACAGCTGTGTCAGAGAAGAAGGATTTGTCTTCTATATGTTCTCAATGGGGTCGGCGCTGCTGCCGCCGGCCCCATTGAGCGCATATAGAGAAGATTTATGGCCTTAAGAAGGACCGTTGGGGTTCTTGAAACCTAAAATACTCCTAACGCTCTCCCTATAGCAGCTCCACCAAGATACCACTTTCCCTGAACTAATCTCAGAATGCATCTGTGGCGAGCCGCGGGAGGGGCAGATTTCAATACTCGGGTGACACCTAATCTCGCCAGCCACTCACTGCAGGGGGGTGGTATAGGGCTTGAACATTGCAGGGGGAAGTTGTAATGCCTTCCCTGTCTTTCTATTGGCCAGAAAAGCGCGCAAATTTCTCAGGGAAGAAAGTGAAAGTAACTCGGACATCACGTGGTGCTCGTTACGAGTAACGAGTATCTCGAACACCCTAATACTCGAACGAGTATCAAGCTCAGACGAGTATGCTCGCTCATCTCTAGACCTGACCTATCTTTGGTGCGTGCTTTCCATAGACTACTATGGAAGTTTGAAAACACGCACCTCCAATCGTGTGATCGGGCAATTTCCCTACTAATTAAAATAGCTGGAAATCACCCGTTTGCGCGATCTTTAGTGTCGTATAGCCACGATCTTTTCATGTGCCAATACTGCGCCAAAACAGTGCCCGTCTGAATAAGACCGGAGGCGAGTCATTCACATAGATGAAAGAAGACATCAGTATTATAAATGGCACTTGGTAAGCTGAGGCCTTTTACAGATTTTACATTAGCACCAAGAAGCTTCAGCTTTCGCTCCTGACCCCATGATTGGACTTCGATGGCATATCCTAGAGATACAAAACCTTTAGGCATTTCTAGATCTTCATTTCGAACCCCATTCACAGCTCAGATGGTCTTTGATACTTGCTCCTTGCTATTGACTATCATAGACCTAGAACTTTGTGGGCATTTTTTTCTGTCTCGGTTTGTTTTTCCACCCTGTTTATACAACGCCTGCAATGTCCTTAAAGGACATTTACTCATTAGAACAAAACCGAGCGGACACTCTGGATTATAAACAATCAGTCGTGGACAATGTAATCAGTTGATTTGGAATTGCTTGTTCAACATACGCTGATAACACTACATCGTACCACCTTTTCTATTGAGGAAGGAAATAAATCATCGGCTAAGTAATGAAAGGATGGAGGAGCACCTGGAAGTTTCATTCACCCGGCAAAGCCTTCAGTTAAATATTAAACACTGTTTTTGTGAACTAGATATGAAGTTAGTGACACAATAATGTACACAAGATCCTTCCATTGACCTCATCATTGTCACTACTCCAATCCACATACTCCTCTACGTCCCATAGTGTAGACGTACATCATGAGAAGAAGGTTGAGGCAAAATATTATATATTTACAATGTGAAGATGGTGCAGACCTGTGCCATCTGCAGCAGGAGCCAACTGTGACTGAGAACCAGGGTCCGGTTGCAATGACAAGAATCGGTGAGAAGAATCCCTGATATTTATCCCCTTACAGGCTGCAAACAACGTTCATCACGGCATGTGTGAGGTTAAAAAACGGAGCGTGCTCCCTCTGTAACATCATCAGCCCTGGTAAAACCAGTCAATGGGGTCCGGGTTTGCCGTAGCTTGCCATAGACATGGGACTGATAATACATTGCAGGGAAAGAAGTAGTGCAGTATTGGGTAAGGATTTAGAGATGAGCGAACGTGCTCGTTAAGAGCAATTACTCGCATTGTTTTTTCGAGTAACTGCCTATTTAGGCGAAAAGATTTGGGGGCCCTGGGCGTGAGCAGGGGGTTGTGGTGGGGAGTGGGGGGGGGGGGGGGGGGGGAGAGCTCACCCATCTTTCCCCCTGCTACCCCCTGGGTACAGAGCGACCCAGATATAGAATACTTTAAACAAAGGATTAGGAAAATTGGTACCTCCAGTGGCTGTGCAGCGGCACAACACCGTAAAAGCGCAAATATGCTTCAGAAACAGCCAGTACCCATGGAAAAAAAGGGAGTCCAAGCAGGGATAACCAAAAGAGAAAGATGATCCAGGCATGCTGTAGAGGAAGACCAGTCAATCAGTAGATCAATAACAATTAAAGTTAGGCAACGCGTTTCTTTGCCCGCACCGGCACCTTCATCTGGCCAGAAACACATTGCCTAACTTCAATCAAGTGTTGCTGATCTACTGATTGACTGGCCTTCCTCTTTGGTGCACTTGGATCATTTTACTCTTCTAGTTGTCCAAAAGTGGACACGCCAAATAAAGACAAAAATACAATGTTACCTTGGCAATATGTAATATGTTCCTAGAATGATAGGGCTCAGCATCATTGTGAAACAAATTCCCTGAACTCTGACTCACTGCATACGTGCAATCAGCGGTCTGGAACAGTCGCTATGGCCATATAACAGAGACGTAATAGAGATTGACAGCATGAAAGCAACACAAAGACAAACAGATAAAGGAAGATCTTCACAGCTAATGCCATGTCTTTGTCTGCCTTGGCTTGCAGGGCCATTCAACAGGTACAATGCAGTGTTCAACATGCCCTGAATTTAAGCAGCCTCGGACCTCTTGACCTGATGGTCAAATATACTGACTGACAGATGTCCATCAAGCCATGGGAAGTCACAAATTAATTGTAAACTAAAGGCCCAACATCTCTGTATGCAGAAGATACGGCTCTGTTTATCACACAGCTGTCAGTAAATACAAAAGAATATGTGTATTCAGTCATTACATCTCGATGGGACCTTTTATAGCTTCCACCAATGTTCACCCTTCTTACCAGCGAAGGATAAGAAAACAAGACACAATATGTGGCCTTCGATGACTGTGCCAAAATGTAAACTCGTTTATGTAGTGGCATATAACTACATTGTTATTAGTTTTTGATATCATGGCCGGTGAAAGACTAGCCGGGCCAGGATTTCACTGCCAACCGTCTAGGATTTTCTCATGTAACAGTGTGAAGAGTATACCAAGAATGGTGTGATTGAGGAACACATCCAGTGAAGGGGGATCTTGTGCATGGACACAACGTAACACCAAAAGGGGTCAGAATACAAAGTCAGGGACCTTCTGATGAAAGGAGCTGCACAGTCAGAAGCAGCCAAGGACAACACTGGTGCTCCAACTAATGTGTCCTAACGCACAACTTACTGTACTTTTGTAGCTGGAACAGTGCAGTGTCTAGCTGAGCAGGATCGGCATCGGCTGGTGGAAAGTACAGTCCTCGGGCCCTAGGATCCAGGAAAAGGGGCTTTCTTGAAGCTGGTTCACAGGACTTCTTCAGAAGGCTGTTTTGATCAACCTCCTCCACCCGGTTACTACTTCTCAACACCAGATACACACTGGCGATTTGTGATGCCGCTCTTGACTAATACACATTCTGGTTATCATACTGGTCAGTGGGCACATCAAAATGTACAGAGTCAGAGTCGATGGTTGCAATTAAAACTGGAACCGTTTAGTCAACATGGTTGCTTCTCTTCCTCATTGAGTGCTGCGGAACAACCTGCTGCACTCTCAAAGGCTCCTCGGTCTCTCACCAGGGCAATGGGGGAAGTAGGCGCATTGTGCCAGGCACAGTTTTTTCTACGCAGCACATGTATGGACAAGTTACAACACACTAGAATTATAAGAGACCTTTCACATGGGATGGAATAGGCCGCACAATGCACTGCAAGCCATGCTAAACTCCAGATCAAAATCCACATACTACCTGTGGATATGGATGCAGAATAGAAAATGGCTTAAAACCTGCCGGCAATTCCACATCAAAATCCGCTAGGGTGGCTCAGTTGTTAGCACCGCTGCCTTGCAATGCTGGAGTTCTGTTCAAAGGCAATATCTGTATGGAGTTTTTCAAAGTTCCTGCATATGTTGTCCTTGATGGGATTTGAACCTAGAACCCAACAGTATGCTGGAACTACACTATTGATGACCTATCTTCAGGATAGGTCATCAATAGAGTTGGGCGAACGTACTCTTCTGAGCTTGATGCTCGTTCGAGCATTAGCATACTCGATGGTGCTCACCACTTGAGCGAGCATCACACCGTGTTCGACCCCTCCCCAGTTTTGGCCCCTTCCCGCTGTGACGCTGCGCACGTCAACGGTAGTTTGTGGCTGGCTTGGTGGAGGAGAGAGAGAGAGAGAAAAGAGAGAGAGAACACGAACACAGGAAACAAAAAAAAAAAGCTCAGCAACCGGCGGGTCCCATACAAAAATGCTGGAGTCTCCCATTGAAGTCAATGGGGTTCGTTACTCGAGTAGAGCTCTCGAATTTTACGAAAAGCTCGACTCGAATAACGTGGACCCGAGCATTTGGGTGCTTGCTCATCTCTAGTCATCAATAGTTTATCGGAATCCCTGCGGCTGATCAGCTGATTGAAGAGGTCATGATGCTTGGATGAGCGCTATGGTCTTTTCTCAGGCATGTGACATCTTTGGTCACATGGCCTGAGAGCAGTTCAACCCTTTTTAAGTGAATGGGAGTGAGCTGCAATATAAGGTAGAGCTGATACACAATATACAGTACTGTGTCTGGTATTGACTGAAGTGACAGCGGAGCTCAGCTGAGCACTGCTGTCACTTCAATTTGTTCACTGGAGGGAATGACAAGCAACAGACACCCAATCAAGTGTTGATGACCTATTCTGATGATAGCTCATCAATAGTTTCATCCCAGATATAGGGTTGCCACCTGGCCAATTAATCAGCGGTCCAGCCGGTAGTCCATCCAGAAAGCCAGTGCCAGTATTTATGTTTTACTGGCTCTATTAGAGGCCTGTAAAAAATAATTACATGCATTGAGCAGCCCTGGCCAGGCAGCAACCGGACCAACCATCGTGTTTACTTCACTGAAGTTTCGCTCCGGCGTTGCCCACTGTATTCACAAAGGTCCTTGGACTTCTCCCTCTTGGCGTTTGTGTTCCGGATGTCATCTGTTCACACAGGACTCCTCTCCTCAATGTCTGCACTGTATACAATACGTTTACTAATGCAGATGTCAGGAGGAGAAGTCCAGGGCCCCATGTGAGTACAGCGGGCGGCATCCCGAATGCAAATGCCAGGGGGAAGGATAGAATCCATGATCCTCTATTAGCCTACAGCAGGCGACATCCAGAACTTAACCTCAATGTGTTGGCTGGTCTGGCTGCTTTCTTAACAGAACTTAATTATGGGGTTACTATTGGGTCATTCCGTGTCAGTTCAACCAACGCTCCCGGTCGACCATCTCAGATTTCAATGAAACTTTGCACAAAGATAGACCCTGACCCTAAACTAAGATAGCCAGAATATTAGGCTTTAAAATGCTTTGGTTCACGAGCTACAGGTCTTAATCTAGGGGGTTGTCATGTGATTACCTGTCTATATCTCAGCGCGTTCAGGAGGAGGAGGAGGAGCATGAGGAGAATGAGGAGGAGGGGGAAGAGACAGCTTGGCCCACTGCTGACGGTACCCATGCTGCTTGCCTGTCATCCTTTCAGCGTATATGGCCTGAGGAGGAGGAGGAGGAGGAGGATCCTGAAAGTGATCTTCCTAGTGAAGACAGCCATGTGTTGCGTACAGGTACCCTGGCACACATGGCTGACTTCATGTTAGGATGCCTTTCTCGTGACCCTCGCGTTACACGCATTCTGGCCACTACGGATTACTGGGTGTACACACTGCTCGACCCACGCTATAAGGAGAACCTTCCCACTCTCATTCCCGAAGAGGAAAGGGGTTCGAGAGTGTTGCTATACCACAGGACCCTTGCGGACAAGCTGATGGTAAAATTCCCATCCGACAGTGCTAGTGGCAGAAGGCGCAGTTCCGAGGGCCAGGTAGCAGGGGAGGTGCGGAGATCGAGCAGCATGTACAGCACAGGCAGTGCAACAGTCTTTAAGGGCCTGGACAGCTTTATGGCTCCCCAGCAAGACTGTGTCACCGCTCCCCAGTCAAGGCTGAGTCGGCGGGAGCACTGTAAAAGGTCTTAAGCCAAAGCTTGGGGCTCACCTGAACTCGCCATGCAATTTTTGATCACATAAGTTTCTTGAGCACAAAAAGTTGTCTCATTCCAAAAATAATTTACCTTCTCATGATTTCTAAATTAATTATTAGAGATGAGCGAACGTACTCGGATAAGCACTACTTGTCCGAGTAATGTGCCTTATCCGAGTACCGCTGTACTCGTGCAGAAAGATTCGGGACGCGCTGTGGAGCGGGGAGCTGCAGGGGAGAGCGGGGAGGAACGGAGGGGAGATCTTTCTCTCCTTCTCTCCCGGCCGCTCTGCCCCGCTCCCCGCTGCGACTCACCTGTCAGCAGTAGAGCGCCCCAAATCTTTCTGCACGAGTACAGCGGTACTCGGATAAGGCACATTACTCGGACGAGTAGTGCTTATCCGAGTACGTTCGCTCATCTCTATTAATTATACATCCATGTAAAACTTACACTTATTTTATTATTTGACCTCCGCGAGTGCATAGGACCTTCACAGGCATTGATATTTTCCCATCTAGAAGGTCTGGGAACAAAATGAAAAACATCAAATCTTGTAGAGCAAAAAATTCTCTTCCAAATAGAACAAAAATGAAAAAAAAAATGGAGTACATTCCAATTTTCGCCTTTGAAAGAGGGAAAAATTAGCAAAAAAGTGTTTTTTGCCATTTTTGACTCATTGTATCTTAAGAGCTATGCATCCTTTTGGGTCCATAATGTGAATAATGAGAACCATTTCTATGGAGTACACATTGATAAATTCATAGCTGAGTTGGATCGCATTGATTAGGAGTTATTACTGCTTAAAATATGAGTTTTATTTTGCGCGATAGAATTTTTCAGCTACTTTGACATGCAATGGTGGCAGAATGATGATAAGAGTGGCAGTCTGAGGAGCTTAGCTGGATTCAGCACCAAAAGTTCTCCTAGTGTGTGAAGTTTCATTGCTCTAGAGCAGGGGTGGGCAATTAATTTTCCCATGGGGCCACATGAGAAATTGGAATGGTTTTAGAGGGCCAGACCAACATACGAAGGCTCCATGCACATTGCCTTAATGGGGCCGTATTCCAGCCGCCCGATTTGCGGCCAGAATACGGCCGCCATTGAAAATGAATGGCGCTGTAATATCTAGCAAATCTTCAGATACCCGCGCCCGCTCTGCCTCCGTCAAGTTCTTGTATTTCTCTCCGTGTTTAGTCTCATAATGGTGATGCAAATTGTAATCTTTAAATACAGCTATCTGCTCTCCACAAACTAAACACACAGCTTTACCTTTGGTTTCAGTAAATAGATATTTAGAAGTCCATTCTTTGTTAAAAACTCGGCATTCTGCATCAATTTTTCTTTTTTTAATGTTAGCCGCCATATTTAAGGGTTAACAGCTAACCTCGGAAAATAGATTTTTTTAATACACAGTAGTATGCTCCTAGGAGAGGGCACAGAGAGCTGCCCCAAGAAGAGAGATTAAAAAGGGAATATTATTAGTATTATTATTCTAATTACAATGCAAAGGGAAAAGTCCTGACACTTACCAATGACGAGCGTGGAACGATTGTCCTGGCACTCCCCAAGGTCCGCAACGAGCATCCTGGCACTCAGAAGTTACAGTGGCATCACTTACTCAGCATCGGGAAGCAGTGAAACTACAAACTCCGAAGCCTTGTCCATTTTGTTAACTTATGTGCTGTTTAATAAAGTTATTCAAGCCTACGTCATTGGTAGAGGTGCTTGAATAAGTAAGGCCTGAATAACTATTAGCACAGCACAGAAGTGAACAAAATGGACAAGGCTTCGGAGTGCATAGTTTCGCTGCTTCCCGTTGCTGACACCGGACTCATTGGTGAGTCACCAGGACACTCTTTGCGGGCCGGTCCGAGCTATTCAGCGGGCCGGATGTGGCCCGCGGGCCGTGCTTTGCCCAGGTCTGCTCTAGAGTCATTTGAACTAGCTTGGCAATGGATTGAAATCGCCCCTTTTTTCAGGTTGCGCGCTGTAATCACATGACAACCCCCTAGATTAAGACCTGTAGCTCGTGAACCAAAGCACTTTGAAGCCTAATATTCTGGCTATCTTAGTTTAGGGTCAGGGCCTATCTTTGTGCAAAGTTTCATTGAAATCTGAGATGGTCGACCGGGAGCGTTGGTTGAACTGACACTGAATGACCCTATTACTAGTGCAGCCCCCAACAAGGTCACTAATATTATTATGATCACTAACAAGGGCACTGTTATTATGGCCACTTACGGGGACATTATTACTATTGGGGCTGCAAAGGAAGACACTGAGGGGGGTACAATTACAAGTTGGGGCACTAGAATAACAAAGTTAAAGCCATATGTAATGATAAGCCACGTCCCAAACCTTTGTTTTTTGTGTGACAAAGGTGGCAACCCAACCAAGAAAACTCCTAAAACCTGCAGTATTTAATATTCTTATCATTTACAGCAGTGAGGACATTATCCCATGCAGTATACTATTCCATATGTATGAGGTTTTTATGTTAACAAACAATGGCCCTTCTTCATGAATATTGGCATAGATTGTGTCAATTCTTTTTAGAACTTGACATTCTTAAATTGTGTCAAATTTACAAAAATGGCGCACAGACTTGTAAATTTAGCACTTTTTTAATAACGCTTCATAAGGCCTTAGTCAGACGGGCGTTTTTTTGCACGATTTGCGGATCGCATGACGGATGCGCATCCGCAAATCGCGTGACCGGTGCACGCAAGTCGCCCACAAATTGCCCGAAAATCTGCTCCTAGCTGCGTTTCATTAGAAACGGGCCGGAGCTGTCCAGTGCATTGCATTCAATGGAGACGGCAATAGAGCCGCCTCCATTTAAAGCAATGCGCTGCGGGCGAGCCCGGGATGAATTGTCGGTAAGGGCTTAAATATATAAGCCCTTCCCTGCAATTCATCCTAAAATGTGTTAAAATAAAAAAAAATTGTATACTCACCTTCTCCCGGCAGCCAGGGCTCCGTGCGGCCGTCCTGCAGTGGGTGTGAAGGGGGTGTGAGTCAGACCTGCCCCCTGATTGGCTCAGCGCTGAGCCAATCAGAGACATGCCTCACTCACACCCATTCATGAATTCATGAATGGATGTGAGTCAGACCTGCCCCTGATTGGCTCAGCGCTGAGAGGCAGCAGTCACTCACCCATTCATGAATTCATGAATGGGTGTGTGAGTGAAACCGGCCTCTGATTGGTCAGGGCTGTGACCAATCAGAGGCAGATCATTCAGCAGGCGGGGATTTTAAAGCCCCGCCGGCTGAATAGTGCCGAGAAGCAGTTCAGGAGAACTGACAGCGGCCGCGGCTGGACTCCGGCTGCAGCGGAAAGGTGAGTATACAATTTTTTTTTTAATTTTAACACATTTTAGGATGAATTGCAGAGAAAGGCTTATATATTTAACCCCTTCCCGACAATTCACCCCGCGCACGCCGGCATCCCATTGCTTTCAATGGAGCGGCTGTATTGCCGGCTCCATTGAATTCAATGGGCAAACATCGTTCTTCTCTGTCACAGCTGTTACAGCTGTGGCAGAGAAGAATGATTTATCTTCTATATGTTCTCATTGGGGTCGGCGCTGCTGCCGCCGGCCCCATTGAGCGCATATACAGAAGAGAACAGGA
Organism: Eleutherodactylus coqui; assembly: GCF_035609145.1. Taxonomy (NCBI): domain Eukaryota; kingdom Metazoa; phylum Chordata; class Amphibia; order Anura; family Eleutherodactylidae; genus Eleutherodactylus; species Eleutherodactylus coqui. The sequence goes on from NC_089839.1 coordinate 305,487,017, forward strand.
ATCGCAGATGGCAGATAGGTGCGATCTGCGATTTTTTGTTCTATAATTTATCGGACGAGCGCATAAAAAGCGCTCATGTGTCCGATACCATTGCGAAGCAATGGTTTTATAAAATCGCCGGACGCATGCGCAAATCGTGGCAAAAAACGCCCGTCTGACTAAGGCCTAAAGGTGTCGGAAAGATAGACAGAATCTAACAGTAATAGTAAGAAAATAACAGAAATAATATAATACAAGAAACTGAAATTGTAAGCAAAAAATGGTTAAATGCAGAAACTAAGAGCCAAGGAAAAAAGTTTGTTAAAAAGCAAGAGCCTTACCGGATTTATGGAGAAGATACATTGTTCCCAAAAGGAAAAAAATGAGCAGTCCGATCTTTCATGCTTCGGGTAATCCTCCCATCCATCCTAATAAATGCTGTACATCCTTTCATATAGAATACAGTATATCTATATTCTGAAGGGAGTAACAAGCTGACCATATTATCCCGCTAATTCTGGTATTTTTCTGCTTTTGATCCGGCGGATTAAACCCGGCATGTGTTAGATATTTGTCAGTTCTTCAGTATTCGCAGTCTTTAACATTCTCCATTGTTACCATTATTGGCACTGAGATTCACTGAAGTGAATATCATAATTGTTATTGATCGTCTGCGCTGATTTATTGGATTCAGTTGTTTCTTATTTTAAACAATTTGTTCTTCTCTGATCCACGGCTTTGGACTAACCTGAATGGTAATATATTTTATTCCAGGCTCTCCGACATCCCCTGCAAAGACTTTAAAGGAGAAAACTCGGCTGCCCTAATGCAGAGTTTGTACGAGATTAGAAAACCATGGCTGCTTCCTTACGCAGGTCTATTCAAGTGAATGGGACTGACATGCAATACTAGACTCAGCCAATGGTCATGAGTGGCGCTGTGGAAGGTAGTGCATTTTGTCTTGGTCAATTGCATGGGAGTGAATGATGCTGCGCTATAGGAAACCTCTTTAACAAAATCCCAAGCTTTGCGTAACCCACATTTAAGCCTTCTGTTGGGGGTAACATAGGGAAGCTTTCATGATGCATGACTCTGATGGAAGGCTTCAATGTATGCCATTATATAGTCATACATCATCCATAGAATACTATGATAAAATAAGTACAGGGTGAGGCATAACCGATGTAATAATGAGAAAATTGATTTTCTATGTGTGAAAGTATTAATTGGGAGGGAGGCTGCATTTATTTGGTGAAGAACAAGTTTTCGGAGGACATTTTGAACTCCACTATATTGATTTCAGCTCAGATTTTTCAAATGGTAAGGGTGTCGCATAATTCATCGATCCTGGCTAGAATTTACTAAGATATACACTGGATGTGTCAGTTTTGCCCTATCTTTACTTTTTTAGAGGCTAAGCAAGTGAAAAATTGTGTCTGATACCCAGGACGTTTTTTCGTTGACTGACCACTTAACGATGAGACGTACCTCCAGATATTACAGGACACCATATTCCCATTTGTGCCCAATGAGAACAGTGAGTTCCCATGTTACTTTCAACAGGATGGTGCCCCTTCACATGTTGCTGTGGCTGTACGTAGATGGCTGGATAAGCAATTCCCTGGACACTGGATTGGAAGTAGAGGTCTGGTAGAATGGCCCCAAGGTCATTGGACTTAATGCCTTTGGAGTTTTATCTCAGGCACCATTTAAAGTCCCTTGTGTATGCAGAAAAAATATGCAAATGGTTCACCTAAAGCAGTGAATCCTAGGGTGCTGAAGAAATATCACTTTGCAATTCTTCAGCATATTCATGAAGACTGGGTTAAATGTGTAACTGTGTGTATCCAGCAGAATGGTGGACACATTGAGCACAACATGGAGAAAACTTTGTAAAACTTTGCCCTCATTTAACTCCTAAACAAGTAAAGATTTGTGACAATTGACACTTCCTGGGTTTCTGAATAAAATCAAGCCAAGATTGATATATCAAATGTTTTGAAATTCGACACATTAAATTCACCCTGGGTTTTTCAAATGGGAATAGGGTCATGTGATACATCAGTCTTGGCTATAATTTACTCAGAGATACACTGGAAGTGAGCATGGTGAAGAATTGCAAAGTGATATGTTCAATATCCAACCCATTAAACCTGTGGTCCCTGCTATCTACAGATGGGTGTATTTTCCTTCAGTAGCATATCCTGGATTGGCCAAAGTCTCTAGTCATGTTTCATTCTTTAATGGATCAGACATTTACTTACAGAGTAGCTCTTAATGTTCATGCAGGACTCAACTACGGCGCCCCTCATGGATGTCACCAAGACGTAATAAATGTCCACGAAGGACTGATACAGGTATATGTCATATCACTGGAATGTGGGGAAAACAACATAGGGCAAATAACGGAAACAGAAACCTGGGGATGGGAATGCTATTGCTAACCAATTTAGATGTAGCAGATCTTACCTAGGTGATTGCTCTGATAAGGACAGCCCAATGTAAGGAACCTAAGGGACTTATATTTTCCCGAGAAGGGGAAAAAGGAAAAGGTTTAAAGTAGAAGGAAAGAACAATGTATATAACATAGTATAAATAGATACAAGTACTTAGTTGACAGGAGTTTGCGGCTTCACCAAACACGTCAGGACAATAACCAGCGCCCATGTAGAGGCTGGAATAAATACACTTCCATTATGACTGATTGGCCACTAGGGGAGCATCTGCCTGTTGGCCAATCAGTCCATATACTACAGGAGATGTTGTGGCAAAGTTATCAAAAATGGCACATTATACATGAAAGCCACTGATTTATTTATTGACATATAACACCTTCTGTAGTGATGAATGACAGAGAGAATGTGCCAAAGGCATGGTCACATGGGGCAGGGCTGATATCAAGATGTCACCCCGTTTCCATTGCCACATTGCAGGAGGCGTACCGCAACAGTAGCTATCTCCAGGTAGATTTAAGAAGAGAGTTTTCCTTTCTTCCAGAGTTGAACTAATTTGCATACTTTTTTTCCCAGGAACCATTGCATATAAGACTCCTTCTGTCAGCTGGAGGTCTCTGTAAGGAGTAATAGTATTGCCTGAGAGCTTGGTATAGAAAAGCGCAGTCAAACAGTCGTTTTTTTAATAAACGCAGTAAGGAGTTTACCCGGCACACATGTCAAACATAGTTTTAAAGCTGTTTCCAATCTAATATATGATGGCAAGTGTGTCCACAAAGTGAATCCCCCCAAAAAAACTCCTTAAAAGCCTTTTTTTTAAATTTTTTAATGTTACAAATTTCGCACATTTACAGAACAGGATCTAAGAGTTTATTTCTACTTGTAATCAAAGCTTGGAGAAGATAGCAGACAATATTATAACTTGGCTATTTCATATAAAATCACAGAGCGAAGCACGCCATACGTTTCACTCACTTTTATCATCCCTTTTATGATGTTGTAGAAAAAAAAAATTCCCTCTTCAATAAACCTCCTAAAAATTTTCCGTCTGGAAGTTCCCCCTGAGCTAGAAGCAATTTATGTCCTATAATTAGTATGAGACGGCAACTCAGACCCGGGACACTATGACTCTACTGTCATCATTACGTATTGTCTATATCGCTTATAGATGTATTTTATCTGATCGCATTCTCTGTTCTGTCCGGGCTGAAAATCTGTAAAAAAAAAGAAATATTAAAAAAATTGGAAGTTTTTTTGCTCAGTTTGCTCAGCAGAACTGTATTTTTTATGTTGAACAAGGAATTCTTTTGTAGTCTATCCTCTGATGTGAGTCAAAAAGGTATGAAATGGCCTGTTTCCAAAAACACTTTTAATGGATGTGTCATAAGAGCATAGTATCTTATAGTGTCTGGCGAGGAATAAGTTATTTGGTCAATTATGCCAAGAGAATCACTAACAAATCAAAACTATGCCTTTTGGCCAGCTTTGCTCCCTTCCCTCCCCTCTGGGTAGTTTTTTGGTAACTGTACAGTTGAAGTCATCATTATCGGAGATGATGAGTACTGCCTATGGAGAGTTTTTGCTTCCAATGGGAAATAGTTTTCTTAAAGTGATCTATCACAGATTCCGAGATTTATTACTCTTCAGATACAGGAGAAATGATTCTAATATTTCAGACCTGGAAAATAGTGATACTGCCAGAGGTTACATAAATCTAACACAATGTTAATGACATGGCAATTACTGTGTTCTAGGTAAAGCTGAGTTGAGCTGTATAACAGTATTGATGGCTCAGTTGCTTGACCCTAAAGTTGCTCTTTTTAAAAGCTTTCCGATGAAGGCCAACGATCCACGTTTCACCTTCTTGTATCGATCGGAATAATTTCACTGTAATTTTCATCCATTGAAAAGGCATTCATATTAAACCTGCGCCGTTACTAAACCTATTATCGTAAATCACGCCATTGGTCTTAACCAATAGAAATGTATCACCTTTAATTTCACAACTTCGACTATGTGTGTTAATGGGCGAATAGAAATAAATTGCACAAAGAGCAGTGGTGTGCCAGAAGCCATTGCAGCTAATTAGATATTAGTTATCAATAACTGAGCTGCAGCAGACATCTAAAATCTAATTGGTCCATTCATATTTACTTACTCGACATTGAGTTGTGTTCATACAGAGTAGGACATGTCAAAAGTCAACGTGAGGTTCTTTTTCCTTCTTAGTGACTACGTAATAATAACCTTCTTTCTTATTTGGAAGCAGGGGTTTTGCTACCCCCAAGCCCATTAAGACCCTACAACTCCTGTTCCTTGTAGTGTAGGGATAGACTGCCGTGAAGGCTGGGCTACTCTTCCATCCCCACCGCAGTTGGCTAGAAAAACTCCCATCACAGGACATGTGCCACTTTTGCAACTTTAGTAACCAGATAACGGTGCGAACAAACAAGGCCAAATCAGGTCAGCCAATGCCTTTCAAACTCCTCTGTATTGGGATTCTCAAAGAGCATTTACCATCTTTTACCATCCCCATTCCTGAGTGTTATCAACCAAACAACTAGAGTCCCTAAACGTGTAGAAGAAAATCCTTCCAGTGTACCGGGATGCACATAGGCCTGTTGGGCGAATGTTATGTCTGTGGCTATCTCATTTGTCAGGGGTTATATGTTGGTAAATTTATTTCTCTCCAGCGTTCCTTGGGTTGATATCCCAGTGTTTTTTTTAGTTGAGGTAAATACCTGATAGGCTTAATGGAGAAAGGAGAGTTAAGGAAAATATGTCTCGGCACAGTTTTACTTTCCTTCTTGCCTCCTGTGTGACCACTGACAGCTCTGCTTTCATTTCCAGGAGCTCTATGCCTGTAGGGCTGAAGCCTTCTGCCAGGACTGCTCTGGGGAGTATCCCCTGCTCTAGGACCAACAGCGTTGCTGTCCTTCCTGCTCATTGCTCAAACACAATTTGCCTCACTTCCTGCTCTCGCTAAGAGATCAGCTTGCTGCGCTCCCTTCCCCTCTGGAAATAACAGACACTAACATATCAGCTTGGTTGTCAAACTTGACAAAATCAAGAAATAATTTGCAACAGCAGTACAACAGTAGCCCTCTTCAGTAGGATAGAATGACTGGATTTAGCCTCACTTGTTTGGCAGAGTCATGAAGTCCATCAAAAGGCTTTAGGTGCTTAAATTAATTAGGTGTATATCAGCTGAACCTGACAATTTTGGCAGGATTGACTGGCTATCTAGTGTGTATAGGGATCACCAGACTCTCCTCTAGTATTGAGTAAATCAAAATAGTCTAAGCCTGTTTTGTGGTGAACTTTACTAAAACCTGAACCTTGGGTGATTTTTCTATACCAAACCCAGTAAAATGCCAGCACCACCACATGCATTAATTTTAGGGGCATTGGTGAAGTTTCAGCTCGGTTCAAACTAATTCGGATTGAACCAAACTTTTGTCTGAAATTCGGTGTATCAGCTGAACTGAGTTTTTGAAAAGTTCACTCATCACTACTCTTCTCTGTCGGAAAGAAGGACTGAATTTCAATATGACCAATCTTTGACCTCATGGGAGATAAAATGTTTCCAAATGGGTCTTGCATCTGTTTGTTTATCCCCATGAAATAAACCATGCATATTGGTTGCCTAAGGGAATTAGTAGAAATACCTGTTGGCGAATTGATATGTTAAAGAGGTTGGCCAGTTTCTTCTCACTTTCCATAAATCAGTCTAAATGATTGCTATATAGAACTTATTGAACATCTGTATTTCTTTGCAGGCACAGTTTTGTATTCTATTTCAGGAATCTATGCCCACTCATTTGGCAGGCCTCTTGGATAGTGCTTCTGACCACAAAACGGCTACCCACAACGAAGCATGGGACCAACATGTCATTATTTCTGTTCTAGTGATAAGAACTGCACTCAAACCCTGGTGCATGTACAGATATCAAGTTCACATTGTATCCGTAGAGGACACATGATGATGCATTGGTCACATGCCCCTCCATAGGTAGCCATTTTATTGACATGAGCACCTGCTGAATTGCAAGGTTTAGCCTTTTAGCAATGCAAAATAGGGCATGCAGAGGTTCAGAAAGTACCATACAAACATCATTTAGACGGATTTCTGAAAAAAAGAAAGCGACCAACCTGTGTATGAATAGGATAGCACCTCAGAAATAAATAGGCTAATAAGGTAGATACAAAGACAAGGACTTACCTGGCACTGGCAGGGAGGTGCCCCAGAAGGGAAACAATCACCCACCAGCACCTCCAGTCCTGGTAAGCAGCAATACGTCATCCCAACTTCTTATGCCTCCTGGGGCATCCAATGGAAGAATAGAGAGCAGCAGACCGGCCCAAATATCAGAAGAAATTTGGTATAGATGTAGACAATAGATAGATAGAAAAAACGGGATGTGCCCATAATCATTGTGAATCGATGGTAGAGCTGACTGTAGATGGAGTCCACGTGGGACTTTCTTTTTTTGTAAGGTTTTTAATCCACAGACATAAAGTAAAAAACATAGATACAGGCAGGAGTATAAGGTGCAATGCATTTCGGCGCTTATAAGCACCTTTTTCAAGCATCTATAGTCAGCTTCACCCATCAAATCAAAGCACTTATGAGCGCAGCCCCTTTTTTCTATCTATCCATTGTCTCAACCCGTCTATGTGGCCCTTTAGCCTTGTCTAAGCCCACCTCATGCAGAACCTGCTATGTCCTGTTCATGTGGTGAGGATTATGTGCCTAAATTATGACAGAGCAGTAAAGTTTGCAAAAGGGAGCTAAGGCTGTGGTGCAACCTGTTGGCACGTGGTTGTTTAAAGATGAGTTACTCCGATGATTTAAGTCAAAGGGAGCATTGGATTAACTTTTTTTAGAACCAGCAGGTAATGCGTTTTGAGGTACTAGTCTTTTGATCAGATGGTTAAATAAAATATATCTGGTCACAGTTGGCCACCATTGATCATGATTTTTTAAACAATGGATCATGAGGAAATTATGTACTGTCATATGTTGCATTCAGCTGTCTGATGAAGAGGTCTACGTACCCCAAAACATGTCTCCTTCAGGTTCTAAAGGAAGTATTCCTCTTCTGATTTATATAATTGGCTGCACTTGTCTCTAAACAACCACCTGCCAACGGGTCATGCCAGAGTCTCATTCGCTTTCACAACATTTACTCCATTGTTTCATGATAACTTGACCTTTGCTTGATCACCATACTAGGCTGGCAGCTTGTGTTGAGTGAACTGAACCAGGGAAACCCTGTTTCAGGTCGCATTTGGCTAAAAAGTTGGTTCTACCAGATCAGTTCGCTCAACACAGTTCTAAACATTGTAGTATAACACTGTCTAAAAGACAAAAAGGTCTTGTATAACATTCTCAGAAAGGTATACAGAGCTTTTATGGTTCCTAGACAATGTTGTACATCATTTTAGGCGGTTTGGTGAATTTCCATTTCGGTGTGAACTAATTCAGAATGAAACAAACTTTTTCCAAAAGTTTCAGTGAACAAGCTTTCCAGACGTTTATCATCACTACTGGCAGCACCTATTTACACTGGCTTTATAAGGACTTTTAAGAACCACTGGACAGTTGTGCATTTTTTGGTCCACACGTCTTTCCCTCCATACTTTGCCTATTTTTCCTTAATATATCCTGATAAAATCATTTAACATTATGCCTGCAAATTCATTTAAATCAGGTATTTTAGAACCTTTTCACACGTTCAAGAAGGGACAAAAGGTTTCAATAATGACTTATGAAAAACCGCGTGAACCCTCCATGTAGCTGGCAAATCAAGTTCATAAGCGAGCGGGTTTACTACATGCATGATGACAAAGGGACCCACGTAACGTGGCGCTAGTTTCAAAGACGGAACCTTCAATTTGAGATTTCTAGAAGACAAATATACCTTCTGTCCGATCCTGTAAGGTTCAGATACTGACAGACTCCTCCCACTATGCAATTGCATACGAGCTCCCATTGCTTCCAGGTTCTTCTGTACTTCTTTCCATACCCCCTGCAGTGCATCTGTGGCGACATCAGCTGCAGGACAGGCAGACGGAGTAGAAATAGCTGTAAGGAAGCGAGGATGCTGACCATATACGCAAAGGAATGGGGATACCCCAGTGGAAGAACAAGAACGGTTGTTTAGTGCAAATTCTGCTAACGGCAGGAAATCTGCCCACTGATGAGCCTTTTCGCTTGCAAGCAACCATAAATATTGCACTAAATCCTGGTTCTTCCGCTCAGTCTGACCATTAGTTTGCGGGTGGAATGCCGACGAGAAGGAAAGCGATGTTCCCAGGTTTCTACAGAAGGCTCGCCAAAATTGCGCAACAAACTGAACACCGCAATCATATACGATGTTCTCGGGAACCCCATGTAGACAAATGATTTCTTTTACAAAAATCTTGGAAAACTCTATTGCAGAAGGTCGCTTCTTTAACACCACGAAATGTGCCATTTTTGAGAAACGGTCTACAACAACTAGGGTAGTGGTGAACTTCTGAGACTCAGGTAGATCGGTGATAAAATCTACCGATAAATGCGACCACGGACGAGAAGGCACCGGTAGCGGTCTCAGAGGCCCCTCCGGATGACGCTGCCGAGTTTTACTGCATGCACAAACAGAGCATCCCTTAACAAAGTCGCGGATCTCCCGAGACATGACTGGCCACCAGTAGTGTCTAGTACAAAGATCCAGAGTCCCCTGAGCCCCCGGATGCCCTGCGAGAACAGATGAGTGAGACTCTTCAATGACTCTAAGATGCAAGGTCTTTGGCACAAACCATCTGCCTTCCGGCACCCCCGAGGGAGTGTCCTGGTGACAATTTTGTAGATGAGGAATGAGATCAGATTCTACAGCTGCCACCATCACCCCAGGTGCCAAGATATTCTCGGAAGGCAGTGTCTCACTTTCTGGCGAACCAAAACTCAGTGAGAGGGCATCTGCCTTCACATTCTTCTCCCCTGGAATATATGTAATGACGAGGTTAAACCTGGTGAAAAACAATGCCCACCTGGCCTGACGAGCTGTGAGTCTCTTAGCGTTGGCGAGATATACCAAGTTTTTATGGTCAGTATACATGGCAATGGGATGCCTTGCCCCTTCAAGATGGTGACGCCGCTCTTCTAGAGACAACCTTATCACCAATAACTCGCAATTACCCACGTCGTAGTTATGTTCCTCCGAACTGAACTTCTGCAAGAAGAACGCACATGGACTATACCCAGATCTCCCGCTGACTTCCTGAGACAATACAGCCCCCGCGCCTCAGACACATCGACCTCAATTAAGAACGGTCGCCATGTGTCAGGCTGTACTAGCACTGGGGCAGCAGTAAAAGCCCTTTTGAGATGACTAAAAGCCTCTAGGGCCTCTGGCGACCATCTTACCAAGTCGGCACCCTTCTTGGTAAGATCGGTCAGGGGTTGAGCAATAACAGAATAATTCTTAATGAATTTATGGTAAAAATTCGCGAAACCTAAAAGCCACTGGAGAGCTTTCAGGTTATCTGGTCTGACCATTGGGAGATTGTTGCCACTTTATCAGACTCCATTTGAATCTCCGTGGGTGAAATCACATAACCAACGAAAGACACTTGTTTAGTACCAAAAATGCATTTCTCCAACTTGACAAAACGTTGGTAGTCACACAAATGGGTCAGAACCATCCTCAGGTGCTGCACATGAGAATCCCAGTCTGGGGAATACACCAAAATGTCATTGAGATAAATGACCAAAAATACCCCCAGGAAGTCATGGTAGACCGCGTTCATAAAACCCTGGAACACAGCGGGGACGTTATAGAGTCCGAAGGGCATGACCAGACATTCAAAATGTCCGAACAAGGTGTTGAATGTGGTCTTACACTCATCTCCCTTTCAGATGCAAATTAAATTGTAAGCCCCCCTTAAGTCCAATTTGGAAAGCCAGTGGGCCCCTACCACCTGATTTAATAAATCAGGAATCGGGGGCAAGGAGCACTGGTTCTTCACTGTAATTTTATTCAGAGCCCGATAGTCCACACCAGGCCTCAATGTCCCATCCTTCTTCTCTACAAAGAAGAGACCCGCCCCGGCAGGGGACCTGGACGGCCTGATATGTTGTTTGGCCAGAGACTCCAAAATATAGGACTTAAGGGCTTCATGATCACACCCAGACAAATTTAAAATGTCTCCTTTAGGGATGGGACTGTCGGGGATCAAATCAATACCACAGTCCCACTCCCTTTGGGGAGGCGAAGTCTCAGACAGTTTCTTGGAAAATACATCATGGAAATCAGACAAATACTCAGGAATAAGAATGGTATTGGCTGAACACATGGATATAGTAGTTAAGTGACTATGACAAGACAACCCCAATGTGTCAATTTCCAAGTGGACCAATCAAATCGGGGATTGTGCAGTGCCAACTAGGGCATACCAAGTACTACATCTACAGACATCCTTTCCATTACCAAGAACGACAGATTCTCAGAATGGAGAACACCCACAGTGAACTATAACATGGGAGTCCTCCATTGTACAACACCTGCAGACAGAGGGGTAGAATCAATACTAGTGAAGCGTATGGGAATCTTTAACACCGAGAACTCAGTCATCAGAGGTCTGACAAAACTTAAACTAATCAAATTGGCGGCAGCACCCGAATCAATAAAAGCTTGACCGGACCGAGTGAAATTCCGGAAGCCAATCTGACAGGGCACCACGAACTGAGGGAGTACTTGTGATCCTAGGCGATCCTCCCAGAAATCACCTAGGATCTGAAGTTTTCCGTCGGTTCAGACTGATGTTATAGATGCTTCTGAGGACAGGTCGCTACACAATGTCCGGCTTTCCCACAATAGAGGCAGAGACGATAAGTCATCCGGAACCATCGCCGTTCCTCGTGACTTAGGTGATCCACTTCCATAGGCTCAGCACCAGACGTTGGCATGGGAGAAGTGGGAGCGGGTCTGCCGGATTCCCTAGCCTTATGGGCCTGATGTTCCTCTTTTCTAGATCTCAGCCTCCTGTCAGCTTTGACCTCCAATTCCATCACATCATTGAGTGTCACGGGAGTGGGATAAGAAATCAGAAAGACCCAACAAAAACACATCTTTAAGAGCGCTATCATTCCAAGAGGTTTCACCTGCATACAGTCTAAATTTAGAGCAATAGTCCTCTACCCACTGCTGCCCCTGACGTAGAGACATGAGATGGGATACCGCAAACCCCGCATGGTCCGGCTCATCAAAAATACCACCAAGTTCCCGAAAAAGCAAATCAACTGACTGTAGGCAAGCCAAACTCTTGGGTAAGGAGTAGGCCCATGTCTGGGGGGGACCCCGAAGTAAGGACATAATCAATCCAACTTTCTGGGATTCTGAGCCAAAGGAGCGGGGCCGCATCCAAAAATACAATCTACATGCCTGCTGAAAAACAAAAAAACTTGCTCCTCTCCCCTGAAAATACCTCAGGAAGAGGACTCTTGGGCTCGGAAATAGAAAGGGCGGTAGAAACATGCACTAACTCCCGCTGCTTCTGGGTCACCATACGACCGGACAGGTCTTGAATCATGACCACTAAATCCTGCAACTGACTTGCGAGGGTACTCATGGCCTCCATTGGAGAGCAATTTTAAGGGCCAGTTATTATGTTACGGGATACTACCCTTGATACACCAGCCCGGGTGCCCTAGATCTCACCCACAACCCCTGTCCCTGCCTACTTGCCTCCACTCCTGGCTAACCCCAGGTGGGCAACTGGGTGGCGGTCCCTACTCTCACTAGGGACCGAAAAAAAGGGACGCTGGTGTACCTGGATGGGAAGGGTAGAATACCGACAGGAAAGGCAGATGGAATTACAAACACGAACAATACTAAGAAGAACTGAGGCAGATGGTAAAACCTGGCGGATAATAGCAAGTATAGCAGACAAGCTGACAGAAGCAGGAGACCAACAGAGGCAGGCTCGCTAGCCCACTGAGGGAAACCAATAACTGGCAGTGATTGCAAGTCTCTGCCAGACCTTTAAACAAAAGCCTCCGCCCAGGGGAGGAGAGAGGGAGACAGCTAACTCAAAAACAGAACACAACAAAAGGGAGCTCGTGCACGGCAGCTGCACTCACAGGTGCGCACACGCACACGGCGCCGCACGCCACCAGCATCACCCATGCGCCCGTCAGCCGTTCAACAAGCCGGGGGGACGTGCCCCAACCACGGGACCCCGCACACCGCCGACCCGGAAGGACCAGCAAACGCCGCATGGTAACAGTTTGGACAGATCAATAAATCTACATTAGATCCAATCTAAAAAGTTGAGCTTTAACTCAACTACAATGTTGATAAAAGGGCAGATCTTCTGCCAAATCTTTTCGTTTCAACTACAAACCATGTAAAAAGAAATCCATGGCAGATTTGCCTGCCACATCTGTGTCCTGTGAAGATGGCCGGGAACAGTATTGACACCGAAAATAAAAATCTACCAATCAATATAAATTCTTGAGTTTTTTTGTACACTACAGTTAAAAAAAAACATATTGAAAGTGGCAAAGTCACAGTAAAATAAATAGCAAGACACAAGTAAAAAAAAGCCCATTGATTTTAATGGTTGCACTGTAATGCTCCATTTCCTCTGTGGTGGCGCTGCAGGCAATGTGAGCACTTACTTGCTTGATTCCCTCACAGGTCGCAGCTGATTACTGGGGGGGGGGGAGTCTTGCAGCGGGACACTTGGTGATCAGCTTATTTTCAGGACCGGTTGAGATGCTTGTTTGCAATGTTGGATACCGCAAAAGAAAACATCTCACTAAACATGCCCTCATTTGCTTCAGTGCAGTCTTGTTGCTGTTTTAGCAATTTTACTTTTCAAACATCTCTTTTTAAATTGTTGCTGACAAGTTGAGTTCTTTCCAGTGATGTGCACAGAATTCGCAGGAATAGAAATTTACCAGAAATATAACACCTCTGGAGCAATGTTAATGATTCTAGCAGATGAGATTGTGTACATTCAAGACTCGCATATTTTCTCTCTCCCAGAACCTCAGAGAATGGAAGGGAAAATGGAAAAGAGAATGAGATGTGCAACATATAAACATACAGTATCTATACAGGAGCGTAGCTGTAGGGCAGAGCAGAGCTGTAGCCTGAAGCTGCTTGGTCACAAATCAATAACAGGGCTCCCAACTACAATGCCATTGTTGCAGTGCACAGAGGGAAGGGGGCTCCTCCTGTCATCCATTTGCACCCCACAATGCAATTAAAAGTTACTAATGGGCTCATTGACAAAGGGCACTATGTCTGTCATGTAACTCAGCCTATTAGGCCCCGCCTCGGCACAGTGTAATAGGCTGAAGATATAGACGTAGTTAAATGCACTGTATAAGTAATGCAGTGCACTATCCTAGCAATCAATGGTATCTTTAAAGGGGTTGTCCCGCGGCAGCAAGTGGGTCTATACACTTCTGTATGGTCATATTAATGCACTTTGTAATGTACATTGTGCATTAATTATGAGCCATACAGAAGTTATAAGAAGTTTTTCACTTACCTGCTCCGTTGCTGGTGTCCTCGTCTCCATGGTGCCGTCTAATTTTCGGCGTCTAATGGCCAAATTAGACGCGCTTGCGCAGTCCGGGTCTTCTTCGTTTCTCAATGGGGCCGCTCGTGCAGGATGCCGGCTCCGTGTAGCTCCACCCCGTTACGTGCCGATTCCAGCCAATCAGGAGGCTGGAATCGGCAATGGACCGCACAGAAGCCCTGCGGTCCACCGAGGGAGAAGATCCCGGCGGCCATCTTCAACCGGTAAGTAAGAAGTCACCGGAGCGCGGGGATTCAGGTAAGCGCTGTGCGTTTTTTTTTTAAGTCCCTGCATCGGGGTTGTCTCGTGCTGAACGGGGGGGGGGTTGAAAAAAAAAAACCGTTTCGGCGTGGGACAACCCCTTTAAGTCCCCTTGAGGGACTAAAAATAGTATCAGAAACGTTTATTTAAAAAAAAAAAAAAAATGTTTCAAAAAAAGGCATTTTTCCCTACAAAAATACTTTTTAAATTGGTGAAATACAATTTTTTTTAAAGCAACACATAATAGATATTACCGCGTCCATAACGGCGCAGATAATGGAAATATTGTTTGATCTATCTCAAATGGTGAACGCTATAAAAATAATTTTGAAAAGTAATGGCAGAATCGCTCTCTTTCTTTTATTTGCCTACAAAAAAAACGCAATAAAAAGCAATCCAAAAGTCACATGTAGCTCAAACTGGTACTAATAAAAAGTGCAACTGTTTCCGCAAAAAACAAGCCCTCAAAGAGCTTCATTGCCAGGAAAATTAAAATGGTAAAGCTCTTAGAATGTCAAGGTGCAGGGTCATTTATTTTTCTTTAAAAATGTGTTTTTATTGTGCTAAAGTAGTAAAAAAATAAAACCCACATAAACTCGGTATCACAGTAATCGGGCTGATCAGATAAGGAAATGATCAGGTTATTTTTACGGAATGGTGAACGCCGTGAAAACAAAACCCAAGAAATAATGGCAGAATTTCAGGGGGATTTTTCCATCTCCCTCCCAAAAAAAATACATCATATGTACCCCAGAGTGGTACCATTAAAAATACAACCCCCCCCCCCCCCCATTCCCAAACAAGCCCTCATATGACTATGTCAATAAGTTATGGCTTCTGCAATGTAACAATGAAAATTGCTTGGTCCTTAAAGCACAAAATAGGCCTGTCACTAAGGGTTAAGGTCCTTCTGGTCTTCTCAAGGTGCTTTTAAGTTGTTCAGACTCCCTGGTTTCCGGACACTGGCTACAACCTGACTTTGTTCCTGTCTCCATCCCTGATCATAGGTTATGATGATATGACCACACTTCTGTCCACTGCCTAGCCTCACCTCTGGCTGAATTACCATGTTGAATCTGTTTTTCGTTCCTCGTGTTGAAGTATGACGCTTGCCCTGACCTGGACTGTCTGACTATGCTCCTGTTCACACTCTTAGGTACTGCTCTAGACCTTCAGTAGCATAAGCTGTCCAAAGTTCGGGCCTGGGGACCATGCAGTGTAGTCATATCCTGATTAGCTTAAATCCGGGGTATCTCAGGTGTCGCTCAAGATTTGACACAAAGCCAAAAAGTCTGTGGCTCAGTGGATTCACGTCCACTGATCCTGACAGCTTCATAGTTAGTACTGGTCTTCTTATATTAGGAAGAGACACCTTATGGGCCCTCTGAATCTCCAGGGCCTGGGTGTGACCTCATCTTCTGCATCTAATATAGTTACACCCCTGGGGTAGAGGTCCTCAACTTTTTGTATCCTGTGAGCTACCATCAACTTTGGGAGTTGGTCAAGAACCACATTCAATTGAAAAAAGAAAGCTGAATGTTATTAAAGGTGTATTTCTAATTCAACTAAACATATCCACAATAGGAACACCTCTGTCTACAAGGTGGCCAGGTGGACAAAAAAGCCACATGTGACTGTGCTGTTTCTGTAGCTGCCATAAAAATCACTAGCAGTGTACACAGTGAGATATGATGTTTCCGTAATTTCCTTTGCTATGCTGTTTGTGTAATTCCCATTGACTTCTATGAGAGCTACCGAAATAGCATAGCCAAATCATTTCTCTTCTCATGGCTACCACTGGCCCGTGCATTCAGATAACTCAAGATAGGTGTGGGTATTAAAGGTGGTTCCCATTCATATATGACTTTTATGGCATATTTTGTGGAGACTCATGAAATTGCAAATATTTGATATTTTTTTGTGTAAAAACCATAGGATAGGTGATAAAAGTCTGATCAGTGGGGGTTTCACTTATCCTGAGAACAGGGGTTCCTTGTTCCCCTCTCCTCCTCACTGTGGCCTATTGAAGCCCCCACAATGAGAAGAAGATTAAATGGAATGGCAGTCGAACATGCTCGGTGCCGTTCCATTCGTTTTCAAGGGGACTGCCAGAGATAGCCAAGTGTTTGTCCTCAGCTATTTCCATCAGCCCCATGATATGAATGGAGTGGTACTGCACTTCTGCAACAACTGCTCCATTCTTTATCCACATCAGTGCAGGTAGGTGCAGTGAGCCTGCAGTAACAGGAAGAGAGGGACATGGGACCCCTGTTCTTGGGATTGGTGGGTTCACAGTGGTGAGACCCCCACTGATCAGTCTTTGATTGCCTAACCTATAAATAAGGGATAAAAGTCAGTTGTGGGACAACTCTTTTAAAAGCTTGTGATTTGTCTACAACATTATCAGTTCGGATGTCATATTGTACCAGTGCTTATGGCCATAACTATAGGCTCATATGGGGAGTCACAGAGCTGGAGGACATAAGCCACCTGTGATGCACGAGTCACTAATTGGGAACTGTTGTTGTAGGGCATGCAGAAGTAGCTGTCAAATCCATCCAAACTGTCAAACTGGTGCCTGCAGAGTCCAAAGGCCCCTCTACCTATAGAAAAGTAGTAGGGATAGAAATGGTGTGTGGTAAGTTGGTGTTGGGTGGAGGGGCAGTTACATATCCTGCATTAGGCCCATGAAGCTTCAAGTTACACAAAACCCTCTACTCAGAAGATGCCATTTTCTAGATTAAATTCTAGATGTCAAAATACATTTGCATGAGAAAGTTAACTCCCAGCATCATTTCTGTTGCAATCTTCTTGGTAATTGTTCTTCCAACATTAAAGAAACCATTAACAACTTTCAGTGCATTTCCCATGGAAATAACATTTAAGGAAAGGCTCTTAAGGCCATGGCCTAGGTTAAGGGTATTTAAAGGGCAGCTTGAAAGCCGCTAAACATTGCATGCAAGCCACCTGCTGTCATTGTGATCTTTGCATTGTTAATGGATACAACAGGCCGGCCAGAAAGCTCATGACCCAGAAGCCTCATTACTTTGAATGAGGGGGGAGATGATTTCATTAAGTGATGCTTGGTTGGAGCAGATAAACCATGTCCTGTTTGCATCTGATAGTCATGTTGGATGATCTAATAAGAAAAGGATTTAGGCTGGAGAATGGGGGAAAAAATTAAGATAAGACCATGCTGAGGAGCCAAAATAGGGAACAATGGATGGGGCTCCTGATAACACTATTGGAAATATAATGGGAGATGTTAAATAATGTTATTAAACTCAGCTCATTTTTTTAAAATGTCTGCACTAAATTGTCAAAACCTTGTAGTTTTTTTGCCAACAGAAATGCTGTGTTGAGTGAACTTGTTCTTCTTCTCTTTCTTCCTTCTTTTCCTCATCCTCCATCTCCTCCTTCTTCTTTTCCCCTCTTCCCCTTCTTATTTTGTTCTCCTCCTTCTCGTTCCTCCTCCATTTCTTATTCTTCCTTTTCATCCTTTTTTTTCTTCCTCCTCTTTCTTTTCCTCTTCCTCTTCTTCCACTTCCTCCTCCTACTTCTCTTTCTTTTCTTTTTCTTCCTCCTCTTTCTTTTCTTTTTCTTCCTCCTCTTTCTTTTCTTTTTTCTTCTTCCTCCTCCTTTGTTTTCTTCTCCCTCTTCCTTTTCTTTCCTCATCTTTCTTTTTCTTCCTCATCTTTCTTTTACTTCCTTCTCTTCTTTTTCTTTCCTCATCTTTCTTTTTCTTCCTCATCTTTCTTTTACTTCCCCCTCTTCCTTTTCTTTCCCCTCTTCTTTTTCCTTTTCTTTCTCCTCCTCCTTTTCTTCCTCTTTTTCCTTTCTTTTTCCTCTTCCTTTTCTTTCTTCTGATGGTGCTATAAAGGTGGTTGTCCTCTTTATATTTCCCTCTAGAAGCCACCCTCTCTGGTGGACTTGAGTTATCCATATAGTACATGGATGGCGGCCATTCATCTGAATGGCTGACAGATAATGCTACATTCCCTCTGCAAAGGCTACTGATGGTGGGATTTGTATGACAGACCACAGCTTAAAATTTATTTCATCACTTTTCTGGCTCCTTTAATTAACTGAAGGAAGTTACTAATAGAATAATGTCAAAATACTGACTGCATACCCCCAGCTCCAAATCCTTCGGCCTTGAGGTATGCATATCATGTATTTAATGCTAGATCCATTAGTTGATGGGGGTCACATGGTTTTATCTCATGACCATGGACATGATGTAACCAAGGAGAAAACAATTCCCAGCTATCTAGAGGACATATGTGGCCATGACGGCTTGGAGAAGAGCCAACCCAACATTTTCAATGCATCTTTACCGGTCAGTTGCTTCGTATCATTAAGGGAGCAGCTTTATATAAGTAGATAAAATTTATATGATTCCGAGAAAAACCACTTTATACATTTCTGGACATCAAATCTTGGAATTTCTTCAAATATTTTAAGCACTTCTATTCTCGGCTCTCTAGTCTATAATTTCATGAGCCTTTATCTGCTTATTATTTGCCTTTTGCATTCTTGTGGTTCTTTTTAAGTGAATAGTATAGAGGCGAAACTTAGAGACAGATGGCCTCAACGATCACGTGTAATGGTTAGTATTGTTACCTCATATTGGGTAGAGGTGCTTCACATCCTTTTTAGCTTCAAAGGCCCAGGTGCAACTGCAACCTCTACAGCTTTACTTCTAAAGTCAGCCATACACATAAAATAAGCATCAGCTAGAATCATTCATAGGATTGTTGGTATGAATGATGCTAATAGCAACTTGACAGACAAAACGAGCTTATTAGGGAACCGGTAAAAGAAAAACACCAAAAAACAGAGTAGGCTTGTGCAAAGTGGAAAATGATTGGCCAAATACAGCCAATCATGCCAAATTCACATAGGGCCCTTTTACATGGGTTGATATTCTTCAGATTACCAGGATCCAGTGAGAATCTGTACAATTATCATTCTGTGAAATTGCATGCATCGACTGAAAGACGAATGGAAATTAATTTGCTTATCATTCGTCGTTAAGTTTATGATTGCATAAAGACTGAAGAGCACGTAGTAAGCTGCCTCTTCCAAAATGCATCCAAGCCCGGCACATAATGCACCGAGCCCCATTTTTCCTTCTGGATCATTTTCTTTCATTAGCGTTCTTGATCAAAATATTCTAACTAATTGGTTGGCCATAGTAGCAAAATCAGCCATTTCTGCCAACTTTTATCTTCTGTTGATGGACACCTTAAGTGAGTGAGTCCCCACAATAGGGCATACTTAGTTAGGGCTCCTTCACACAAGCGTATGTGCAAAAACGCACAATGCATTTGCGCCATAAACAATGTACTATTGTGTGTGTTTTTGCACATATTACTGTCGTTTTTGCGCTTCCAGGGCTAGCTCACATGGGCGCGGGGCATACTCCCATCTTAAATTTAAAGACTATTTAGCCAACTGAGTTGGAGATGTGTTCTTTTTCCCGTGGAATTGCGCAGCGTTTTACGCCTTTACATGCATATTGAGTGCGCATTTGCGTACCCCCCATAAACATCTATGGTGACCTTTGGTGTGGAAATGCATACAAAAATAGAGCACAATAATAGTGATGAGAAAGTCATTTTCAGATCAGCCTCTGCATTAAATTTAGTCCAACACTAGTGAAGAAAAGCCAAAGTGGATGGAGAGTAGGGAGGAATGAGCAGGGTCTATGCATTTCTGTGAGGCCTGTGGGACTCTGTAACAAAATGGTAGCTGAGGCTCGGTTATCACCGGCGCCAGAATCTCTGGTGCAAATCCATCATGGAGCTCTGGATGAATAAGTTCTGCATGCAGTATCTTTCCATCCAGTAAAATGTTGGACAGGATGGCAGGAGCCGAATGGGCGCTATTAATCAATGAGTCTGCTTGATGCCATCTGGCTCCGTCATGGAACAGAACCATTTGGCCAGGGGATTCCCTTTTGCTGCTCTCGTAACAGAGCAGGGAAATGGAATCCCCAAAGCAGATATCAACATGGCCTTAAAGGGGTTTTGTTAAAAGGCTTAAAACAAACAAAAATTGAATACTCACCATACTATCCAAGCTGCTCCCCGTCTAATGATGCAGCCGCATTGTCCGCTGCATGGAACCCAGAAAAAGCAGCATACGGGCACATGGACAATGAACAACGCTTGACCGCCTACCGCTTCTTCTAGGTTCCATGCAGCGGGCACTGGAGCCGTAACACTGGACAGAAAGCCGCGGGGATAGGTGAGTATTCAACTGTCTGCTCATTTTAAGCCGGAGGCGTAGCTAGAGGCTTGTGGGCCCAGATGCAAATGTTCAGTATGGGGGTCCACCTGCAACTTTCATCCGCATCGTTGGGTGTCTTAAGAAGCCATTGATGCAACTCTAGCATCCGGGGACATTTCTAGAACCTTAAAAGATTAGGCAGATGCTAAATGCGGGGGGGGGGGGGGGGGGGGCACAATGTAAAATCTGTAGCATAGCCCCTCCAATCATCCAATGTGCCATTTATGACACTAGTGCTTTCTTTAAGGGGCCATTGGGCCCCCTAGGGTTTCAGGGCTTGGTTGCAACTGTTACCTCTGCACCCCTAACAGATATGCCCCTGTTTGAAACCATTTTAACTTTTTTTCATCTTGGAAGACCCCTTCTAATATCTACTGTAACTTCCTGTCTTTTCAGCTGGAAGAGGAAAACGACTGCAAAGGGGTTGTCAGCTTTGAAAATACTGTAGCTTTTCCCATAAGCATAGCTACAGAAGCCAAGGAGGCCTACTGAAGCTCCATAATGTATTTTCCTTTTGTGGGGTGACAATCCGCTATATGGTGCTATTATTTAACCCTTCACTGCTGCTCAAGGTGCATTTCACATAAGGATGTTCCAGTTCCACGCTGGAGCAGTATATTTAATGCCAAGGACAATCAGGATGATGGCTCCTGCAAAAAGCTGTAATTGTGTGCAATGGACCCAAGTAAAAGTAGTTATACTGATGATTGCAATGCTGAAGTTCAGTTTACTGTCACTACATCACAAAGGGCCCATTACTGATTTTGCTATGGGCGCTATGTATTCTAGTCATGCTCTAACCCTTTTCATATTCCCTCTCAGGTCAAAGTTGCTTCCCACATGATTCTCGGCTCTGGAGGATTGTATATGGTTTATGACTGTATTTTATAGCTTATTGTTTGACATCATTACAGTTAGGAAACCGTTCATAGACTACTACATGGCCAACAGCACAATAATCTAATGAATACGGAGGCAGCAGGTGATAATACTAAGATGTACACATATAGAAGTCAACCTTCTTCAATACGGGAAAAATGGCACTAAACATATAGATTTAGTACATGGCAATTTAATAAATAAAATCCATCCACTCAGAAGACCCAAAAGAGTAATTCTTATTCTACAATCAATTACCGCATAGTATGAACATACTCTACACTTACCGACCACTTATGGTATATTGCATGTGGTATGGGACTTTGTGGGTTCCGTCAGACATTAGAGATCCAGATACGATTGCACGCTCTGTACTCATTATGTGCTATTGTGTTCCTCTAGGCCCCGTACATATGACTATGTTATGCCTCTATACAAGTTCAGGGTGTTACAAAACTGTAATATATCGCCTATAGAAATCTATGTGCTCATACTGTACCTCCATAGGCCGCTCATCTCCAAGATTGCAGTTCCTAACTCGTGGAGTATCTCACAATTGCACCTTGTTCTATTGGATGCCATCTTACAGAGCTATTCTCCCCAAGAAGCAGGTCTACATAATAGGTTGCCATATGGAGGCAAAATACATCAGTACACAGTATTTATAGGGGTATTCCCAAAATAGACTTTTATCGCCTATCCGTACAGTAGCTGATAAAAGCTTGATCAGTTGGAGTCTCACCACTGAGACCGCCACTAATACTGAGAAAGTGTCTCCCGTGTCCCCCCTCTCCTCCTCACTGTGGGCTTATTGCACTCCTCACAGTGAGACTGAATGGAGTTGCGTAAAAGCATGTGCAGTGCCGATCCATGCATTTCAATGGGGCTGATTGTGGTAGTCAAGTACAGGAACTCAGTTACTGTATCACAATTGAAGATGAATGGAGCGACACCATGCATGCTCGTCAACCACTCCATTCCTCTTTACTGCAGGAGGTCAGAGAGCCCCCAGTGAGGAGGAAAGGGAAACACAGGACCCTCGTTCTCAGGATTTTAGTGGTGAAATTCCACCAATCTGAGCTTTATGATAAGGGATAAAGGTTAATTTTGAAAATCTTCATTTAGGGCTCTATAGTGCACATTGTCAGGCACTCCGGGAGCCACACTAGTTTTTGCATGAGGCCTAAAGATGGTTGTCCAAGATTAGAAAAACATGACTACTTTCTTGCACATTGGTCTATAGGTTGTTTGTGGTTCTGTAAAGGTACCTTTTCATTGGATGAATGTTGGACGCATAAGTGCCTGTCAGCCGTCCCTCCGACTATCACTCCTGTACTCTACACAGGAACAGTAGTCATTCAGAGGATAGAGGTGGAACGGGCCGGAGATCTCTTCCAACTGCCCACGTCCATTCACTGCAAACAGGTAGTCGCTCATAGAAGAAAGACTGCCTGTTTACTGGGGTCAATAATTGATTGTTTTTTAGGTGAGCTAAAAAGCAAGCAACTCCGACAGCTGAGCAATTTTTTGCCCTGCTGGCAGCCATGTGTGCACAGGATGGCTATTGCCTGAATTCTTTGTTTTCAGTGATTATTTGGACAATATGCACCCTGTGTAAAGGTACCTAAGCCCCATTCATGTCAGTGGAGCTCTGCTGAAATACCAGACACAACCTATAGACTGGTGTCATGGTGTTTTTGCAAGAAAGCAACCATGATTTTTCTAATACTTTAGAACCCCTGTAATCCATCTTTATTCATGTGTCTATGAGGGCTCCCAGCCACTGGCGTTTTTTTCTCCACTGCGCTGCAAGAGTAAGTGAAAACTCTCACAGAGTAGTGCGAGAAATCACAGCGATATCGCTGCGACAGTCTTTTCAATGGGGCCAGCGGCAGCAGCGCTAGCCCCATTGAAAAAATATGGAGAATGCCGCAGACTTCTGCCACAGCTGTGACAGCTGCACTGCTGCCGATTCCATTGAAAGCAGTGGTTTCTGACAAGCCCTGCAGAATGATTATCGGAGAAGGGCTTGAAAAAAGTGGTTAAAAAATAATTAAAAAGTTACTCACCTGTCCTGCTGTCAGCCGCGTCCTCCGGCTGGCTCCCCGGCACTGCTACTGAGCTCTTTCAGCAGACAGGGATTTAAAAATCCCCACCTCCTGAAAGGGCTGTGCAGATTGGCTGAGGGCTCAGCCAATGGCAGATAGCTCTTAGCTAGGCATTCTCCATATCTTTTTAATGGGGCTAGCGCTGCTGCCGCTGACCCCATTGAAAAGACTGGCGATGTCGCAGCGATATCCCAGCGATTTTGGGATATCTGCCTGCGTTTTATTCGCACTGCAATGCAAGACTTTAACTTTAGAATCGCATCGCAGTGGAGAAAAAAACGCCAGTGGGTGGGAGCCCTGACTTGTGCATTGTATTTGTGGCTGCATACCATGCTGTCACTTGAAGCTTCGGGGTCTCCACTTGTCACGAGCCATTGATAACACCGGTGGCTTTCAATGTGGCGAAGGGTCATTTGAAACCCCCAGGCACTGGGACCATGATGTGACAGCTATATCTATACCTCTTAGAGTTGGCTCCTAAAAAATGAGTCCTAGAATCTACTTATCTCCTTGCAAAGAGAGAAATGATGATGTCATGGAGTCGAAATGTGAAAGGGAGATTTTTCAAAAAGTCATCTCCTCCTCCCCGCATTGATTAAAACTCTTGCAATATTTGTGATAAAACTTGCAATGAAGATTCCAAGCCTTCCCCTCCTTCATTTTATGAGGTGCCTCTCTCTAACGTATATTCACACCACTTAATCATAGCCGAATGGAAAAAAAAAAAAAAAGATTTTGAGCATTTATAACAATCTTCACCATGGGCGATTTTTCAAAACTATCATTTATGGAAGAACTCAGTTGACCTTTGAGTTCAGCTTCCTGATCAGGTAACATTTTGAAAGCTTAATTAAAATATTCTATTAAAAGATTTCGAGTTGGAAAAATATGGTACACAGCGCACAGCAGGTTTAATAATTTGTCCTTTTCTTCTGATACTTGGAACCCGGATACGGTCAAAACAAGAAAAATAGAATTGTAATCAATCAAGAGCCTTCTCCATGTGAAGCACTGATTTAGAAATGACGTCCAAACCTAAACCTAGCCGACATCTGAAGTTCATAAATCTGCAGGTGTTCAAATAGCCTTACAGGCGAGGTCAGATAACAGATTTGCCCCAGTATGACTTTACAAGGATTTAGTACTGTATAAACAAGACTAGCTAAGCTCTTTGTTCTCAGTGTGGAGAATACCCAGAAGCAGGAAGACTCATCTTTGATTTAACACCTTGTAAATTAGTTTAGCACCTTCATAGCTGCAGGATATTAGTACAGTAAAGTACAACTAGTAGAATTAATGTCCCTACTTTGGTCAAATTTTCAGCCTTTATATTCACAATGGATTTAGGTTACATTTTTGTTTCCTATTTTGCTTTATGGAATGGGAGACGACTTCCCTTAAAGAACAGTCGAAGCGTAAAAGACAAAAATTGACAAAAATGTTGAGAATGAGAACGACTTGTTCCGTTCTTCATTCATGTCGGGGCAACTAGAAGTTGGTAGTTACTGCTTTCATGAAATAGGGAGAGTGTGAGATACTTTGACTTGGAACCCACCAAATTAGTTGGTAGTAACCTTGTAGCCAGACATGAAGTGATGCAAAATTGACAGAAATTGTCAAAACAACTAGACTTGTAGAAGTTGGTACAGTAGGTAGCAGAATGAATGCCCTCACTTTGGTCAAATCTTCAGCCCTTATATTCAGTATGCATTTAGGTTACATTTTTCATTCCTATTATGCTATCTGAAAGGGGAGATGACCTCACTTAAAGGGGTTGTCCCGCGAAACAAAGTTGGGGTATACACTTCTGTATGGCCATATTAATGCACTTTGTAATGTACATTGTGCATTAATTATGAGCCATACAGAAGTTATTCACTTACCTGTTCCGTTACTGGCGTCCTCGTCTCCATGGTGCCGTCTAATTTTCAGCGTCTAATCGCCCGATTAGACGTGCTTGCGCAGTCCGGTCTTCTCCCTTCTGAATGGGGCCGCTCGTGCCAGAGAGCTGCTCCTCGTAGCTCCGCCCCGTCACGTGTGCCGATTCCAGCCAATCAGGAGGCTGGAATCGGCAATGGACCGCACAGAAGACCTGCGGTCCACTGAGGGTGAAGATCCCGGCGGCCATCTTCGCAAGGTAAGTAAGAAGTCACTGGAGCGCGGGGATTCGGGTAAGTACTATCTGTTTTTGTTTTTTTTAAACCCCTGCATCGGGTTTGTCTCGCCCCGAACGGGGGGGCTATTGAAAAAAAAAAAAACCCGTTTCGGCGTGGGACAACCCCTTTAAGGCCTCATATCCAGGGGTGGGCCAGATTCCGCATGCAGGAGCCCGCAGCAGAATCCGACCCTGCCCGTGGCCAAGGACCCCGCATACCTATCTGGATCTTCTATTTTCTGTAGTGCGGATGCGTGCCCGCGCACATGCGCAGTACAGTTTTGGGTTTTCTTTTACCCCTGCTTTACCGCGGAATCTGTGGCCCTTCCACAATGTCAATTGCGGACGGGCCACGGATCGAACGGCTTCCATTGACGTCAATGGAAACCATCCGCACAGAATCCGCCTTAAAATGGAGCATGCTGCAATTTGTTTTTCGCATGCAGAATACAGAAAACAAATCCGCATATTTTAATTGAGGTGCAGAAGCACATGCTTTTCTATGAGCGGCATGAATTGCGGATTCCGCAGATCAAGTCCGCCCGTGGACATTGGGCCTTAAATGCAAAAATCAAAAATTAACAAAAAAGTGGTGTGTGAGCATGATCTGTTTCCTTCTTGGCTCATATTAACACTACTTGACTTATAGAAGTTGGTAGTTAGTAGTTTTATAAAATAGGGACAATATGGTATACTTTGACCTGAAACCTATTAAATTAGTGGTTAGTAACCTTCTAGTCAGATATAAGTGGATGTAAAATTGAAGAATGTTGTGCATGAGCATGATCAGTTTCATTATTCATTTGTGTTGTAATGAGAAGACTTACAACGTTGGTAGTTAGTAGAGTTGAGCGAACGTACTCTCCTGAGCTTGATGCTCGTTCGAGCATTAGCGTACTCGATGGTGCTCGTTACTCGAACGAGCATCAAATTGTGTTCGACCCCGCCCCAACTTTTGGCTCCTCCCCGCTGTGACGTGCCTGTTTTGGCTCCTCCCCACCGTGACGCAGCGCGCGTCATTTGAAAATTTTTGGTCTGGCAGGAAGGGGAAGGAGAAGGGGGAGAGAGAGACCAAGAAAAAAAAAAAAAGCTCGGCACCCGGCGTTCCACATACAAAAATGCTCGAGTCTCCCATTGTAGTCAATGGGGTTCGTTACTCGAGTAGAGCTCTCGAATTTTACTAAAAGCTCGACTCGAATAACGGGGACCCGAGCATTTGGGTGCTCGCTCATCTCTAGTAATTAGTAGTTTAATGAATTAGGGACAATGTGATATACTTTGACCTGAAACCCACCAAATAGTTTGGAAGTTACCTTGTAGCCAGATATGAGGTGATATAAATTTGACAGAAATGTTGAGTATGATCATGACCTGTTACATTTTTCGTTCATGTCAGAACATCTGGACTTATAGAAGTTGGTAGTTAGCAGTAGTGTTGAGTGAACCAAACAACTAAAAACCCTATTTAGGGTCAAACTTTGCTAAAAGTTCAGTTTGGCAGAAACCTGAGCCAAGCTTTTAGCAAATTTCAAACTAAAACAAGGTTCTACTGATTTGATTCATTCAACACTAATCCTGAACATTGGCGTGTAACACTGTCTAAAAGCGATCAAAGTCCTGTACAAAACTCTGTGAGTGTTATATAGATATATTTAAGGTTCTTAGACAGTGTTAGATACCAGTTGTAGGGGTATTGGTGACCTTCCAGTTTGGTTCAAACTAATTTGGACCGAACTGAACTTTTTGCAAAGGTTCGCTGAACCTTTCTCAAAAGTTTGCTCATCGCTAGTTAGTAGTTTTATGAAATAGGGACAATGTGATGTACTTTGACCTGAAACCCACCAAAATTGGTTGGCAGTAACCTTATAGCCAGACATGAGGTAAGGCCGCTAATTACCTTGTTTTTGTTGGATCCAAAAGATTCAAAAATTTGTCTTATTGAACAAACGCATTCATAGAGATGAAAGTGTCCCATAGCACAAATTAAAGTGGTGACAACTTCTGGTAATGGTTAATACTAAAGCCCCATATACATTAGTGTTTAGTCTTCTGAAACTGCCAATAGCGACAGGGACAGTTACATATGGGGCCTGCTCAAATTATCCCCAACAGATAATTTGGGGAAAGAAGGATTGGGGACATTAAATTATGATGCCCAATCCTTTTGTTGCTTGAAAGACAAGCCGACACCAGAGATATCTGGCTGCAATTTACCTCCATAAACACAATAAAGCTCGGCCAAGCTGAATGCTCATGTGTATGGAGGAGCTGAAGAAACCGCTATCGGACAAATGTTTGCTTTGGTTGCCACCTTAATGCCCCTGTTACATCTAATCCGTGTGCTCAGATAATAATAGAGTAAAAAATGCCACCCTGTGCAGATAGGTAGAGCTGCTATTGGGCTCATTGACCTCATTAGAAGGTTGCTTTAACTCTTTGCTCTGAAGAACACATAGATGAGGTAGTCAATGTTCTCTCTAAGTTCATTCCTGAACAGGATGAGTTTATGATTATCTGCCCTGTCTCCCCTCCATGAACCATAATGGCTTTTTAAAATAACCCATTAGGGAATTCTGAGCAGCTTCATAGCGCGTCTCTTATGCTGGCGTACAAGATGTGTCAACGGAAACTGTCTGTGTATGGATACCGGCTTGGTTTCAATTCCCAATCATTGCTCTGCAGACCTGTATAAAGAGTCAAGCATTGATTTGAAGGAATGCTGCCATCCAATAGGTGGCGCTGCAGAGGTATTGTTTCATCCTCCTTTATTTGCATATTACCCAGAGGAGCATGAATGGCCTTAAAACTCTCTTCACTCAGCTTTTCAGTGCTCTCCCTAAGGAGTGATGTCACCACCCCCTACCCACATCATAGGCCTCTCACTAGCTAAGCCAGGATCCTACTGCGCACTCATGAGGGGCAAAAACCCGGAAACAGCTGTCTGCGTATGGATTCTGGCTTGGTTTTTAATTCCCAAGCATTGCTTTACAGATCTGTATAAAGGGTCAAGTATTGATTTGAAGGAATACTGCTATCCAATAGGTGGCGCTGCAGAGGTATTGTTCCATCTTCCTTTATTTGCATATTACCCAGAGGAGCATGGATGGCCTTATAAGTTTCTTCACTCACCTTCTTGGTGCTCTCCCTAAGGCGTGATGTCACCATTCCCAACCCACATCATAGGCCTCTCTGTATAACGCTAATTTTTCCCAGTAGTAGAGAGCGAGGAAATATATAGCTTGCAGCCATATTCCTCTATAGATTATATTTGATTTCTGGAGTTCTAACATTGGGATTAATTGTGATAAGCTTTAACTCCTTCTATCAAAAAAGTTATCATCCAAACTGGACATCCCTTTTAAGTTAATTCCCCCTACTTTTGTTTCTTAAAGGGGTTGTATCAAAATTGCACGTTATCTCCTATTTATTGGATAGGGAATAAATTGCTGATCGGTGAGGGTCAAACTGCTGAGACCCCATGCCAATCTCAAGAATGAGGGTCCTCTGTCCCCATCTTGTCTTCACTATAGAGTTACTGCACCTCCGCTGTGAAGAGGAGACTGAATAGAGTATTGATCCCTCAAGCACATTAGCGCCGCATTGCTGGGATACCCAAGCAGCGACCACCATTTCTGTCAGCCCCCATTGAAATGAATTGAGCGCTGACGGTGCATACTCATGCAGTGCTCCATTCAGAGTGATGTCACTGTGGGGGAAGAAGTATCTCTGTAGTGACAGTCAGAGTGGTACACAGGGATCCTGATTTTGAGATCAGTGGGGGTATCAGCAGTGAGATCCCAACCACTCAGCAATGTTAATCCCTATCCTGTGGATAGGGCATAACTTGCAATTTGGTACAACCCCTTTAACATTTTAGGACCTCTGGAGTGATGTTCATTGCATAAGAGCTCACTGTCCATTTAAACATGGGATTCCATGAACCTGGCCTACGCTCCCCTTCTTCCAGGGACCCCATAGCAGCTGCATGGGTTAGTGCTATGATACGTTCATCCTTGTTGATGATCCAAATGATACAACGTGGTTCCACCTGGGTTCTACATCAATTACATATGTGTTTTAGACATTTTTTTATGTTGCGAAAGGTCATATGACCTCCATTGGGAGCAACTGGCCCATTGATGCATCCAGTGTACTAAATTTCTTACAAAGTTGTCATCTGGTTTTGCAAAAAAATCTCATGTAGAGTTCAGAGGTGTATGCAAGCAGGTCATGGTCATCTTAGGTCAAACTATCACAAAGTAGAATTTACCAGAGAGAATGTACTTCCCATGACAATAAATCCATGTGGAAAGATTAATGTGGAGGATCACTCGTGATTTAGTGATGCTACACTGAATGGCCCTTTATTAGAGAAAGCGGCCCTTTAATAAAAACCCAGACTCTTTCACAATTGGCGCTTCCCTGTATGGAAATTCTGCCCGTGACCCCGGAGTGCAGCATAAAATCATGTGACAAGTTTTCTGTGGATCCGTTTCAGTGTGAATCCACATTAGATGGGAAAATCCAGCGATCTGAGTGACTTCCAACAAGTCCCGGTTATTGGTGCTAGACCAGCGGGGACAGGATTTAATGGCCAACTACTTGGAGTTTTCTCGTGTACCCGCATGGAGACTATACTAAGAATGGTGTGATTTATGAAAATCACTGAGCGAAAGAGGATCTTATGGACAGAAACCACTCATCCCCAAAAGGGGTCACATGAGGATGTCATGAATCGTTCTGACCAACAGATTCTGCATAGTCAAGAGCAGCCAAATACAATACTGATGATCCAACTAGTGTGCAAATACACAACTTACCTTCCTTAGCACGCATGGACTGTAACAGCAGGTGAGGTGACCAATTCTACCCCCATTGTGTCTGAGAAAGGCGAAACTCCAGTAGGCAAAAGAGCTTAAAGATTGTATCACTGAGCAGTAGAGATGAGCAAGCATGCTCGTCAGAGCTTGAAGCTCATTCAAGCATTAGCCTTCTCGAGATACTCGTTACTCGAGACAAGTACCACGGGGTGCTCGGTAAAAATTTCCCCACATGTTTTCAATGGTCTGCTGGCACCCCTGCATTCTTTTTCAGGGAAGGGCTTTACATATTAGCCCTTCACTGAAAAAGAAGGATTTTAGTGTAA
Source organism: Eleutherodactylus coqui (assembly GCF_035609145.1). Classification (NCBI taxonomy): domain Eukaryota; kingdom Metazoa; phylum Chordata; class Amphibia; order Anura; family Eleutherodactylidae; genus Eleutherodactylus; species Eleutherodactylus coqui. The sequence goes on from NC_089839.1 coordinate 305,517,869, forward strand.
AGGAAAAAAAAAAAGTAAAACAAAACTTACCTCTCCACCACTGCCATGTCCCGCAGGGATGCAGAACACATCTGCCACGTGTGGTAGATGCTTCCTGCATCCCCGCAAGGAAAAATAATTCCCTGCTGCACCTGCCACATATGTGACAGATGCAGCAGAGGTATTCTTAATCCCTGCGGGGAATAAAGGATTCCCTACTGCAGCTGTCACACATGACAGCTACGGTGGAGGATCCTGCTGCTGGCACCCCTGAAATGTTTTTCAGGGAAGGGCTTTAAATATAAGTCCTTCCCTGAAAAACAAAGAAAAGTGTTAAAAACCCCCCCAAAAATACATACCCACCTCCCTTCAACTGCCGGGCTCAGCCGCATCTTCTCCTGGTTTTCCCCGCCTACTGGTAGCTCTGATTGTGATTGGCTAAAGTGATTCAGCCAATCACTATCAGAGCTACCAGCAGCAGGGATTTTAAATTTCCGCATGCTGATAGCTGAGGTCTACAGAGCCGGGGACAGCGGCAGAAGTTGCCGCTGAGCCCCGGCAGCCGTCAATGGCTTTTCAGGAAAGCCATTTAAAATAGTGTAAAAAAAAAACAAAACATACTCATCTGCTGGGGCTTAGCGGCGGCTTCTGCCACTGTCCCCAGCTCTGTAGTTCTGAGCTATCAGCAGTCGGGGATTCTTGTGATATGATCAAGGCTTGGAGAGTATGAAATTAGTGTCTCTTTTTTCCACTCTTGTCCACTGAGTGTTTTTTGGTATCTTCATTGAAGTGAATTAGTTGCAATACCAGAAACAGTCTATAGACAAGTCATGTCACCATTAATGGCTAAAAACCATCCTTTGCGGTTTTGAACACAATGATGTAAAATAGCTCAGTGATTTGTCGTGTTGGGTAACCCTATAGACAGGATTCGATGTGCACTCTTTGTACAAGTTCCTATGGATATGACTCAATGTGCACATGGTCAATAAGTTTGTTACCACCTTGTTAATAAATAAAGTTATTGATCCAATGACAGAGCTTCTTACACCACTGCAGTTCAATGTATCTTCTTTCAGAGAACTCACCAGACATTTCAGGGATGAATGGAGGGAAATATCAACTGAAATGTATCAGCTGTTAATGGAAAAGTATGTCATAAAGAGTATCCAATGTGATTAGCACTAAACGAGAGGAACTAAGTTTTAATATATGGAAATAAATTACTCCTTGTGAATCTTGCTCAGTTGCCCAATTACTTTTAGTAGGATGGTGGGTTTTAAATCCACATGCTAAAATGAGAAAATGAGCGAAAAGTTATAATAAGGAATCAGGCTATATTTTACAACAGTGCTCCTTATATCACATAGATAGTAAACATCTTTAAGCTCTACAGACTATCAAAGTATTGTTCTTGGCCACTCACCACATCTCATAGTGTACAGAAGCTTCCGGATGTCAGGGCCTGCTGGGAGTTATAGTTTTACAGCAGCTGGAGATCCACAGGTTAGAGATAACTAGTGTTGAGAATGCTGATTATCATCATTATGAGAATAATGCAGATTTTTTTGTTACACTGGGAATGTCACTTTGTGTGAATAGTTTTTTTCTTTACATGTGTGCTTACCTGAATTTTTAACAAGTTTTTTTTTAAATACACCAGGTTCCCCTTGCCCCCTCATTTACTGCTGTTTGCACCCTGTTTCATGTCTGTAAGCTCTGGTTTTTAGGTGGTCTTCCCCATTTTTTGTTTTTCTGCTGTTTGCTAACCCCTATCAGCTAGGAGGCTTGTAGAAAGCCTAGCTTTCTGCCAGTAGTTCCCTGTCCTGACTTCCTTGCCTTTACTTCCCATGCTGCATTGCACTCTCTCTGGTCCAATCAGCAGGAAGGCAGTGTCTGAATGCCTACACTTCTGCTCTCCCAGGACAATCCTGCATTGAGGGACATTCTGACCAGATAGTTAGTAAACCCACTATAATGTGTATGTACTGTCTGCACACGCAGACACATACCCGCACACTGTAACAACAGGAGAGGCAGAGATACTTATCGCAGTGTTTGCAGATCTGTCAGCCTGTACATCTAAGTGCATAGGAATTGCCTGTGAAGATAGTCCCTCCCCCTTTTGCTAAGGAAATGTCCCTATGTCCTTGTTACTAAGGAAGCTCTATTTCTAAGGATAGAGAGGGGACTGCAGAGAATCTAGAAGAGAGACCCCTAGTGGCAGCCACTTCAAGTGTAATTTACAATGGTAAAACAACAAGATTTTTAATGTAAGTGTATTACAGAAATAATGAGACTAACACAAGCTAGTAGATGAGCAGAAGTTGTCTGAAAAGTTAGTGCCCCTTTAAATAATCATATAGAACACATTGAAGAAATAAAGTCACGTATCAAACTAAAACATTGTCAGTTTTCACATATATATGTTGCATCGGAAGACGTAAACATAACATTTTTGTCACCGTTTAATATCATAGAACTAATAAGAATCAGCTACTCAGCGCAGTCAATGAGGAATCATGTAGATTATTCTGTTTGGTTCCTGTCAATAACAGATCTGACTTCTATTGAAAACTATCTTCAACTTATCTTGAATTATTCAACTTTGCAGGAGTACACTTAATGCCACTTCCAATCTTATACCCAATAGGTGGGCATTGGAGAGACGGCCTAGACTAGTCATTAGATGCTCTCCTGCTGAGGTATGTGAAACTCTGCAGATCAAAGGGCTAAGCATGTTAAGACTTTGTAATAAATGGACTTCCATCCAATTCATGGAATATGAGCGATGTAGGATCACTGAAAACCATATACAGTAGTTTGGCCGAAGACAGGGGTGGAGCTGTAGGGGTACAGAGATAGCTGTCAAACCTTGGCCCTGAAGGGGCCCACAGGCCTAATTACCAAACAAGAAAATACCAGTAATATAACTTACACATACTAGATGGCAGAGGCGTAACTTGAAGCTCCCGGGCCCCAATGCCAAAACTGTAACAGGGCCCCCAACTATAATGCTTTAGTCATAGTACTGGGCTCCCTATATGGAGAAGAGAGGCCTTATGGGCCCCCTAAGACTCCTGGGCCTGGGTGCAACCGCACCCCCTGCATCCCTTATAGTTACGCCCCTGCTAGTTGGGGTTCTCTGTTGAACTGGAGCGCAGTTCCAGCTGCAGTGCTCCCATAAAGTGCTAGTTGCACTGCTGACTACATTTTTCACTCCATATATTACCACTCATATAATAACCCTCAATCACAATCCCTTTTAGTACCATTTATGATGCTCCTCTCAAAGGGCCACAGAAAAGCATGGCTGTTCTTAGCTATGTGTCACTTATGGGGTTGCATAGGGTATAGTGCACCAGCTTGTGAGTAAACTGAGGGTGACGACTCCCCTTAGGTCCACCTGACCAGATGATGTCTTTCCTTCATGTGGCACTGTCTTGTGGAGCTACATGCATCTTCCTCATACTGGCTCTGTAATCTCCCCTCTGTTGTTCTGAGGTGCCGCTATCAGCCAATCAGGCACCCTTCCAGCACAACCGCTTAGCTCTGCTACTGTACTTTTGCTATGAACTTGGTTCTGTGGCTGTAATTATGCTATGAGTTTGGTTCAGTATAGCATCTATATTCTGAGATTGCTTCATGCTGTATGAGCTTGATGCTCATACTGCATCTATGGTATGAGCTTGGTTCTGGTATTGTATTTATGTAGTGAGGTTGGTTCATGCTGTATTTATGTTATACACTTGGCTCTGATGAGCTTGGATCTGGTGCTGTATTTATTTTATGAAGCTGTTTCTGGGGCTGTATTTATGGTATGAGCTTGGTTCTAGTACTGTATTTATATACTGATCTTGGTTCTGGTGCTGTATCTATATTATGAGCTTGGTTCTGGGGCTGTATTTATGATATAAGCTTGGTTCTAATGCAGTATTTATGTTATGAGCCTGGTTTAGGTGGGATGAAACTGAAAGGGAGGAGACACAGAGTAGATATTAGACAGTGAGGGGGATCAGTGAGTGGAACAGGTTACCATGGGAGGTGGTGAGTTCTCCTTCAATGGAAGTCTTCAATCAAAGGCTGGACAGACATCTGCCTGGGATGATTTAGTGATCCTGAATTAAGCAGGGGGTTGGACCATATGATCCTGGAGGTCCCTTCTAACTCTACCATTCTATGATAACATAAATACACCACCAAACCAAGCTCAGCACATAAATACAGCACCAGAACCAAGCTCAGTACATAAATACAGCACCGGAACCAAGCTCAGTACATGAATACAGCACCAGAACCAAGCTCAGTACATAAATACGACACCGGAATTAATATCAGTGCATAAATACAGTAATAGATCTAAGGACCTTTTTACATGGTGCTAACAAATTGTTCAGATTCCGGCCTTCAACGAGAATATGAACTATTATTGTTCAGTCTAAATGCATGCACAGACTGAGTGACGAATAATAATTAATTCTCTTCTTCCTTGCAGCTCCGTTTATGCATACTTCAAAACTGGAGACAATTGGCCTGTTTATGGTAAATGGATGGGAGTAGGATGGAGCCATCCCTAGCCCGCTCCACCTTGACTTATTCAGCAATGATCGTTCCTGTGTATCGCTGAGTAGACCCGTTGGATATCCCCGCTCGACGGGTCATCCCGTGTAAGAGGGCCGAACATAACTAAGGCCGGCCATCATCTGACATAAGAGCTTCACCAGTCTTCCCGTTACCAAGCAATCCCCAAGTGCCAAACATCGCTCATGTAGCACCCTCACATGATAAATAAAACTCCTGCACTGTGAATGTGAAGAGTCTTAATTAACGAGAGGAAATGTAAGTAATTAAAGAATTCCTTTCTTTTGCTCCAGGATAATACGAAGTGGATCCACAAGGCCTGCAAGTGGTCCTTTACTTCCGAAGCCTCAATAGAAGCCGTTAGGCCTCTTCCACTCTCGTCTTTTGCAAATCTACTGAAAGTGCGTTCTCACAAATAGCTCATAATTCCAACTTTACAATTATCTTTAGGACTTCGCCATCTGTTTCATCAAAGTGGTTTGAAACAGTGATAATACAGCTAGTTATTTATGTCTCCGCAGTGCAAATAGCTTTTCTGAACTTTAGTGGAAATCGTCTAATGTGATTTGTTTACAGATTTTCGAAGATTTTATTTCTAGGATTTTAAGCCATTTCACATCCTATGATGATACTCTGAAAGCACAATTTCCAGCCTGACGGTGCATTAACACAGGGATTTAGTGCAGATAAAGAGGAACACTCAGTACTTTACTAAGTGCTTTTATTCGGAGGATGGTGGAAATTGGAATCGTTTAGAAATTCTTGGCTCATCTCATACACAAAAATTTCCTAACACCTTAAGCAAACAAGAATAAACCTATTATTCTATTGAAGTGCGAGTAAAACCCGGGATTCACATGCACTGAATCTGATTTATAGCAAAGCAACAAGAAATATCCCGAGTTCTAGTGCAAGTCGAAGAGGTGATGCTTGCTGCAGGTTACATGCAGATCCAGCAGGCTACCAGCAGGCTACATTATTATATATCATAACTGCAATTACAGTATTTCTGCAAGTTACTTTGTTCTTCTATAAGGAAACTTCCAATTTGCGGCTAAAAGGGGCGGGGCTTATGCAAATGTGCCCCAAAGTGAGAACTTTTATGGGAATTTTGTGGGCAAATTGGGAGATTTTGGGGCATTCCTGTGTGGAATGTTGGTCGGACTTAAAAGCCATCTATCAATCCATACATAGGTGTAGCTTGAAGCTTTGGAGCTAAGATGCAGAATCTGTAAAAGGACTCCAACAACTACTATATGCGCTTTATAATACTCTTGTTGTCTGTCTGGTGCTCCTTGGCCCCAGGTCCTGGCTGTGACAGCTACCACTGTACTCGCTACAGATACACATATCTGTAGGGGTTGCAAAGGTTGCAGTCGTACCCCAGCCTTGATGCTGAAGGGAAACAGAAGGCCCCCCTTCCAGATAAAATGGCATCAGTATTACAAAAGACACCACGACACCCTGACAGCCTGGTTGGCCTTATTTGTACACCTCAATGGGGGAGAGTCCTCATCCGGTATGGGCATCCACTATGGAGAGCGTTAATCACGACCTTCCATCCAAACCGGTGGACCAGGGTTGGTAGGGTTGAGATAATGAAGAAACAAAAAAGGCAGTAAGCTCTCGAGGACAATCCTTCATATAGTAACTAATAAGAAAATGAAAGAAACTGGAGAGTTTGCTTTAGCAGGGAGGTGCGTAGGTCCTGGGTAGACCCCCCATCGATTATCTGTATCCAGAAGTGACACAATCAAAGTAGGTGATCCAGAGGACAGGACTTTAGATGAATAATTATTGTTTAGGTTTATTTTCAGACTAACGACAACAATTACTTGTGGGGATAAGGTATGTATTCAAATGTCTCATTGAGGTCAGTGTGCTCAGGGGGTAGATCCAGTACATTTTTTTTTTCTTCTCTATACCTGCGCAAACAAGCCTCGTTCACTACGCAAGTACATGGAAAAATGTATACAAATCATAGACCGTTTCAAGCATACCTGTACATTTTTTAAAAATATGCATTGAATGGGTAGCCATTAGAGATGAGCGAACGTACTCGTTTAGGGCGATTTCGCACCCAAGCACCGCTTTTTTCGAGTAACTGACTACTCGGGCGAAAAGATTCGGGGGGCGGCATGGTGGAGCGGGGGGGGGGGGGGGGGTAGGAGGGGGGGAACAGGGGGGAGCTCTCTCTCCCCCCCCCCACTCCCCTCTGCAACCCCACGCTCACCCCCGGTGGCCCCTGAATCTTTTCGCCCAAGTAGTCAGTTACTCAAAAAAAGCGGTGCTCGAGTGCGAAATCGCCCTAAACGAGTACGTTCGCTCATCTCTAGTAGCCATACATTTTTACTTTTAATTTATTTTTCAACATAGCCCTCTGACATCTCGACACACTTCGCCTACCAGTGTTCCAGGGCTTTGATACCAGTGGTGTAGAGGTTTTTGTCAAAACATTGCAAAACCTCCTCCTCCGCACAAATAACATAATCATCTGTCTTTAAAAAGGCTTCCAGCTTTGTTTTAGATTTTGGAAGACATGAAAGTCTGAGGGTGTGAAATTAGGAGAGAACGGGTGGGTACGGCAAAATGTCATAGTGATGAATGGCATGAATGGCAGCCACAGCAATGATGTCTTTGAAGCTGGGAGTGGTGCCCTGGTGGAAGAGGATGCCTTCGGACAACTTTCCACATTGCTTCTACTTGATCTCCTCACATAGTTGCCTCAGCAGGTTGGTGTAGTATGCTCCATCACAGTTTGACCCTTTCAAGTGTAGCTCACCATCACCATGCTCTCAGAGTCCCAAAAAAACATTGCCATGACCTCCAGCTGAGGGCACCGAGGTGTCCTTCTTTGGTGGAGGGGTCAGGGATGTTTCCATTGCACGGATCTCTGTTTGGACTCTGTCTAGAAGTGTTGGACCCAGGTCTTGTTGACGGTTATGAACCATCTCAAAAATGCATCTGGATCAACTTTGAACAGCTCTAGATTCTCCATCGAAGTGTTGTACCTCATCATCTTCTGGTTAACAGTTAAAAATATTGCAACCCATCTCCCTGAAATCTTCTTCATCCCCAGGGTGTCAGTGAGAACGCAATCAACTGTTGTCTTTGATAAGCTCACTGTCTCAGCAATCTGCCTCAGAGTAAATATTTGGTTGTTCATGACAATTTTGTGAATTTTCTTCACATTTTAGCCACATCAACAAATCATCCAGGGCGGGGGTCTTCTTTATCGCTTGTTCTCCCCCTCTTGAATTCCAACACCCAGTTTTTCACTGTTGCTTATGAAGGGGCATGGCCCCAAGTGTTGCCACCATGTTAGTATGGATGTTCTTTGGTGCTAAACGTTTCTTATGCAGGTACTCAATTATGGCTCAGTGATTGAAATTTACAATTTTTCAAATTTATCAAACATTCCAATCTTAAATTATCTGTGAAAATAAGAAAAATACCAACTTTCAGCAAGATAGTCTTTTTTCCTATCTTCAAGGGTTCAAAAAACATATTTAAAAAATTCCTGAGTGTACGTCAATTACAACATAGGCAAGCTCAAAACCTTTTGGACGTCCCTCATATAAGCAAACACTTTCTGGTTCATTGATATCATACTGTACTTCCAGTTCAGAAACCCAATTCTGTCCAGAGGGAGATTAAAGGGGTTTTGTCATAAAAAAAAAAAATTCTATACTCACCTATTCTTCCACAGCCTTACCACATCTTGTCCTCGCTGATCTTAGGCAGTCCGCCGTGTCAGCTCACTACAAGCTATAGAGTAATAGTTACAACAGCACTTCAAGTTTAACCCCAAGCGAGAATCTTCTGCATATATGGGGGAGGCGAATCCTGCACAGCCGTAATGAGAGCGAACTCCACTCCTCTCGTCACACAGCAGAATGAGATACAGACGGCAGGAGAGTAGCTTAGATGCATAAAAACCTGCCTTTATACCATCCTTAAAACTATGTACACTGCGACGTTTCGACCACTTGCTTGATAAAGACCACTGAGTGGTCGAAACGTTGCAGTGTGCATTGTTCTAAGAATGGAATAAAGGCAAGTTGTTACGCGTCTAAGCTACCCTGCTGCCGTCTGTATCTCATTCAGCTCACTACAAACTGTCTGGATTCACTTCTCCTTGTTATGAAGCTAGCATTCCTTGCATTCTCCTTCCAGCCGGGTCAGTGAAGGTCATGTCCCTGTGACGTAGCGTTCACTGGCTAGGAAGGAATGCTGATCTATTGCAGAGGCAGCGGGCATGTGCAGTCTCTGCAATAACTTGGCACTCCCTGCCAGACTGTGATTTAGTGATGTAGCATATATTGCAGGAAGGAGACTGCCTTTGAATGTACGTAACATCACAGGAAGCAGAAGAATCAGCCAGTTGGAGTTGAAGTGACCCCCCCAGACTGCAGGAGACAGGAGAAGATCAGTAAGGTGAAGATCTGGTAAGTAGACTGACGGGGGAGGAATAAGTGAGTATAGAATTTTAGTTTTTTAATGACAGAACCCCTTTAACCCTGAAAATGATTCCTGTGTAATGTATTGGCATCTATAATATTTGCAAAGCCCTCTGTTCGGAACACCTAAAGCAGGTGGTGCTGTTATGTATGGCACAGTGCTGATAACTAAAGGGAGAGACGGTACTAATAAAAAAAACGTCACTTTAACTGTAGTTAATTTTGTCACTCCTTAGGAGGGTAATGATTAATTGAATGTTTCTTTAACTTGTAACTCGTGACTAACTAGGTAGGCCTTCCATCTGTTTACTATTACTCATCAGCATAACTTTCCATGGTCATTCCTTTAAAGGCCCGCATCACTCCTGAGGCCTACAGCACTATAGGCGCACAGATGGGCACATTTGACAGAATCATCATCACATTATAATATACATCTTTTAAACTTTGGCAGCAGGAAATCACTTTCATGACCCATACTGACTGTAGGCCGATATTGACTATGCTGTCTATCCGTAGCTCGACCCAATCTGCACCCATGGGGCCGCATCCATACACTGGGAACGCTCAACATCATTGATGCTACAATTTAGCTACAACATCTTTACAGACCTCTGTCTCAGGTGCAGACTTTATCTTCTGCAACAGGCCTGCTAACAAACTAGCTTCAACCTTTGTATGGGGGTATGCACCCAATGTCTCCAATGAGGCTGGCCAACATTTGGTTTGCTGCGTTGGAGTTGCAGCTACTAACAACCAAAGCTTGTCGGGGGCCAGGAGCGCAACTCTATCATGGCTCTCCTCAGTCTTGGTTGCAATCCAGCTGCCCTTACCTGGTTGGCGGCGTTCTCCCTCTTGGCTGTAGGCAGCAGGCACAGCAGCTTCTCAGCCTATCTCCTGATATCAGTGGAGCTTTCTCTTGGTCCAAGGTTGCAAACAGGCCTTGCCTCCGGCCACACAACCCTGTGCCCTCAACTCCGCACAGCTTTTTTTCTCTGCCTTGCACATAGTTCCCTTGGGTAGCAACTCATCCCATTCACTTACTTCTTGCGTTCTACTATTGCGCAGCAAAAATTGCCTCTTTTATATGAGAGCCTTTTACAACCAATAAGCAGCCATTGAGCATGCTCAGTTCTACTGTGCCAAATTTTGGCACTAATTTCGGTGCATGCAGAGATTTTGGTACAATTTTCGGCACATCTGCATGGTCCATCTCCATAGCAACTTAACCCTTTAAGCTGACTTCCTTACATCTCCAATGGTTTCAAGTTACTGTGACAACTTGGTGTTCAGCATATCATGCACATAAGATCTTGTAGTTCATTAGCACCAAAGTACGGTAGGAACTATGTGACAAAATGAGCCTAAAGGTTTCTGACATCCGTTTTTAAGTATACTTCCTGGCAGTTCATATAAAGCTGCCCAACAGTTTATGTGAGGAGTAAATACAAATTTTCTTTAAAAGGGGTGTTTTGGGTCATTTTCCTAGGGTGTTCCCAGACTTAGTAGTGGGGGGCTTAAATGTTACTCAGAATGAAATTCAAATGTTTCTAAGTATACTGTAAAGGGATAAACGTATTACTAGTATAATTAACTAAAAATGTAACAATCAAGTGGAAGAAAGCATTCCTCCTTTCAGTGGCCGTGTCCCTTTAAGAATAAGCCCCTATTCCTTTACACAATTATAGGATTAGAGTAAATGTATGATGATTAGCAGATAAAACCTTCTCCTATTACTCATTTTTCATTATTATAATATGTTAAATTGTCAGCATATGTTTAAAGGGAAATCAAATTGCTTTTCAAGGTAATGTCAAAGGACTGATTCAGCTGATAAGATGAAAATTATATTTCCACTCTATAGGAATTATTAATTGCATTCTTTCTAATTGAACATACGTGTTTTCTGTTCTCATCAGGAAAAAGACGAATCTTTTACATTGTTATATAAAATAGGGTTTAATTCAATCGTCTCCCAAACAATGTATTACTTCCTGTAGGGAAATGATACAATGTTATACTGGAAGTGGACATCTCAGGAAATGACTCTGATGGGAGTTGCTGCTCCTGACTGGGAGGAAACCAAGTCTTCCTGGGAACAACTGTAGGAATAACTCATGAGTTTCCATGATTACGGCAGTTAGATTCTTCCTTTCAATTAACATAAATATATTTGAGTTCATCTCTTACCGCAGCTTCTTACTCATTTCATTCTCATCTCCTTCCCTTTTTTCTTCTCCTTTTTCCTCATATCCTTTCCTTTATTTCTTATATTTTCTGTATCTCCTTCCCCCTATTCCTCATCTTCTTACTTGTCTCCTTTTTCTCCTCCTCCTTTCTCATCTTTTTATTTTTCTTCTTCCTCATCTACTTCCCTTTCTTTCTCAATTCCGCCTCTTCTTCATCTTCTTCCCCCTCTTCTTCCTCATCTCTTTCCTCATCTTCTTGCCCTTCTTCCTCAACTCCATCCTCTTCTTCCTCATTTCCTTACTCTTATTCTTCATCTCCTTCCTTGTCTCCTTCTTCTTCCTTATCTACTTTCTCATTTCCTTCTTCATCTATTTCCTCAGCTCCTTCCTTAACATCTTATCTTCTTCCTCATCCCCTTCATCCTGCTCTTCTGTTCTTCCTCTTCTTCTTTTCACTACTCATCATTTCCTTCTTCTTGTTCAGCTTTGCTGCCCTTTTCTTCTCCTTCTTCTTGTTCTTCTTCTGCATCTCATTCTTCAACTTGTTCTTCTGTGGTCTATTTCTTGTTTTCCTTCTTCTCCCACTTTAGCTCCATTTTCTTGTTCTCTATGTTTCTTCCTATTATTACTATTCTTCTCTTTATCATAACATTTCCTTATATATCAGAATCAGAGAACAAATGAAAGACAAGACACAGGAGGTCAATGGCAGTTGTTCTCAGTTAGGGGCCTGTGAAACTTCATAAGTTCTTCTTCCAAGTACAGAGGCACAGTGATGTATGTCATCAACACATACCTCCCATGTAAGCCTAAACCATAAATGTTTGAGGGTCACTTTGAGGTGAATAAAACCCTTCAGCCGAGAGGTAAAATGAGAGGGCACCTAAATGGGGTCTTCAATAACTCCCTGAACCTACGTGCCATACTGGTGAAATTAGTGTCATATTGTTGAGTGGATTGGCCCTTCAGGTGGCACAAAGGGCTGTAACATTGGGTGATATGGTGTTAGCACTGATAAAAGGGGCGCATACATGCTTGGCACCTGAGTATGTGTACATATCTCTGTGCCCAAGTCATTGTGAATATCCAAGTCCTTGAACTCCTCTTGCTTACATCAATAGTAGGATGGGAAATAAGTGTACTTCTCAGTTATTTTCTTCTACACTGATTGATTCTTGGAAACCACCAACAAGCAGGCCAGTGGTAATAGCTCCGATTTAGGGAAGCTTTGTCCGAGATAATACTTTAGACCTTCATAGTCACACAGAAACCATTTTCCCTTTAATGCTCTGTAGAATGCATAGGGTGAATACATAGACAATGGGTAATAGGCATGCCCTAGTGGTCTATCAGTACAATGCTCCACCATGTTGTGATTAGCACCGTGTCTATATATTTATGTTTCCAAGTTGCATGTTTTCATTACTCACATCTACTTTTAGGTTTTCACCACCTTCCTATACAACAACCATATGGTCCTAGAATGATAGCTGTCATCTAGTGTTGACCTTGGTGTGAATTCCACATATACCCAGGGGTCTTCAGTGACTGGTGTTTGGTCAAGACATTTCATTAAAGTGTCTCATGTTACATTGATGTTTATGTATTTATGCTCCTTCTCATTCATAATTTCCGCTGGCTTGGACAATGTCAACTCAATCTGTGGCCAATATTTTTTTTACCACATTATCTTAATACTTTTCTGTTTTCAGTCATTGCTGAGATGCAAATCAGTACACGACTATAGTACATGTGCCAATAAACGTAGGACCAGCTTCATTTTCAGGAAAAAATGTGTTAGAGCATTCAAAAAAGTGTGAATATGTTCAACATCAGTTTGAGTCCATAGTAAGAAATGTGACTATTGTATACAGCGGACACGTCATCCATAAGGTCTGTTAATTAATACAACACAAGTGTATTAAATAGTCATTAAGGAGTCGGTGAAAATACAACAGAGCCCCTTCTTCCAAGGCAACAATTCAATATCTCTCATTACTCTACATGGAACTCCTGAAGAGGAAGCAGGTCCAAGGGAAGGTGGTATCCAGTGGCGTAACTATAGAGGATGGAGGGGATGCGGTTGCACCCGGGCCCAAGAGCCTCAGGGGGCCCATAAGGCCTCTCTTGTCCATATAGGGAGCCCAGTACTATGAATAAAGCATTACAGTTGGGGGCCCTGTTATAGGTTTTGCATTGGGGCACAGAAGCTTCAAGTTATGCTTCTGGTGGTATCCTTGGATTTGCTCCCTCTCCCGGCTCTCCCGTAGAGTAGTGAGATCTACTGAATTGCTATTCATGAATCACCCCATAAGAAAAAGACCCTAAGGGTAAGTGATTGGGTTCAAACCTTCAAATGCACTTGTGTCTTTCTGGACCTTTGGGGTCTATTATTGTGTCAGAGACTTAAAGGGGTTCTGTCACTAAAAAAGAAAAATGCTCTACTTATCTATTCCTCCCCCATCAGTCTACTTACCAGATCTTCACCTCCCTTATCTTCTCCTGTCTCCTGTAGTCCAGGGTGTCACTTCACCTCCACTTGCCTGATTCTGCTCCTTCCTGTGAGGTTATTAGGTTGGCAGTTTGCCAATGTACAGTTATGTCACAGCTCACAGGCCAGCAGGAGGACTGCCTATCTTCTTCAGAGATTGCTTATGCCAGCTGTCTCTGAAATAGATTACAATTCCTTCCTAGGCAGTGAAGCTACAGCACAGGGATGTGACCTTCACTGACCCAGCCGGAAGGAATTTGTGATAAGCAGCCCTCATAACAAGCTGGGCCCACCCTGCAGTGAGCTGACCCGGGGCACTGGAGAAGCTCAACCAGGAGAAGATGTGATAAGGAGACAGACAGGGAAGGAATAGGTAAGTTTAGATATTTTTTTTTATGACTAAACCCCTTTAACCTAATAGAAGAGCTGTGGAGGGCCTAACTGGTTGACCACCAATATTTTTCTAGCTGAGTATATCTGTTATGGATACAATGGCATATTAAAAAGAGTCAGGAACCGAATTTGTGTCAATTCCTACTTAATCCATAACTCACCAATGTAGACCTTCAAAACATTGGTGTAGATTTACTATTGGAAATATGCAAGTTTTCTGGTGCAATTTTGAACAGATGTTTATTTTACATGACACCATATTTATTATGTTTTTAGACACTTTTGTACACTTTTTGAGATTTTCCCGACATAAGAGCTTGAAGCAGGCATGGACACCGCATTAAATCCATGCAGGCTCGGACTGGCTCACAGGTGAATCTCCCAGAGGGCGCCAAGCCAGGGTGGGCGCCCAGCCCCCCACTCCAACTGCACATAGGATCTGTCCAAATCTGCCATCCTCCATATGTTTCAGTGGAGACTAGGCCATATGCAAATATAGCCACCTTTCTATTGAAGTATATAGAGAATGCAGAGGTGATACATTTGTGAATTGGGGGAATGGGTAATATTTGCATGCAGCTCTTCAGGGGGCCCCAGAATGTACTTTACTAGTGGGCCCAGGCACCCCAGTCCGACACTGAATCCACAGTGTGAACACAGCCTTAGCTGCCAGGCTGTGAATTCAAAACCTGCATTGCAGTTCAATTAGTTCTTTAGGTTTTTCTGCAGTGTGTGGTTGAGAGTTCTTGCATCTGGTACTAGTAATGTACGACGCTGTGGATTTCCTGCAAAACCATAAAAAAAACAAAAAAACATTTAAAACCATTTAAAAATTGTATGTCTTAATGTAATAGTTTATTTGTCAATTAAAGGCGGCTTCATATGAGCGCATGCGCACAAACGATTGACTCAGCGCAATGCATGTGCAGTGAACAAGGTTGATTTGCGCGCATATCGGTGCACGGCACTTTACGTTTTGCACACGGAGGACCTGTTTAAATTCAACCCCCCCTAAACAACCCGACCCTAATTTAAAAGCCTATTTAGCCTAACGAGGTCCAGATGCGTTCCTTTTCCCATAGTTTTTGCCGCATTATGCGCTAGTTCTGGGGTATTTTGCTCACCTCCCATAGACTTCCATGGGACCTTTTGGTGTACAAATACGCTGGAGAATAGGGCAGCACCTATTTTTCTGCGCACATTTCATAGAATCCTAGAATGGTAGTTGGGAGGGTCCTCCAGGGTCATCTAGTCCGACCCCCTGCTGAGTGCAGGATCACTAGATCACCCCATCATTTCCTTTATGTGAAAGAACACATCAGGGGGTTCTATACTCTGCATATTGCGCATATATATTTAGCATTTTTCCCGCATGCAAAAAATTCGTACCTGCTCTTTCTTTCTGTGCGTTTGCACTCTAAAGGTCCCCAATGGAGGTTACTACTCAAATGCGTGCACAATGTGCTACGGGATGCGTGATATGTTGTGCAATACCGTAAAAAAAACATCTGAAACTCATAGGACTAAAACGTCATTTAAATCAAGGTGTGTTCGTTTGCCGCGCCCAAATGTACAGTAAAATGCACTGATACGCAGACGAAGATCTGTGCTTAGTTCTCCAAGATGTCGGGAACAATCTCCGTGACGAGTTCCTTCAAAAACTGTGTGCAAGTGTCCCTAGAGGAACTGATGCTGTTGTGGAGGTGAAGGGCGTCACACCGAATACTGATGGGATTACATTCCTCTCTTGTTCAGTCACTTTGTATTTTGTTACAATAGGGAAGGGAAATATAAACCAACCGGAAGAATACAATGAACTTGCCATTGGCCTACATAGATATGTAAACACGGGTATTAGAGGTTCCCCACACACACACGTGATTTATACTTCCCTTTCCTATTAGTCTGCACTCGCACCAATCCATCAGGAATTTTTAAGTAATATTTTTTAAAGAAAACATGTTCTACAGTGTGAGACCGAATCGCGTCGTGTCCCTTAATGTGCGACATTTCTAGTTCGCACCAGCGGTCCTTGTTTTCCATTCCTTTGTATACACATTCTATATACTCCTCTCTCACAGAGCTTTTCATTACTATTATCGTTATTAACATCTGGATTGAATCTGTTTTACATATTATAGATTTTGTCTTATATATTTTATATGACACATTCTTCATTTTGCTACTTTTTGATATTATTAACCCTTTCCAATCCACTGTCTGACACCTTCCAACATTCTGATTGAAAGCTGTACAGCCCCGATGTTGGAAGACGTCCGGCAGGGTATTCTTACTGCATATTACTGGCCGCTCTGCTGTTGGCAGCCTCTCCAGCATGTCACATTCCGCAGTACTGGCTCTAGCCAGCAGATGGCGCCATTGTAAAATGACAGAAAGAGAAAGCCCCCTAGGAAACCCTGAATCCAAAACTGGATTGCAAAGGGTTAATATGTGTTTAATAATGTGCTTTATATTTGTAATTACTTTTAAATATATATATATATATATATATTATTTTTTTTTTTCTATTTTCTTATCTACTTTCCTCATTCTGAATTTTATTTGTACTTATCACATAGTTTGTAGGTTTTACCCAGCAGAACTGATAAAGGGGTTTGACTCTCCGAAACGCGTTTTCGCATACTGACTTTGCACGTTAGTCAATAAAAGAGAAACTTACTATCTCTGATCTCCAATATCCACCCTATTTAGACTCTTACCAGTTCTTTTAGGCCCCCTCCTGTACATTTACAGCCATTTAGTTGGTGTGTCATCTGGCAGGCAGCCCCTCTACTCCCTAGTCATAGATTCCCTTGTCATATCACCATTATCCCGGTTTAGCTCCACACTCAGGCCGCCTGCAGACAGTCGGATCCCCTGCGAGGGATCCGACCCGGGCCCCTGCAGGGACCAGTGTGGCGCTCACTTTCTCCCGCGGCTCCGGCTCTGAGATGTGTCGGCTGCCGGTCAGCCGGCACATGCGCAGAGCAGAGGCGGGGCGCCGGGAGTGACATTTCTGTGCAGGCCTCTGCGAGACCGGCACAGAAATAGAGCATGCCGCGATTTGTTTTCCGTGTCTATTTTCACGCGGACAAATCGCGGCCGTCTGCATAGGATTGCGTTTTGCAATGCAATCCTATGCAGGCAGGCATGGGCGGAAATTCTGCGGGAAATCCCGCTGCAGAATTTCCGCCTGTGTGCAGGGGGCCTTACTTATTATCTTCCATCTTTGCATTTCCCATCTACAGGAAGCAGACAACTCTGTTCCCACTGTGGTGGTCAAGCTTAGTATTGCAGGCTATTCACTCCACTGGGAACTTTGCCTGTAATGCCACTTTAAGGCCTCATGTCCACGGGCGGGTCAGTTTCCGCATGCGGGAGCTCACAGCGGAATCCGACCCTGCCCGCGGCTGATGACTGTGCTTACTTATCCACTGCGGATGTGTGTGGAAGTGCCGGTTGCCACACATGCGCAGTAGAGTTTTTTGTTTTTTTTTAATCTCCTGCTTCTGCGGCGCATCCACAATTGAATTGCGGATGAGCCATGGATCGGATGGCTTCCACTGACTTCAATGGAAGCCGTCCGTGTGCGAACCGCCAGACGATCAGCAAAACAAATCTGCATACTTTAATTAAGCTGCGGATGCCTCCCTATGGGCGGCTTGAATGGCGGATCGTCCGCACAGCTGCCCCACGAGGATTCCGCAGTTCAGCTTTGCCGATGGACATTGGGCCTTAGGCAATGTTGCCAGCGCTGTACAGTAAGGGGTTAGCCATCTATAACGGCATGGTTGCCCTACACGGCATTGCATTAGCAAACAGCAGGGAGCACACTTAGTCCTCCACGCACTCGGAGAGGAGAGCCCAAATGTTCTATATTTTTTTGAAATCCAAGAATAATCTGAAATTCTGATGGAAAGTGAAAATGAAAGGTTGTCACATATATACATGAGATAAATGGTCCCTTGTCGGACGGCAGGAGCGAGCTGCAGGATTTCGGCCGGTTTGTTGCACATTTTTGAACAGCTTGTTAGTTCCCGGTGTTGGCCGGCTGCCTGATGCTAATCTGAAGCTGTTCTGTTTTTATCTTATTAAATATTAAACCTCACTTAAACATTTGCTATTTTAGGCCTATTTTGTCAATAGTTGTCTATTTGCGTAACATATGATACTGGGAGATAAGAGGAGAGACAATGTGGGTGTCCCGCGGTATAAAATATTAGAGGAAGGGAGTGGCGGGCGGCGATGGAAGTGAACATGACTGAAGGCACACAATGAGGTCACCCCTCGCCGCCGCTCCGAGCTCTGGCTTTATTTACAGATTAGAGCTGCTGAAACCAGAAAAAAATCCAAATCATTTTAGTGCAAACGATCCCTGAATTTTTAAAGTACGACTACGTTTAACCCAGATTCGTCTCGCAAGGTTAAAAAAAAGGAAACAGCCGGCGCCCAGGGGATGCTGATGTGCATACAATAACCGAAACCAAAACCAAATATAGGCTGACTTACTCTTCGAGAGGGGAGACTGGCTGCGCTACACATGGCGCCGGGAGCCCCCCTTTATCAAGGTAACCTGTAGGATGGCATCAGAAAGCAGAGGCATCTTGATAAATGAGGGCATCATCCATCTTTACTGTAAATATATAAAGTTATCCATCATCTAACTGCAACACGTGTCCGAGGTCCTAAATAGCCTCCTTCATCAGGTACATATAATGCATGTATTATATGAAGAAGGCTGTACCTGTACTATAAACCTGGATGGTGCAATCTTTTATCAAGCAATACCGGCCCCTGCGGACAGGAAGCTTCTTATAGTTGCCACAGATTGGATGGAGGTGCTGGCATGTTCTGACCGGCTGACAGGAAGGGGTCAGCGATTCATGCTGCTTGCGCCAAATTCTGACTCCCATCAGCACAGAGCAACAGATTGGGTGACGACTCACGAGGCGATATTTTTTTTTACCGCTCAATGATACAAGTTTGTGATCTTCTGCTCACTGGAGTCTTCAATCTCTTTTTCTCTTAGTCAGCAATGGAACTAGTCGTTGGCTGTTCTAGCCCTTCCACTCTAAGGAACGGCGAGTTGTGCACCCGGACATGTTTATCGGAGCACCAGCATCATATCAAACTGCCCCTGACTGTGTAGCGCTTGTTGCTGAGAATGAATCTTGACATCCTCTGCTGACCCCTTGTTGTTGCAGCAATCTTTGCTTGCCTAGGCCCAGGGAGTCACTTCAAGGCAAGGATGCCAGCGCTGTACAGTAAGGGGTTAGCCATCTAAAATGGCATTGTTGCCCTACATGGCATTGCATTAGCAAACAGCAGGTGCACACTTAGTCCTACACGCACTCGGAGAAGCGAAATATTCCACATTTATTTGAAATCCAAGAATAATTTGAAAATCGGATGGAAAGTGTATATGAAAGGTTGTCCCATACATACATGTGACAGATGGTCCCTTGTCAGACTCAGGAGTGAGCTGCAAGATTTCGGCTGATTTGTTGCACGTTTTGGAACAGCTTGTTAGTTCATGGTGTTGGCCGGCTGCCTGATGCTAATCCACAGGGGTCCCGGGCCCGGGTGGTCCGTAGGGTCTCCTTTCGCTGAATATTTTTCTTCAATCATGCCATTTTTGGTCTACTCTTCACAGCGTTACATAAGAAAACCCCACAAGGTTGGCAGTGACATCCCAGCCCCGGCTAGTCTAGCATCGATGACCGGCCTCATTGGAAACACTCAGATCGCTGGATTTTCCCATCTAATGTGGATTCGCACTGAAACTGATCTACGGAAAACTTGTCATGTGATCTTTTGGCTGCACTCCGGGGTCACAGGTCTACTGTGCAGTGAAGTGCCAATTATAAGAGGGCTGGGGGCTCTAATAAAGGGGTCCTTCAGTGCAGATGCTTTTTATGGTCACTCTCCACTCTCTGTAATAGATGGGGAGCCCGAGTAGGAAATCATCCTACTGAAGACCCTCCAAATTCTCTAGTACAGTATTTGAAAATGGTCTTTCTCACCTGGATAACACCTTTGAGTTTAGAACTCAAGTAAGCAAGTAAGTAAAGGAATGGTTCAGTATACCGTATCCTATTTAGATGGCAGCTTTACATTGTCTGTGCTTTACAAAGAGAACCCTCCAAGCTCCTCGCCAATGAAAAGGGCCTCTCAGATGGCAGCCATGTGAGGGCAAGGTCTTCTGTATCTTGGTAGAAGATCCAACATCTGTTCATCATTGAGAAGAGTCCAAATGCTTCAACTGAACATTTTTGTGCTGACTTGGCGGACGTTCTCAACGGCATATTCTAAAAATCCAAAAATAGTATTTATGAGAATTATTACAGAAGACAGATTTATGGAGTATGGAGATACAGCTGAGCTTTGTGGCCAGTAAATAAATTTAATTTTCAGTGTTGTCAGCCATTCAGTGGGAATGATCCAAGGCAGGAAGTAGGACAAATAGGGAATTAAAGAAAAAGATATTTGCTGATTTTCTATGTAATGCTATCGACGGGTCTAGAAAGAAAGTATGGAGATATTTCTAGAGAGTTTTTCAGACCACCTTTGCTGGTTTAGGATCCAATTCTAGCCCTTCCTCTAAGCCCTTCCCACTTTTGGGGGGAAAAATGGCAATCTGAATAGCACTAGAACTGATACTAAAAGGTCATCAAGATAACAAACAAATACAGGTTGGCACACAATGAGGCTAGGATTAATGCCTTGTGCCAACATTTTGAGGCAGAGGAAAGGAGAGGGCAGAGCATCCTTAAAGGGGCAGTAACTTTTCAGACAACTTCTGCTCATCTACTAGCTTGTGTTATTCTTATCATTTCTGTAATATACTTGCATTAAAAATGATGTTGCTGTACCGCTGTAAATCACGTTTGAAGTGGTTGCCACTAGGAGTCTCCCTTCCAGCCTCTCTACAATCCTCTCTCTGTGGTTAGGTACAGAGCTCTCTTAGTAACTAGGGCCCATGGATATTTCCATAGAAACAGGGGGAGGGGCTGTTTTCACGAGCGGCTAGCCAGCGGTGAGAGGCTGCAGACTGACAGATCTGCAAACACTGTGAAAAGAATCTCCACAATTTCTGCCTTCCCCGCTGTTACACTGTGTGGAGAGCAAACAGAGCAACAGAAAAATGGGGGAGACCACCTGAAAATCAGAACTTGGAAACAGGGTGCAAACAGCAGTAAATGGGGAGGTATGGAGAACCTGGTGTATTTTAGAAAATGTGTTGAAAACTCAGGTACACTTTTAGAAGTAGAGCTCAAGGCAGAGGTGGTTCAACTTCTCACTCTCTGCTATTGTTCTATTGCCCATCTAATAGGTTATTATCTTCAAACATCTTACCTGCTGGTTCAAAATAAAATACAGTTTTAGCACAATCTAATTTCATCACTGTTCTCTCCTTTGGGTTGACACCTACTAACAGGTTGAACCAGAGCCTCAGTCCACTTCAGCCTCTGTCTACCCGAACATTTTGGGGGGCAGTTGCAAGTTGCTGATTCTGTATTACAGACATGATGAGAGGCATGTTTCTGCAGCAAGCTGCCTCCCAGTCACTGAAGCAGCAGCCTCAGCTTCAACTCTTTCTCCAAACTTAAAAAACTCATATGAATGGAGGGAAACTAAAATAAGCGAAAATAGATGGCTCCATACAGAAGATGTCTTTTGTCAATTTTTTAGCTTTTGGGTTACAGAATGTGAATAGTATAAAGTAAAAAAAAAGGCTCCTTACAAAAATATCCCTTTGAAAGAGGGCCTGTTGCATTTCTGGACGTGTCTGTTTTAGTATATACTAACATTTGACATGAAATAACAATTTGTAAGCGTTATTCTTTGAAGTTCATATCGTGTCTCTTGTCAAGCCGACATGGATGCTTCCTGTAACAAATTTTAATGAGATGTGAAAAGAAAATGACAAAGGTTGTCCACTTGCAAACTATTGATGCGCCTATCTGCAGGATGGGCAATCAATAGTAGACCAGTGGGATTATCGCCGATGAGCTGTTTTTCAGTCCGGTGTGCTGCGAGCAGAGTTGATTTCTGCAGGAAGCATATATCTCAGTCCCCTCTGCAGTGGCCAGACTTGGTATTATGGGGAAAGTTACATCAATTAGCCTGCAATACCAAACCTAGTCAATGAAGTGGAACCAGAGCTGTCTGCTTCCTACAGAAATCAGCTCAGTGCACAAGTACACTGATCCGGAAAATAGCTTATCATCAAGGATTCCTGGCAGGAGACCCCAGCTGATCTACTATTGATGGTCTATCCTGTGGATAGGCCCATCAATAGTTTGCAACTGGACAACCCTATTAAGTCCCATTCCGCGCTGACTCACAACCGTGTAGAAGTTGGCTATTACAAGGGATCCAAGTTACTGGTGTTGCGGCAATAGTATTGTGCCAATAGTCCAGTGCCTGCATATTGGGTCTCTCAAAATCTTCACCAGGTAACCAGAGGTCCAATCTACGTCCTCTTTTCCTCGTGTAACAGGTTTCTTAAAATTCCTTACCCAGACACCAGTAATGTAGTCACTGGCAGCTCCATATCACATCCACATTGTCAGGAGATGGGGAACGAGCAGGTAGAAGTCTCTCCAATGCTTGTTTTTAGCTCAGCCTTTATGCAAGGGAAACGTTTGTCCCATCGAGGAGCTCATGCCTGTAGCGATAATCCTGCACACCAGTTTCTCTTATACAAGGGAGTATCCTTCGCTCCTCACTCAACAGTGAGGCTGCACAGACTCAGGCAAGTATCCCCAGCTCCTTACGCTACAACATAGCTGCACAGATACAGAGGAGCATCACTAGCTCCTCACACTATAGCACAGCTGCACAGACACAGAGGAGCATCTCCGGCTCCCCACACTGCAGCATAGCTTCACAGACACAGAAGAGCATCCCCAGCTCCTCACACTGCAGTGTAGCTGCACAGACACAGAGGAGGAGCATCCCCAGCTCCCCACACTGCAGTGTAGCTGCACAGACACAGAATAACTTTTCCATCCCCTCCCACTACAGCGCAGCTGCACAGATACAGAGGAAACAGATACTATTTCCTGTACCTGCTCAGAGACCTGCTCCTTGTTCCATTCCCTTGTTCCATAAAGTCACAGTAGTTTTCAAATCACTGACATAGCAGAACATCAAATGAACAATAAAACAGTCAGCAAGCAACATCCATTTCGCCCTTATAGACACACATCAACTGGTAACACCCAGTTGTCAATGTCTTTATACATTTCTAGGAGTAGCTACTTTCCACACTGCAGCATAGCTGCACAGACATAGATGAGTATCACCTGTTCCTCACACCTGCAGCCTAGCTGCACAGACTACTTCCTATTTCCTTTTCCTACTCAGCTCCATTCTTCATTCCCTCCCCTCTTTAAGAGTCACAGTAGATTACAAATCACTGATACAGCAGAAGATCAAATGGACAATAAAAGTCAAGAACAATTATACCTTCTAGACAAACCCCAACTGATAACACCCGCTTGTCAACTTATTCATACATTTCTATAAGGAATAACAGAGGAACGGCACAACACAGAGTTCTTCGAGAAGACGCTTCTAAATTGTTACTTCCCGAAGAATACAAGTATTTTCTAAAACTGACATGTCAGAAGAAATAACGGGTCCTCTTTAACAACAAACTAGCTCACCGAGACAAGCGCTCTTTCAGTTGCCTTGATATTATAACCCAACTCTATTCACTGCCTATGAGAACATGACCTTCTTCTAATTACTAAACCATTATAGACTTACACTCTATGCTTTATGTAACAGAGCTCGTATAATTAAACATGAAACCTCATAAGAATCTTGGCAGCATTGATATATTTCCTGGATTCCGTATAGGACCGCGCAGGGCCCGGATTCCTATGGCCCCCTACAGATTTCGTATTCCCTGAGCCAAGTCTTACTGGAGGAGAAGGAAAAAAAATGGTATGCTTTAAAATTAGAACCCCCATTAGTTAGGGAGCGAAACGACATCGGGCTTATGAGTAAAGTAGTTTCATTCATAATGTGCCAAGCCGTATCCCTCTACATGAATGAATGTCTGGCACAATAAAATGTTTAATTTGCAGATAAATAATGTGATTTATGAAAATGTTTACTTGAAAAGTGTCACCCTTACATCTGTTCATCGCAGTAAATGGATGTGTTCCTCTGGAGTTCATTTATTTATATATTTAGCCAGTCTTTTCTCAGCAAGCATGACGTATTAATATCGGCGGTGGAGAGTAAACACTATAAACCAGTGTCTTGTTTCTAACAGCTAGAGACTACAAGCAATATTCCGGGTACTTCTGACTTCCAACCATCGGAATGAGAATCTGCTGACATGATGAATTACATTGCTGGTGGGCCTCATATACACGGCAGAGCCATGCTCATAGGCCTGTATGGGATCCCTATAGCAGGTACTATGGACTAGTAGCCTCACGTAAGCACTAGATTACAGAGTTGCTGTTCCCTAGAAGCAACTCTGGCCTATTTTATAGAAAACTAGCCCATATACCCGGTGTTGCTAGGGTTGCCACCCAGATGGTTACTCACCGAGCAGTCTAGTAATTATGTATAAAGACTGGTGCTGGTATTTTTGTTTTACTGTCAATATTAACCCTTTCCAATCCACTGTCTGACCTTTGAAGACATTATGATTTAAAGGGGTTGTCCCGCAACAGCAAGTGCAATTATACACTTCTGTATGGCCATATTAATGCACTTTGTAATATACATCGTGCATTAAATATTGACCATACAGAAGTTATATACTTACCCCCTCCCGGTGTTGGCGTCCCCGTCTCCATGGCGACGACCAAACTTCTTCTCTGGTCGCAGGAACAGTCACGCTTGCGCACAGAGGATTCTTCTCCTGGATGGTCCGGGCTCACGAACTGCATCCTGGCTCCTCCCCCTTCTCAGCGTCATTGCGTAGCCCGGCCCCCGTCACATGGTGCCAATCAGCCAATGAGGTGGCTGGAATCGGCAGTGGAGCGCAGACAGCAGAAGAACATCCACGGTGCACCGTGGGAGAAGACCCACAGTGCACTGTGGGAGAAGACCAGCGGCAGCCATCTTGGACAGAAGATTTTTTAAAGTTGCTGAACAGGGATTCAGGTAAGGGAATTTTTTTTTTTAATAACACATGGCAGCGGTTTTCCTTTACAGGTACTGGGGGACTGGGCAAAAAAATGTTTTTATCTTTCAGCACGGGACAACCCCTTTAAGGCTGTACAGCTCTGATGTTGGAAGACGTCCGTCGGGGTTCTCTTACTGTATATTGCCAGCCTCTCTGCTGTCGGAGCCTATCCAATGTGTCACCTCATGCAGTACTGGCTTTAGCCAGCAGATAGCGCCATTGTATAACGGCAGAAAAAGAGTAAGCCCCCTAGGAAAAGCAGGATACAAATTGGATTGGAAAGGGTTAATGGCCATTAAAAAATAAGTGTCAGTTAAAAAGCGGGCCGGGCAACAAACCCTCAGAAACTCTAAAGCATCTAGTATTTCGCTCACCCTCTCTCTCTTTCTTTTGTTTGATCCTTGGTGACTGCGTCCTGCAACTCTTGTATGCATTGCAAACATGGGGAGGAGAAGTTGGGGGTCACATCTCTGATTATGGTGGCCAGACGGGAGCTAAAGAGAGAAAGTTGAGGGACATACTAGATGCTGTGAGCTTGCTGCATGGCCACAGGTTCCAGGTGTGAAGGACTCAGTGGGAGCCCTATTACTATTAAGGCCACTAACTGAGTCACTACTACCATTGGGGTCACAACTGTGGGCATTATTACTACTGGAAGCACTATCACTGTTGGGGCAACTATTGCGGGTACTATTACTACATTGTGGCACTATTGAAGGTACTATTACTATTGAAGCCACTGAGATGTGTACAATTACTATTGGGGCCACAACTGCGGGTGCTATTACTATTGGGGCCATTACTAAGGGCACTTTTACTATTGGGGCCACAACATGAGGCATAATTACTACTGGGCGAACTATTACTATTGTAGCCACCATTGTGGGCACTATTAATATTGGAGCCACTACTGAGGTCACAGTTACTAGTTATGGCCATTAGAATAACTGAGGTAAAAACTTACATCACCATAAGCCATGTCCCTAACCAGACCCTACTTTTACGCTGTCCATTATTTTTTTGCGAGGGTGTCAACCTTCGGCATTGCCCATTTATACATCTAGCTATATAATTATTTTCTAATGCTATTTTTCCTTTTGTGGATCACATTGAAAGCCATTCAGCAACAAATTGGAATGCTTTGCCTTAATGCACTGGCTCTGTCTTTGTCTCTTAAGATTCGGGCTTGATGCTGTTCCAGGGTCTCTGCAGACCTTGATGTCCTGGCTCTTTCCCACTCATGCTTAAGTTATTGGTCGCATTGTTCATTCATCACATTTGCTCAAAGTAATTATTCTTTCTTTGCTTTCGGCTACACTTCTCGAATAGATTTCCATTTTTTTCTGAGGCATTCTGGATCGACCACACATTGAAATTATTTATGACATTGAATCACAAAGCATCTTATTTTACCATAGATTATACGACAGCACTCATTTATTGAAACTGTGTAAAAAAAATAGTTTTTCGCACAAAGCAACCAATTAGCATTCCTAATGAAAGCTGTAATGTGATTGGTTGGTATGCTATAAGTAATAAACAGCTGAACCCTCCCAACCACCCAGTACTTTGGCTAAGATCCATCAAGGCATGCAGGAGGCTATGAAGGAAAAACAAGCCAATATAAGGAAGAATTTTCACTTTTATATATAGATATAGCGCAATGCAGTAAACAAACTAGTGTCTCTAGCTCTCTAATTTTAGACAGTTCTTGTACTTTATATCTATCTATCTATCTTTCTTTCTCACATCTATCTATCTATCTCATATCTATCTATCTATTTATCTCATATCTATCTATCTATCAATCTATCACATATCTATCTATCTATCTATCTCATATCTATCTATCTCATATCTATCTATCTATCTCATATCTATCTATCAATCTATCACATATCTATCTATCCCATATCTATCTATCTCATATCTATCTATCTATCTATCTATCTATCTATCTAACATCTATCTATCTATCTCATATCTATCTATCTATCTATCTCTCATATCTATCTATCTATCGATCTATCTATCACATATCTATCTATCTATCTATCTCATATCTATCTATCTCATATCTATCTATCTATCTCATATCTATCTATCAATCTATCACATATCTATCTATCTATCTCATATCTATCTATCTATCTCATATCTATCTATCTATCTATCTATCTATCTATCTATCTATCTATCTATCTATCTATCTATCTATCTACCCCATATCTATCTATCTATCTCATATCTATCTATCTATCTATCTCACATCTATCTATCTATCTATCTATCTAACATCTATCTATCTCATATCTATCTATCTATCTATCTCTCATATCTATCTATCTATCGATCTATCTATCTCATATCTATCTATATATCTCATATCTACCTATCTATCTATCTAAGTATATATATCTCATATCTATCTATCTATCTCATATCTATCTATCTATCTATCTCATATCTATCTATCTATCTCACATCTATCTATCTATCTATCTATCTATCTATCTATCTCATATCTATCTATCTAACATCTATCTATCTATCTATCTCATATCTATCTATCTATATATCTCATATCTATCTATCTATCTCATATCTATATATCTCACATCTATCTATCTATCTAACATCTATCTATCTCATATCTATCTATCTATCTATCTATCTATCTATCTATCTATCTATCTCATATATATCTATCTATCTCATATCTATCTATCTATTATCTATCTATCTCACATCTATATCTATCTATCTATCTATCTATCTATCTCATATCTATCTATCTGTCTATCTCATATCTATCTATCTATCTCATATCTATCTATCTATCTATCTATCTATCTATCTATCTATCTATCTCATATCTATCTATCCATCTATCTATTATCTATCTATCTATTATCTATCTATCTCACATCTATATCTATCTATCTATCTATCTCATATCTATCTATCTATCTGTCTATCTCATATATATCTATCTATCTCATATCTATCTATCTATCTATCTATCTCATATCTATCTATCTCACATCTATCTATCTATCTATCTCATATCTATCTATCTCACATCTATCTATCTATCTATCTATCTATCTATCTATGATCTATCTATCTCATATCTATCTATCTATCTATCTATCTCTCTCACATCTATCTATCTATCTATCTATCTATCTATCTATCTATATCTATCTATCTCATATCTATCTATCTATCTCTCATATCTATCTATCTCATCTACCTCCTATCTATCTATCTATCTATCTATCTATCTATCTATCTATCTATCTATCTATCTATCTATCAATCACATATCTATCTATCTCACATCTATCTATCTATCTATCTATCTCATATCTATCTATCTCACATCTATCTATCTATCTATCTATCTATCTATCTATGATCTATCTATCTCATATCTATCTATCTATCTCTCTCACATCTATCTATCTATCTATCTATCTATCTATCTATCTCTCATATCTATCTATCTCATCTATCTCTTATCTATCTATCTCATATCTATCTATCTATCTATCTATCCATCCATCCATCCATCCATTCATCCATCCATCTATCTATCCCATTGAGTGTGCACATGTGCTCAGATCACCTCTTAAAGAGCCAGTGTGCGCACACCAAGCTCTCCAGCACCCAACCGATACTTTTGTATACAATTTCAATAAACTGCAGTGCGGTAAACTAGAAAACCAATCTAGTCAGCCGGTACAATTCCAGGAAGGTGGAGTTGCCCTTTAAGCATGTTAATCCTGCAGATTATAGTTTACACTGACCGTTTGCTGGCACATTACAGTGACACTGAAGGATGGACATTATCTCATTTCACATTTGAAAATGTTTCACAATGCCATCTAAATCCGCAGCTCGTATTCAAATGAAACGGGATTGAGCAGATGGTTGAAGAAGGCATACAAGCAAGCAGTAAATCTCTCCTTCTCCTCTTCTGATTGCTTTGCCCACAGAGGAATAAAGATTGAAAAGAGAACCAGTAATCACGTTGGATGTCATTAGCATATTCCCAATAAGGAAACTTGCATTTAAAAAAATAAATAAAAATTCCCGATGAAAACCAATGACGGCCTAAAGATCAATGTGATGAAGGAAACCTTCCAGCTGTAGTCCTACATGGAACCCAACACATGATTTATTTACGGAAAGGCTTGTAATGAGTTGAGATTGCTTTCCTTCAGATAGAGAAATTATTTGGTTTTGGTATGAAAAAAAAAATGTCAAAAATGGAAGGCGCCTCACGAATTGGAAAATCCCTGGGCTAAATGGTTGGATACTCCCAGGCTGGCACCAATGTACGAATTACTTGGGTATGAAGGTATCTCTTGCTGATTTGTTGGTATTATAAGGTGGTGGCGTTCAATGATTCACTGATGTTGTATGCTTTCGTCAGAGTAGCGAGGCAGGTGATGAGTTCCCTTCAATGGAAGTCTTCAAACAAAGGCTGGACATATCTGTCTGGGATGATTTAGTGATCCTGCACTGAGCAGGGGGGTTGGACCCGATGACCCTGGAGGTCCCTTCCAACTCTACCATTCTAGGATTCTATGAGTACTGTGGCATTCCTTCATTTTTCATGGATTCCAATGTGTATGTTACAGTTGTGAAGGAAACCAGGTGAAACCTAAACGGAGACTAGAAAAAGGTGCGGTTCCGAAGTTGCTGAAATGAGGCTGACGCTTATGTTGTGTTTTGTTTTGACACCTTTACTGTAACACACTTAAAAAAAAAAGTTTTACTTTTTGAAAACACAATAAAAAATACTTTCAACAAAAAAAAAAATCCAAAAATGAAAATGAACATCATTCACCAGATACTGTATATGACAACCCGGAGGAGCTTGTCAGAACTATGCCATTTCTACTGTCCATTATTATGCTTAGGGCTTCAGGAAAAATTTTGGGAAATGGAAGGGGCATTTTAGAGAAAATATAATAAATTTCTTGTCTCACTCTTATTTTTATTCTGAAAACTTAAAATCAACTTTTATCACCTATCCATAGGTGAAAAAAGTCTTATTGATGGAGGTCTCATTTCTGAAGCACCCACTGATCCCGAGACTGGGGGATCCAATATCTCACTCTACTCCTCATTGCAGGCTCACCCCATCCCCTGGCAGTGAGGAGGAGATTGAATGGAGCATCAGTCATGCATGCATTTTCAATGGAACAGCCAGAGATAGAAATAACACTTGTACTCGGCTATTTCTATCAGCTATTTCTTGAAAATAAAAGGAGCACCATACAAGCTTATCTGCCCCTCCATTTAATCCGCTCCTCACTGAGGGGAGTGCACTGAGCCTGTAGTGAGGAGCACATTGGACCTTGTTCTTGGGATCGGTGTGGGCCTCAGGGACTTTTATCACCTATCCTATGAATAGCCAATAAAAGTTGATTTTTGTACAACCCCTTTAAGTTTTCAGAATTTAAAATAAGAGACTCATGACATTTATTACATTTTATCTAAAATACTCCTTTCTTTTCCCAAAATGTCTTTGTTTTTGTGAGACTATGTTTCTCATAAAATAACCATCTTTTGTATACTCACCCCGTCCCTTCCATATTCTACTGCTTATCCATAGTAAGAATCAGCATTTATTCACCCGTTCACCCATTTTTTTCACGTAAAGAGTCAAAAACATTCAAAGTTTAATTAATAGTACAGAAACAGAATTGCTAGAACTGAAGATATAGACGTAGATCTGTCCGATATGCTCAGAGTATTGAACATTAAAGGGGTTGTACCTGAATAGAGTTTTATCACCTATCTGTAAGATAGGTGATAAAAGTCTGATTGGTGGAGTTATCACCGCTAAACCCCACAGATCCTGGGAATGGGGGTCCCGTATCCTTTTCTTTTTGTCACTGTGGGCTCACTGCTCCCCTCTCTACGGCGATGTGGAGATTCAATGGAGCGGCAGTTGTACATGCATGGCACTTCTCCATTTAATTCAATAGGGCTGCAGAAATAGGCAAGTAAATACCCTCAGCTATCTACAGCCGTCCCAGTGAAGATTAATGGAGCAGCAATGTGCATGAACGACCACCATTCCATTCTCTCCTCCCTACTGCAGGGTGTGCAGTGTCCCTGCACTGAGAAGGAGAGGTCGACATTGGACCCCTGTTCTCAGCATCGGTGGGGGTCTTGGTGGTAAGCCCAATAAGACTGTTATCAACTATCTTATGAATAAGTGATAAAACTGTAATTTGGTGCAACTCTTTTAATGTCCCGTTGCCCCTCTTTGAATTATTTAAGAGAACTTGATAAGGGCGTAAGGATTCCCATTAGAGGGGGTTACACGGCCCCAGTGTAAAATCGATAAAAGGGCCAACTACATACACTAGGGTCTGCATGAGACTGGAATGTCTGCACCCCTCTTTGTCATTCTCCTGACTTTTTTTTTATGTATACAGCATATTCTTCTATTATTTGGACAGTAAAGCAGAGCCATAATTAAAACCAGACACTAGAGGTCCACCGTATAGGGTGGCAAAACTCAATGGCCAGCTAAGTCAGAAGAAATTGAAATGTATGTATTTTTTTGTACCTCACTGCCTCCTGGCCACCATCAAATGATGTTCTGCTTTGTTTTTTTTTTGTTTTTTTGGATGGGGGGGAGGGGGGGCGATGGTGTTTGATAGTAGCACCAACTGACTACTGTTGAATGGCTCAGTGCCAGAAGGGATACGGACATATATTGTGCCTGCTGATCACCAGCAAGTACTTCCTCTACAAAGCAGCTGGCTGCTGGAATTGTTCCTGCTGCCTGGTGGAATAGACCTTGCTGACAACTATCGAAGAGAGTGGATACCAACAGCACAATCTTGTTGCTCAACACAGAGTCGGACAGGTTATGCGGAGTCACTGAATCAGGTGTGATCCAAAAGAGATCCATGTAGTAACAGCTTGATAAAGGAGAGATGTGAAAGCATCCGTGGTGTCATATGAAAAGTTATTTTATTCCTCCAGACACAAACTGCTCCAAATATCAGCATTAAAGGAGATATAGGATCCAAGGGTGTAACTAGAAAGTACTGGGCCCCGTGTAAAACCCTTCATTCTCTTAAACAGGACCCAGACAAAGCCTCCAAATCAGACGCTAGATCAGACTCCAGTTCGACCCCAGACCAGGCCACTATATCATGCCGCAAAATACAATGATACGGCATGAGAGCTAAGATTTCAGAGGGGAGCTGGAACTCCTAATATGGCCCTCCATGAGAACAAGGGGGAAGAGAAAAGGTAAGTTTTACCTTGGCTCTGGAGAGTTCCATTTGAGTCCAAGGTGACTCCAATTATCCCTCACCCCCACATTTAATATTCCCCAGGTAATAAGGAAACACAAACTCAAAGGGTTGGATAAATTTGGCCACGGCAGTCATTTTATGGTCGGCAGTAATTCTGGAGGAAAAAGAATGAAGCGTACACTGGATAGAGTACCCTGCCTACAGTGAAGCATGGCGGTGGTTCGGTGAAGCTCTCGGACTGCTTTGCTTCCTCTGGCATTGGAAAACCGATGCATGCAGAGAGTAAGAGGGATTCAATCACATATCAGGAAATCCCAGAAGAAAAACGTCATGCCTTTTGTGAGGAAGCTGAAGCTTTGCCGTCATTGGACCTTCCAGTAGGACAATGATCCCAAGCATATCTTAAAGTTCACCAGTTTGACTTCAGAAGAAGTAGTGGAAGGTTCTGGAGTGGCCGTCACCGTCGCCTGAATTGAACTCCATAAAAAATCTTTGGTGGTTGTAGGTGGTTGCAACACGTAAACCCAAAAACATCAGTGACCTAGAGGCCATTGCCAAAGAGGATTGGGGTAAGATTTCTCAAGAACACTTCCAGAAGCTGCTGTCTGGCTATGCATCATGTCTGCAGTAGGTCAGAACAGACAAGAGCGCCTTTTCAAGATGCTCTACTAAGATGTTTGTCATGAAGGGGAAAATAATTCTGAGGCCTTAGTCAGACGGGCGTTTTTAGCCGTGATTTGCGCATGCGCATGCGTCCGGCGATTTTATAAAACCATTGCTTTGCAATGGTATCGGACACATGAGCGCTTTTTATGTGCTCGTCCGATAAATTATAGAACAAAAAATCGCAGATCGCACCTATCTGCGATCTGCGATTCCTGTTCTCTTCTGTATATGCGCTCAATGGGGCCGGCGGCAGCAGCGCCGACCCCATTGAGAACATATAGAAGACAAATCATTCTTCTCTGCCACAGCTGTAACAGCTGTGGCAGAGAAGAACGATGTTTGCCCATTGAATTCAATGGAGCCGGCAATACAGCGGCTCCATTGAAAGCAATGGGCTGCCGGCGTGCGCGGGGTGAATTGTCGGGAAGGGGTTAAATATATAAACCCTTCCCTGCAATTCATCCTAAAATGTGTTAAAATAAAAAAAAATTGTATACTCACCTTTCCGCTGCAGCCGGAGTCCAGCCGCGGCCGCTGTCAGTTCTCCTGAACTGCTTCTTGGCACTATTCAGCCGGCGGGGCTTTAAAATCCCCGCCTGCTGAATGATCTGCCTCTGATTGGTCACAGCCCTGACCAATCAGAGGCTGAAAACACTCACACACCCATTCATGAATTCATGAATGGGTGAGTGACTGCTGCCTCTCAGCGCTGAGCCAATCAGGGGCAGGTCTGACTCACATCCATTCATGAATTCATGAATGGGTGTGAGTGAGGCATGCCTCTGATTGGCTCAGCGCTGAGCCAATCAGGGGGCAGGTCTGACTCACACCCCCTTCACACCCACTGCAGGACGGCCGCGCGGAGCTCGGCTGCCGGCAGAAGGTGAGTATACAATTTTTTTTTATTTTTACACATTTTAGGATGAATTGCAGGGAAGGGCTTATATATTTAAGCCCTTACCGACAATTCATCCCGGGCTCGCCCGCAGCGCATTGCTTTCAATGGAGACGGCTGTATTGCCGTCTCCATTGAATGCAATGCGCTGGACAGCTCCGGCCCATTTCTAATGAAACGCGGCTAGGAGCAGATTTTCGGGCGATTTGCGGGCGACTTGCACGCACCGGTCACACGATTTGCAGATGCGCATCCATCATGCGATCCGCAAATCGCGCGAAAAAACGCCCGTCTGACTAAGGCCTGAGACTGTAGTAATCACTAAAGTGGCATTTTGTGGTGGAACCATTTGCTATATTAGTTTGTTGAGATATTTTCAAGGAAACGGTCACCCTTTTTTCCCACACTAATCTGACCACAACATCTAAACAAAGATAGAATGTGCATTCCTAAAGTATCTCCCTTGCCCTCCGTCTGCCATGCATACCTTCTAAATGAACCCTTTTATTGTTCCTGAGCCTTATGTAAATATATATAGATCGGTCCATCCCACTTTCACCAAGTGATGTGGAAATGTCCATGTCATCATGGTGGCAGTAAAGTCTCGCGCATACACTGTGACATCTGAGACCAGCAGCAATGGGTGAGCCTGCCCACAACAGGGACAGATGCAGCGTGCATGCGCAGTTCCTGGATGTCATGGCGCACGTGCAAGATTTTGAGATTGTGACCGTTGCTGTGATCACATGGAGAAAGTCACCCCATCCCTTGCTGAGAGAAGAGCAGTGCTGGGGGCTTTACACAGGGTTCCATAGATGGTCCGGGCAGCCCACCACAAATGGTCCAGACCGCCCACCTGACTAGTTGATCCATATTTGCATATGGCACAGAAACAATAATATTCTTCCTTTTGTAGGTACATACGGCACACGGAGGACAAGAAAGATACCTCTGGAATGCGCATGGTATCTTTCCTTAGACGATGTGGTCAGTTTAGTGTGGAAAAAAGTGCTGACAGGATCTCTTTAAATTGTTCTTGTTTGATTTTTTTATTTATTTTTTTTTTGCATAAAGCTGCAAGTTTCTACATTCAGCAAATAAACCCAACTTGTAATGCGGTGGGATAATTTTGATTACAACTGTAATACCGTTTTGTTCTTCCTGGGCCTTTTTTAGGTTCGTTTTTTTTTTTCTTTTTAACCATATTCTCTAACGTTTGACAAATTAGCCAAGTATATAGACCAAGTGCACATTAGCGCTGTCCCAGTGTTCAGGGATGAGGGGACTCCCCACAGGGATGAAGGAATCCCCTGCTACAGCTGTCACAGCATTGGCAGAGGAGCGCAATCTTCTCCCTATGTTTTCAATGGGGCTGCCGCTGCTGCCACCAGCCCCACTGACCACAAGGTAAAGCCCGTGGATGTGGCAGCATCCAGGGGTTTCACATCCAGGGAATCCCCTGCTGCAGCTGCCACAGCCGCAGCAGGGAATAGCGATCCTCCCCCATTGCTTTCAATAGGACTGCATTATTTATGTGCCAATTTTAGCTTCAGTCACGCAGTTTTTCACATGCCTCCAGCTTTTCTTTTTACACACCTGTACATGCGTGTCTGACTATACAAAGCTTGTCTGACTGAGCCCTAAGAAATGATGTTCTAGTTCCCAGTCAGTGGTTAAGGTGTGATCAATTATAATGTTTCCCGGGAGCTAAACTATGTATTCTGATGTTGTGCAGCAGCTGAGATGTGTTTTATGATATTCTGTAGTAGCTGAGGTGTATTATGATGTTCTGCAGCAGCTGAGGTGTGTATTATGATGTTTTACAGCAGCTGAGGTGTGTATTATGATGTTCTGCAGCAGCCAAGATGTGTATTATGATGTTCTACAGCAGCTGAGGTGTATATTATGATGTTCTGCAGCAGCTGAGGTGTATATTATGATGTTCTGCTGCAGCTGAGGTGTGTATTATGATGTTTTACAGCAGCTGAAGTGTGTATTATGATGTTCTGCAGCAGTTGAGGTATGTATTATGATGTTCTGCAGCAGTTGAGGTGTGTATTATGAGGTTTTGCAGCAGCTGAGGTGTGTATTATGATGTTCTGCAGCAGGTGAGGTGTGTATTATGAGGTTCTGCAGCAGCTGAGGTGTATCATGATGTTCTGCAGCAATTTAGATATGTATTATAGTGTTCTGCAGCAGCTGAGGTATGTATTATGAGGTTCTGTAGCAGCTGAGGTGTATATTGTGATGTTCTGCAGCAGGTGAGGTGTGTATTATGAGGTTCTGCAGCAGCTGAGGTGTATCATGATGTTCTGCAGCAATTGAGATATGTATTATAGTGTTCTGCAGCAGCTGAGGCGTGTATTATGATGTTCTGCAGCAACTGAGGTGTGTATTATATTGCTCTGCAGCATCTTATGATGTTCTGCAGCAGCTGTGGTGTGTATTATATTGCTCTGCAGCATCTTATGATGTTCAGCAGCAGCTGTGGTGTGTATTATATTGCTCTGCAGCATCTTATGATGTTCTGCAGCAGCTGTGGTGTATAATAATTAGTGTTTGAGAGAGCAGAAGGAAGTTTTTACAACAGTGTCATGTAACAAACCTAGGGCTCTCTCACATGAGCTGGAGCACACAAGAAGTACAAGCATGCCATGCTGCGTGCCGACAATCCTCATGCACTGTCACGGCGTGTCTGCCCACGTCATACACACCATAATAGTACAGAATAGTTTTCAGGCACAACTAAAAGTCAATGTTGAAGCTGGTACTGTATATTACCCCCGCAAGATCCCCGCACATAATATGCAGCAGCCTCCGCTCAGGTGAGAGAGCCGTATTCTGTGGAAGGAGATAAGCGGTGGCGGTGTGGCGCCACTCATCTCTATATAATCACCAGGCAGCGGTATCAGGATGTGAAGCTTTATACAAATATTTATAAAAATGTCCCATAATAATAATAAATAAAAGCACGACAAGCCGGTCCATCCCTGATCATCCCTGATCATCCCTCCCCATTCTGTACACCGGCCGTCTTTCTGCGCGGATGACGTATATTTTGCGCGATTGAATATAATTTGTATACAAACGAATGGCTCTCCCTTATATAAGCGCGTCTGCCGGACATAATAGAACGCGGCCATACAGTATTACCATGACAAAGGCCGGGGACCAGGGGATATCCAGTCCCATCCCCTATAGAATCGCTGGTTAACTGACCATAAGATGCGTTATTGACAGCCGTCTGTTGGGTATAAGAGGCGCTGCGGCCTCGCAGATGCCGGTATTGATCACTCCAGCAGGATACGCAGGACAGGGAAGAAAGGCGTCCTGTCACATCACTTTACAGTTGTGTGAGGCTATGGTTTCCGTGGCCGAGAGCAGAATGCCTTCATCTCTCAACCATTAAACAACCATCTGAAGCATTTCATGGGAAGGATCTGCAAGCCTCGCACGGCCATTGAAGAAAACCTTCTCCTGTCGAAATAGCAAAATGACCAAACCATTAATAAAATATCTGTCAGCTGCATGTCTGTATGAGTTAATTCTACAAGAAAGGCCCCTGATTCATTAATTACAGTGACTGTCAAAGAGAATAGACAAGCATTGTCCCCGATTGTATCAGCCTCATTGTCCACACTGACCACCTCGCCTATACACCGGGCAATTCATGTGTAGATGCCGGCATTCTGGACTACAATGTACGCTGAAGCTTTAGGGAAAGTTTGCTTTTCTAAATAAAGTTTTTATGTTTAAATCATTTTATTTTAAAAAATAAATACATTTTTGGTAAAATTGTAGCAATTTAGCTTTTATTTCAGGTTCCTGGTAATTACCAGGAGGGCCGAGGCCTCGTCGGGATTGTTTCACCTCCTCCTTTAACTACTAACAAAGCTTCATATTTGTAACAATGTATCGTTTTGGTAACATGTCTATAGATATTACAGCTTCACAGTTACTGTGTTTTTTTCTGGTGTTTTGTTGGCTTTTTTAACAGAATTTTTTTCATATCAGATAGGCTGCGGCCCGGTGATACTGGAAAGTCAAATCAGAAAGAGAGTTTTGGGTGTGTTTGTGACATTTATCGGATTTTTTTCGAATTGCGGCATGCTCTGGGTACGGCATTTTTGGTGTGTTTTTTCCCATAGGCTTCTGTATAAGAGATTGAAAAAAATCTTGGAAAAAAACTCTAAAAAATTCTTGGAATTCATGGCATTTCTTTTTGACAAACATTTCTTTTTTCCCTGTAATTTCTAAAATTAATGGATGATGCCTACATTTTTTTCCTGGCTTTTTTGGTGGCTTCCGGTGACACGTTTATGATTTGTTTTTGTTTTTTTCCTACGGAGAATCCTATATAAAAATGCTAGGAAAAAAATGCCAGAAAATGTTAAATCTGCAAAAAATACCACGGACACAAAAACACCGCACATTAAAAAAAAAAAAACTCTAAAAAAAAAAATGTGATGTTTGTAGGGTGTTTCATGTTTTACTGTTGGTCTACAGCAAGCATCTGGATGCAGCGTTTTATGCCTCACACAGACCACCCATGCATCAAAAAGCATAAAATGTTTGCAAAGAACTCTATGTGTGAATCCGGGCTGAGAACAGTGAATGTGAATGAGGCATAAAGTAGAACTGTAAGTCCAGGATGTCTGCATTCATTCCCTCATTCTTAGCCTGATGGATATGATACATTGTGTCCTTCTATGATAAGTGAGGCCCCAATGGAGAATGATTACTGCTAATGCTTGTCTGTAAAATATACAACTAGGCTGAGATCCGAAAAACAAAATACTTAAAACTATATATTTTATCATAATGATTGGAAATGAATGAAGTAGAATGAAAAGAAGCTGCATGATTATCGATCGTATGAAGGGAATGATGCTGATTATTATCAGTATTCACACGAGCCGAACGTTATCCGCCTTAAATAGCTGACAATATAAACTGCAACATGAAGAATGTAAAATGTATCATTCAATCAGAAATGACTAAATACCAGAATGTATCCGTAATTCATTTTACAACGGCTGAATTAGAATTATCAGCAGATTTGTTTGTAGGTGAATTTTTATAGTTTTTTTCGCTTATTTTTTCAAATGCCAAATAAAACGTGCGAACCTGCTGAGGAGGACATGAGCTGCGCGTTGGGTCACACGGATCTGTAAACATATGGAGCCAGCGGGAACGTTAACATGACTGCGCATTCTTATAGTATATTTGTTATGACCCCCAAACTGTACAAGACGCTCATCAGATCTCCCTCTCTTCGGTCGCCGTATCTGACGCTCGTCGTTCGGAACCTTTTGGTATCGCAGATGTAAAGATAATAAATTCAAATCTTTCCCCCCCTTTTTAATAAACGGCCTTCAGTACTGATTGAGGATGATGATGATGAAGGTTGAATCTTCATTGTTGTCTGATATATTAGTGTTAGTATTTTTGGGATGGAGGCCGTCTCACCCAATCCTACGCTGTTATTATTAATGCCGCTATTATTATTATTAGGCCGATTTGACACGCGGTCATTTTTGAAGAGACGCCACTTTTTGAGTTATGCGGTGGCATTTTTTTCGGTAACAAACACCGGGTCCAAATGTTAGATGTGGGGCAATATTAAAATATGAAACGCCGGACGAACATGTTTACTTAGTTTTGTTGTGTTCTTTGGGTTTATGGCATTTTGTGCAAATAGCAACATTCTCTGGGTAGGGCGCTTTTCCATAGGCTTCTCTATAGGAAGAAAAAAAAGGGGGGGAAGAGGGGGGGGGGGGCGCGTCTAAAATGTAACACCAAAAAGCCAACGGTAAAAAAATGACCGTGAACGAATGTAGGATAAATTCAGAAAGCTCATCCGATTTCTCTAGAAGTTTCTTTTCACAAAAAAAAAAAAATGCAAGAAAAATAGTATTAAAAAACTACATATGTCTAAGGAAGCCAAACGATAATAATACTGATGGTAATAATACTGATGGTAATAATACTGATGGCCATAATACTGATGGCAATAATACTGATGGCAATAATACTGATGGTAATAATACTGATGATAATAATACTGATGGCAATAATACTGATGGTAATAATACTGATGATAATAATACTGATGGTAATAATACTGATGATAATAATACTGATGATAATAATACTGATGGTAATAATACTGATGATAATAATACTGATGGTAATAATACTGATGATAATAATACTGATGGTAATAATACTGATGATAATAATACTGATGGCAATAATACTGATGGTAATAATACTAATGATAATAATACTGATGGCCATAATACTGATGGCCATAATACTAATGATAATAATACTGATGGTAATAATACTGATGGCCATAATATTAATGATAATAATACTGATGATAATAATACTGATGATACTGTTTTTGCTTTGATTAATACTTCCTTTTTATTTCTACAAAAAATACTTTTTTACTTATAAATTGTGACCTTAATTTAATATTTGGCTTAAATTAAATCTTACAATTAAACTGTAAATGAAACACCCTCGTAAAAACCCAAATCATCAGAAGTATAAAGAGCATCAGGGATCATTTTTTAATACTGGAAGGACCAAAAATATCAACCACAATGTTTAACAATTTAGAAAGATTCTCAGAAACAAAAATGTGAAAGAGAAAAAAAAAAACCAAAACCTTGTATCTCCAGTTTGGTTGTTTGTTTCATCTAGTAGAGGTAACAATGTATATATATATATATATATATATATATATATATATATATATATATATATTTTGCCACGATTCCTTTATGTAGGGCATTGTTCACATCATGTTTTCATATACATTTAGTATATACATTAAACATAGATGAACAAACCATGTACAAACATTCGATATGAAACATTTCTTAGTGCGTTCGTTGACAGTAGGTGTATGCATGGCAGTTACAGCAATGGTTAATACGACCGGCGCAGAGTGAGGACTCGATTTACGGCATTGTAATATATTGTAGTTAAGGTGAAAATGTCAAGTTCATGTTTGCTATATCTGTACAGCTATACGTTTCCATATGTTTGTGCCTATTGCTATATTATTATTTTTTTTTTCGCTACATCGTCTACAGGGCTCAGTCAGACGAGTACATTTTTCAGGCATGTATAGGTGCAGGAAAAAATACATTTAAAAATCGCAAATCACGTGTAGAAAAAAATCGCATGACCGGGTGCATTTGCATCACATGTCTTATCTTTTGCAAATTTTAGGCGCTTCTAAAAAACGGACATGTGCCCTCTTTCATTGGAAAGCATTGGTTCTAATAGAGCCATTTTTAAAACATGCATGAACATGCTCTGACTGAGCCCTAATAAGGTTTTCTCGTCCAATACTTT
Organism: Eleutherodactylus coqui; assembly: GCF_035609145.1. Classification (NCBI taxonomy): domain Eukaryota; kingdom Metazoa; phylum Chordata; class Amphibia; order Anura; family Eleutherodactylidae; genus Eleutherodactylus; species Eleutherodactylus coqui. Next base: position 305,559,350 of record NC_089839.1, read on the forward strand.
TCTTAGGCATTTGAGAACAAAGGATGTCTACGTTTAACATTCGGAAACATACAGCGTTACGTTTCCATGCGTTTCCCATTGACTCTTAAGGTAAAAAAACAATGTATCGGTTGAGCTTGCCTTTTGTGGGGCAGCGCGATATGCTACGCTTTCCAGGCCCACAAAGAACATACACAGACATCAGTATGTCAAATGCAGTCACCTTTGTACTACATTCGGCCAAGAATAGGCTATGGGGGCGTCGATCAATATGTTTTTAGGCATTATTTTTGTGGTATATATATATATATACACTTGATGGATGGCTACAATGTAATGTGGAAAGACTCTACAATAGATTTGTTTTAGAATTTCCCTATTGTTTATGTAAATGGTCTCACTAAAAACTAGATGGTTGAATCCCACCATCCAAAAGTCCTGAGATGGCAATATTAATATGCCACAAAGCAGGTCTGCATATTTAGAAAGCAATCAGGTCAGCCTTCACATGTGACTAGCGAGGCCTCCCAATCCCTGATATATTCCAAAGACTGCATGACCTAGATTCTGTGTTGCCTGTAACCCTGTAGTTGTAACATGTGGCTCTTTTGTGTAAAAACCTGGTCAGCACTGCTCTGGATGATTGATTTTATGTCAGTTTTGTGCTCAAAATTTCAATCCTGTTCTGTGCATTAAAAGCGAGTAAAAGAAAATTATTTTATGAGATCGCGAGTAGACAGGCATAATAAAACTAGAAAGGTTAATATATGGTCAACGACGTCTCAAGCTTATCCAGTAATTTAGTGCTAAATTATCCAAGTGCAATGATGACATTTCAGTCCCTTGATTGGTGCAGTTGTGGTGAGTTATTAGTCTAATATATATATATATATATATATATATATATATACACACACACAGTATATACAAAGATATGGGAAACGTCAATGACATTTATCACGTTGCATGCCATGCTGCAGCAAACATTACATTAACTTAATAAAAAGGTTGCCCAGAGTTGCTGGACGATCCGGCTTCAATCGGGTCCCTGTATTAAAATAATAAACTGAACCATACTTGCCTCTCCACCGATGGCAAGATTCAGCGCTGCAGACCCGCTCTGGTCCTGGTAATAGTTCGGACTGCTGATGTCACAGGAAATCAAGTGACCGTTGCAGCCATGAGACCGTTGCAGCATCCCATTCCTCAACTCCTGGCATCATGCCACTCAGGATGTGAGCACCGATGCCAGAAGAATAAGTGGTGATGCTGCAACCTCTTATTTGCTGCAGTGGTCACGTGATTTCCTGTGACATCATTCATCCAAAAACCGCTGGGACCAGAGCGTTAGGATAGCGCTGGATCCCGATGTCAGGAGAGGGGTAAGTATAATTTTATTGATTATTTTAATACAGGGAGCTCTATTGAAGTGGGGTTGTACAGAGTTGTGTGCTTTAGGCTCTGATCCCAATGCATACATCCGCCACTGCTCCAGTGAGTATGGTGCCTAGATCAGCCGATCGTCAGGGATCCTGAGCATTGGATGCCTGCTGATCAAGTCTGATGACCTATCCGGACGATAGGTCAACAGTACTGAAATGGGTTAAATGCCTAGCGACATGTGCACAAGGTTTGCATAGGGGATGAGCCTATTCCTTACACACAGAGGTCGTAAAGTATAGCAGACACCCAGCCAGTGTGGCTGGGATTGGAGATAAGCTTGACCCAGGCTGTTAACCATTGAAATGTTGCGGTGCTGACCGTGGCATTAAAATGGCTTGACAGTGGGATGGGGTTCTCACTGTCTCCCAAACAACCCATTGTGAAAAGATCTAAAAGTTTTGTTTGGTTGCATGGCAGCGCAAGGCCTTGTGACGGATTCCAAACATGCCATTAATTTCAGCCTATTTAGCCCTTCTGCCGCGGTCTATGTCTGGGCTTAATAGGCTTCAAATGGTACAAGTGGATTCAAGGCGCCAGCAACAACCAGGAGCTGAAAGTGATCTTTATTTCTTTTCAGCATGCTTGTACCTTTTGGTTGCATCTTGTACTTTTTGGTTCGATAATGGCCCAAAAAACGTTAAAATGTATGTTGCATTTTAAAGGAAAAGATGAATAAAGATTACTTTTAATTTGTTGGATGTTTCTGTTGCCTCCGATCCTCTTGTACAGCTCGATGCCTGTGGTGGTTTGGAAAGACCACACCAAGCGGCACGGAGGACCAACGACTGGTGCCACCATAGGGCTGTAACAATTCCATGAAGTGCTGCAAGGGGTTGTTTTACAACAGGTTTTTCCACCGCTCCATTCAGTTCCATGGGTCTACTGAAGGTAGTTGACTCCGCTATGTCCAAAGGTCTTATTTAAGTGAATGGGGCCGTGATGCACACGTGTGGCCAACCTCTAACATTAACTTTGGGTCTGAGCCATGGCTAGGCTGCCTGCATGACAAGTAAAACCCTTTGGGAGACTGTTGTTAAAAGTATAATATACTGCATGACTGAGGTATTGCAGTATATTATGCAACTGATGAGACTGTAGCAAGTTTAAGTCCTCTAATGCGACAAAAAAATAAAATAGGATATTGTTTTTTTTTAATTTTTACAGAAAAAAATAAAAATAGCATTTTCCCCTCGTTCATGTAAGAAAATCAAAGCAAAGAACATATTTGATATCACAGTTTCCATTTATCCCATTGCCAGAAGAAAATACCCAATGCAAGAACTGCGCTTTGTTAGGTCATCCCATCTCCGAGAAAAAAAAATATTAAAACACAATCAAAAAGTTGTATGTACCATAAAAAGTCCCTATTAAAACTACAGCTCTCCCTGCAGAAAACAAGCTGTTACAAGTCCATTAGTTAAAGGGATAATAATAATAATAATAATAATAATAATGAAGTTACGGGTGTCAAAGGATGATGACAGCAAGGTATTTTTTAATGGTATTTTATTTTTTAAAGTAGTACAACATAAATTTTTTTTAATAAAAATAAATAAATAAATTTACTATTGCTTTAACTGATCCACAGAATTAAGTTAATATGTAATTTTTCACTACACTATATGATACAGTAACAAGGCACTTTTGAAAAATACACCCTGTGCCCCAAAAAAAAACACAACAACATATTGCTAGGCTGTTAAAAAAAAATCAAAAAGTTGTGATTTTTAGAAACCATGGAGGAAAAAAATGTAAGAACAAAAAATATATGTATAAATATATATATATAAATATATATATATATATATATATATATATATATATATATATATATATAAATATATATATGTATATATAGAGAGAAATATATAAAATCCTGATTCATACTGTTTTCAATATCAGTATGTAATAAAAGTAAAGTTTCAGCACTACTATTGGACTGTAAAAGAAAACTTTATAAACCCGTCTCGATTTGGGAGACAGGAGACGTTAAGGTCCTCAGAACGTTTTTATGAGCCACGGTGTGATTTTATTTTACAGTTGGATGTAATATATTTAAATTAAAACTAAAATTCCCATAAACCGAGACGTGGAGAATACTTTAAATTAAAATTCATGCGTCTCCATAATGGAAACAAATATTGTTCTCGCTAAAAATGATATGAATTTTAAATGCGTTGCATAAACAAGCGCGTTTCATTTAATACACATAAATACGAGGCTTTATTTTTCAAATACCAATTTAATTAATCCCAGACGCTGCATTATCACTGTCTCTACCAAGGTGATTAAAAATTAATACAAAAAGAAACTATTGAGATACAAAAAGCAATAACATTCAGCGTAGAGTCGCACATGTGGACTGGTGTAATCAATACGATTGGCTCTCATTACTTAGGACGCATATGTGACCCACTTGTTGGCCGGTCTGGCCCATAGAAACTCACAAAGCAACACTAATACTAATTAAGGTACATTTCAGGCTCCACTTCTCCATAGCCCTGCCTACACAGTTACATAGTCCTGCCATTAACTCCCAGTGAAAAAAAAAGTATACCATGGACCATAGAGTGTATACGAATGTATTGGAAGACATCGATTACTCTTGCCAATACAGCTGAAGCAAAGGTTTACCAATATATACTGTCCCAACATATGCCAAAACAACACTATGATGACAGTCTATGGGCATGTTACAAATGCATAGGGAGAAGTTATCAGCATCTACACTGAAAGCGGGGCCAAATGTATAGCGAACCCAGCCTAAGAAACTAAAATTGCGAAAGTAGGTCATATTGGAGAATATGATGTCAACTTTTTTTCCCATTTTACCCAAGGGCCTGGATTATTTCTTCTGTGAATACCATGATCTGGATTTTTTTAAAATAATACATAAAATAATTACATTTCCCCTTCGGAACTTTGTGCATCAAGTATTTTAATAGATGCATCATTTATAGCAAAGCTGCACATGACTGCTCTACTGATAACCAGCTTCCTGAATTATATTATAGCCTTCTAATTAGAAGACTTCCGCTGGACATTGAGTGGATTGAACAGGGTTTTCCCTAGGTGGACAATTCAGCAGATATAAGATATAACAGGTTAAAAGATGCCTTTCCAAAATTTTGATCGCCAACCAGTTAAGTTTGAGATGAAAAGATATATTAAAAAAACTACTTTGTTTTTTCTTTTTTTTTAGAGCTGTTCCGCTAGTCAAACCAAGAGGAAGAATAAGGAAGGGAATGTCTGTATGTAGTAGAAATGGATTGGGTAACATGGTTACCTTTCAGAAATCACATTCGGGTCAAAGTGTAACAATGGACTTGAGGGTTACCTAGACTTTTCCCATTCTTATGGACAAGTAACCAATTTTACCGCTATACTATCATGGCAAGTGCCTGAAGCAGTCAATGCCACTCCTACTGCTGAACCATGGGGCAATATTATCGATCTATAATGTCTGTATTTGTAACATGGCTTCCATAGCAGCTATGAGCACATACTGTCCATCATTGGGGAGCTACATTTATATAAGGCACAAGGAGTTTTTTTCCCATGTCAAAGTCATGAGAATAAAAATACTTCCCTACTTGATTATGTGGATATGTTCTCCTAGAATCAGTGCCTCCATATTTTGCTGTATAGGGTCCATGCCCATGGCATTGCGATGATGAGCATAAACTCTTATTCCGTGTTGAAATACTAGCCGGGTAGCCCTATGTAGATATTATTTTACAGAAACTTATCACGTCTGGTCGACCCCAGAAAGTACCACTAGTTGACTGTGATGCACTATTGCCATGGTCCTAATCTGGTAACTCTGATGCTGTGGCTATTACTTGGTTACAACTTTCGGCATGCCTTAACCGCCACTACCTATCAAGGCATGCTGGGATCTGTAATGATAGCACCAGACCACTGAAGTATAGAGATCAATGCTGTACTTTAATAACTACAGTCAAAGCTAAGATTAGGGCCCACAGGTCCCATAACACTGGATCTATCCGTTAAAGTGCAGCTTCTAACTGACTTGATGCCCTGTGCTAATATTAAAGTAACTACTACTATTTTTTGCATTTTTTAAAAAACGTAATTCATTCCTAAACATATCATTTTTAGATATGGGTTCGGACTGCAACGGCAAATACATAGAAGAGTATAATATATCAACTTAACTGTTACTGCAGTGATGTTCTCTTGCACCTCTGTTTCGCTCCACACCATTTTCCTGAAGCCTTCAAATGCACAATGCTCAGAGGTTAAATTACAAGCTTCCTATGGTGAGCCCTGCTTAGTTTTACTATGGAATCTGTCAACTGATAATTTCAAACTAAGTTTTGAAGTGCGTTGTCAGGTCTTACGGATATATATTCCGCTGAGCCTATGTATGAGATAGAGCTCCTGTCAGTCTAATTAGTGCAAGTGTGGTTGGACTGTCCGATCAATAATTATGTTATGAGAATGACATCAGACAACCGTATCCTGAGGACCCCAACACATGGAGCCAGGAAAAAAAAGGAACAGCTGCATCCTTCTTAAAGATTTCTTTCAGACTATATCTTCTAAAAAGTTCTCAACAAGACACTATGGAAAGAAGCTGCAGGAGGTATTGTTAATGTGTCTCCTTTGTCGTTGACAAAAGACATCGGATTATTTAAAAGAAAATCCCAAGGAAAGATCCATAAATATATTTCTAGCTTGAACAATTATTATTGTACGAGGGCCCACTGGTAGCCACTGTACCAATGGAAAATCGGCAAGGACAGTTCCTGCTGGGTAATACTTTGCAAACGAGTGTCTTTTCTAATTCCTTGATATGCTTCCATTTCGACTTGGAAGGATGAGTCATGTAAACCAGTGTAACTATTTAACAGCAGCTATGAGAAGTCATTGCTTTATGGTAGAAGGGTTTACGAGCTAAGCATTTAAGGTAACCTGTACATTTAAAGTCCTACTGGATGAATAAGGAAACATCTCTACGTATGCCTCTACTGAAAAACTAAATTTGCCAAAAATTAAAAATCCCACCCTACGGTCAATGTCTTGTACTGTACCTTGGATGGTCTTGGCTGGGATAAGGAACCCCCGCTGGTATTTACAGGTCCATGCTGCTATAGTACTCTAAGCCTTGGAGCTGAATGGACACACTTGCCAAGCTCTACTTCTAATAGAGGCTGTGAGCTATTGAGTACAATGGGACTGTCTGGAGGTTTGAACTTGGGGAACATTGTCAGGAGACTTTTTTTTAGTATACTTATACATATACCGTAAATGATTTTGTCCCTGTAGGCAAAATAGAAATGTTCTAGGAGTCCTCCAAGGGTGGTAAAACTCCTGCTCACCCATTACATTAAACTGTGTGTGTTCCACTTTAAAAGTTTCGTTGTCGCCCTGTTGTTGTGTGCCCCTATATTGTGCAACATATTTATACGTGCCCTTGTTAACCTTTTTTTGGAAGCAGCTAACTGGTTTCTACACGCACCAGCCCTTGCCAATATCTCTGGAGACAAGGTTCTCGGTTGCCAGCTTACAATAGGGGGTGCTTGGCTTCCATTTAAGCACATTCAGAGCTTAGCACTAAGGTATTGGTAAGCTTTATGGCACTGTGCCTTGCACTGTGACTCTGAAAGAGGGCAGGAGAGACTATATAAGGCAAAATGTTGGTGCCTATACATAGTTTGTGAAATAATCATGTTAGTGCCATAGGGTCCTGCTTAAGGCGTTTAACGGGGGGGGGGGGTAACACCTTATTGTTTTGTCTTGCATCCTCAACAGGAGCATGTTTTTTTATGTGTACTGTCTCTTTAGGAAAACGGGAATGGAATAAGGAAGTTCGACCTGCAGCATCTTTATGACACAGTTTAGCGTTGTGTCTCGGAATGTTAAGACATGAGATTGAGCTCCGACTGCAGGCGTAGAAGGCAAAGCTAAATACTACTGCCCCGTGTGCTATGGCAAGGACCAATTGAAGTGAAGCGACAGGAATTTAAAGGAGAGCGGAAAGTGAACAGTTGTCACTTCCACTAGTTCTCAAGACTGCCACTGACTGATTTGTATCGAAATTAGTACTGAACAGTGCCAAATGCTATAATGTTGCTACTGAATTGTTCTGCATGGAGATTAAAATTAATGAGTTCCTAGCAAAGATGTAGAGTTAGGATGAATATTTGTCTGCCTCAATGAGGGTAAAGGGGCAAACTTGCGACCAGCCATTTTCCAGAGTCTTCCACCCTAACAGTGCCTTTGGGTCTGGTCAACTGGTTATATGGCACCAATTAAACCTGAAAGGTAAGCGCCTCTGGTCAAATACACTTAGGCTTATTCCTGAAGTTGGAAGGACTGAGGTGGGCCTCAAACCAGCTTGTGGGCTTGAGTGCAACCCACCATGAGATGCATAAGTAGGCTGCAGAGGCAAAGGGACCTAGTGAGTCTAAGTGGAGCTGTTCAGCAAGTGCTGGTTAGAGCCATTGTGAGATGTGTCAGCAATCAGCATCCCTTTCAGGATAGAAATATACATTTCTAATTTAGCTGCCTACTTTAACGCTATCTTATTGAACCAAATCCACTATTGGTGGTCTCTAGAGATGAGCGAGCACCAAAATGCTCGGGTGCTCGTTACTCGGGACGAAATTATCGCGATGCTCGAGGGTTCGTTTCGAGTAACGAACCCCATTGAAGTCAATGGGCGACCCGAGCATTTTTGTATTTCGCCGATGCTCGCTAAGGTTTTCATGTGTGAAAATCTGGGCAATTCAAGAAAGTGATGGGAACGACACAGCAACGGATAGGGCAGGCGAGGGGCTACATGTTGGGCTGCATCTCAAGTTCACAGGTCCCACTATTAAGCCACAATACCGGCAAGAGTGCCCCCCCCCCCTCCCAACAACTTTTACTTCTGAAAAGCCCTCATTAGCATGGCATACCTTTGCTAAGCACCACACTACCTCCAACAAAGCACAATCACTGCCTGCATGACACTCCGCTGCCACTTCTCCTGGGTTACATGCTGCCCAACCCCCCCGCACGAACCAGTGTCCACAGCGCACACCAAATTGTCCCTGCGCAGCCTTCAGCTGCCCTCATGCCACGCCACACTCATGTCTATTTATAAGTGCGTCTGCCATGAGGAGGAACCGCAGGCACACACTGCAGAGGGTTGGCACGGCTAGGCAGCGACCCTCTTTAAAAGGGGCGGGGCGATAGCCCACAATGCTGTACAGAAGCAATGAGAAATAGAATCCTGTGCCACCGCCATCAGGAGCTGCACACGTGGGCATAGCAATGGGGAACCTATGTGCCACACACTATTCATTCTGTCAAGGTGTCTGCATGCCCCAGTCAGACCGGGCTTTTTAATTCATAGACACAGGCAGGTACAACTCCCTATTGTGAAGTCCCTGTGGACCGACAGCATGGGTGGCTCCCTGGAACCCACCGGCGGTACATAAAAATATCCCATTGCATTGCCCAACACAGCTGAGGTAGTAATGTCGTGCTTAATGCAGGTGGGCTTCGGCCCACACTGCATGCCCCAGTCTGACTGGGGTTCTTTACAAGTGGAAACAGATGCATTTATAATTCCCTGTGGACCCACAGCATGGGTGGGTGCCAGGAAGCCACCGGCGGTACATAAAAATATCCCATTGCATTGCCCAACACAGCTGAGGTAGTAATGTTGTGCTTAATGCAGGTGGGCTTCGGCCCACACTGCATGCCCCAGTCAGACTGGGGTTCTTTACAAGTGGACACATGTAGGTTAAACTCCGTGTGCACCTACAGCATGGGTGGCTCCCTGGAACCCACCGGCGATACACAAAAATATCCCATTGCATTGCCCAACACAGCGGATGTAACGTCAGCTGTAATGCAGGTGGGCTAAAAATTCATTTGATTACACTGTAGGCGAGGGCCCACAAAAATTGCTGTATCAACAGTACTAATGTACATCCAAAAAATTGGCCATGGCCAACCAAGAGGGCAGGTGAAACCCATTAACCCCTTGAGTGGCACGCCCGGAAAATTTCCGGGGACGAGCTTCACTGCTCATAGCAACATAGCCCGGAAGATTTCCGGGCTATGTATCACTATGGGAGCTGCAGAGCACAATGCCACGAGCTGTGACAGTGTGCTCTGCCTGCACAGACCCACACAGAGCAGTGCAAGGGCTTTGAAAAACCAGCAGAAGATATTGCCGACATGTCGGCAATGTCCTGCTTTGTTTACAAGTTGCCATAGAGACCATCGGCTTGTCAGAAGCAAGCCGATGGTCTCTGTGGCAGGGAGAGCTGGTTGTTAGCTGTCAGAGGACAGCTAGGTACTAGCTCTTACAGCAGAGATCAGAGAAAACCTCCGATCTCTGCTGAGTTAACCCTTTACATGCTGCAGTCTATGTGACTGCAGCATGTAAAGGGTTGTCACTGCAGCATGTAAAGGGCTGTCACCATCGGACCCCCGGAATGTGATCAGGGGTCCTGATGGGTCCCTGTGGAAGTCCCCTAAAGGGACAAAAAAAAAAAATTTAAAAATTTTTTTTTAAAAAAAGTAAAAAAAATTATTAAAAAAATAAAAAAAACACTTGTCTCCATTTACTTTGTAAAAAATCAAAAATACAATCACACATGGGGTATCCGTGTGCGTTGTAATGACCCAGAGAAGGAAGTTAATACATTATTTAACCCCTTAATGACATGGCCCCTTTTTTCTTTTTTCCCAATTTCTTTTTTTCCTCCCCCCTGTTTAAAAAATCACAACTTGTCCCGCAAAAAACAAGCCCTTATATGGCCATGTCAATGGAAAAATGAAAAAGTTATGGCTCTTGAGACGCAACTGCAAAACTAGTTGAAATTCAATGATTAGACCATTTTAAAAAACCTGCCCTGGTGGGCACGACAGGGTGGTAGGAAACCTGCCACTCAAGGGGTTAATCGCTTTGGTTAATGTGGCTTAAGTGGTAACTAGGCCTGGAGGCAGCCCAGTTTAACGAAAAATTGGTTCAAGTTAAAGTTTCAACGCTTTTAAGAGCATTGAAACATATAAAAATTGTTTAGAAAAATTATATGAGTGAGCCTTGTGGCCCTAAGAAAAATTGCCCGTTCAGCGTGATTACGTGAGGTTTCAGGAGGAGGAGCAGGAGGAGGAGGAGGAATATTAGACACAGATTGATGAAGCAGAAATGTCCCCGTTTTGGATGGTGAGAGAGAACGTAGCTTCCATCCGCGGGTGCAGCCTACGTATTGCTTACGTATCGCTGCTGTCCGCTGGTGGAGAAGAGAAGTCTGGGGAAATCCAGGCTTTGTTCATCTTGATGAGTGTAAGCCTGTCGGCACTGTCGGTTGACAGGTGGGTACGCTTATCCGTGATGATTCCCCCAGCCACACTAAACACCCTCTCTGACAGGACGCTAGCCGCAGGACAAGCAAGTACCTCCAGGGCATACAGCGCAAGTTCAGGCCACGTGTCCAGCTTCGACACCCAGTAGTTGTAGGGGGCAGAGGCGTCACGGAGGACGGTCGTGCGATCGGCTACGTACTCCCTCACCATCCTTTTACAGTGCTCCCGCCGACTCAGCCTTGACTGGGGAGCGGTGACACAGTCTTGCTGGGGAGCCATAAAGCTGGCAAAGGCCTTGGAGAATGTTCCCCTGCCTGCGCTGTACATGCTGCCTGATCTCTGCGCCTCCCCTGCTACCTGGCCCTCGGAACTGCGCCTTCTGCCACTAGCGCTGTCGGATGGGAAGTTTACCATCAGTTTGTCCACCAGCGCCCTGTGGTATAGCATCATTCTCGAACCCCTTTCCTCTTCGGGAATGAGAGTGCAAAGGCTCTCCTTATACCGTGGATCGAGCAGTGTGTACACCCAGTAATCTGTAGTGGCCAGAATGCGTGTAACGCGAGGGTCACGAGAAAGGCATCCTAACATGAAGTCAGCCATGTGTGCCAGGGTACCTGTACGCAACACATGGCTGTCTTCACTAGGAAGATCACTTTCAGGATCCTCCTCCTCTTCCTCCTCCTCAGGCCATACACGCTGAAAGGATGACAGGCAAGCAGCATGGGTACCGTCAGCAGTGGGCCAAGCTGTCTCTTCCCCCTCCTCCTCATCCTCCTCATGCTCCTCCTCCTCCTCCTCAACACGCTGAGATATAGACAGGAGGGTGCTCTGACTATCCAGCGACATACTGTCTTCCCTCGTCTCTGTTTCTGAGCGCAAAGCGTCTGCCTTTATGCTTTGCAGGGAACTTCTCAAGATGCATAGCAGAGGAATGGTGACGCTAATGATTGCAGCATTGCCGCTCACCACCTGGGTAGACTCCTCAAATTTTCTAAGGACCTGGCAGATGGCTGCCAACCAGGGCCACTCTTCTGTAAATAATTGAGGAGGCTGACTCCCACTGCGCCGCGCAAGTTGGAGTTGGTATTCCACTATAGCTCTACGCTGCTCATAGAGTCTGGCCAACATGTGGAGCGTAGAGTTCCACTGTGTGGGCACGTCGCACAGCAGTCGGTGCACTGGCAGATTAAACCTATGTTGCAGTGTCCGCAGGGTGGCAGCGTGCGTGTGGGATTTGCAGAAATGTGCGCAGAGCTGGCGCACCTTTCCGAGCAGGTATGACAAGTGGGGGTAGCTTTTCAGAAAGCGCTGAACCACCAAATTAAAGACATGGGCCAGGCATGGCACGTGCGTGAGGCTGCCGAGCTGCAGAGCCGCCACCAGCTTACGGCCGTTGTCACACACGACCATGCCCGGTTGGAGGCTCAGCGGCGCAAGCTAGTGGTCGGTCTGCTCTGTCAGACCCTGCAGCAGTTCGTGGGCCATGTGCCTCTTCTCTCCTAAGCTGAGTAGTTTCAGCACGGCCTGCTGACGCTTGCCCACCGCTGTGCTGCCACGCCGCGTGACACCGACTGCTGGCGACGTGCTGCTGACACATCTTGATTGCGAGACAGAGGTTGCGTTGGAGGAGGAGGAGGAGGAAGGTGCTTTAGTGGAGGAAGCATACACCGCCGCAGATACCACCACCGAGCTGTGGCCCGCAATTCTGGGGGTGGGTAGGACGTGAGCGGTCCCAGGCTCTGACTCTGTCCCAGCCTCCACTAAATTCACCCAATGTGCCGTCAGGGAGATATAGTGGCCCTGCCCGCCTGTGCTTGTCCACGTGTCCGTTGTTAAGTGGACCTTGGCAGTAACCGCGTTGGTGAGGGAGCGTACAATGTTGCGGGAGACGTGGTCGTGCAGGGCTGGGACGGCACATCGGGAAAAGTAGTGGCGACTGGGAACTGAGTAGCGCGGGACCGGCGCCGCCATCATGCTTTTGAAAGCCTCCGTTTCCACAAGCCTATACGGCAGCATCTCTAGGCTGATCAATTTTGCAATGTGCACGTTTAACGCTTGAGCGTGCGGGTGCGTGGCGTCGTACTTGCGCTTGCGCTCAAACTGTGGCACTAGCGACGTCTGGACGCTGCGCTGAGAGACATTGCTGGATGGGGCCGAGGACAGCGGAGGTAAGGGTGTGGGTGCAGGCCAGGAGACGGTAGTGCCTGTGTCCTCAGAGGGGGGTTGGATCTCAGTGGCAGGTTGGGGCACAGGGGGAGAGGCAGTGGTGCAAACCGGAGGCGGTGAACGGGCATCGTCCCACCTTGTGGGGTGCTTGGCCATCATATGCCTGCGCATGCTGTTGGTGGTGCCTCCCCAGCTGATCTTGGCGCAACAAAGGTTGCACACCACTGTTCGTCGGTCGTCAGGCGTCTCTGTGAAAAACTGCCACACCGTAGAGCACCTTGACCTGTGCAGGGTGGCATGGCGCGAGGGGGCGCTTTGGGAAACAGTTGGTGGATTATTCGGTCTGGCCCTGCCTCTACCCCTGGCCACCGCACTGGCTCGGCCTGTGCCCACACCCTCACTTGGCCCTCCGCGTCCTCGGCCGCGTCCACATCCTCTAGGCCTACCCCTACCCCTCAGCATGCTGTATTACCAGTGATTTGATTTCCCAGGCAGGAAAGAAATTGGCGCAAGCCTGCAGTAAACCGTAGCTGGTTGCGTCTGATTTTTGTACGTTCTCCACGCAGTACACACGTACACGGAGACCTTAGGACTGACACAGGCAGGCCAAATATAATTTTTTCGCTTTTTTGCAAAGGGAAGGCCCCACTGCGTATATTCAATGAACAATACGTTTAATAACTGTGGTGTGGCCCTGAAAAAGTGTCACACAACTTTAGTGTAGCAGAGTTATTAACTCTGGCAGAGCAGGTATTTGCCAGTCAGGAAAACAATGGCGCAAGCCTGCAGTAAACCGTAGCTGGTTGCGTCTGATTTTTGTACGTTCTCCACGCAGCACACACGTACACGGAGACCTTAGGACTGACACAGGCAGGCCAAATATAATTTTTTCGCTTTTTTGCAAAGGGAAGGCCCCACTGCGTATATTCAATGAACAATACGTTTAATAACTGTGGTGTGGCCCTGAAAAAGTGGCACACAACTTTAGTGTAGCAGAGTTATTAACTCTGGCAGAGCAGGTATTTGCCAGTCAGGAAAGACAATGGCGCAAGCCTGCAGTAAACCGTAGCTGGTTGCGTCTGATTTTTGTACGTTCTCCACGCAGCACACACGTACACGGAGACCTTAGGACTGACACAGGCAGGCCAAATATAATTTTTTCGCTTTTTTGGAAAGGGAAGGCCCCACTGCGTATATTCAATGAACAATAACTGTGTTGTGGCCCTGCCTACACAATTCTGTCCGTGTAGTATCAATGGAGGGTGCAATGCTCTGCACAGACGATTTTTAGAAAAAAAAAAAATGCAACACTGCTAACAGCAGCCAGCACAGTACTGCACACGGTTAAATTTGGCCCTAGAAAGGACCGTTGAGGTTCTTGAAGGCTACACTCACTCCTAACACTCTCCCTGCCTAAGCACGACTTCTGTCCCTAATGCCGGGTGCAATGCTCTGCACTGCCGATTTTGAGAAAAAAAAAACACTGCTAGCAGCAGCCTGCACACAGGTAGATGTGGCCCTAAGAAGGACCTTTGGGGTTCTTGAAGCCTACACTCACTACTAACACTCTCCCTACAGCAGCTCAGGCACCAGCAGCACTGTCCCTCAGCTAACTCACAAGGCATGTGTGGCGAGCCGCAGGAGGGGCCGACTTTTATACTCGGGTGACATCTGATCTTCCCAGCCACTCACAGCAGGGGGGTGGTATAGGGCTTGAACGTCACAGGGGGAAGTTGTAATGCCTTCCCTGTCTTTCAATTGGCCAGAAAAGCGTGCTAACGTCTCAGAGAGGAAACTGAAATTAACCAGAACACCGCGTGGTACTCGTTACGAGTAACGAGCATCCCGAACACCATAATATTCGCACGAATATCAAGCTCGGACGAGTACGTTCGCTCATCTCTAGTGGTCTCCATTTCAAAGATCTATCTGGTCACATATAAAACACCAATTAATAGGAGGCCATTACCTATCTTTGTTAACTGGAGCCGGTTATGTAAATCAGCACTAACCCATGCCACATTTTTCCACGATTAGTATCTAAAGGATACTGCTCTCTCCTGGTTCTCCTCCTACCTCTCTGACCGCTCTTTCAGTGTTTCCTTTGCTGGTTCTATCTCTGCTTCACTTTCTCTCGCTGTCGGGGTACCCCAGGGCTCGGTCCTTGGTCCCCTTCTTTTCTCTATCTATACTGCCCCAATTGGACAAACCATCCACAGATTCGGCCTCCAATACCATCTCTATGCTGATGACACCCAACTATACACCTCCTCTCGTGAGATCTCTGGACCATTCCTCCAAAATATCACCGACTGTCTGTCCGCTGTCTCTAACACTATGTCCTCCCTTTTTCTCAAACTAAACCTCTCTAAAACTGACCTCCTTGTCTTTCCACCTTCTAACCGACCTCCCCTCAACATCTCCATTCCAGTGTCTGGCACCATCATAACCCCCAGACGGCATGCCCGATGCCTTGGGGTCACACTGGACTCTGACCTCTCCTTTGCCCCCCATATCCAATCTCTGGCCCAAACATGCCACATGCACCTCAGAAATATTGCTAAAATACGTCCGTTCCTAACCACGGACACGCTAAAGACGCTTGTGGTTGCCCTCATCCACTCCCGGCTTGACTACTGCAACTCACTACTCATCGGCCTCCCCCGCACTAGACTTGCTCCGCTCCAATCCATACTAAATGCAGCAGCTAGACTCATTTTTCTATCCAGTCGTTATTCAGACGCCTCTGCATTATGCCAGTCGCTGCATTGGCTGCCCATCCACTGCAGAAGTAAATTTAAACTCCTCACCCTCACTCACAAAGCTCTGCATGGCGCTGCGCCACCATACATCGCCTCCCTATTGTCAGTACACCACCCAGTCCGCTCACTCCGATCAGCTAACACCCTCAGACTAAACACCCCTGTAATACGAACCTCTCATGCTCGCCTACAGGACTTCACCAGAGCAGCACCCATCCTCTGGAACGCTCTACCCCAAGGCATCCGGACAATTCCCGATGCACGAAATTTCAGACGTGCCTTAAAAACGCACCTCTTCAGGGAAGCATACCAAATCTCCTGACCTAGTCCCTCGCCCCTCCCTATGGTGCTCCACCCTGTTTGCCTTCTGATAAATGATCTGTACATAAAATTTCCTATTGCCTATGTTCCCCACCCCCTGCACCTCCTGTACCACCCTCAACCTATTTGTGTCTAACCCAATGTATCTCACATTGTAATTGTTGCAATTGTTGTATTGTTTGCATTTATCCATGCCTGAAAGCGCTGCGGAATAAGTTGGCGCTATACAAATAAAGATTATTATTATTATATTATTATCTTTATTACCATGGTTACAGCCATTACAGAGTTTTAAATCACAGCCCATTGAGAGGAAGGTTTACCAACCTCTCAATTTCTTATACCCAACCTGTCTGTAAAAGGCTGGACACAGCAGAGGATGTCTTATGTTTATGAATTATTTGTGGAGACACACTAAGAACTTTTTCAGAGCTCGTCTCAAACTATCACTAAAGGTGCATTTATACGGAACAATTAACATTAAAAAAAATTGCTGGATCGTTCGAATTTGAACAATAATCTTTCAGTGTAGACACGGCCAACGATCAAACGATGAATGATGATTTGTTTGCTTATCGTTCATTGTTCATTTCATGCAAGCATCAAAATCATTGTTGGCTTGTTCACTAATTGTTTGATTTAAATACCAATCGTTCAGTCATTCTCACTCACTGGTCCATGTGAATGTAAATGTCTGACTGATGTAGCAAGCAAATAATTTATCTGCCTATATAAACAGGCTGAATCATTTGAGAGATCTTTCATAGGGTGCTGGCAAAAGCTGTTGCGTATGCCCTGGACGGAGAAGTCCTGAATGGTATAAGACCCGATACATCACTGGAAGGGAAGATGGCCAGACTCAGACTCGTGGTTTTTGGCCATGTAATGCCAGCAGAGTTGCTAGAAAAATCTATAATGCTTGGACAGGTCAGTGGCAAAAGAAGACACGGCCGCCAAAGAACACGATGGCCGATACTGTCAGAGCTGATACTAGCATGGATATCACACAACTGAAAGAAGCAGTGCAATACCACAAAACACGGAGGGAGCTCGCCTTTAGGGCCATGAATGAGTAAACGGCTAACAGCAAACAGGCTGCACAAGTGGACTTCAACGTTGTTCGCTCATGTGAATATAAATTGTAACGTGTAAAAGCACCTATACCCTTACAGGAGTTCTACAAATATTTACAGGTAAGACTAAAATACAGCCCCCAGTGACGGATCTTGGTGCTGAAGAGCTGGCTGCTTACTTCAAAGAGAAAATTGATGACATCCGGCAGGAAATAACTTTCCAAGCCCAGACTAGCCCCGACCATAGTCTCTTCAGTCCTGTATCTAGTTCCTGCTCACTCTCTGTACTCAGACCAACGAAAGAGGAAGAAGTCAGATTACTTTCCTAAGCTCGCCCCACCACCTGAGTTACCGACCTTCTCACCTCACACCTCTTCTGGTCCCTCTCCCCGGTGGTAATCTCCCATCTCACCGCTATATTCAATCTCTCTCTGACCTCTGGCATTTATTCCACCTCTTTCAAACATGCCATCATATCCACTATGCTAAGAAACCTTCTCTTGACTTGACTGTTGCTGCCAACTACCGACCCATCTCAAATCTCCCATTCATCTCCAAACTACTAAAAACCTGGCTTACTCCCACCTTATAAGCTATCTATCAGAAAACTCTCTTCTCAACTCCCTACACTCTGGCTTCCACCACCTACACTCGAAAGAAACTGCCCTTACAAAGGTGTCAAACGACCTCCTGACAGCCAAATCGAGGGGTGATTACTCCCTACTGATCCTCCTCGATCTCTCTGCAGCATTTGACACTATTGACCACAACCTCCTCCTCAGTATGCTTCACTCCATCGGCCTAAATAAACTGCTCTCTCCTGGTTCTCCTCCTACCTATCTAACCGCTCATTCAGAGTCTCTTTTGCTGACTCTACCTCAGCTCCTCTTCCCCTTGCTGTTGGGGTCCCCCAGGGCTCAGTCCTCGGCCCCCTCCTTTTCTCCATCTACACAGCCCCTATTGGACAAACCATCAGGAGATTTGGCCTCCAATACCATCCCTACGCTGACGACACCCAGTTATGCACCTCCTCCTGTGACATCTCTGCACCTTTCCTCTAAAACATCACCGTCTGTCTGTCTGCTGTCTCTAACACTATGTCCTCTCTCTACTTAAAATTGAACCTCTCAAAAACTGACCTATTGGTATTTCCACCCTCCACTAACCTCATCCTGACATCTCCATCTCAGTGTGTGGCACCATAACTCCAAGCATGCCCACTGTCTTAGGGTTATATCTGACTCTGAACTCTCCTTTACCCCCTACATCCAATCTCTTGCCCGAACATGTCAGCTGCACCTCAAGAACATCGCAAGAATCCACCCTTTTCTCATCGTGGACATGCTAAAAACACTCACCGTGTTGCCCTCATCCACTCTCAGCTTGATTACTGCAACTCGTTGCTGATCGGCCTCCCCTGCACCAGACTCATCCATACCATCGTGAATGCGGCAGCCAGGCTCATCTTCCTCTCCAGCCGCTATTCGGACGCCTCTGCCCTGTGCCGGTCACTGCACTGGCTGCCCGTTAAATACAGAATTCAATTTAAGCGCATTACCTTCATTCACAAAGCTCTCCACAGCACCGTGGTGACCTACATTGCCTACCTCATCCCAATCCACCTCCCAGCCCGCGCCCCTCCGCTCCGCTAATGAAATCAGACTGAGTGCCCCTTTAAATTGAACCTCTCATTCCTGCCTCCAAGACTTCTCCAGAGCAGCACAAGTCCTCTGGAATGCACTACTCCAAACTATCCGGGCAATCCCCAACACAAAATTTCAGGCGTGCTCAAAAAATGCGCCTCTTCAGGCAGGCATACCACATATTCTAAACCAAACCCCTCTGTACTCAGCCTGATAACATGCTCCCTGTCCTACTGACTGCAATTCCTGCTAGCCACCATCGACTGCCTCCTGCAGTCATACTGATTCAGTCACTATACGGCCTGACCATTGTCTGTGTATATAGCATTCCTCATTCTCCACCTCGCCATACCGTGCACATCTCCACCTCGCCATACCGTGCACATCTGCACCCCCTTTACCTTCTCTATCACCCCATTATTTGTAGTATGTAAGCTCGTTGGAGCAGGACCCGCACCCCTACTGTTTCCATCAATTGATTACTACATATAAGTATGGTTTTTGTATTTTCGTCATTCTGTATCCCCCTGTTTTTATAAGCTCTGCAGAATATATTGGTGCTATATAAATAAAGATTATTATTATTATTATAAGAGGCTATGCTTTTTCCTCCCCTGTTTTAGATTAAGGCCTCGGTCACATGGGCATTTTTTTCCGCGAATTGCGGATCGCATAACGGATGCGCATCCACAAATCGCGTGACCGGGGCTGACGATTCGCTGAAAAAGCTGCACCTAGCAGCATTTTCAGTGAAACCGCCCCACAGTGCCCGCTATCCTCTGCCACAGCTGTCATTCAATAGCTGAGAGCTGCCTCTGATTGGTCCCTGCGCTCAGCCAATCAGAGGCAGCACTCACTCACCCATTTATGAATTCATGAATGGGTGAGTGAGAGCTGCCTCTGATTGGTGAGGGCTGTGACCAATCAGAGGCAGCCCATTTAGCAGGCGGGGATTTTAAATCCCCGGCTGCTGAATACTACACAGAGCAGTTCAGGAGAACTGCCGGCCAGCCGTGGCTGAACTCCGGCTGCTGGGGAAAGGTGAGTATACATTTTTTTTTTTTTTTACACATTTTAGGATGATTTTCAGGGAAGGGCTTATATCTTTAAGCCCTTCCCGAAAATTCATCCCGCGCTCTCCGGCAGCCCATTGCTTTCATTGGAGCCGGCTGTATTGCCGGCTCCATTGAATTCAATGGGCGAACATCGTTCTTCTCTGCCACAGCTGTTACAGCTGTGGCAGAGGAGAACGATCTTTAGTATATGTTCTCAATGGGGTCGGCGATGCTGCCGCCGGCCCCATTGAGAGCATATATAGAACACAGCGATGCACAGAACGCAGATAGGCGCGTTCTGCAAATCGTTGTGTCCTATAATTGATTGCACATCCGCATAAAAATCGGACATTTGACCGATCCCATTGGGATGCATTGGGTCTATAGATCTGCAGATCGCAAGCGCGTCTGCAAATCGGACCAAAAAATGGTCGTGTGACCGAGGCCTTACTTCTTCCCCAGAAATTGTCCGACTTCATAATACATACTAGCAACCCTTGATTTAAAACAATGAGACATTTCTATGATATGCTGGGGGGTGGTGATGAGACTTTCAAAAAAGCTAGTTTATTGAACTAGGAAAGAAATTTGGGAATGTCTTCTCACAATGGAGCTTGCAACTTTACTCATAGTGGGTCTTATTGTGCCAAGTTATTAGAGGATACTTTTTTGTTGGTACTATAACCCTAATTTGCATTGGAGGGGTAGGGGTTCTCTCTTACATCTGTTCTGATAATGCCCCTTTATTACCCCATTATGGGTGAGGACTTTTTGCTTGATCCAGAAAATCACGAGCTGGTATGAACCCCCAAACCAGCTTTGGCACTGCTATTAATGGGGATAAAGGATATACCCACTCATTCTAGGAAACTTAGCCCCATATACTAGTATCATTAAAATTTCACATACCTAAGTATTGCAGATATCCTTCACCCCCTCCTGCCCAGGCCTTGGGCGTGCTCACCTCTTCCTTCGCGATGTCCCATGGGGGGAGATGAAATTACATCCCTAAGGTCCCCCAATGGAATCGTTATCCATGGACCTTTCCCAGCTTCGGCGCATGCGCCCATCAGCGTAATGGTGGACACTAGCGCAAAAGTCATGGATTGGCCATGAAATTTAAAATCTCCCTGCTCCTGGCTACCAAAGCTAGCTGAGAACCTGGAGATGTCACAGGGGGCCACGGTATGTGGTTCCTGGTCACTTGATTACCATTATCCATTGGATAATGGCTATCAGGGAAAAGTAAAAAGAAAAGTTGAAGTTCCATCTGCCCTCTCCAATGTGATCGGTGAGAAGATCTAAAACTTCTTATCAGAGGCCTCAGCATTTGAACCCCGATGCAATACTCCTCCACGGACCTTCCTTGGCTTCTGTGCATGCACTCGCCAGCAAAATGCCGGACACATGCGCAGGAGTCGGGAGCCAAGGAAATTTAAAATCTTTTTGCTCCCGGGACAAACGGGGGTATCCATTTTGGGGTGAAAGTCTTTATTCAAATGTGTGCTGTACAAAAAAAACTGTTTTTAAATTAACACAATTGCCAAAAAAATGAAAATCGTAATTGTTTCCTTCTGCTTTGCTTAGATTCATTCAAAAAGTGTGGGATCAAAATACACAGTACACCCCTAGATGAATTCATCGAGGGGTCCAGTTTTCAAAATGGGGTCATTTATCATTTAGGCCGCTCAATGCCTCTACAAGTGAGCAATGGGGCCTGAAATTTATTCAGTTGCGCCCTGAAATCCAATGGTTATTCCCTCCATTATAGGCCTAGCCATGTGTCCAGTGAGTAGATTAGGGCCACAATGGGTATGTTTCTGAACATGGGAGAAACGGGGGTATCCATTTTGGGGTGAAAGTCTTCATTCATATGTGTGCTGTACAAAAAAATAATGTTTTTAAATTGACACAATTGCCAAAAAAAAAGAAAATCGTAATTGTTTCCTCATGCTTTGCTTAGATTCATTCAAACACTGTGAGATCAAAATACGCAGTACACCCCTAGATGAACTCGTTAAGGGGTCTAGTTTTCAAAGTGGGGTCATTTGTGGGGGTTCTCCATTGTTTTGGCCGCTCAAGGGCTCTGCAAGTGGGCAATGGGGACTAAATCACCTTCATGCTAAATGTCTGTTCTAAAAGCCACCGGCTGCTCCTTTCATTTTGGGCCCCGCTGTGCATACGGACATAAGATTAGGGCCACGATGGGTATGGTTCTGAACACGGGACAAACAGGGGATCCATTTTAGGGTGTAAATCCTCATTTTCATGTGCACTATAAAAGAAAACCTGTCTTTAAAATGACATATTGGCAAAAATATGACATTTTAATTATTTCTCCTCTAAATTGCATTAATTCCTGAAAAAAACGGTGGGGTCAAAATACTCCTGACCCCCCTCAGTGAATACATTAAGGGGTGTAGTTTTTAAGATGGGGTTATTTGTGGGGTTATCCATCATTCTGACACCTATGAGCCTTTGCAGTCTTGGCTTGGTGTAAGAAAACAAAATGTTCCTCAAAATGCTGATAATCAATGTTAAAATTGTGCGTCTCCTAAATGGTTAAAAAATACCCAAAGTTTTTCAAGTGTGCATCCAGAATGAAGTAAACAGATGGAAGTATGGCCGCCTGCAGACGGCCGGGTCAGATCCGGCTGCGAGAATTCTCGCAGCGGGACCGAACCTGAGCGTCTGCAGAGAGCAGCATGTCACTCACCTGCTCCCGCGGCCCCCGGCTCTTTCATGTGCTGGCTGCCGCCCAGCCGGCGCATGCGCAGAGCGGAGCAGGCGGCTGGTGAGTGACGTTTCTGTGCGGCAAGCCCTGCACAGAAATAGAGCGTGCCGCGATTTGTTTGCCGCGCAAGATTTCGTGCGGCGAAATTGCGGCCGTCTGCATAGGATTGCGTTTGTTAACCCAATCCTATGGCAGCTTCCAGGGGCGGAAATTCTGCAGGCGGTCTATATCTTATCAAAAATGTGTACAATATGTTTGCACATGTTTGAGATATTGCAGTTGAAAATGTGAAAACATGACAATTTTTAATTTTTTTTTCCCAATTTTGGCGCTTTTAATACGTTCCCACTATGGGACATCCTACAGTTACGTCCTGCAGTGTCAGGGTATTTATGAAGAGAGATTGTGGGGTGACCTCTCTTCATACAGCGCAGGTGCCAGCTATTTATTACAGGGGACATCCGTGGGCAATAGTTGCAATCAGGGGCATTAACCCTTTCCAATCCACTGTCTGACCTCTGAAGACATTATGATTTAAGGCTGTACAGCTCCGATGTTGGAAGACGTCCGTCGGGGGTTCTCTTACTGTATGTTGCCAGCCTCTCTGCTGTCGGAGCCTATCCAACGTGTCACCTCATGCAGTACTGGCTTTAGCCAGCAGACAGCGCCGTTGTATAAAGGCAGAAAAAGCCCTCTAGGAAAACCAGGATCAAATTGGACTGCAAAGGGTTAAATCCCCCGGGCCCTGTACGCCCCTTCCCTTCCCCTGTGATGAGATCGCAGGAATCAGTGCAGGTGTCATGGAAGCCGGGGTCCTTCTGAAAGCCCCCAGGGCTGTCCTAGCAAACTGCCTATCACGCTGTCCTCATGGGATGTCATTACATCATACTGCAGGAGTGATACAAGCATCGCATGCTGTGGTTCGCTGTGGGGACTTCAAATAAAAGTAAAAATAAGAACAATACCGTTTTACTAATTGTAAAAAAAAAGTAATAGAAGTTTAAATGACCCCCCTGTAGCCACATGTATAATAAAAGAATCTAAGTCATAAAACATAAAAAAATATTTGGTATAGCCGTGTCCATAAAAGTCCGATCTATCAAAGTAGCGCATTATTTACCCCACACGGTGAACGTTGTCCAAAAAAAAACAAAAAACAAAAGAACACCAGAAATGCACTTTTTTGGTCACCTTGTCTCCCAGAAAAAATGCAATAAAAAGCGATCAAAAAGTCATATGTATTCCAAAATGATATCTACATAAACTACAGGACGTCCTGCAAAAAATGAGCCCCCTTACAGGTTAGTCTATGCATGGAAAAATAAAAAAGTTATTGCGCGCAAAAGATGGAGGCAGAAAATAATTTTAAAAAATTAAATGTCTTTGAAAAAATAGGTAGTACAGTAAAAAAAATATACATATACAAGTTTGGTATCATAGTAATCGTACTGACCCATAGAATAAAGTTATAATGTCCGTTTTGTTGCAGTTTGTGTGCCGGAGTAACAAGACGCACCGAAATATGGCGGAATGTCATTTTTTTTTTTCATTTTACTCCACTTAGAATTTTTAAAAATGTGCCTTCAGCCAATCACAGCCAATGACAATGATGTCATTGAATGGCTGTGATTGGCTGTGTTTCTGGAGGCGGGGATTTCAAGCCTTTCGTAGAGAAAGCAATAGTCTGCTGTGGACCAGGAGGGAGCAAGAGCCTGCAAACACCAGGAGGGAGTGACAGTCTGCAGGAGTGCCGCAGATCGTCTGAAGAAGTAAGTAATGCTTTTTATTCTTTGCTCCACTGTATTGCCGGCGTATAAGGTGACAGTTGGGGGGTCGTCTTATACGCCCCGTCGCCTTATACGCCGGTATATATTTTTATTGTAACACATTTCTGGATGAATTGCAGGGAAGGGGTTATATATTTAACCCCTTCCCAACAATTCATCCTGCGATCGTCGGCAGCCCATTGCATTCAGTGGAACCTGCTGTATTGCTGGCTCCATTGAATTCAATGGGCAAACATCGTTCTTCTCTGCCACAGCTGTTACAGCTATGGCAGAGGAGAACGATCTTTACGCTGACAGTGCGGGGGGGGGCACTCTTGCCGCTATTGTGGCTTAATAGTGGGACCTGTGAACTTGAGATGCAGCCCACCATGTAGCCCCTCGCCTGCCCTATCTGTCACTGTGTCGTTCCCATCACTTTGTAGAATTGCCCAGATTTTCACACATGAAAACCCTAGCGAGCATCGGCGAAATACAAAAATGCTCCGGTCGCCCATTGACTCGAAACGAACCCTCGAGCATTGCGAAAATTTCGTCCCGAGTAACGAGCACCCGAGCATTTTGGTGTTCGCTCATCTCTAGTTGCAATCTTTCAAAAGGGGGTTGGAAAGAAACGAAAATGGAAAAAAAAAGGGAGTCACGTCCTTAAGGGGTTAATAAACACAAATTCTATCTGACTATTTTTACCTCCTAAATAAAGTACAATATGTGGCGAAAAAACAATATTAGAATCATGTGAGTATGCAAAACCTTTACAGAGTTATTCCATGTTATTCTATGGCAGATTTCCAAACTTTGGCTTGGTCATTAAGGTGCAAACAGGCTTGGTCACTAAGGGGTTAACACTCACCATTTCTGATTACTGTATCTTTTCCCTGTCAATCCAGATAGGGAGTAGATGCAGTAATAATAAATTTTGATTGTTAAGCAAACCTCTATTTTCGGAAAAATGGGAAGCTATAGAAATCCTTAAAGTTTAGCAGATCTCCAGCCTACAGAGTATCGAAGAATCCAAGAGTTGGACAAGTCTGAATGGATAGAATTGGAATTGGAACTTTCTGTAAAAAATAAATAAAAGTCTAACGAGCTCATTATTACCACCCCCATGTTTGTAAAAAGTACAAACCTGCACCCCCCTGTATGTCATCGTCAGACAATCCCAGCTCCATCCGGTAAGTTATTTACAAGTCATAGACAGAGTAGAAACTTTTGTTGTGAGCAGTTTGCATCCCGGCTAATCACCTGCTGTATATTCCATGTCTTGTGAGCAGCGGCGGACAGACTCCTCCGGTCCGGGCTAACGACATGCAGGTGTGCAGCTGTGACAACAAACTTCTCGGCAAACGCAGTGAAACTTCAGAGCGAGTCGATAAAAATGGCCATATCATTATTCACAGCAAATATTAAAAAAACATCATAGTTTAATTATTAAAGCAGAATGGCGCGGCGGCGATATTCAGGTGTTTTGTGTGCTAATGGCATTGATTCACTCGCAGCTGGCAATGCCACGGCTTTGAGATTTATATTGTGTGAGAATATCACTAATTAACGCCACCCGCAACTCATCACTGGTTAGTGCCGTTGTAGTAGCCACCGGCTAATTAATGTGCTGCTATCGCTTTAAGGGAAAAAAAGATGGAATTCTTGGGGCTAAAATGCTTCTTTTATATATAACAGGATACGGATAAGGTTTAGTCTGGTGTTAGAAGTGGTAATAGTGCGTTCGGTCACTCTCACACAAGCGCTTTTTACTGCGGTAATCGCCATACAATGCTCCCATTGATTTCAATGGGGCCTCACAACACCTGCGCTCAAACGCCGCTTTTTCTAACGCCTGCTTTGTTTTGGCGCATTTCACGCTTGTTTAAGCGCCTCATCACCCATCACAATGATGCGGTGCATTAAAAAGTGCTGCCGAACGCAGTAGTCTGCTTTCAAAAATGTGAGAGTGGCCTTAGGCTATGTTAACAAAGCAGAATTTTCTGCGTGGATTCCACCCTTAAAAACCACGTCAAAATCCATGTCTTTCTTCCGTGCTTTTTGGCGCAGATCCAAATGCTGATTTACCCGTCAATAGGCAAAATAGGAGTCACTGAGTACAGTAGCGGCGGGTGCCTGACGGGAGCTACAGACTGAGTGAGTGCAATGCTTGCCAGGTTGTTTCCTGGCTGGAGGTTCATTGTGGGGGTCACTATTACTACTGGTGCCACTATGGGGGTCACTATTACTACTGGGACCACTAACAGATCGTTATTACTTCTGGGATCACAATGGGGGCTACCATTACTACTAGGGCCCCTAGCAGGGTCACAATACTGGGGCTACATCGGTCATTATTACTATTGTGACCACTATGGGGGTCACTATTACTATTAAAGCCCCTAATGGGGTCACTATTACTACTGGGACCACTAATGGGATCACTATTACTACTGGGGCCATTAAAGGAGTCACTATTACTATTGGGGACACTACTGTGACCACTATTACTCTGTCACTTCAGACAAGTCTCGATGCCAGAAATATGTGTTGGTTATTTTGTGTTTTGGTGCTTCCAAATGAAAAACTGTAAAACAAGTGGGGGTTTTTTGCCAGGGGATGCGCCATTTTACACTCTGCTTCAGGCAGCATAAAGGCTTGGGGCACGTCTGCGAGGAGACAGGCAAAGATGAGTATTATGACCATATTAGTCCAGGGTTGGGGGAATAAAGTCTGTCCTTGTGCCGAGTGATATAAGGGTGTGGGGAGTCTTATAAGGTACATAATGCTCCCTGGGAAAAAGCTATGCAAAAAAATGATAGAATAATCCTCTACAGTGCCACCTAGTGGAAAGGAGTCACCCTATTAATTAATAGCCGACCTTCTGATAGGGCTTACACCATGACTAAGGGTATAAGCCAAACCAGAATACTCATGTACAGACAGCTATTTCAGGGTTCTTGCCTCCATTAAATGCACAGCAGGGTTCTGGTTGGCTGGGTGAAAGGCCATCACTATAAGTTTGGGATGGAGGGGGTGATGTTTCTTCTTGTGGAGAGCACTGTTAGGGAGTAAAGAGTCATGCAATGCCCCCTGGGATAAAGCTATGCAAATGAGTGATAGAATAATGCCTCTAATTCCTCCACAGTGCCATCTTTTGGAATGTAGTTACCCAGATTGGGCTTACCTTCCTGGTCACAGTGCTATCCTTGTTGATAGAAGGATATTTACTCATAGGGTAGCTGCCTTCCAGTAGGGGGCACTATAGAGTATTATTTCATCACTCCCTTGCATAATCATATTAGCAAACAGCTCAAGAAGCATATGAGGGCCATAATATTTAAGCCAGCACAGTCACTCATGTGCCATGAGGGCACAATGGGAGCTGTAGTTTTGCTATAGCTGCTGAGATAGGGCTCATTTACACGATCGGATGCAGATTACGATCCATGAATACGCTGCATATTCATGGAATAAAACCCTGTGTATTCCCTGCTTTTCTGGACTTAGTCAGGTCTTTACATACGCAAAAGAGGGTCCCATTGATTTCATGTGTAAATACGGAGTGAATGTGTGTATATCGTGTATTCACTGCGCGTTTGTGTATTCCCATGGACTTAGATGGGATATTTGGTCCACAATATGGACCAATATAGGAAATGGCGCACTTTTTTTAGTACACTCATAAATATATGCGTAAATACACAAGTCTGAATGCTCCAATGATTCCTCAGTGCTCCGTACGATGTGAGTAAGGGCTCATTCACATGGGCCTATTATCACTCCATATTAAGGCGGCTTCACAAGGACGTATTTGCGCCGTGAATTGTACATGTGGAAATAGTGTGCAATACACAGAGAATGTAACTCTTTGATGTCAATGGTGTCATTCTCATTAATGAATTTACCACGCATTTCAGGCGCACGCACACAAAAATGGTACCCGCTCCATTTTCCTGCATATTTGCCACCTTTGTCACGAAAAAATACCGGCCATGGTTAAAAGGGGGCGTGGTTTGGTGGCGTGACTTTTCATGGCATTTTTGCGCATGCACAGGATCCAGGCTAGCGTGTTCTCATGCGTAGATGACGTTTAGTGTAAATTACACTAAACGCCATCTACTCACGAAAACATGCTGCAGACGTAGCATAGGTATTATTGTATCTTGACGCCACCAGGAAGTACTGGTGGAGACAAGACTGAAAGCCCGGTGATGCCCCCTGAACCTGATTGGATGGAGAGAAGGCTCGGCTGCAGGTCCTGGCAGGCCAGTATAATTGTCTAGTTGTAGCTCCCCTACTGTTAATAGTGCTCCCTGCTCTTGCAGTTTTGTCCCCAGCCCTCTAATCCCTGCTCCTGCTGTTTGACTCCCGGCGTTGTGCTCCCTGCTCCTGGTGTTTAGTCCCCGGCCCTGTGCTCCCTGCTCCTGCTGTTTCCTCATCCCCAGCAGCATCTATATACACTCCCCTGCCAGCGGCCCTCTGCCTCCGCTCACTCAGTGCTATGTTCGGCAAAGTGCTCCGCTGATGAAAGTGTGCCCCCCAGCACTCTACACCCCTGACCGCTCCTGGATGGCCAGCGCAGAAAAGTGCCAAAGTGCTGCAGTGATAACACTGTGGTCCCCTGCAGCTCTGCTGCACTCAACGCTCCTGTACGGCCACTGCTGAGACCGCTCCGGGTATTACACTCCACCCCCACCCACTCAGTCGCCACTGCTCACCGCTCCTCGGTCCTCACTGTTCATCGCAGCTTAAAGGCCGCCAGAGCCTACAGAACCTGTGAGACCGAAGACAGGGGAGACAGGCGGACAGCCAACCACAAACAGGGGACGACAACCCCCTATCAAACATTTAGCATCTTGCCTCCACCAGTACTTTCGGTGGCGTCAAGATACAACAATAACCGAGGCCCCACCAAAATACTGGCCTTTAATATGGTCGGTAAATAAAAAAATACCGGCACCGGCCTGCCAGGAAAAATACCGACCAGGCCGGTGAATTACCGGCCGGGTCAACTCTCTTTGCACTGCAAAGGGCCCTATTGAGGTCTATGTGAGGTGCACAAATGTACATGCAATACACAACAGGATGCACAATATACTGCGCAAACCCACCGGGAAAAGCACACACTGGGACCTTATTAGGGTTTATAGCCCTTTAAATCAGAGCGGGGCTGTTCCCAACACCCAAGTGAACATGCCATTTCTGCGCAAATACATACAGTAAATAAGTCACTAAAGTCTATTGGCCCACGTATATGCGCAGTGAATATGAATGATACAGGGTAAGTCTTTGTGTATTTACACCTTTTGCGCTTTTTCTGTGCATGTAACACAAAGAATACATGAGCAAAAAAAATAAAAAACACCAGGGAATAAGCAAAAGTTGCAATCCGTAAATACGCTGTATTTTTTACGGACCGCAACTCAATACGCTTGTGTGAATGAGCCCTTTAAAAAAACGCATGTAATATAGAGCGTAAATACGCCCCTGTGAATGAGCCCTTCCACAGCTCCGATCTGCCATAGAGTGAATTGCCACTTTAAATAACCCAGTCAATGGCAATTACAAGAAAATCCCAGCATGCACTCTGTGAGATTATTTACAACGTGCACCGAGGTTGGTACTGATTTGTAGCACCGAGATTCGGCGTGTATTCCTGTCTGCTCCTTCTGCACAACATATGGCTCTGTCAGGAGTGCGTACCTTACTCGAAAGCCCTTTTAAGTATAAAACAATAATTCTTCCACCCTGACGGTTGTTTCATTTGGTTCCGTTTTAATTTGAATTTCACGCTGACAAAAAAATATGTGTTTAAATAAAATGTTTCTTCCTCTCCAAAAAAAAAAAAAGTGAACCCCTAATTGTAAATTCTGGCACACAATAAGTCAAAATCCATTCCCATTCGGAGCATATGAGACATGTCTGTGACTTTCAGATCTGCCTGAACATAAAGGGTATCCAATAGGCTGCAAACACTAGATGCCAAACATATGTCAATAAGAACCCACCACATGTACGTTTTATGAGTTCTACTCTCAACATGTGTCCTATCAGTGTTTAATTATCCAGACCAAACTGCAACATAAAAACCAAATTTCAATTACTTTCCGTCAAGGCTTGGTATGAAGACAGTAAATCTACGGCGTGGAATGTGTATGTATAGAATGAAGGCGACTGGATGCATGATTATTCTGCTTTGGAATATTTATATATGACCAACCACTGAAGAAAATATATGGGGTGGTGGCAACACAACAACAGTGGAGCAAAAACTGCTTGTGAATGAAACATGGCTTCCTTATTTCGTTAATGGGCACCCTTTGATTTTAAAGGGGTTGACCCGTCTGGACAGCCTTCTTTTTATTCTGTGACATATGGACATCGTAGAAGAGGATCTCCACTTGGGACCTCCAATTATAATCTAGAATAGAGAGCTGTTGGAAAACGTTTAGAGTAGTTCTCGTTCAGACTAACCGAACATGACCAGGTAGCCTTGTAATACTAAATGGTGGCCACACAAGGCTTCATTAACAGCTGGTCGTCGAGGGTGGTATCTGGCCTGTTCCAATCAGTTGAGTGATTGCATGGCCTCATTCTCAAAGGTCGTTATGCAGAAGAGAGAATCTGTCTAAAAATTGGCTACCATGCTTTGGTAAGAACCATCAAAATGCCTGTTAATTAGATACTTACAGGTTGCCATATATTTTTTTAGATACTGTCACTCTTTCGACTGACTGCTATTTTGTCTGACCCCTCTATACACGTGCATGAACATCCATGGTCAACGTTCCATTCATTTCTATGGGGCTGATGGGTGTCTCGACAGTCCCACTGCAAATGAATGGAGCAATGGTGCCTTGAGGGACTAGCACTTCATTTAGTCTCCTCTCTCTACAGGGGGTGTACTGAGAAGAGCGGGGGACACAGAACCTCCATTCATGAGATTAGTGAGGGTCTCAGCTGTGAGACCCCGCCAATCAGCAAGTTATTCCCTATCCTGTGGATAGGGGATAATTTTAAATTCTGGTATAAACCCTTTAACAGCTGGTCAATGAGAGTTGTATCTGGACCTGCTCCAATCAGTGGAGTGCTTTAATGGTCTCATTCTAAAAAGTTACTATACTGATGTGACAATCCAACCAAAAATGTTGCCAGCTTTTGGAAAGAATCATTAAGATCCCAGTTGTTTAGAAACCTAAATCTGGCCATACATTTTTAGATAGCTGTTGGTCAGATGTTTTTTTAGCTGATTGCTAATTTTCTGACCCTTCCATACACATGTGGGCAAGGCCAAGCATGCCTGTGTTGTAATTGGAAAGAGAGGAGTAAGTCACTGTCAGACATCTCTGGTAGTGGCTTATCTCTCAAAGACCAAAAGGATTTGGACATGTTGAAATTCGACTGTCTGATCCTTTTCTTCCTTGATATCTTTCATTGTGGGGAGATTCGGAAGGCCTCGATACACAGAAGATGGTTGGCCAACCCCGACAAAATCAGAAAGTTTGACGACTTTAATCTAATGTCTTTGGGCAATTTAGGACAATTCTCAAAGATTTACAGGGAAATTCCTGGTGATATTTACACTAAGGTCTGCATGTGGGTTTACATGAGGATTCAGGTATTTAGTTCTGCAAAATTCCTATGCGAAATTAAGAGTAGACATAATATGTGTTAGTTTCACAAAGTGGGAACTTTTGCCAAAGAAATGTAATACAATAAAATTATTATCTTTTCAGATATCAACCCTTCACCCCAGTAACATGCACTTATGGGTCAGCCAAATTTGCTTGATAATCCCTATGGAAGTGGGAAGGATAGAAAAATGGCAAGAAAATCTGGAGGAAAATAATAGGCCCCACTACGGCCATACACAGCTGATTTAATTTACCATGACGAAGGCACTCCTGAAGGCATCATCCAGCCTCCGTTGTCATTAAATCATCACAATGCAATGTAATGGATGACCTGACCGACACCCAATGTCTGACAGTGTGGGAAACAACATTTGAGCCTGCTGGGCTTCAACATACCCAATCCTTTGTTCCTTATGAGATAGGCGCTGCCAGAGGCATTGTACACTGTTTCACAATTGAAATAAAGCATGCGAATGGAATATGGTACATTGCCTTTGCATCACCACCTATTAAAAGGTAGCTTTCCTATACTGTAAGTCAATGAATGTAAGCCAACCTGGATCTTCAAAAGAAAGGTAGCCATGTGCAGACAGCTAACTCAGGGTTCTTGCTCTCCATCATTGTAGAGTAGGATTCTGGTTCGCTGGGTGAGAGACCATTTGATGTGGGTTTGGGGGTTATTTTAAACCCTATTTGGTTAGTTTACATCATAGGTACCTCATGCTCCCTTCTGGTCATTATTGAGCAGAGAAAGCACAGATATCTGTGACTACTAAAGCTATGTCCTTCTTCAATGTCCACTTTGATTGGACTTGAAAGAAAATTTATGGAGAGCCCCTTTAAAGGGGTTGAACCACAATACACATTAATCATGTATCCATAGGTTAGGTGATAAAAGTCTAAACTGTCCAGGTCTCACCATTGGGAACGGGGATTCTGTGCCCCCCTTTCCCTTCTACCTGAGGACTCACTGCACTCCACACACAGAATGGAGCAGTGGACAGCCATGCTTGGCACCACACTGTTCATTTTCAATGGGACTACCGGAGGTATCCGAACGCTTGTATTTGGCAATTTCAATCAGCCCCATGGAAATTAATGGAGTGGCATCACGAATGTATGACTGCCAGCCCATTCAATCAGATGTCTCTGCAGATGGATGCAGTGAGCCTGCAATAATGAGAAGAGGGACCCTTGTTCTTAGCACCGGTGGGGGTCACAGTTGTGAGATCCCTACCAAGCAATCTCTTAGGCCCTTTTACATGGGCAAGTACAAAAACTGAACAATGATTGACCCATTTAAACAGGCAGTCATTTATCTATTAATGACTGCCTGTTTACTGTGAATGGAGGCGGGTGGCTGGAGCGATCCCCGGCCCGCTCCACCTTCAGGCACTAAACGGTCATCACTCCTGTGTAATAAAGCATAGGAGCAATTATCGCTGGGACGACTGTTGGGCGCTTGTTTGCCCAACCATCATTCCATCTAAAAGGGCCCTTGGGGCGGCTTCACACGGGCGTGTTTTCATGCTTTTTTGGGCGCGCAAAATTTGCCCGCGCAATACATAGACGATAGAATC
The DNA here is from genome assembly GCF_035609145.1 of Eleutherodactylus coqui. Lineage (NCBI taxonomy): Eukaryota > Metazoa > Chordata > Amphibia > Anura > Eleutherodactylidae > Eleutherodactylus > Eleutherodactylus coqui. The sequence goes on from NC_089839.1 coordinate 305,592,839, forward strand.
TATTGATTACAATTGATTCAAACACATTTTCCGAAATACGCCCTTATACTTACAGTACTCAATGTCAGCCAGGGAAGGAGATTCCATCCTGAACCAGAGTTCACATTTACCCATTTTGTCAATTATCTTTATTGTTTGACAAAATGAGAAAATCCTTTTATAAAACAGAAGCGAAGGTACTTCACATGTATGCAGTGCAGATTAACCTTGGTCAATGAGTAATGAAGTATGAATGATATTGCTAATAGATGTTTATACTGCTCCCAAGGTTGCCTCTAATTGAATTACACAGTATCTTGTGAGGATGGAAGAATAGGTGGAAAATGAAAATATTGTAATTTAATTATGAAAATGAGTCAATATTTCAATTTCTAATGAAGAGTCGATGTGTTTACTAAAAAAAAAAAAAAAAAAAAAAATCCAGACATTCATACAAAGTTTATTGTGTATATGTAGTAAATGAAATGACTATTATAATACATTTTTAATCAGCCAGATCTTTGATGCCTTATCCTTTGTTTCTTTGATGTGTGACAGGCAGGAAACTCTGAGACACATTATTTTGTTGGTGTCTCTTGATAATCGCAATGAGACGATTTATCTAGAGCGCATGGCGAGCCTGAGCAATTTTTTTTGTTGCCACATTGAGCAGCCAACTCTAAAGATTAGAAACCGACAACTAGTCCACGCTGCCACCAGAGATGGCCGAGCCTGGGCTTATGTGTTACTTGAGGCTTTCCCCCAAAAAAGTCAGAATACAGCTCTCTTAGGTACTTAGAATGATGTATTCTACCTAATTCCACCACAAAAACTCCCCTGTCTGGGTTCACATCTGTTCCATTCGGAGCTTACGGCACAGATTGGGCACAAAACACTGGAGAAAATAGTGTAGCATGCTGCACTATTTAGTCAGGTAAAGTTCCGGTGGGCATACCAGGAGTCAGACAAACTCCCTTTGTAGCGAGTGGTGATCGTTTGGATCATGTGTTGGATACTTCACTTCTAATTTTCAGGATGGTGATCCGCCGGTGTGAACCCAGCCTAACACAACACCTTACTCCGTGCAGATTAGCACCTTTTCTCTAGTTATTTGCTTATTACTTTATTCCCCAGCCAAGCACATGTCTTCCCAACTTAATCTAGGACCGGGAGCCATCTTGAATAACTACTTCATGCACGCATCTTCCCAAGAAATGGGAGCCACCTTCCATAGCTGTTTCACACAGCCTCCCTGGCCTTTTGTCCCCTTGGCCGCATTTCAATAATTGTCTATCACCAAATCACTTTCAGGAAAAAAGCTATATCAGTCAAAGTTAGAAGTCAAAGTACAATTAAGGGAAGGTAGGGTGACTATAAAACTGGTCATGTATGAGATTTTCATAGATGACATTGGGCTACTCAACCTCTGTCTTATCCATCATCTGGAGACTAAGTTGTATTTTACCTATCCAAGCCTTATGTTTTCCTTTAAGTAAACAGATCTATAGGTATCTGGCTGTCAATGGCCACCGGCAGAATGGGACAATAGGGCAAAAGTGTAAATTGTCCAGGGCCTCCACCTTCTGAGGGCCAAATTCACCAGTTTCTTATGACCCTTCTCAACAGTGAGACAAAAGAACCTTAACATTTTTGAATTACTCATTAAACAATATACTCAGTGCTCCGTTTAATTGCCTGTGCTGCTAACTGGAAGACATCTGGTGGTCAAAGGGGTTGTACAAAGGTTAAGGCCTACGGACTGTCGAGGTGCTGTTTGTAAAAAATAAAAAAAGGCAGTCTTCTTTTGTAATCATCGACAGCCCCTCCGTTATCTATGGTTATTACGTCAGGTAGAAGAGAATAAGCAGAGAGTACATACCTCTGGTAGTGAAAGATTGGGCATGTTAAATTCTTCAATGTCCACTTTGATTGGATTTGAAAGAAACTTTATGGAGAACCCCTTTAAAGGGGTTGAACCACAATATACTCTAACCATGTATCCATAGGTTAGGTGATTAAAGTCTGATCGGTAGAGGTCTCACCACTGGGAATGGGACTTCTGTGTCCCCCTTTACCTTTCTACCTATGAGGTCACTGCACTCCACACAGTGAAGAGGAAACTGAATGGAGCAGTGGACAGGCATGCTTGGCACCACACCATTCATTTTCAATGGGACTTGTAGCTGAGCGCTTCTACTTGGCTACTTCAATCAGCCCCACTGAAATTAATGGAGCGGCACCACAAATGTATTACTGACACTCCATTCAATCAGATGTCACTGCACACTTTGTTTGGTCACAGCGCTCAGCCAATCAGAGGCAGCGCTTTCTGGAGGCGGGGAATTTTTAATCCCCAACCACCAGAATACAGATGAAGACTGATAGGGATGGGGAGAAGAGCCAGACAGTGCTTCTAGGTGAGTTACATTTTTTTCTTTTTCTACAGCTAGGGATGATTTTCGGAGTAGGACTTATATTTCAAGCCACCCCCCGAAAATCGCTGCTGCAGGGGTTGCCTTCATCCCATTGCCTTCAGTGGGGCGGCAGTAGCGCTGGACCCATTGAAAGCAATGGGATAGCATCGCGGTCCTCTGCCATAGCTGTGGCAGGGGATTCTTTCATGCCTGTGGGGAGTCCCATCATCACTGAACACTGTGACAGTGCTGATGGGACTTTTTTAGTTTTACAATACAATATATGTACCCCAGAGTGGGGCCATTAAACTATACAACTTGTCTCAAAAAAGCAAGCCCATATACAGCTATATCAACAAGTTATGGCTCTTGCAATACAACAATGACAATCATTTGGTCCCTTAAGGAAAAAAATCGACTTGTCACTATGGGTTTAAGGCAGTTGTCCAGTCATCTAGTGTTTTTTTTTTGTTTTTTTTTTAAAACCTCTTGAACTTTAATAGAATTGTAGAAGAAGTAATACTAACGTTCCCAATCACCTGCCACTCTCATTCCGCTGTTTCCCAGGTCTTCCGCCAGTCTTTGTTCTTGCTCCAGTGATAATGTTTTGACACTACGAGTGACTTGTGCTGCTGATCACTGGCCATGACAATGACATTAGTGGTTGTTGACATGTCATTGCTACAATCAGTGATTGGCTATAGCAGTCACATGCCCGTGTCTACATGTCATTGCTTGAGCAGGAAGGACAGAGACGGGGAATCTGTGAGCTATTACTTCTTTTATTGCTTTATAACATTCTAAGCTTTTCAAAAAGTTTTAGATGTCCGGACGGCCCATTTTACAAAGGAATTGGACATCATAATTATCAATTAATGAAAGGTTTGATTTTCTGACAAATATGTAATGTTTGTATCCTTATTAACCATTCGTAATTGTAGTGAAGTGCTACCCTGAGTTGGAGATGTGGAACCGCTATGACCTTGTGAAACCAGTTGCGGGTGGCGGTGAGACACAGGTTTAGGCTGGCACGGCAATGACAAATGGAGGTGACACATTCTCTCTCTATAGAAATAGCTTTCCTGAATTGAAGGATAAGAAATGTTATTTCTCTCCATAGGAGGGTTCATGTACTTAAACGTTCTGCATTAACTCAACATTGATTTGCTTCTTCTGCAACAGGCATCATTTGCCCACATTTACATCTCGATTCCATTTGTCTCTCTCTGTTGGGAGCAGCAGGGCACAATTTTATATCATAACTATTGCAATCTTTTGAAACTTCATTTATTTGCAACACCTGTATACTGCGGCACAACCGCTGCATACTACATAATCGGCCATAGGCCCCGACCTCACATGCTCCGAAAAAGCAGCAGCATCCTCTTCTTAGGACACTAACACATATTTTGTATTCAGAGGTCACTACGAATTACTCGAATACATCTCACCACTTACAGCATGTGATTCGCTGAGCCATCACCTCCTGTGTCATAGACACGTTAGATGCATATCCCATTGGTAGAACACATTACATCACACATAAATAGAATGTACGTCATCCTAGCTCACCACCTACCCAAGTCCTGGCCATACCCAAACTATGGTGTCAAAATCATTGCCGCGATAACGAACAGTTACAGAGTCCTCCTTCTCCTACTCTGGCCAAGGGTTTGCATAATACAGTCGCAAGGATAATTAGTATACTCATGAACAATTCTGGTGTTGACCTCCAGCTCCTTCTGTGCTGCTCCAACCTTTTCGACATCACTACCACAGTGTCAGACAAATGTGGGGAGGGCTGTGGAGTGTTCACCTTGAGGTTCCAATCAGTCTGCCATTGGCGCAGCTTCTTCAGCCCCAGATCATCAGGGCACTTCCAGTCTGTCTCACTCTCCTGCTCAGGGTGAGCAGCTTCCACTGGCCCTGCAATGGCCACCACCATTATTTAATGTGGTTAGCGTATTGATTATAGGTATGTATACCTCTGATAGCAAATTTATTTTGCGTGCTGTTGCCATTTTTGGTTTCTGCTTCTACTGTATGTTGCAGCCATGGTTTAACGGGCACCTGTATATTTCTATTGGGATATGTTTCCATTGGGTAGTGCTGACCTATTTTATCTTTTTTGTACAAGGTTTAGTAAAGCGAATAAACACTTCAAACCTGAAACTCCTTCATACAGAAGAGGCATAAAAAATGTGGTTATTTTTTAATTCCATAACACAATACTTTGTGAATTTACAGCAAAATCAGTCATTCCAGTTATTTCTCCTCGTTCAATAGAATATTATATTTCGTGTTTAGAGAGGGATTGTGTTCGTCTCGCCAAGGTATGAAGTCGCTGAATGATTTGTGTCATTTCGCTATTAATGCAATTTTCTGGAAAGCCTTTGTTACCATACTGGATTTAATGTCATTGCCGAGGAATTTGGCACCGGTTGAATAAAATGCTTCTTTCATCAAGCTTTAATCAAACATTTATCTCGTTTGTATATGGAAAGATGTTCCTGACAAATTGTCACATTTTGGGTGAATAACGAAGCAACTTGAAAGAGGGTGAAGTGTCAGAGCTGTTAATGATATTTGTGAGAAGTACACTGTGTGATTCTCCAGTCTGTATGATAACTCGGGCACAGAGATCTCTAGCTATCAAACCCAACATCCACCAGTTTAGAGACTCTGCCATCGTCTTCTTTCACCCTCTCGGTATAAGGTAGGGCCTGGCACACTGGTTATGTCTGCTGTGTAGATCTGTGCAGTAGTTTTGCAGAAAATAACATTTTATCAGTAGCAGCACATTTATGAGCTGCAGTCTATCTATACCCACCCCGCCCTTCAGTCAATGATTGACAGTTCTCTGCTCATTACTGTGCATATAGAGACAGCTGCCGATTAGTGACTGGATGGCAGAGTGCATGTGACTAGCCTGTAGCTACTTACCAGGCTGGTGCGCTCCTACTCTGAGCTAATTTCTGCAGGAAGCAAACAATGTTGTTCCCGATACAGTGGCCAAACATGGTACTACAAGCAAAGTTACCATAGAAGTGAATGGGTTGCAATTCCAAGACTGGCTACTGCAGCAAGAATGGAGCTGTCTGCTTCTTGCAGAAATCAGCTTTGTGCACGAGCACATTTGCATGGTGAACAGCAGATCAGCAGGGGTCCTGGGTGTTGGACCTCCACCAACCTACTATAGATGGCCTATCCTAAGGATAGACCATCGATAGTTTAGAACTGAACAACCCCTTTAATCAGTATTGCATAAGTTTGCATCATTTATTGTTTTTATATATTTATAGACGTGTCCTTAACCCCTTAAGGACAAGGCTGTCTTGTACCTTTTTTTTCTATTTGACACTTTCCCACTGTAGCTGGGGCATCCATAGGAGCCCCAGTTACATCGAAAAACATCCTCTGCAGTGACAGTTATCACTGGCAGAGCTGTCCAGGGTCTAGTGTGACCCTCCAGCTCTGCTATAGCAGGGAAACCAGACAGTTACATGACCCCCCCCCGGGTTCCCGATGTGACAGTTACAGTTTACTTTCACTTTGAGTACACAGTGCTCATTGAGCACTGTGTACTCGGGGAAGCAGAAGGCAGGAAGGGTTCAAAACCCCTCTTGTCTTCTCCTCCAGGTTATCAGCTGTATTTTTGTTAGCCATTAAAAGGTATCATATATACAAGATAATGTGGTCTCTCTCCTTGGAACAATCACATTTTGGTCTACTGGCTAACACGGTTACCAATCTTTTTTCATTAAAGAAAAGCTATTCTGACCTCCTAAAGTGTTCCCCTTGTCTAGCGCAGGAGCCCCAGTCACCGCCGCTCTGGACTCAGAAGAAACTGGTAGTGGTCAACTGCTGATCATTTTGCTACCAGTTTTGCTTGGGTTTGAAACAATGGTGAGTGAGAATCCTGCAGGATGGGGGAGGGGGGGGGGGCACTCAAGGATTGGGCTTATTTCATTATTTTAACACTTTAAATAACAGAATTTTTTTTGACTCAAGGCAGGAATCTGTACTGTATCTGGTTGCGTAGTTCGTACGAATGATCCCATGGACGATTTCAAGCTTCACCATTAAAGTTTTTATGACCTAGTATCCAATGAAGTGAGATTATAGCTAATGAGGTGTCGATGCAGAAGTTTGGTTCTGTTCTGTACTTGTATTGCTGTGTGGTCCTACCACCTATTAACATGATTGCTAATAACAGGGCATAAGGGGCGCACCTGTTCTGCCCGTAGACTCCTCTATACATATGCAATGCATTGCTTTAAAGCTACATTTCTAGAAATAAGTGTAGACAGTCTCTGCTCCCTTCTGTGAGCCATCTAAATGGCAGGAAAGCACAGTAATACTACAGAATTAGCCATATTTCTGGTACAGACTTATTAATTAATCCTCCAAGTGTCCATTAATTATCGGAGGATCTTCTCAGGAAGTGCAGGTGTAGCCAAAGGCATAAAGAGGATTAAAGGGCCAGAATAAGCAAACACCACACTTAACATCTGCTTCTCATGACTTCTGAGCGACCTGGGGTAAGAAAACGAAACTTTTAGAATAGTAGTATCCTGTGGCTATAGAAAAGCTGGGAATTCTAGGAACTGGTTAATGTCTATTTTACATTTAAAGCCGTGGATCATTCAAGGAATAGAAGCTATTATTTCGTCTGGTGTTTCCCAGGAAGTATTAAAGTGGAACAGTAAATTAAGTGCCGTCCGTCCTTATATAGGATTTAAGAATAACCTAAGGATGCAATCAAAAGTATAGTGAAAAGGGGTTCATAGGACGTCCCCATTAAAGTGTATGTTAACCTTTGGACACCAAATTATAATTGGCATGTAGCATTCTAATAAATACAAAATTGAGAAATTGCACTATTCATCATACACTGAGTTAAATTCTGCATTATACTCCAGAGCTGCACTCACTATTCTGCTGGTGGAGTCACTGTGTATATACATTACTTATCCTGTACTGATCCTGAGTTACATTCTGTATTATACTCCAGAGCTGCACTCACTATTCTGCTGGTGGAGTCACTGTGTACATACATTACTTACCCTGTACTGATCCTGAGTTACATCCTGTATTATACTCCAGAGCTGCACTCACTATTCTGCTGGTGGAGTCACTGTGTACATACATTACTTATCCTGTACTGATCCTGAGTTACATCCTGTATTATACTCCAGAGCTGCACTCACTATTCTGCTGGTGAAGTCAGTGTGTATATACATTACTTCTCCTGTACTGCTCCTGAGTTACATCATATATTATACTCCAGAGCTGCACTCACTATTCTACTGGTGGAGTCACTGTGTACATACATTACTTACCCTGTACTGATCCTGAGTTACATCCTGTATTATACTTCAGAGCTGCACTCACTATTCTACTGGTGGAGTCACTGTGTACATGCATTACTTATCCTGTACTGATCCTGAGTTACATCCTGTATTATACTCCAGAGCTGTACTCACTATTCTGCTGGTGGAGTCACTGTGTACATACATTATTTATCCTGTACTGATCCTGAGTTACATCCTGTATTATATTCCAGAGCTGCACTCACTATTCTGCTGGTGGAGTCACTGTGTACATCCATTACTTATCCTGTACTGATCCTGAGTTACATCCTGTATTATACTCCAGAGCTGCACTCACTATTCTGCTGGTGGAGTCACTGTGTACATACATTACTTATCCTGTACTGCTCCTGAGTTATATCCTGCATTATACTCTACAGCTGTATTCATAATTCTGGAGACTTCAAGGTTAATATATCTCAATATTCACTGATGGCTTAACTCGTTTCCATTCTAGGAAATTATCTTTATACCACGTAATGTATTATACAGTAATATGATAAAAGGAGCTAACTGTGCCGCTGTGTCTGTTGATGGTCTTGTTGACTGTTTTAAATATCAACCAGCAGAATTGTGCATGCAGCTCTGGCACAGTAGAGGAGATATAAAGGCCTAAAACGAAGCCACTAGTCAAGGCTCACCGATGGCTTTCCTTTTGAGGCTTAGACTGCAGTACCCGTATACAGTGATATATAGAAGCTGTAGAAGACGAGCAGCGCAAACATGTTTGTTAGCCCAAAATACATGTTTTTGTGAAATAATATTACCCCCCAGAGGTCTCCAGAGCCTTTAAGTCCCTTTTTGTGGAGAGTATTATTATGGACATACCGAATCTTCTCTTTTATTGCATGACGTGGCTGTTTTGCTTTGCTTTTTATGAGAAATGCAGGCAAACAAAAACCCATAGAGAAGATGCTAATGGCTTCCTTCTGGAAACTTTATCCTTCTCCCCTCTCTGGGAATTGTTTTGGCTTTTCGAGAATAAGAAAAACCTGAAGGTAGAACCGCTGTGGGAACCAAAGCATAGTAATTATTTTTTATAAGTCTATAACTTTCTCTAATCCCATCCATTCCTTTCTATTTCCTTTGCGGATGATTATTCATGGAAGGTCTATGAAATATTTATCATAGAAGGTTGGACCGGCCCATCAGAATACCTAAGGATCCTCCGGTTGACCCATGCTGCAACTCAATAATGAGTCTAGACTTGTGCTAGACGTTGCTATGTGTTTGGCACTGCTAGGGCAATACTATTGTGCTGCACTATGGTATTTGGTACTTCTGTGGATGTATTTTGTGCTACGATGTACTATTTTATTTCTGCTAGGGGGTAGTATTGTATGTGTGCTGCATAGTAACATTTATTTGTCTCTACTGAGGTAACTTGGGCCCACATGGTGGTATTTGACGCTGTGCGGTAGTACTAGTTCGCTGATGAGGCTCTGTCATCAGCATGGATCGGCTGGTCAGGCCCCATAGAAATGTTTCAGAAGCCCTGATCTGCTTGATTAATCCAATAGATAATAGTTGATAATACCAGCTATGCTCCCGGGCTCCTCTTCAGCTCCAAGGGTAAAGAATAATTTGCTGCAGCATGCATTGTGTGCTACTATATCAGGTAGATCTGACAACGATGAGAGTTGTGGTGATTAGATGAACGGTATTGTCACCTCAGACCCTAGAAGTGATTCCCCCTTGGACTATAAGAAGCTCTCAGAAGCTCCTTGTGTGTAGTGACCTCTTCTTCCGCTTGTGTAGAGCTTGTTGACCAATAGACACCTCTACAACGCAAAGAAAAGATTTCACACTGTTACCAGAGTCTGAGAGGGGCGCATTATTGGGATGTGAGAAGCTGGATGGTCGTATTGATGAATTGTCCCCCACCGGCCGTTCTGACCAGACTGTTAGGAGGTGTTGGGATCAATGGATGTGTGAGGGCACACAAGGTGACCGGGCTCAGGACACGTACTACAGACCACCAGTAGAGAGGAGCATCTGACCAGACTGTTAGGAGGTGTACAGACCAGTGGATGCATGAAGGCACACAAGGTGACCGGGCTCATGACGCCCCCTACAGACCACCAGTAGAGAGTAGTGTCTGACCAGACTGTTAGGAGGTGTTGGGACCAGTGATGTGTGAGGGCACCGAATGTGACCGGGCTCAGGACCCCCCGACAGATCACCAGTAGAGAGGAGCGTCAGATCAGACTGTTAGTGGGTGTTGGGACCAGTGGATGTGTGAGGACTCACAAGGCGACCGGGCTCAGGACCCCCCGACAGACCACCAGTAGAGAGGAGCATCTGACCAGACTGTTAAGAGGTGTTCGGACCAGTGGATGCGTGAGGGCACACAAGTTGACCGGGCTCAGGACACCCCCTACAGACCACCAGTAGAGAGGAGCATCTAACCAGTCTGTTAGGAGGTGTTGGGACCAGTGGATGTGTGAGGGCACACAAGGTGACCAGACTCAGCACCCCCCGACAGACCACCAGTAGAGAGGAGTGTCTGATCGTCCAAAAAGTACTAGCAACTCCACCTATTTCATTGTCCGCCATCTTGAGACAGGGGGCGGCATCATTACACCACTGTGTCTGTCAGAACCATTTCTAGGTACATGGCTGAAGGTCATTTGGTCTGACGGCCCCCATTACATGCCCAATGAATAAGTGATGTAAAGCAACAACAGAGGTGCAAAAAGAACAGGGATGACATACTCACATCCAAACCTTCAGTCTAAACACAAGTCGGCTGCATCACCTGCAACGTTTCGACTGGACTCACCAGTCTTTGTCAAGCATAGACAAGTAAATTCAGATACCTACATTTATATCCACCCTTCACCAATCACGTAACACCACAAATTTAAAAGCACACCTACTTGTTTATGACACAAGATTATATGTACGGCCTTTGACACCAACCATGTGCCTCTGTTTGTAGTGGTATTGTGAATGATGAAACTGGACGCTACGGAGTGTAACCTGATTGTCTTCAGCGATGAGTCCAGGTTTAGTTTGGGCGCTGATGGTGGCCGTGTTCATGTCTTGAGACCTCGGGGTGGGCACCACAATCCTGCCTTTGCTGCAGAGCTGCACACTGCCCCATTGCTGGTGGAATAGTGGGGGGGGACATCACATACGACAGTCAGCCACCCCTAGTAGTGGTATGAGGGACAATGACAGCTTAGCGATATGCTCAAGACATCCTGAAGCCACGTGTTACTCTCATGGAGGCATCCAAGAGGCATAATGCTCGGCCGCACACTCAAGGGTCACAGGAAGCCCCCACAACATTGTCACACTTCCATGGCTGCCCAGTTCCCAGATTTATTACCAATAGGACATGTATGAGACCCTCTGGAATGCCAACTTTGACAGTCTATGAGTTTGCATGATCTAGAGCGATATGCCACAGGATATTATATGCAATCTGTATGCCTCCATGCCCGCCCATATCACATCTTGTGTCCAAGCTAAAGGCGGTATAACAGGGTACTAGAGCCTCCATTTTCACCCATATCACATCTTGTATCCAAGCTAGAGGTGGTACAATAGGGTACTAGAGCCTCCATGCCCACCTGTATCACATCTTCTGTCCAAGCTAGAGGCGGTACAACAGGGTACTAGAGCCTCCATGTCCACCCATATCACATCTTGTATCCAAGCTAGAGGCGGTACAACAGGGTACTAGAGCCTCCATGTCCACCCATATCACATCTTGTATCCAAGCTAGAGGCGGTACAACAGGGTACTAGAGCCTCCATGCCTGCCTGTATCACATCTTGTATCCAAGCTAGAGGCGGTACAACAGGGTACTAGAGCCTCCCTAGGGGTTAGTTCCCCCCAATAAATTATCCTTTTCCTCAGATTTTGTAATCACTTAATCATATCAATATTACAAACACACATATATAGTTTCATTGTATCCGACAACTTCTAGGGGAGGGATTTTGTTTTTACGAGTATATTTAGAGAAAAGAACAAATTGTCCTTTGCAATCCACACCAGCGTACTATATCCTACATAGACACAACCCCCCTACGAACAGCACACGTGGGTGGGCTTGGCAAACACAAAGCCCACATATGTAATCCTATATCCAATCTATAACTTTTTGTTTCCACATTGCTCGGAGTCGGAGCTGTTGCAATCCACTAATAAATGTTTCATGTGCAGAGCAATTTTCATTACAAAAGGCAGATACTGAACATTATCTGCCACAGTTGTAAAGCTGAATTAAAACGCTCTGCCATTAAAACATTAGAGGGAAATGTTCCACTAACGATCACTAAGGGCAGTACAACTGTTTTCATTTACTCCCTTTCAATGAGATCTCTCCATTCGGTGCCTGCTTTAATTTGTTCGGATGCTTTCCTGAATCCCATTGCTATTGTCCAATATTTTTTAGATTAGACGTATGCGTTATTAGCGTGTGGGAACCTGGGATCCTGCTCAAAATGTTCTCATTGTCTGATACCGAGAAATTACAACTAGCTCGCTTAAATCAATACACGCAGAAAATACCAATAAAATGAAGGCAACAGGCTCATATCAGACATCACATCTGATTAAAGTGCAGGCCTTGATATTTTCCAAATACCTGCCATGGACTACATCAGGAGACAGAAATCTCCGACTCCAGCAGAACGCCTTGTATGCAAGCTAAAGAAATCGACGGTCTCTGAAACAGACCCGGGCCGGGGCTGATTGATTCTGCATTCTGTTAATTATCCGATACTTTAGGTAATAGGCAAAATAAAAAAATATTTGCAACAAAAACATTCTGCTCATAGCCCAGAAGCTACTGTACTAGTAACTGAAGTAGGGAGAGGGTCGATGGCAACCCTGCTTGGTTTAGGCATAGACTGTAGAAAAACCTGACTTGGTCTGTTTACCCTCTTGGAAGAGTTTTCTGAATCTCTCTTGACCTCTAATATGGGATTCGCCTTACGGGTAACTTAGAGTCAGATCAAGCCAGCCTTTCTATCCTCTCCATACCGATAATACATGCATGGTTGGCTTAGCTGAGAGAGTATGTGTATAGTTGAGTCAACAGCTACCCTGCTTCCTCGAAAATAAGACCTACCCTGAAAATAAGCCCTACCCAGATTTTTTTCGGAAAGGCTTGAAATATAGGCCCTACTCCGGAAATAAATCCTGGCTGCATTACATAAAAAAAGGAATATATTACCTAGCAGGCTCGGTCCAGGTCCCTCCTGCTACTCTCCGGATCTCCAGTGCACTTGCTTGCAGTCCTCAGCCGCCCACAGAAGTTCACTTCCTGCTTATGGGTTTCATAAATCCTGCCTCCAGGAACCGATGGCTCTGATTGGTTCTAAAGCGCTGCATTGCTTGCCTAAGCAGCACTCGAGAACCAATTAGAGCCATCACTTAATGGAGGCGGGAATTTATGAATCCCAGAACCAGGAAGTGATCAAGCCTGCTAAGTACAATGCAACATCCCTTGAAAATAAGACCTACTGCCTCTTTTGGGACAAAAATAAATATAATCCAGGGTGTTATTTTCAGGGAAACACGGTATCTAAAGCTGCCCCATCACATGAGACTAATATTACAATCTGCCAAAAATGTGATCTGTCATGTTGGAAAGCGTCAACTGTGGTCAGCTGAAAATAGAAGTGTATGACCAGATTGGTGGAGCTCAGCCAATAACTCTCCACTTCTCGCAAGCCCAGTGGCCCTTTTTGACACTTTTTTTAAAACTGTATTAGGTTGGCCATGCACATGACTAGGGTATTACGGAGTCGCTAACTACTGTGACCTACCCCCCTTTTTCTCCTCCCCCATAACCTTAAAATAGCCACGAAACACCGTAATTGGATTAAATTATGGCCACAGCAGCCACATTTATCTACAACATAACATTAACATAAATTAACCATTCTAACCCCCTCAGAAATGACCCTGGGGAGAGATCCCCTGAAGCCCTGCCACCTAACTGTCGCCTCACCACCAAAAACGGGAAATAGTTGCACCTGTCACCCGTCGGATTTTCGGACTCGGGCAACACTATTTCCCTACCACTGCCTCCCGCCGCAAGACGACAGACTCGGGGGCCCGCCGCTCACCACCTCGCCTCAAGTTGCCACATCCAGACCCCGAGGCCAGCTAGCCATAACCTGGCTAACCACTCCCACCAACTCTGCAAGGCACCGCCCTGCGAATCCCAGAGGCGACAGTCCTCGAACTAACCAATTCAAGGAGGGGAAGGAAGCTATCCAGCTCCTTGCTACCCCCTTACTACCCCCTTTCTGCTGACTCCAAGGGACCCCCCACACCCCCTTTTCCTTAGGGTGGGCGGGTGGGACTCCTCCACATCTCTGCTCCAACTGCTTCTTCTTTGAAAAATACGACTCCTCCCCCCTCCCTCTTTGGCGCTCTTTTTTACATTCCCTCACTAACCCCCCCCTCTTTTCCCAGCGTTCTCAGCTTCTCTTAACCCCTTCGCTCCCCGTTAACCCTGTCATGGCTGCCTGCCACCTAATCCCTTTGGTCTCCAGCTCCGGTAGCTCTTTAGATGGAAGTAGGCTGATGGGTGAAAACAATTGTCTAGTTTTGCAGACTCAGCAACACACATTTTAGTCCAAACTGGCAATAAAAGCTATCCAAACTGCCATGCATGGTCAAATGGCTGGGGGCGACAGGCGATTGATCTTTCTGAACCTTTAGGGCTCCTGCAGAGATTGAACACTGAGCTCTGCTATTGGCTGCAGCACCTGTGATGTCATCTAAGTGGGCTGGACCATTCAGAGGGGAGACACAGAGCAGCGGTGCAGGAAGCAGAAGGAACGTGGAGAGGTGAGTACATGCTTGGCAGCGCTCCATTCAGAGTTATCTCAATGCGGTGGAAGAAAGAACCCGAGCAGTGACAGGAGAGCGGGATATGGGGGGTCCCATTCTCCAGATCTGCGGAGGTCTCATCTGTGAGCAAGTTATAGGGGATAGGGGATAACTTGTAATCTTGGTACGACCCTTTAATGTCTGACCCTTTGAAAGGACATTCGAAACCAGACTAAACAGAGGAAATAATCAATAAAATATCTATAAAGGGTTTTAACAACTGGAGAGAGAGGAGCATCTCAGATACTCGTCACTTTATAGCCATTTTACTTATTGTAATAGTGAATTTTTGGAAAATGTTGAAACTATTTGAAGCATTTCCAAGTTTATAAAAGGCTTTACAGTTAATACGATGCATTTGGTAGTGAACCTCATCCTCCTAGT
Source organism: Eleutherodactylus coqui (assembly GCF_035609145.1). NCBI lineage: Eukaryota > Metazoa > Chordata > Amphibia > Anura > Eleutherodactylidae > Eleutherodactylus > Eleutherodactylus coqui. The sequence continues at coordinate 305,607,849 of NC_089839.1, forward strand.
AAAATCTTCATTGAGTTTACATCATCTTTTTAATAAGCTAGGCCCACAAACATGAATTTATAACATATGTGGGACTCTACCCAAGAAGAGCTCCTGCTCCCTCGCTCAGTCTGTTGGAAGGCTTGTTCTATCCCGGTTTTACTTACACCACAACCTATTGCGTAAGTCTACGTACAAGTATCACTACTGCTATAGTAAAATGTATTTTTTTGCATCTGCAAATTCAGTAAGACTAATAGTTTGGTACTTGCTTCTCATTCAAAAGTGCAAAATAATGAGGAATTTCATCGAGATTCCTGGATCTAATACACTAATGTAACAGGGTAGTCAAAAGAGTCAATAAGTCCACAAGACCTTGCTTTGAGCCCTTAGGGGGATGTAGGAGGTACCCTGCAGGAGAAAGACACTGCCTTTCCCCTGAATGTTGGGTAAAGCTGATCTGCCCACCCACAGCCCTCTTTTGATTGCTGTTTGCCACTAATTTCCTGATTGGTGGAGGGAGAGGAAACGGGTCAAGCCCAGGAAAGTGAGCTAGGTGGAGGAGGAAGTGAGTCAGTGGGGAAAGAGAAGAGTGGGAAAACAGTAGGAAGTGAGAAGTCAGAGGAGATGGAGAGAGGAAGCAAGTAGAGGAGCTGGAGAGTTTTGGGGGAAGTGCGGGAGTGGAGCACAGGTCTCCATCAGCACCTGGGGCAGGAACGGAGTCTTTTTCATCCCTGTTGGGAAGGACCAGAGCCAGGGCAGAGCCCGCGGAAGCTGTACAGAGCAGAGTCGGCACAACCATGAGTATAATAAATCCCAGAGCAACTAGAAGTCATTGGGTTTACAGTGAAACCTGTACTAGTCCCTCCATTTCTTCTCAAACCACCTGGTAACTCAGCAGGCCTTCAGCTACGTCCTGCAGCCTTAGTCTGCAAGAGGGAGAAAGAGTCTAGGAATTATTGTTTATTGTTCCAAATGCATGAGGAGTGTCTACTATCTGCTAAAACTGCTTAGTGAACTTTGTTATTATTTGTGTTCATGCAAGCACTGCATCACTCAAAGGCACTGGCGTCACGTGACATAAACCCATAGTTACTATCATTTAGAGCCTAATTGCAATCCACCGACTGCACAAGCCACCATTTTAGCCCAAGTTGCCACCACCATGATCAGACAAAAATTAGAGTACCCACTCCAGGTACTTCAACTCATATCTGCTCGCTGCACTAACAAGTGAAAAAAAAAAACTAGAGTCCACTTCTCACAATCATCTCATTATCATCACAGTCACTGCGTATTCATGTGGGCCAATTGGCTTTAAGGGCTCCTGCAGGCGAGCGTATGCATATAAATGCTCACGGGAGCAGATTGTGACTGCGCTGTGATGGAGTGCTATCAGAGGCGTAACCTGAAGCTCCCGGGCCCCGATGCAAAACTTGTAACAGGGCCCCCAACTATAATGCTTTATTCATAGTACTGGGTTCCCTATATGGAGAAGAGAGGCCTTATGGGCCCCCTACGGCTCCTGGGCCCGGGTGCAACCGCATCCCCTGCATCCTCTATAGTTACACCCCTGAGTGCTATCATGTGCGTATCCGCGCATTCTATGGTACTTTAATATAGGACATGCTGCATTTTTTTCCGCAAGCGTGAATACGTGAATGAAAAATGCAGGCCTGAATGCCTGATGCTAATCAATCGGGATTCAGTGGTCCATATTAGACATGTAAAAGAAAAAAAAATATGCACATGAGATAGAGCGTATTTACACCCACGAGCCCTTACAAGTGAAGAACATTAGAGAAAACCTCTCACAGTCAACTCGTTATCATCACAGGTAGGCTTACAGTGACAGGTGAAACGTATATGTTAATAACACAAGATCCACCATTTACAATGGATGGTGGCCCTAACTAATCTCCTCCTTGCACAGCTCACAGCATGCCCACAACACTCTTCTATAGAAGTATATTGATAATTATCACAGCTCACCTCCTCCCCATCCCTGCATAGGTCAAAGAGCAAGCCTACAACACTCTTCCGTAGAAATCTAAATGTCATGGTCACAGCTAACCTCCTCTTACTCCCCGTACAGGTCAAAGAGCATGTACTCTTTTATAAAAGTCAATGGATGAGTCCACAGCTCACCTCCTCCCCATCCCTGCATAGGTGACAGTATTATTCCATAGAAGTCAATGAGACCCCTGCTATCCCTTGTGGCTATGGCCCATGAGGCTGCTGTAAAGCATATCTTTAAATGCTGTTAACTGCAGCTCAGGCAAGAAAGATGTCTTGTCCCCATAGTTGTTTACAGACTAGAATAAAACAATCTACAGTCAGAAAATAAAAACAGATTTTAGAAAAGTGAAAAATGCTTCTCTGTTTGTTCTAAAATAGTAAAAAATAGAAGTGATACATTTCCTTTAAGACTTTGAAAAAGTCAGTGGTTTGCTACATCAGCCCGTGCCCTTGGATCCGATTTATGCTGGTAGTGATGAGCTCAGTCCAGCATTACGCCTCGTACTGATATTGGGTTGGATCATGACCTTTGGCTCGCCCTCTATAATAACATGAACACCCCTTCAACCCAGCCAATATCTATGGCAACAGGAGAAGTAAGTTCATTTTCCACCCTTGAGCTGAACAGCTCTGTGCTCATTCATAAGCTGCGGAGCATCTCCCAGATTTCAGTCTTATGGAAGGATAAAATGTGATTTAACCCTCTGGTTTCTCTTGATGGACGATGGAATTGTCTATTGTTTAGTATTGTTAGTTTTAGCAAATCTTCATTTTATGTCTTTCTGTTCAATACGTGATTACATATCATGGAGATCGCCCTACAAGTCCAAGGAAATCTGTGGACAGGGCTCAGGTTGGCCTGACCTCTAAGGTTAAGTAGCTTGTTTAAAGTCCAAAGGGTCTACAAAAAGGTTGACTAGGCGTTGGCGGGGCATTGGCACGTACATGATGTCTGACCCAACCGCAAACAGCAATGAAAACATCTCTTGAATACTACCTAGTAAAGCTAACAGCAGTAAGCAGGAGTGGACAGCTCATATATGTCGCCTGTCCGGCTGCATTGGGGCTGTATGGTTAATGGTCCCATTATCCTTAGAAGTAGACGCTACTTCCTACGGTCTACTAGACTGCATATAATGACTTAAGCTGGACACAGCTTTGGGATATAGATCGTCCATGGGATCGTTCCTACAAACAATCTCACCAGCTATAGTACAGTTCAAAACTGGTCCCCAATGTATGGCCAGCTTAAAATAAAGAAAAGTGTCCTCCCTCTAGTCATGTAGTCCCGTATATAACACTGCATGAGCTGGTCAGCAGCCAGTATCTGTGTATGTACATATACTGTATGATGTGTGTATCTGTGTATGTACATATACTGTATGATGTGCATCAGGGTATAAAGGTGGAGGGGGATATCTCTGAATGAGGGGGTTTTGAGTGGGGATGTAGAAGATAAATGATGAAAAGTTAGATTGGGAGATGATAGGCCTTTCTAAAGAGATGTATTTTTAAGGTACACTGACAACTGCAGATGTTGGAGTTTCATCTAATTATCCAGAGTAGCACATTCTAGAGAACAGGTGTAGCTTGGGAAAAGTTTTTTTGAGACGGGAGATTTAGACCAAGCAGAAACTCAGATTAAGGCCATTAGCAGAGCAGAGAGCATGGGTAGGGTGGTAGACAGACATGATGGAGGAGATATTGAGCGGTGCAGCATTGTGGAGAGCTTTACAGACAAGAGTGATGAGTTTGCATTGCATTTTATAGTGGAGGGGCACCAGTGCAGTGATTGGCACAGGGTAAAGGCATTGGTGCAGTGACTGGCACAGGATGGAGACATAGGTGCAGTGACTGGCACAGGGTGGAGGCATCGGTGCAGTGACTGGCACAGGGTGAAGACATTGGTGCAGTAACTTGGAACAGGATGGAGGCATCGGTTCAGTGACTGGCACAGGGTGGAGACATCGGTGCAGTGACTGGCACAGGGTGGAGGCATCGGTGCAGTGACTGGCACAGGGTGGAGGCATCGGTGCAGTGACTGGCTCAGGGTGGAGGCATCGGTGCAGTGACTGGCACAGCATGCAGGCATTTGTGTAGCACTTGAACAAAAAGATGAGTTTGGCTGCTGCATTCAGGATAGGTTGGAGAGGAGAGAGTTCATGGAGGAGAGGACCAATCAGCAGTGAGCTACAGTAATCAAACATAGATGAATCAGGGCAACAATAAGCATTTTTGATGTATCAGCAGCAAGAAAAAAGTGGATTCTGCTGGAGATGTTTTTGAGGTGTAGAGGACATAAGACTAAGCATAGGGAGTGAAGGAAAGATTGGAGTCAAATTCAACCCCCGGGACAATGCTTGTGCTGCCTCGGAGTTAAGTTAGCACCACATACTGAGATGGATATATCATGTTTGTTGGTTGGTAGATGGTGGAAACACAAGAAGTTCAGTTTTTCAAAGATTCTGATTCAGGTAAAGCGATGATATGGCGTCAGAGACAGCGGACAGACAATCACTGGGGTTTTGGAGCAGTGAGGGTATATTTCTCAGAAGAAGAATGAACAGATTTTGATATTGTGTTAGCCAGTAGAGCAAAATGTGATTATTCTCATAAGAGAATCAAGTAATATTGTAGATATAATGCAAAAAGACATGATGTTACAGTAAGCTTTCTAATCTACTTAGGACTCTTCATCAGGTATGATGATTATTGCCTTATGAAGAATCCTAAGTAGATTTGAAAGCTTACTGTAATATCACATATCTTTGTTAACCATTAAAAGGTCTCATATCTACAAGATTACTTTGTTTCACAGGAAGAAGTATATACATTAATTGGGTGTTGCCAGTGTAAAGATGGCACTGAAAGCCAAATCTGATGATAATTTGTCCAATAGGGGCTGTGTAGATAGAAAATATAGGAGGACCAAGGACTGAACCCTGAGGAACCTCAACAGCAAGTGGTAGATGAGGAAAAGCAGAAGAGAGCAGAATCCTTAAGGCCAATAGAGCAGAGCATACTGAGGAGGTGGTGGTCTATGGTATCCAACACTGCTGAGAGGTCAAGGAGGACTAACAAAGAGTTGTTGCCAGTAAATTCAAGAGTCAGAACATCGTTTGACACTTTTGTAAAGGTGGTTTCTGTAGATTGTAGAGTACAGGTCACAGAGCATGCCTATACAAGTCAATGGGTGAGCTCCTGTCCATTGTGGGAATGGCCCATGAAGCTGCTGTAAAGCATATCTCTAAATGCTGTTAGATGTATCTCAAGCAAGATGGCCTTCCCCATGGTCATGTACAGACAACAGAATAAAGTCTACAGTCAGAAAATAGAAACAGATTGGAAAAATGGAAAATATTTCTCTATCTGGTTCTCATTACTAAACAAAAATAGTGATGAAGTCTCTTTAAAGTTGTTTGTGTTATTGCTCTATGATGTGCCCTCTGGTTGTGTTTACTTTCTTTGAGCTTGTACACCCCTTTGTTCTTCATGGGTCATCATGATGTTCTTAGAATAGAATCTTTCAATGTAATGATAGGGCAACCGGTTAACCCCGTGACTCCTCTCGATGGCTGTTTCTTGCTTTTCTTTGTCACATTGAATGGTCCATTATATAGTCTATCATTTTATTAAGAAGCGACAATGCATATTATCTTTTGAGAGTTTTCTTCATCCACATTAAAAAAAAAAAAGTCCAAAGTCTCTAAACAAATGCAGTCACCATGTTGAGCAGACTATGACTAATCACCGAGATGTACTATAGATGTACACCCCATCTGTACTTTGGGATAAGATAAATTAGGTATTTCTTTTAATAGCAATTACACTAATAAGGAACAATTGTAGAAACGTGACATCACCCATAACAATAGCTGAGCCATTAACTTTGATTGATATTCTACATGGGTGATGGACATTTTACAAAAAGATTGGCAAAACATTACCGTCTCTCTATAAATGTAATTACATTCAGCAGTTATAAAGCAACTCACTTTCAGGTAGATGAATTAAAATAAAAATAGCCTGAAACAAGTAATGACTGCATTGTATGTAATGATGAGTTTTTCCAATTACACATATCATTTGCTGTCCTCATATGGCCATCCTGAAATGTCCTATTGACCATCGCACTCATTCTGCACTGTGTCACAAAGCATTGGCTTGACTATGGGCTATAACACAATACAATGTTGCCATATGTTTGTCTCGCATTGTGTGCCCTTTGTCATAATGTTACCCTAGCTTTAGAGAGGGGTTCCAGGCATTTGCTATTGATGCCTTGTCCTCAGGATAGGTCATCAATAGTTAATCGCCAGGTCTGCTGGTCGGAATCCCTGCCGATCATCTGATCCTCCGGACCACTATCAGTGCAGCTAAGCTGGATGTCCACATTGGGGTTGGAGCCCGAAGTGTAATAGAAGGCTTTGTTCCTATTGGGAGCGATGCCTTCCATTACACCTCCGATTTCTCATTGAAGTTGGAGCCAGAAATGTAAAAGAAGGCATTGTTCCCATTGAAATCCATTCTATTACACTTTATAACCATAATGCAGACAACTAGCTCTACTGCACTGAAAGTGGTCTAGGGGATCAGATGATTAACGGGGATCCTGAGCGGTGGACCCTCACCAATCCACTGGTGATGATCTAACCTGAAGATAGGGCATCAATAGAAAATGCCTGGAAAACTCCTCTAAAGGGGTTACCCCAAGACAACAACCTCCGTTCATATGCTCTACTAAGGTATATGGATGTTATAGAGAGGAGTCCCCCAGTTGGAATGCACTTCTATTGATTGAAATGGGGACCTGACCTGCTCCATAAGAAGGCTGCCAGAAAATTGATCCACACCCTTGAATTACAAGGAGAGCCATTTATATGAATGACCATCCTGTAACACTATATTTACCCTACAGAGGCCACTGCATGGCAAATGCCAGGTTGGCTGTGGCTTCTTCAAGCAAAACTAGCTGTTTGTTGGGGGTGCCAGAAGTGGGACCCAGAGTGGGTTGCATTTTGAGAGGTTGTTGTCTCTGGTGGGACCATCCCTTTAAAGGAACACTAAACCTAGAAAAGAATGAGAAAAGTAAACAAAAAACTTGCCATAATTTTTTTTATGGCCTGAAATACGTTTTGTATTCTCCTGCCACGGTCCTGTAGAAATCTTGCAAAGAACACAGGCGTTACTTTTTCCTGGTCTCATCCATTTTCATCTAGCAGACAACGGAAGGGAGCAACTTAGCCAATGGGGCAGGATTTCGTTTTACTAATCTTCTACTGCAGACAGCGCAGTGGGGGAGGGCTCCTGCTGCAGACAGCGCAGTGGCGGAGGGCTCCTGCTGCAGACAGCGCAGTGGGGGAGGGCTCCTGCTGCAGACAGCGCAGTGGGGGAGGGCTCCTGCTGCAGACATGTGCCTTACATATGGCTGATCTTCTAGAGCATGTACAGAATTCTTAATATATTTCACTGATCTAGTTTCCATAGGGGATATATAGGCCCAACCTTTTTGGGGTTGAACACAATTCAATGTAGAATCATATTAAAAACACAATGCCCCCTAATCATTGAGTTTTCTCCGATTTTCCCATATGATTGCACCACATTAATGCTTATCCTCTGCATTTTTATTTTCCTTTATCTGATGTTTTCCATTGCATTCTCAACAGAGCTGCCATTGTTCCTGTTATGTACAAGATTGATGGTTTTACAATATGATTACTCACCGATTTTACTTTACCTTTGCTGTAACCCCTTCCCCTCTTTACCATAATGGAAAAATAAAGAATATATACCAAAAAACACAATGCGACTTCAATGCTTTGCTAAGGATTAAACATTATAGCAGTCACAAGGTTACTTGCAATTGTTTACTCTCTATACGGAAACATTGAGGTTACATCGTTGATGACCTGGCGTTGCCATGTAGTGTTCGCCTTAGTAGCCTTGAACAGGTCAGTCATTAGTTAGGGCACCTAATGTCCCCTTCACTTTCAGACTATTACATCTTTCCAGTGTCACTATGTGAGAAGTTGTATTGAAGCACCCTACTCAGGCTAGGGGGTGCTAATGGGTGATTGGATAGGTCCACCTGGGGGGAGCTGTTGATGGGTTGAAGATCTGCAGGGCTTACCTTCGATATCTAAACCAACTGCAGAAACGTCTGAAAAACAAATCTCGAGTACATGGATGACGGGTAGCAAAGAGTGAGTTGGCAAATTAAAGTCAGGTCACATTTTTGCTCGGAACTTTAATAATAAAAACTGATACACTCACAACTACGGAAATGTAGATTCTGAGTGAGAGGCAGCAGCTGCTGATGGTGGTGGTGGGCCACACTTACAAAGATAGTTTCTGATAACTTTTTCTTTCCAACTTTAGCTCAACTGCTAAGTCTTGGCCAAAATGCAACACACTAGGGCCTAGTGACTAGGCATTGGGTTCTTATTCTTCTTTCGCACACTGTCCTACCTACTATTTCTTTTCTGCTACATCACACACTACTTTGTGTTTTTTTACACCTCTTTCAGGTTTACTAGTTCAGCGGTCACACCCACCGCCTTTGTGAGGTTGCCCCACTACCATCACCAGAAACATGGCTGTAGATTTAAAAGAACAGACACCCTAACATAACAAAGATTCATAGACAGCCATTTACAATTTTACTCCCCTTACAGGAGAACTCCACCATCATATTATCCAGCCTATGGAGTTACCAAAAGAAGAACTGTTCAGTTTGGCTGCACTATTGCTTGCCCAAGTAAGCATACCTGAGTCTTCAGCAAGTTTTCTAAAAATGCACCAGGTTCTTCTTACCTGCTCATTTGCTACTGTTTGCCCCCTGTTTCATGTCTGTAAGTTCTGATTTTCAGGTGGTCTTCCCCATTTTTCTATTGCTCTGCTGTTTGCCGTCTATTTTTAGACAGTGGGTCTAGCATTCTGCCAGTTGTTCCTGTCCTGACTTCTTTGCCCTTACTTCCCATGTCTCTGATCCAATCAGCAGGCAGTCTCTGAATGCCCGCCCTCTGCTTTTCCAGGACGGTCAAGTATTCTGGCCAAATAGTTAGTAAACCCACTAAAATGTGTGTAATGTGTGCACACAGACACACATCCACACGCTGTAACAAAAGTAGAGGCAGAGAGTGAGGAGATCATTATCACAGTACCTGCAGGTTTGTCAGCCTGTAGCCTGTAAGTGCAAGGGAAGATAGCCCCTCCTCTTGTTGCTATGACAACATCCCTGTGTCCTTCTTACTACAGAAGCTATGTACCTAATGACATTTGAAATGGCAGCCGCTTCAAACCTGATTTATGGCGTTAAAACAACACAATTTTTAATGCGGGTATATTACAGAAATAATGAGGCTAACACAAGATAGTAGATGAGCAGACGTTGTCTGAAAAGTTAGTGCCCCTTTAAGGGTATTCCATTCAATACAAACACCTTTTCTAATTTCTTCAACTTTTTTACATTAAAGGGGTTGCCTATGATTAGAAAAACATGGCTGCTTTCTTCTAAACACAGTGCCACCCTTGTCCATTGAAGTCAATGGAAGCTGAACTGCAATACCAGACACTACCCACAGACAAGGTTGGCACTGTGGAAAAGAGCAGCCATGCTTCTGTAACCCTAGACAACCCCTTTAATAAGTTATTCTTAAACCTATTAAATAGTTCTTGGATACGACATACCAAGGAGATTGCTCCTAAGCCAGTCCAGATGGGCCTTCAGGTACGCAATTTTTAAGACCTTTTCATAAACCCAGATCTCTGTAGTGAGATTATGAAATTGTAATGGTATCTATCATTTCATCAGAATACAGTTTTTTTTACAAATCCATAATTCAGCGCCCCTTAGACTTTGAATTTGATCTCTGGAATTTGACTATTTTTTACCTGAGTAGATTCAATGTAAGTCATTGGGTGTTTAGTACGATGAAATAAATGCAGAAGAAATGCCCCATTGTTCACTTAATGATAGGCTTTAGGTGAACAAAACAAGGTTATTCCCAGTAAATATTGCTATGCTGCGCTGCACCGGCTTATTAAATCTCACTGAATGATTCATATGTATCCTGGTATTATAAAACACAAAAAAGCCTGAGCGAGCTCAAGGGTCATTAAAAAAGAAATGACACTGCGTGAGACTGCACAAAAGGACAAAACTCATAAAAATAGACTTTCCTCTTTTCATGAGAAGGAACAGTTGTTTTAGAAAATGAAATGGCTTATTTTGGTGTATGGAGTTGGGTTAAGAATACACAGTTGACTTTCGAAACGTCTCCTTAACAAAGTTATCTTTCCGCACTTGAGTGCGCGCCTCATTAGGACGGCGGGGGTTGCGAGCGGCAGACTACAAGTGAAAAACTTATTTGGAATATCTCGGAATTTGAAGTTCATAATAAGGGCATCTGACACCGGACTAGAGCTCCTTATAGGGGTTGTACCACAATTGCAAGTTGTCCCCTATCCACGGAATAGGGGACAACTTGCTGATGGGCGGGGGTCTCAGCGCTGCGACCCCTGCATATCCTTAGAAGTTTTCGCTCGGACTGTCATTGCTGGAGTCGCTTCTTCCCCCACAGTGACGTCAATGTGAATGGAGCATTGGCTGAGCAGGCACGGTCAGCGTTACATTCATGTCAATGGAAATAATTGAGCAGGTATCTTCACAGTCCCGGTGAAAGTGAATGGAACGCTAGTGCTTTTGCACAACCAGCACTCCAGTCTCTTCCTCACTCCGGGGGATGCAGTAACCATGGAGTGAGGAGGACTGGGGATACGGGACCTTTATTTGTGGGATTGTCTGGGGTCTCACCCCACTGATCATTAAGTTATCCACTATTGTATGAATAGGAAATAGCTTGTTATTGTGGTTGAGCTCTATCAGCTACTATGAGCCCCATAAACTGAATTTATGGGCTCATAGGATCTGGGTCACTGAGTCTGATGATATAACTCTTATAGTCACCTTTTTTCTTATTTCCCCACTGTTTTCATGCAAAACCACTGCTTGTTATATGCAGAGGATAATTTAAGTGTGTGAAGCAGAGCCCTTTGCTCGGGACAGGAGTAGGCACAGGAGGGGTTTGACTAGACTCACCACTATTGCAGTCTGGATGGATGGTTCTTCTACAGTCTTCTCCAACCATGATGCAGGTTCAGCCTTCTGTGGCTCCAGGACCAAGATACAAAACTGCCGGATTAGAGTACCTCCTTGACATGTATGGCTGTGAAAGAATTATTGGTTTCAAGCAAGGGCGTAACAATAGAGGATGCAGGGGATGCGGTTGCACCCGGGCCCAGGAGCCTTAGGGGGCCCATAAGGCCTCTCTTCTCCATAGAGGAAGCCCAGTACTATGAATAAAGCATTATAGTTGGGGGCCCTGTTACAGGTTTTGCATTGGGGCCCAGAAGCTTCAAGTTACGCCTCTGGTTTCAAGGGTGTCCCTAATTTAGGTTACATACTAGTAAATACTCCTTCCGGCTCCACGTGGTGTGCAGCAAAACTTTAATTATTAACTCTACAGCACAGTCTGGGTGGAAGTCTATGGGGAGTCTGCCAGAAATCGGTTGATACGGAGCCCATACTTTCAATTGCAGAACTAGATCTATTTCAATTTTCTTTTTCTGGCATGCCTGCTCTTTTTTTCTCACCAGCTTATCTCTACTGTTTACATGCAGGAGCCCTTTATGACGCGCCACTCTATGTCTAACGTGTGGCACAACTGCGCCACCCAAAATGGTGCTGAGCCGCTTCCTGTTCCAGCCTAGTCAGACCCCCCCCCCCCCCCCCCCAGTGCTGCTTTACAATATTCAACAGTTAAGGAGACATATGCATAAAATAACAATATCAACTTTTGCCCCTTACATACACACTCATAACCAAAGGACTAGTCCTCTTCCTTATGAGCAAGTGAAGTAGTCCTCTCCATACAAGAAGCGGTGGATAGTCGGGAAACTGGGAGAAAGATGAGTATGAGAGTGATACCTTGGGACTTAGGGACCCAGTTGCTATGATCCTACAATTTTAGTTTATGGGGCTCATAAAAGCTGATAAAGTTGCTCTAGAGAAACCCTCTGGACTACACTCGGGCCACATCAGCCTTATGGTTGCCTTCAAAGGGCCGATTCTAATTGTAGGACAGTATAGTAAGTAAACCCCATAGTGGCCCGATTGGTAATAAGGTTCCCCATAGTGGCCTGTGGCGCACACCATTATATATATATATATATATATATATATATATATATATATATGTATGTGTATATATATATATATATATATATATACAGGCGCACGATATATATATATATATATAATATGTATACACTATTATGCGTATATGCGCACAGACACACACTATTATGCGTATATGCGTACAGACACACACACACACACACACAGACACTTCTGCATTTTTATACACATTTTTATACTTACCTGCATCTAATATGGTCCTACTGACAGGTATACCGGCTGCTCTCAGTCCTTTTTGGGGCCCTCCTGCATACTTGGGCCCCTGACCAGGGTCTCATCCTGCAGCTCCTCCTCAGCGTCACTCTCCTCGCACCAGAGATCATGTCTTCTTCCCTCCTCCACGGCTGTTGTCATGGTGATATTGGCACTCCTCTATTACTGTCTGCTGTACTAAGACAGAACAAGCCGATAGAAGATCGCCTACTGACAGCAGCACGGAGGGTGAGGGAACTTGCTACACAGCCAGCTGGCCACAGAAAATTAGGTGGCGGGCTGGATTCGGCCCGCGGGCCTTGTGATTGACACCTGTGTACTATGGTATGCCCAGCTCCAGGCCTAGAGGACAAGGCCATATTTTGATTCTGTACAACACCAAACATACATGAAGCCATAATACATGATTGGATGCCAGAAACAGGAAGATACATGGCAGATCTGGGAGAAAGAATAATGCCAGGTAATATAACCCTTGCCCCTTCCTTTGTTCCTGGGACCAGAGGGTCACTTTAAATGCCATGGCCTACTAAACCATAGACTGCCAATGATTTAAGAGTTACAGTTGATTTATTTGCAGTCATATGTAAAACAACAAGTCATGTATCAAGATATAACAATAGACTGAGGCTAATGACTCAACTCCTCCACATTGATAAGCTCATATCTTCTTTAACCAGCTCTACATGGTTCGATGCGACAAAACCTTAATTCATACATTCTGCAATATTTTTAGGTCCTCTGCATGTCACCAAACTCCTCATTGTTGCCTCTGTATGACATTGTATACCGTCATTTGGCATCACATTGAACATGGCTCAAAATGGGAAACACATGGAGATACAGTAAAGGACCTCTTAGTTAGAGCCCTCACACGAAATTATCAAATCATCCCCATGACCCCGGAGAGCAGCATAAAATCACATGACAAGATTTGGGTCAGTTTCAGTGGGAATCCACATTAGTTGTGAAAATCCAGTGATCTAAGTAACTTCCAACGAGGCCCGGTCATCGGTGCTAGACTAGCCAGGGCCGGGATTTTATTTCCAAACTTTCGGGGTTTTCTCATGTTATAGTGTGGAGAGTAAACTGAGAATAGTGAGATTGACGGAAAACATCTAGCGAATCCTGTGGACCGAAAGAACTTGTCACCGAAATCGGTCAGAGGAAGATGGCAGGAATTGTCCTCATCAAAAACAAGTGCACAGCCAAGGCAACTGCAGCCGAATACAATACTGGTGCTCCGACTAATGTAGAAGTGGAACGTACAGAGAGGAAGTATGATGGAAAGATTTGCATTTCTTCCACATTTTGGACCCACCCTTGGTTTTGGCTCACAAAATACTGATGAAAAATACGCCCGTGTGAAGGAGCCCCAACAGTAGAGGACGAGTCCCAGCGCCATTGTGTCTGAGGGTGTGTGCGAGTTACCCCCAAGTAACACGGACATATGTTCATGTGCTATCATAGGAGCAGTGGACATTGCACATCCTACTCTCGCACTTCATATGGATCAGAATAGAGCATGCAGCGCTCATGTGAATAGCCTGATTGGCTATAAGCGGTCCGTGTGCGGTTCATGGAATACATGGATGGAAAATGCGTCCATCTGAATGGGCCCTTATAAATAATAATAATAATAAACTTTATTGGTATAGCGCCAACATATTCCGCAGCGCTTACATAGACAGGGGGGGATACAGAAAGACAAAAGTACAAACATTACAGAACCACGGTTACATAGTAATCAGTTGATGGAAACAATAGGGGTGCGGGTCCTGCTCCAACGAGCTTACATACTACAAGTAATGGGGTGATACAGAAGGTAAAGGGGCTGGAGATGTGCACAGTATGGCGAGGTGGAGAGTGAGCGATGCTATACACATAGACAATGGTCAGATATTTGGCCGTGTGACGGCAGAAACAGTATGCCTGCAGGAGCAGTTTATGATGGCTAGCAGGGATTGCAGTCAGTAGGTCAGGGAGCATGTTATCAGGAGGAGTACAGAGCGGTTTGTTTAGGGAATGCAGTATGCCTCCCTGAAGAGGTGCGTTTTTAGAGCACGCCTGAAGTTCTGCGAGTCCTGGATTGCTCGGGTAGCCTTTGGTAGTGCGTTCCACAGGACCGGTGCTGCTCTGGAGAAGTCTTGGAGGCGGGAATGAGAAGTTCGAATTAAAGGGGCGCGCAGTCTGGTTTTGTTAGCAGAGCAGAGAGCCCGGGCTGGTTGATGGATTGAGATGAGGGAGGCAATATAGGGGGCGCTGCGCTGTGGAGGGCTTTGTGGATAAAGGTAGCGAGTTTAAATTGAATTCTGTATTTAACGGGCAGCCAGTGCAGTGATTGGCACAGGGCAGAGGCGTCCGAGTAGCAGCTGGACAGGAAGATGAGCCTGGCTGCCGCTTTTGTATCACTGCGCAGTTGAAAAATATCACCTGGTCAAATGGTTCCAGGTGTCTGATGGGAGGTCAGAATTTTGCACAAGCAGCATGAATCGATGACCCCTTCCTGTCTGCCAGTCAGAACATGTCAGCACCACCATCTAATCTGCGGCAACTACAAGACGCTTCCTGTCCGCAGGGGCCGATATTCCTGCAACAATTTCATCACCTTGTGGAATCTATACCACAATGAATTTCTGCAGTTCTGAAGACCAAAGAAGGCCCAACGCCCTACTGGATGGGGGTCTCTAATAAAGTGGCCAATCGGTGTACATGGAGCCATAATGCATGAGACTTTGTGACAAGTCTTTTTCATACATTTCTCAACCTTCTTTGCTCCCATCAGCTGTTGTTTTTCTACCATTCAGTTTCCTTTTTCCCCTAAGTGAAGACTCTTGCCTCTCGCCAGCGATCTGAGGCTCCGGCACAACAGGACAGCGGTGCTAATGATAGGATCAGTTCATCCTTATAAGCGCAGGATTTCAAAAACCTGTTTAACTAACAAAGCCTTATTTCTGAACAATTATGCAAACAAAGTGGATTAGTGGGAGTTGGCACCTAGTCGGACTGTTGTGTTTTCGATGCCAGCCTTGCTGATCAGATGCTTTTGTTTCATGGGCTCCTTTCTATATAGAATTGGAGAGAACTTTTTTTCACACCGCTCCGGCATTCTCACGTGGCATTTAGGGATTACGGAAAGTGCCTATATCGTGCAGTCCTATTAATCCGCGCTGCAAACTTTCTCCTACAAAGCAGATTCAGCCCTGATGACTGATGGCTAATAGGAGATGTTAAATGTTAATTGGTTTGTATACGGCAATGTATACATTCAGCTTGTTGTTGTTGATGACAGCATGAAATTAAAGGGAACGCGTCATCGGAAAATGACTTATTATAAAAAGTACATTTTTGTTTTAAACATATTTTTAAAGAATTTTGGGGATTTTTTTTTCATATTTACATTTTTGGTCACAATTTGTATTTTTTTAACATTCTAAGATGCAGCATTTTTCACACTGACTACAAAGCCTCATACTAGTCTGTTCTGTAGGGGATTAAACAGATGGGCGTGTTTTAGTCCCGCCACGCGGCAATGAAAGTCACGGCCACGTAATGGGATAAACCGGAACCACTGATTTCAATGGTTTCGTTTTCACTATTGAGATTCCTGTGTGTTGATACTACGTGCGAGAAAAGATGGGGCGGGGCCTATCTTCCCGCTTTTTTTTCTTCAAAGTTGCACGCCATAGGGCGGAGTTTGAATAGCCAAAAAAACCCCAAACAACTGCTTCATGCACTAATCCGCTCCGTAGCAGCGAGCATGTTATTGCGTGCACCCATGTGGTCGTGCTCTAACACGACAGGCAGGATTAGGGCGGATTCAGGTTTTGTCCACTTAAGGGCTGTTATAGTCGCGGCCATATAACAGGACACAACAAAACCACTGATTTACATGGAATTTCACTGGTTTCATTTTCACTATTGGGATTTTCATCTGTTAATTGTAAGGCCGAGAAAAGACAGGACTTGCCCTATAGAGAATATTACGTGCGAGGGAGATTGGGCGGCACCTATCTTCCTGTGGCTTCTTTCAAGCTACTACGCTCTGGCATGGAGTTTGAAAAATTGGCATAGGGGAAGATCTTCCCTCGTTCAGGTGCAACTATGCTCCGTGCCATGTAGTGTAGTTGCGCCTACGCTCGTCTGAAACCACCCTTACACTGAAAGATAACACTTTCTCGATATAACACAGGATCCACCATCTACAATAGGTGATTAGCTGTGACTATCTACTCCCCTCCCTGCAAAATGATCCCTGCAGGTCACAGAGCATGCCTAGAACAGTCTCCCATACAAGCCAATAGGACCGCTTCTATCCATAGTGTGAATGGCCCATGAAGCTGCTGTAAACTATCTCTAAGGGCAAAAACACATGGGCACATGTGCCTATACGCTCACCATAATGGAGCGTTTTAGGTCAAGAGGGGTGTCGTCTCTCCTTAGGGAGAGCACCCAAAAAGTGCGTGGAGACTTCTAGGGGGTGAGTGAATTGGGGGATGGCATCATCACTCCCCAAGGAGAGAATCCAGAAGGGGTGTAAGAAGACACTTGAAAAGTGAGTGATGAGACCTATACAGCCATGCACGCTCCTCTGGGTAATTTATGCAAATAAGGAAGATGGAACAATACCTCTGCAGCGCCACCTATTGCATGGCAGCATTCCTTCAAATCAATGGACGACTTTTTAAGAAGTCTGTAAAACAATGATGGGGACAAGGAAACCAAGGAGTGTTTTAGCACATGAACCAGATTTTTTTGACTATTCAAACTCAGCCATATAGCGTGCAAGTTTTTTTAAAAAAGCGGGCGATAGGTCCTGCCCTAGAAAAACTATGTCCGAGAAAGATAGGGCAAGTCTTATCTTTTATCGTACGTAGTATTAACACTCGAAAATCCCAATAGTTAAAATGAATCCATTGAAATCAATGGTTTTGGTTCGGCCCGTTATGTGGCAGCGATTTTCACAGCCCATGCGTTTAAGCCCTGAATGATATTAAATGCAGCTCGGGCAAGATGGCCGCCCCCAT
This sequence comes from Eleutherodactylus coqui, assembly GCF_035609145.1. Lineage (NCBI taxonomy): Eukaryota > Metazoa > Chordata > Amphibia > Anura > Eleutherodactylidae > Eleutherodactylus > Eleutherodactylus coqui. The sequence continues at coordinate 305,625,348 of NC_089839.1, forward strand.
AGTCATGGACATTCAACGGAATAAAGAATTCTACAGGCAAAAAACTAAAACAGATTAGAAAAATGGAAAATGTTTCTCTATTCGGCTTTAATTAATAGTAATATTTTTGGTGATATTGTTCCTTCAGGAGTCCAGCGCAGCTCGGGTTTACTGAACAATCGCTCACGACCGATCTGTACTAATAGGAAGGCAGACACAGGTCTATTTCAAGCTTAGCAGTCGATTATATTGTATTTTATTACATCAGATGTTTTTATTTTATTTTCTAAACTTTTGCTGTAGTATTAAAGGGGTTGTCCATCCTTAAAGGGGCTTTAAGAGAGTTCAATATTGATGACTTAAACTCAAAATAGGTTATCAGTATCAGATCGGTGAGGGCTCGCCGCTTGGGACCTCCTCCAATCAGCTGTCTTAAGTGGTTGCGACGCTCAACTGATCGCTGCTGTCAGTTCACTGCGTACCAGGCCATGTGACCAATGAATGTGACAGGTCTTTAAAGAAGCTACGGCGCTCATCCTAGCACCACGGCCTTATTCATCAATTGATTGTCAGGGGTCCCAGGTATCTATTAATTTGATATTAACCCCATAGGGTAAAGTTAGTTGAGCGTTTTTTGCAGACTTATGTGCGCAAAAAAAGCACGTCTGATAGAACCATTGGTTTCCTATGAAGTGTTCAGATGTCCGTCTTTTACAGGCGCTAAATACTCGCACCTGCAAAAGATAGGACATGCTTTCGCCGGGAAGGTCCGTGCTGCCCGCAAAATATCCCCACGAGGAGTCCCCTCATCACTGAACACTGTGACAGCACCATCACAGTGACAGTGGGGCTCCCTGCAGGGACGAAAGAATCCCCTGCCGCAGCTGTCACATAGGTGCACAAAAAATGCTGATCTGACTGAGCCCTTAGACTGTCCAACCAAGTAAAAAATGCCCATGTGGATATCCCCATTCAAATTAATATGTTCTATTTCTATCCTATATTGGTCCAATTTTGGGGTCCAAAAATTGCACAAAAAAATCACTTGTGTGAATATAGCCTGAGGCCTTAGTCAGACGGGCGTTTTTGGCCGCGATTTGCGCATGCGCATGCGTCCGGCGATTTTTTAAAACCATTGCTTTGCAATGGTATCGGACACATGAGTGCTTTTTATGCGCTCGTCCGATAAATTATAGAACAAAAAATTGCAGATCGCACCTATCTGCGATTCCTGTTCTCTTCTCTATATGCGCTCAATGGGGCCGGCGGCAGCAGCGCCGACCCCATTGAGAACATATAGAAGACAAATCATTCTTCTCTGCCACAGCTGTAACAGCTGTGGCAGAGAAGAACGATGTTTGCCCATTGAATTCAATGGAGCCGGCAATACAGCCGCTCCATTGAAAGCAATGGGCTGCCGGCGTGCGCGGGGTGAATTGTCGGGAAGGGGTTGAATATATAAGCCCTTCCCTGCAATTCATCCTAAAATGTGTTAAAATAAAAAAAAATTGTATACTCACCTTTCCGCTGCAGCCGGAGTCCAGCCGCGGCCGCTGTCAGTTCTCCTGAACTGCTTCTTGGCACTATTCAGCCGGCGGGGCTTTAAAATCCCCGCCTGCTGAATGATCTGCCTCTGATTGGTCACAGCCCTGACCAATCAGAGGCTGAAAACACTCACACACCCATTCATGAATTCATGAATGGGTGAGTGACTGCTGCCTCTCAGCGCTGAGCCAATCAGGGGCAGGTCTGACTCACATCCATTCATGAATTCATGAATGGGTGTGAGTGAGGCATGCCTCTGATTGGCTCAGCGCTGAGCCAATCAGGGGGCAGGTCTGACTCACACCCCCTTCACACCCACTGCAGGACGGCCGCGTGGAGCTCCGGCTGCCGGGAGAAGGTGAGTATACAATTTTTTTTTATTTTAACACATTTTAGGATTAATTGCAGGGAAGGGCTTATATATTTAAGCCCTTACCGACAATTCATCCCGGGCTCGCCCGCAGCGCATTGCTTTCAATGGAGACGGCTGTATTGCCGTCTCCATTGAATGCAATGCACTGGACAGCTCCGGCCCGTTTCTAATGAAACGCGGCTAGGAGCAGATTTTCGGGCGATTTGCGGGCGACTTGCGGGCGACTTGCGCGCACCGGTCACACGATTTGCGGATGCGCATCCGTCATGTGATCCGCAAATCGCGCGAAAAAACGCCCGTCTGACTAAGGCCTTAGGGCGCAGTCAGATGAGCGAATTTTTCATGCATTATAGGCACAGGAAAAAAAATCGCACATCGCGTGTAGAAGAAAAATTGTATGACCGGGTCATTTGGACTCACATGCCCTATCTTTTGCAGGTGCAAATTTTTTCCGCTTCTAAAAAACGGACATGTGACTGCTTTCATTGGAAAGCATTGGTTCTAATAGATCTGTTTTGAAAACGCGCCTACACATGCATGAAAAATTTGCTCATCTGACTGAGTCCTTAAAGGGGGTTTCCAAGACTTCAGCACTGATGACCTTTGTTCAAGATAGGTCACCAATATCAGATCAGTGGGGACTCGCTTCTCGGATCCCGAACTGATCAGCTCTCTTAAGTAGCCATGGTGCTCAGCTGACCGACGCTGACACTTTACTGCATACCAGATACAGCGCCGCACATTTGATAGCAGCTGTGCCTGGTATTGCAGCTCAGTCCACAAGATAGTAAATAACTTGCCACTTGGTGGGATCCAAGAGCTAGGACCCCCATCGATGCAGAAAAGTCATCAAATGTTGATAGCAGAGGTCACGTAGGCATGTCCTCCTCTGCTCCCTCACCATTCACTTCGTTGGAACTTGCAGAGATAGCCAAGTTCAAACGCTTCACAATCTCCAGTAGACCTATTAAAGTGAATGGAACTACCGGAGTTAGCTGAGCCCTTGAACTCAACTACATCTGGCTGTTCCTTTTTGCAGTGAATGTCACGGTGGTGTGCATGTGCAACCTCTGCTGTCAATATTCAGGGACAAGTCAGGGTGATTTCTCTGGCTTGTCGAGGGTCCCCGCATTTGGACCCTCATGATTAACAGCTTCCAAGATGTGGAGGGAAAACAGACCTCTGCTTAAATATACTCATGAGTGAAGAATCCTAAGAAACACTCAATGATTGGACCAGGACTGCAGACTCAACCATCGGACCTACAGTTGCAGGTGGAGAAGAAAGGAATGAGAGAAGAAACCAATTAGGAGTGGCCATCTTAAAGGGCCAGCAGTTCTCATGTCTGCTAGAGCCCTTGATCTACCCCAGTGTCCCCCACAGTCAGTCTGCCCCCCACCTAAGCGGCAGGGGCACACTTCAAACTTGCCAAGGTGTCTTTAACATAAAAACCCTCTAGATTAACTAATTTGCTAGCCAAGACACAGACAGCTCCAAACAGCTCAACTCAGAGGCGTAACTTGAAGCTCCCGGGCCCCGATGCAAAACTTGTAACAGGGCCCCCAACTATAATGATTTACTCATAGTACTGGGTTCCCTATATGGAGAAGAGAGGCCTTTGGGCCCCCTAGGGCTCCTGGGCCCGGATGCAACTGCAACCCCTGCATCCTCTATAGTTACGCCCCTGACTCAACTCATCGTACCAAACCGCTTCCGAATATGTAAAATGATATTGTGGGCCCCCCATTCGCTATATTTATGCATCGCATCTTCGAATCATTTGCTTATCTCTAGCTGGAAGTGGCAGAACACGTTGCGTGCGTTGGCCTGACCGCGTTCCTCATGCATCCGTATCATAATGGGTTTTATTTATAGATACTGTAAATTCTCCGTTGCATTCCTTATTTTGTCTGGTATTATAGTCATCCACAAAAGCCTCTGTACGTTTGTACAATGAATCAATGCGCGCAGCTTCTGATGACCTACCTCCTGGTGGAATTTACCATCAGGAACCAGGGGATAAATTAACATGAGAAAAGATCTACAATACTTTAGGAAAATGTCAAACAATTATGTATGTGTAATTTACAACCGCTGTGCTGCAGTTACTTATTACAGATTCAAAGGCCTGAAACGCGTATCTCCTTCACCTGCAGACAAAATCATTTTTTGTTGGGATAATGAGGTAAGTGTGATAAAGACTGGAAATTAACATTTCATTTCTCCCAGCGTCGGCATTGGAGAAAACATTGTATGTGTTGTTTGTACAGATAGCTGCCGCGTGTTGTACCTATCAGTGCCATAAGCGGAATATTAGATTGCCAAGCTTGTCTCTGTCAACTCTTCTGCAAGTCACCTGTCTCTGTTACTTCTTGTTACATTGTATCTAGTGCCCGAACCAGCTCCTCTTATACACTACACTGCGTAATACAGGGGCGTCAACTCATTTTCACCCGAGGGCCACATCAGCATTATAGTTGTCTTCAAAAGCCATATTTGCATTCTGCATTACGGAAGCACTCTTTACGCACGCAATACGGACAGTTAAATCCCTATTGATTAAAATTGGAGTATTTAGATGTGCATTTTCCACACGTATGTCTCATAGGCGTGAAAAAAATTACAGCATGTCCTATTTTGGTCCGTATTGCAGACCGAAATCGGACATTAAAGTCAATGGGATCTTATAAATACGCATGATACATGCACATGCATTACTTATCCCTGTGGATAGTGTGAGATCAGAAGAGATCGTCCGCTATAGGACAGCTGATAGTCACTGATAGTCGCCTCCCGTTGCAACAGCGGGGGTGTATCGGAGATGCGCCCCCCCCCCACTGTTAACCCCTTACACGCCGCGATCTATGTAATCGCGGACGACCGATGGATTTCCATGGCAACAGGACGCCAGGTGCAGGCGTCCTGCTTTGCCATTTCCTATGATTGCTAATACAAGCGATAAGGCATTGCAGGACAAAAGTCCTGCAATGCTTTATCATGGCGATCCTAGCAACTGTGGTACAAATCCCGAGCAGGGATACAAAAAGTGTAAAAAAAAGTTAAAAATAGTGTAAAAAAAAGTACAAAAAATCTTTTTTTGTGCTTTTTTCCCTATTGGTATATAAAAAATTTTTTTTATTGAAATCCCACATATTTGGTATTGTCATATCTATAACAACTAGTGTAACAAATTGAACAAACTTTTTATTCTGCACAGCAAAAATCATAAAAAAAAACTAAAAACTGAGGCAAAATGCTTCTTTTTTCATTTTGCCTCCCAAAAAATGCAATAAAAGTGATCAAAAAAGCCTATGTACCCCCAAAATAGTACCAATAAAAACTACAGCTCGTCATGCAAAAAACAAGCCCTCACAGAGCTCCGTCCATGGAAAAATAAAAAGAGTTATAGGACTTTATTAGAAAAAAATAATAATTTGCAAAAAAGGGAAAAGTGGAAAAACCTAAAAAAGAAAAGAATTTTGTATTTTTATTGTGTAACCTATGCTGCATTATTAGCACTGTAAAAAAAAAAAGAACAATGGCAGAATTGATGTGTCTTCTCTACCTAAAACAACATCGTGTTATAATTGGGTATCACTCATGTACCGCACTACTATCCAAATATCCATTATCTGGACCTGGATACAATTTATGTGAGTTGCGGGATCTTTACCTATATACATTAGCGGTACTTAAAAGACGCATACAACTTCACCTATGACGTCTTAAGCTTACTAGAAAGTGAATAAATAAATAAATTCATAGCGATCCTCCTTAATAATCTGGGAGACGTGCTACCTTACACGATTACCAACCTGGGTCGATCCCTCGTATCTTCGTTACTTGTTCCTTTTTGTATCGTCTCAAATTGTTTGTGAGTGTTATATGTGAGCCCACGTTTTTATAAATTAATTAATAAAAGTTATTAAGTTTTAATATCTATATCTGTGAAGTGTTTTCTCTACCTACGATCATAAAAAAAAATAATTAAAGTTTTACAATATAGTTAATGTCCCCAAAAAAGGTACCATTAAAAACCAGAGATCGCCACACAAAAAACAAGTCCTTAGACGGCCATGTTGATGGAAAAATAAAAAAGTTATGGCTTTTGAAAAGTGGAGATAAAAATCCCCCAAAAATCGTTGTATCCTTATGCCCAAAATAGGCGATGTCCTTAAGGGGTTAAATGTACCTACTTCTGTAGGTTCCATCTGTAGGTTCTGAAAACCCATTAATATAGAAATGGGACCAAATTGGAATGCCCCCTATCCTTACATCTGGTGGACCCATAACAGTGCTAGTATCAGTATCAGCCAGGCTGCCAGGATCCACTGTGCTTGGGACTCGACAATGTGATCCATGCATATCAAGTAAGGTATACATGAGGCCCTGGACTCCGGATATCTTGAATATTGCCAGCTGATCCCCAATCAGGAATTTAAGTAACAAAACTATTAAACCTTCCTTCCTGACAGCGGACTGTTCCAATTTGGTCCCATTCCTATATTAATAGGTGTTGAGAACCTACAGATGGATGTGGCCACAGTTATAGCCATACACAAAAGTAAGCTTGTGCAGATCCATTTGCAATTGCATACTGCCCTGTCTTGTGTTAATTACATAATGTTGTCCAAAAATATTGCTAATTTGCTGTACAATCTTTTTACAAGGTCGTTAATAAATATATTACAAAGAATATAGCCCAATGCTGCCCCCTGTGGTACCCCACTTGTAACCCCTCCAATGCTGCCCCCTGTGGTACCCCACTAGTAACTCCTCTATTGCTGCCCCCTGTGGTACCCTACTAGTAACTCCTCAAATGCTGCCCCCTGTGGTACCCTACTAGTAACTCCTCAAATGCTGTCCCCTGTGGTACCCCACTAGTAACTCCTCAAATGCTGCCACCTGTGGTACCCCACTAGTAACTCCTCAAATGCTGCCCCCTGTGGTACCCTACTAGTAACTCCTCAAATGCTGCCCCCTGTGGTACCCCACTAGTAACTCCTCAAATGCTGCCACCTGTGGTACCCCACTAGTAACTCCTCAAATGCTGCCCCCTGTGGTACCCTACTAGTAATTCCTCCAATGCTGCCCCCTGTGGTACCCTACTAGTAACTCCTCCAATGCTGCCCCCTGTGGTACCCTACTAGTAACTCCTCAAATGCTGCCACCTGTGGTACCCCACTAGTAACTCCTCAAATGCTGCCCCCTGTGGTACCCTACTAGTAAATCCTCCAATGCTGCCCCTGCGGTACCCTACTAGTAACTCCTCCAATGCTGGCCCCTGTGGTACCCTACTAGTAACTCCTCAAATGCTGCCCCTGTGGTACCCTACTAGTAACTCCTCCAATGTTGCCACCTGTGGTACCCTAATAGTAACTCCTCCAATGCTGCCCCCTGTGGTACCCTAATAGTAACTCCTCCAATGCTGCCCTCTGTGGTACCCTACTAGTAACTCCTCCAATGCTGCCCCCTGTGGTACCCCACTAGTAACTCCTCAAATGCTGCCACCTGTGGTACCCCACTAGTAACTCCTCAAATGCTGCCCCCTGTGGTACCCTACTAGTAACTCCTCAAATGCTGCCCCCTGTGGTACCCCACTAGTAACTCCTCAAATGCTGCCACCTGTGGTACCCCACTAGTAACTCCTCAAATGCTGCCCCCTGTGGTACCCTACTAGTAATTCCTCCAATGCTGCCCCCTGTGGTACCCTACTAGTAACTCCTCCAATGCTGCCCCCTGTGGTACCCTACTAGTAACTCCTCAAATGCTGCCACCTGTGGTACCCTACTAGTAACTCCTCAAATGCTGCCCCCTGTGGTACCCCACTAGTAACTCCTCAAATGCTGCCACCTGTGGTACCCCACTAGTAACTCCTCAAATGCTGCCCCCTGTGGTACCCTACTAGTAATTCCTCCAATGCTGCCCCCTGTGGTACCCTACTAGTAACTCCTCCAATGCTGCCCCCTGTGGTACCCTACTAGTAACTCCTCAAATGCTGCCACCTGTGGTACCCCACTAGTAACTCCTCAAATGCTGCCCCCTGTGGTACCCTACTAGTAAATCCTCCAATGCTGCCCCTGCGGTACCCTACTAGTAACTCCTCCAATGCTGGCCCCTGTGGTATCCTACTAGTAACTCCTCAAATGCTGCCCCTGTGGTACCCTACTAGTAACTCCTCCAATGTTGCCACCTGTGGTACCCTAATAGTAACTCCTCCAATGCTGCCCCCTGTGGTACCCTAATAGTAACTCCTCCAATGCTGCCCTCTGTGGTACCCTACTAGTAACTCCTCCAATGCTGCCCCTGTGGTACCCTACTAGTAACTCCTCCAATGTTGCCACCTGTGGTACCCTAATAGTAACTCCTCCAATGCTGCCCCCTGTGGTACCCTACTAGTAACTCCTCCAATGCTGCCCCCTGTGGTACCCCACTAGTAACTCCTCCAATGCTGCCCCCTGTGGTACCCCACTAGTAACTCCTCCAATGCTGCCCCCTGTGGTAGCCCACTACTAATTCCTCCAATACTGACTTCATTATTAATAGTGACCACAAAACTCTAAATGTTTCCATGCACGCTTATGGCAGAGTTTCTGGAGAACCTTGCACCAGATGTTGGAGTTTTCTTCTACAGCCTTAACTCAATGTTTGTCAACTTGTCTATATAAATCCAAGGCTTCTGATTCACAGGATTTTTCAGGGGGATGAACAGATAAAAGCTAGATGACTCAATCTATAAGACAACCCTTTAATGTTTGGTCACTCCATATCAAACTTTTCAAAGCCTTGCAGAACTATATACTGTTGGATTGAGCAAAGCTCCAGTGCAATTATGAGCTCTCTAAGGAGGCTCTGAGATGACGGATTCTTTGTTTAAAAAGACAAGCTTGTTGTTTCCTGATTATGAATTAGAAATATGATGTTGTGAGCCGGCGAAATGCAGAGAGTGAATATTTTATATACTACTATAGAAAAAGATCAGCATAATCCTAATCAGGAGCAGCTTTCTGATAGCAAAAGTAAAAGATCAGATGTTCTCAGAGCAAGAGTTAAGCTTTGATCCTTAACAAATTTTTATTGCAAATGAGGTTGTGTGAATAGACTATTAATGATATTATATGGAGGGAAAATAAGTGCTAACGCTAAATATTTCATTCCGTCAACTGACAAGGAAAGGCAATCAAAAGACATAAAGAGCCTGATATGGTAATGGGAGATTATATACTGACTAACCATCCATGTTAAATCGGCTTGGTTGGATTGTTTGCATAAGTAGGGTGCAGCATAACTGCAGGGACCAGGGCAATAAGGAGTTAATTGGGGCTATAGTGGGAGGCCTGAATTAAAAAAGGGGCGGCACAGCTTACTTTCTCAATGCATGAGTAACACTGCAAACGAGGGGAGCCAATATCCAAGAAAACCAAACCTCTGAATGTTGGGGTCAAGCGGCTTCAACCTAGTGCTGCCATCTGGAAGACCGCCAGAGCAGTTATCTGCTTACCCATGCTTCCCTACCGGGGCCTACCGGGCATCAACATGCCAGCAGGAAATCAGCATTGGGTATAGAATGCTGTGGTGTCTGCTAGATTTATAAATAAAGCTATGAATGACCTCCACCCAAAAAAGTATATTGATATCTATATCTTTCTAAGAGTTTTATTCTTGGGGGTTGTACTCAATTAATAGGTAGATACTTTGAGTTGGGTATGCCGCTCTTGTGTTTTGGGGGTCTTTTTCCTTTCCTCTTCATGTCCTTTGAAAAAATATTTTCACTTCACAGTAGCCACGAATGGGTGGACTTATCCTGATAAGATGCTAGTATTATGCTAAGCATAACCTGACTGACCAGCAGTGCAGTTGCCCACTTGCCCATCCTTCCCTACTAGGGTCTACTGAGCATCAACATGCCAGCAGGGAATTGTTGTTGGGTGATGTTGAGTGAAGCAAGCTAGTCGAACCCTATTTTGGGTGAAACTTTGTTAAAAGTTTGGTCAACACAAACCTGAACAGAGCTTTTAGCAACCTTATACCCAAAACAGGTTTCCACTGGTCCAGTTTGCTCAACACAAGTTTTGTCATGATCTTTGAAATTGTATATTAAAGGAGCACTAGCGTTTGAGACAACGTCTGCTCTTCTACTAGCTTGTGTTATTCCCATCATTTCTCTAATATACTTGCATTAAAAATTCGGTAGCTTTACCGCTGTAAATCAGGTTTGACGTGGCTGCCACTAATGGTCTCCCTTCCAATTTCTTTGTAATCCACTCTCTCTTGTTAAAGGGGTTGTCTCGAGGAAGCAGTGAATTTTTTTTTTTGCCCAGTCCCCCTAATTAAGCATACATTACTAAGCCCCCCTGTAAATGACTTTTCTAGCTGGTTTGTACTTACAGTTCCAGCGTTTCAGCAACTTATAAAAATTTTCCCAAGATGGCCGCCAGCTCTTTTCCCATCGCTTGCTGTAGCCCGACATGCGCGCTCCCGAGACGCTACCAGCTGTGTCTCCCTGACAACCAGACGCCCCGCAGCCGCCGACCGGACCCCTGGATTGAACGCCGCCGACCACGGGACACAGTCACCCACCGCCAGGCAGCAGGTAACCGGCGCAGCCCCCCCCCCCCGGCCCAGCGGCAGCCCCCCCATCAAGCGGCAGCCCCCCCCATCAAGCGACAGCCCCCCCCATCAAGCGACAGCCCCCCCCATAAAGCGACAGCGCCCCCATCACAGCGGCAGCCCCCCTCATCAAGCGACAGCCCCCCCATCAAGCGACAGCGCCCCCATCACAGTGGCAGCCCCCCCCCATCAAGCGACAGCCCCCCCCCATCAAGCGGCAGCCCCCCCATCAAGCGACAGCGCCCCAATCACAGCGGCAGCCCCCCGGCGCAGCGGCAGCCCCCCCGGCCCATCACTTACCTGGGCGGCAGGACGGCGGGACAGCTGGGCGGCTTCTCAAGACAGCTGAGCGGCTCTGCACCTTCCTCTAACAGAGTATGGTACAGAATGGCCGCTCCAGCGCGCTCCCGAGCAGTGACAGCTTGTCTGCGCATGCGCAGAAGAGCTGTAGCGGGGAGCACACTGAAGCGGCTCGTGCTGAAAGGAGAAGACCGGACTGCGCAAGCACGTCTAAAAAAGCAAGCTGCCAGCGAATTTAGACGGAACCATGGAGACGAGGACGCTAGCAACGGAGCAGGTAAGTGAATAACTTCTGTATGGCTCATATTTAATGCACGATGTATATTACAAAGTGCATTAATATGGCCATACAGAAGTGTATACCCCCACTTTGTTTCGCGAGACAACCCCTTTAAGTACAGAGCTTCAGTAGTAACAAGGACAGTTTCTAAGCCATGGGGTGGAGCTATCTTCACCAGCTGCTCCTGTGCACTCAGAAGCTGTAGGATAAGACCAAGATCTCCACAATTTCTGCCTCTCCTGAGGTGCATGTCTGTGTCTTTGTGTCTGTGTGTCTATGTTTGCGTACACATGTATGCGTGTACACACATTAAATTAGGTTTACTCACCATTTGGCCAGAATGCCTTATGTCCTGGGAGAACAGGAGGGGCAGACATTCAGATACTGGCCACCCTGTTGATTGGACCACAGACTGTGCAATGCAGCATGGGAAGTCAGGGCAAGAAGGTGCAGGATAGTGAACTACTGGCAGAATGCTAGGCTTACTACATGCTCCATATATGAAAGCGGATTCTAAGCAGCAGGGCAACAGAAAAATGGGGAAGACCACCTGAAATTAGGAACTTATCTCCTTAAGTGGGTTGTTTTGTACCTAAAGGGTGACACGCTTTTTAGGGATTTAACCCATGTGGTGGTTCTACTGCCCTATTTTTTTCCCTTCAGCTACCAAAATAGGTTTTGCTGTGTTTTCTTTACCGTGACATACAGGGCTATTTTTGTATTTTTTTTTCCTCTGCCTTTTTTTCCCAATTTTTGGGGGGGATAAAAAGCTAAAACATGATTTTTTAAAAACATTTACAGTTGTTTTTCTTTAAATTTGTAGATTTAGCTAAAATAGAGTATGGCAATAGGTTCCTCATTTTATTTTAGACATTTTGATATATAATATGTACAGTAGCTGGAATACAGGGTGCATACGGCAACAGTTTTGGTTAGCATCGGCTTTGGGTTATTTCCTTTTTTATGTATACATTTTTTTTATTATTCTGTAATTTTTTTAAACTTATTTTTGTAACTAATTTTTACCATTTATGACCCCCATGACATCATATAAGACCTTTTTTTTTCTATTTTAAACGTTTCCATTGTAATGGGGCATCCATAGGAGCCTCAGTTACTAGGGGAAACAACATCTCTCTGTAGCAATATTAGTCACTAACAGAGCTGATCATGGTCTGCTAGGAACCTGCAGCTCTGCTGTAACAGGGTGCACCCGGTGGTCACGTGATCACTGGGTCACCTAGTGGGGGAAAAAATGCAATTTTCCCTTCTTAGTACATATGCTCATTAAGCACTATGTATCAAGGAAAAGAGGAGCTAGAAGCAATTAAGGGAGGCTATGGGCTTTTTATTGCATCGCAAAGCAAGAACTTGCGATTTTTGTGCAATGTGATGCGTTTTTAACATTAGAAAGTCCTATTGACTTTTGCCTCAAAAAAACACTCAAGAAAATCGCAAGTGGTAGTGATGTTTTTGTGAGAAAAAGCAGTGCTGATGCTCAAAAAATCGTGGGAAAAAAGTTGTGATGTTGCCGCAATTTTCTCACGGCGATATCGCGATCGCCGGTGTAAAGGAGCCTTTAAATAGTTGCTTCGGTGAATTTTTTTTTATTCATTCATTGTATACTTAATCCCCCAGTATATATAAGACAGGTAGTGTTACCTTGGTTTGTCATTTCTTTCCATCTTAAAATCCCAGTCTCTTTTTCCTCAGATGGTCAATTCTGACCAGTTCAGATCTACTTGGGCTTATGTGCTCATTTTTTAGTCAAATTCTCAGTGTGTGTGATGCTATTACACAGACCCTACCACAAAAACTGCCTAGTGGGAGACACATGCACTCCTGTTACAATTAGAGATGAGCGAACGTACTCGGATAAGCACTACTCGTCCGAGTAATGTGCCTTATCCGAGTACCGCTGTACTCGTCCTGAAAGATTCGGGACGCGCTGCGGAGCGGGGAGCTGCAGGGGAGAGCCGGGAGGAACGGAGGGGAGATCTTTCTCTCCCTCTCTCCCGCCCGCTCTCCCCTGCTCCCCGCTGCGACTCACCTGTCAGCAGCGGAGCGCCCCGAATCTTTCAGGACGAGTACAGCGGTACTCGGATAAGGCACATTACTCGGACGAGTAGTGCTTATCCGAGTACGTTCGCTCATCTCTAGTCACAATTACTGATGAAGATCACATGACTCCTGTCACATAGCTATAAGAGAGGAGATCACAGCTCATCCTCCTGACTGCAAATTTATGGTCTGTACCTATTTAGGTGAATGATATTTAAACACCCCCTTCCCCCTCAGCAGGCAAAAATAGTGTAGCCTCAGATAATGCTGTGCTGATGTATCATGCGACTGATATGAAACTAAAAGTAAAAAAAACTAACTCTCAAGATGGTGCCTGATAAGTATCAGACAAGGGGCTGCACTGAATGGAAGTGACTGCAATATACAGAGGAGATCTCCAGAGTGTTACAGGCAATCAGGTGAGGGGGCAGACTTGTAAAGATGTGCTTTTGCTGGAGTGGCCTTTTAAAATGCAGATTTCACAAGTAGTAAATCCCCATGCCTGCATTTTGGTTGAACTGGGGACATTGATTCAAAGTAGTTGGGTAACAATGCCGTTAACCACGACCAATGGTCTAGTTAATGTCTACGTGTTTGAGTTCCAACACATAGTTGAGTCACGTCTGCAGTAAAACTGTATATGTTAAGCTTCCCCGCTACATAAGCATTGCGGTGGTGAGTGTTTTCTGAGAATAGCGCTATCTATATTCGGAATTTACACGGTGAGAGTAAGATGTTTAAACACCTCAACAGATTCACCAGACAGGCAGATGGCTATTTTGCATAAAATCTAATTGATATTTTAATTAAAAGCTATGATTATATATTCAGCCTAACTACTCTTCTTAGTGATGATTTGTCCTAAAAAGAAGTCCTTCTTGAGAGGAAAACCGAAGAGAGAAATCTAGGCTAAATGGAGAAAGCAAAAAACAGAAGTGCAATTATGGCGGAAGGTGTTAATTAGAGATGAGCGAACACCAAAATGTTCGGGTGTTCGTTATTCGGAACGAACTTCCCGTGATGCTCGAGGGTTCGTTTCGAACAACGAACCCCATTGAAGTCAATGGGCGACCAGAACATTTTTGTATTTCGCCGATGCTCGCTAAGGTTTTCATGTGTGAAAATCTGGGCAATTCAGGAAAGTGATGGGAATGACACAGTGACGGATAGGGCAGGCGAGGGGCTACATGTTGGGCTGCATCTCAAGTTCACAGGTCCCACTATTAAGCCACAATAGCGGCAAGAGTGCCCCCCCCCCCCCCACTGTCAGCATAAAGATCGTCCTCCTCTGGCACAGCTGTAACAGCTGTAGCAGAGAAGAACGATGTTTGCCCATTGAATTCAATGGAACCGGCAATACAGCCGACTCCACTGAATGCAATGGGCTGCCGGCGATCGCAGGATGAATGGTCGGAAAGGGGTTAAATATATAACCCCTTTCCTGCAATTCATCCAGAAATGTGTTACACTAAAAATATATACCGGCGTATAAGGCGACGGGGCGTATAAGACGACCCCCCAACTGTCACCTTATACGCCGGTAATACAGTGGAGCAAAGAATAAAAATCATTACTTACGTTTTTAGATGATCTGCGGCGCTCCTGCAGGCTGTCACTCCCTCCTAATCCACGGCAGACAAGCTTTCTCTATGAAAGACTTTAAATCCCTGCCTCCAGAAGCACATGTGCCTTCAGCCAATCACAGCCAATGACAATGATGTCATTGAATGGCTGTGATTGGCTGGAGGCTTGAAATCCCCGCCTCCAGAAACACAGCCAATCACAGCCATTCAATGACATCATTGTCATTGGCTGTGATTGGCTGAAGGCACGTGTCTTTCTGGAGGCAGGGATTTAAAGTCTTTCGTGGAGAAAGCAATACTCTGCCGTGGACCAGGAGGGAGTGACAGCCTGCAGGAGCGCCGCAGATCATCTAAAAACGTAAGTAATGATTTTTATTCTTTGCTCCACTGTATTACCGGCGTATAAGGTGACAGTTGGGGGGTCGTCTTATACGCCCCGTCGCCTTATACGCCGGTATATATTTTTAGTGTAACACATTTCTGGATGAATTGCAGGAAAGGGGTTATATATTTAACCCCTTTCCGACCATTCATCCTGCGATCGCCGGCAGCCCATTGCATTCAGTGGAGTCGGCTGTATTGCCGGTTCCATTGAATTCAATGGGCAAACATCGTTCTTCTCTGCTACAGCTGTTACAGCTATGCCAGAGAAGAAGGATTTGTCTTCTATATGTTCTCAATGGGGTCAGCGCTGCTGCCGCTGGCCCCATTGAGCGCATATAGAATGCATCCATAGCGAGCAGCGGGAGGGGCAGATTTCAATACTCGGGTGACACCTTATCTCCCCAGCCACTCACAGCAGGGGGGTGGTATAGGGCTTAAACGTTGCAGGGGGAAGTTGTAATGCCTTCCCTGTCTTTATATTGGCCAAAAAAAAGCGCTAACGTCTCAGGGAAGAAAGTTTAATTTACCAGAACACCGCATGGTGTTCGTTACGAATAACGAACATCCCGAACACCCTAATATTCGCACGAATATCAAGCTCGGACGAACGCGTTCGCTCATCTCTAGTGTTAATGCCTTCACATGTCACATTTCTCCAGCACATTTTACCTTGAGTATCTATTTCTGTTCCTTTTGTAGGGAATGTTTTTATACCTATTAAAATGAGTAACTGATAAATATTTCACCTTTATTTATTTTCTGATTGCAGTTTTGTTTTTAATTATTTTTTTGTGCACATGATTATGGGAGTGGCCATCTCGATCTAAATGCCCAGTATTTAGAGATATGCTTTATAGCAGCAACTTGTAGTCTGGTGATGAATCATTGACTTCTATGGTAAAGTGTTTTGGGACTGTTTTGTGATCTTCACAGGGAGGAGGAGGTGAGCTGTGACCATCACCTATTGTTACTGGAGAATCCGCTTTTTTCCTCCATCCAGACTTCCCATCTGGCTGTTCCTTTTTTGGAGCAGAGAGAGAATTAAACAAATTAGTTTTTTTCCCCAATTGATACAATTTTTTTTAACAAAACCAACTGAAAACTTTCACTTTAAGGCCTTAGTCACACGGGCGTTTTTTACCGCGATTTGCGGATCGCATGACGGATGCACATCCGCAGATCGCGTGAACAGGGCCGAAAAATCACCTGAAAAAACTGCTCCTAGCAGCGTTTCAATAGAAACGGGCCGGAGCAGTGCAGCGCTGTCCAGCGCATTGAATTTAGTGGAGCCGGCAATACAGCCAGCTCCATTGAAAGCAATGCGCTGTGGGCGATCTCACAATGAATTTTCGGGAAGGGCTTAAATATATAAGCCCTTCCCTGCAATTCATCCAGAAATGTGTAAAAATAAAAAAAATATATATACTCACCTTGTCCCGGCAGACGGAGTTCAGCCGCGGCCGGCGGCAGTTCTCCGAAACTGCTCTCTGTAGTATTCAGCAGCCGTGGATTTAAAATCCCTGCATGCTGAATGAGCTGCCTCTGATTGGTCACAGCCTGACCAATCAGAGGCAGCACTCACTCACACATTTATGAATTCATGAATGGGTGTGAGTGAGAGCTGCCTCTGATTGGTCAGGCTGTGACCAATCAGAGGCAGCTCATTCAGCAGGCGGGGATTTTAAATCCCCGGCTGCTGAATACTACAGAGAGCAGTTCAGGAGAACTGCCGCTGGCTGCGGCTGAACTCCGTCTGCCGGGACCAGGTGAGTATATATATTTTTTTTGTTTTTACACATTTCTGGATGAATTGCAGGGAAGGGCTTATATTTTGAAGCCCTTCCCGAAAATTCATCCCGCGCTCGCCAACAGCCCATTGCTTACAATGGAGCCTGCTGTATTGCCGGCTCCATTGAATTCAATGGGCAAACATCATTCTTCTCTGCCACAGCTGTTACAGCTGTGGCAGAGGAGAATGATTTGTCTAGTATATGTTCTCAATGGGGTCGGTGCTGCTGCCGCCGGCCCCATTGAGCGCATATAGAGAAGAGAACAGGAATCGCAGATCACAGATAAGTGCGATCTGCGATTTCTGTTCTATAATTTATCGGACGAGCGCATAAAAAGCGCTCAAGTGTCCGATACCATTGCAAAGCAATGGTTTTATAAAATCGTTGGACGCATGTGCATGTGCAAATCGCGCGAAAAAACGCCCGTCTGACTGAGCCCTAATTCAGTTTTTTTTTTTTTTTAACAGAACACGTAGCATTGCAGGCTGGGCTATTTGTTTTAATTGAAAAACAGAATCCAAACGGAATAGAGGCAAACTGCAAGCTTTCCATTTGCCTTGTATTTTTAAAACCCCACTGCAATCACTGGGGAAAAAACTGAAACATTTTCTCTATAAAACAGGAATATTCTTAGGCTCAGTTCCCAGAGTGAGAATTGCAAGATTTCAAGATTTTTGAATATTATAATATGGAACATTTAAAAAATCTTAAAAATGTATTTAACATAAATTCAGATTTATGGCCGCTTTCACTTGGCCAAGAAAATTGCATGAGATTTCTGCGTTGCGAGATGCACAAATCACGCACGAATATGAACCCTATTCTTTTAAATGGGGTCATATACATGATTGTTTTTTTATTGCATCGCGGTGCAGGAAAGAATTTCGATGTGTTATCTTTGAGCGTTCCCTCGGAATGCCTCGCCCATTGTTTTCAATGGGGCTGGTAAACACATTGCACGTTCTACGAGGTGCATGCTAGTGCGATGCGAGGTCTCCATGGATGGGAGGCATTTTTGGCCACAAAACACCTTGCATCCAGGGGTTCCTACATTTCAGACACTAGGAGCCACACCTGCAACTTGGTTGTTTCCCTATTGCTTTCTTATTGCCCGTGCTGGTATGGCAACATAAACATTCATAACCATCCGACATGTTATGCCCCAGCAATTACTAAAGAAGAGCTCTATGCTCGAAATGCGTTTTCTGCTGGTTATACTCCTCATTTATTAAAATTTTCATATTGTACCATCACCACCATTTTTGGAATCCCTGCACTATGAGCCATTTTCCTTTTTCTTTCACTTTCACCGTGTACTAATTTTAAAAAAGACATCGACAAACTTGAGCAAGTTCAGAGAAGAGCTACCAATAGAGGCGTAAGTTGAAGCTCCTGGGCCCAAATGCAAAATCTGTAACAGGGTCCCCAACTATAATGCTTTATTCATACTACTAGGCTTACTATATAAAGAAAATAGCCCTTACAGGCCCAGGAGCAGCCACATCCTCTGTATCCCATATAGTTACGCTTCTGGCTACCAGGATGGTAAGTGGCTGGTAAACCGTGTCATATGAGAAACGGTTAAAGGATCTGGGAATGTTTAGCTTGTAAAACAGAAAGCTGAGAGCAGACTTAATAGCGGTCTACAAATATCTGAAGGGCTGTCACAGTGCAGAGGGATCAGCCCTATTCTCATCTGCACAAGGAAAGACTAGAAGCAATGGGATGAAACTGAAAGGGAGGAGACACAGATTAGATATTAGACAGTGAGGGGGATCAGTGAGTGGAACAGGTTACCATGGGAGGTGGTGAGTTCTCCTTTAATGGAAGTCTTCAAGCAAAGGCTGGACAAATATCTGTCTGGGATGATTTAGTGATCCTGCACTGAGCAGGGGGTTGGACCCGATGATCCTGGAGGTCCCTTCCAACTCTACCATTCTAGGATTCTATGATTCTTAAACTTTTAATATACTTGGCATTTCAGCTCATCACTGTTTTCAAGATTTCTGTTGGATATCGTTAAGTAGAGGGTAGCTAATAATTATAGATTGGGTTACGCTTGCTTTGTAAATGTATGTGTTAATGAGATAGCCAGCAGGGAATCTTATAGTATTAACCCTTAGAATAGGTCTATTCTGATCCTAAGGACGCAACAATTTTTTGAGGATTTTCATGAAAACTTTTCAAAAGCCATAACTTTTTATTTTTCCGTTGACATGGCCGTACGTGGGCTTTTTTTTTACAAGCTGCAGTTTTTATAGGTACCATTTTTTAATATATGTATAATGTATTGTATAGCTTGTACATGTTTTTTTTTTAGGGCAGAGAGAAAATCACATCTATTATGCATCACTGTGTTCAAAGTCCCATAACTTTTTTTATTTTCTATCGACTGAGCTGTTTGAGGTCTTGTCCACAAGCAGTAGCTTTTATTAGTACCATTTTACGGTACATTTGGATTTTTGATCAATGGAACTTAAAAAAAAAAAAAAAGGGAAAGTATCCGTAGGATAAAAACTTATGTCTATTTGCGGGAATGGCTTTCCAGCCGTATGTTTACTTCCTGCAGCAGGAAAGGGTTAATTATCCAATCAGACTTATGGCCCAATCAGAGAAAAACACCATTAAAATGACCCCCGAATTCAAAGTAAAAATTGCACTATACATGCAGAGTGTATAGTTAACATACCCAACTACCCTTCTCTATATTGTTGCTGCCACATTCAGGTTATCCTGCATATAAACGCATTCTCAGACTATCCCGTGCACACTGTGATTTGGTAGTCTGAGACACTCCTCACTGTTTTTCAGGCAAGAAACATGCAGAAAAAAAAGGATGGACACAGTGATGACATCATCAGTGCTGGTTATCGAGTGAAATTTTGAAAACTTTGGTTTAGTTGGCTCACCAAGCTTTTGCAAAACGATTAGTGCAGTCCAAATGGGTTCAACTTGACCGGAGGTTAGCCTAAAACCCTAAAACTAGTATATATGCCAGTGTTATACAGGGCTTTTATGGCTCTTGGACAGTGTTATACTCCAGCATTCAGGACTAGTGTTGAGCGATCTGAACCAGTAGAACCCTGTTTTGGGTAGATCATTGCTTAAGGCTTGGTTTGGGTTTGTACTGAACAGAACATTTAGCAAAGTTCAACTCAAAACAAAGTCCTACCGCTTTGGTTCACTCAACACTAGTGCTGGTCCATCCAAGACCAAAGTGGGTGCATTTAGTGGACATATTACATAGATGAAGAGAAGTTGCATGGATGGTTGTTGCAGGGTGTAGATGCAATCAACTGCTCATTTCTCCGCAGGGGCCATGAGTTTATTAGAGGACTGTAACGTATTAGGCACTCCATGATCTGGTTCATAGAGTTTGGGACCTCTTTGAGATCCACATACCATAGAAGAGTACATGAAGGGCGGTTGATGAGATTCGACAACCACTTTAAGCCTGTGTGATGGAACTAGTAGACTGGGGTAGGTTGGTAGCATCAGTGAACTAGATTTGCCATTTTTAACATTTTAACTTTTCAACTATCACCAAGTATTTACGAAATATGCCCCTCGGGATCCCTTCTAGTGTGTACTGAGTGTGTGGGTGATGTTGTGATTGTATTTTACTCATTTCCTCGAGGCTTCTTGTCACCAGAAGAAGTTATTCTGTATTCCAAGCACGCTTTTCTAATGCCTCACATGTGTAGTATATGATCAAACAAATGTGCGTCCCTCTGCACATATTTATTTACATTGGGTGATTGGCATAGTAAAATATGTTTGTATAATGGCTACAGAACATTAGTATGGCAGTCAATGGCTTACATTATGTAAATCACCAATAAAAACAGTTAGAGTTCAGTTTGCCCTCGGTATATAAAGTGTGGGATGTGATTTATGTATATGGAACTAATGTGGAGAAAAATGGTTTCGCTGAATGAGAAAGCATGGCTGCAACCCATTTAATTGCTGATTGGTTGATGAGGTTCAATGGAAATTTTACACCTTGAATGCAAAATGTACATTAAGGCAACCGGTGAACAGAAAATTCAATGACAGATCTTTTAGGTTGTGAAGGCTTAGTTTAAACGAATGCATCGTCATAAAGTGGCATTACGTAAATTAGTTATCATTGCATTTTTGTTGTTTTTGATGGTGCATTTTATTTTCTGTAACTTACATGCACAGGACAAAAACTTTCTTAACTTTATATTGATTGAAATAACCAGAGGTATGCCTGGATTGACTAGGGATGGAGAGTCTGGTTGCATGCTGCCCTTTTAAAAGGCTAGCTAACCACGTATGCATCCTATGGGTATCAGGAGATTTACAGTGCGGTGTGTGCCATTGGGAACTGTGGGGGGGGGGGGGTTCCAATCAATGGCAAGAGGAGATAGAAAACACTGTTAGCTACATCCAACCACCATGACAGACTGTCTCCACCTCTGAAAAACCCAGGTCATCCGTGCATTAAAGATATGCCCATGACTTCAATGGGCATTTTGCAATAAAACATAACAGGAGATGGGAGTAGGCTGGCTAGTTCACTCTAAGATAAAAGCTAATTTTGGTGGATCCTGGGTAAGAACCCCATTCATACAAATTAATCACCATTGGGACACCTATCAAGAATACAGAAGTTACACAAAAGAATTAACCCTTTAGGCCTTAGTCACACGGGCGTTTTTTCACGCGATTTGCGCATCGCATGACGGATGCGCATGCGCAAATCGCGTGACCGGCGCCGAAAAATCGGCCCAAAAATCGCCCAAAAATCTGCTCCTAGCCGCGTTTCATTAGAAACGGGCCGGAGCTGTCCAGCGCATTGCATTCAATGGAGCCGGCAATACAGCGGCTCCATTGAATGCAAGCGCTGCGGGCGAGTGTGGGATGAATTGTCGGGGAGGGGTTAAATATATAACCCCTTCCCTGCAATGCATCCTTAAATGTGAAAAAATTAAAAAAAAAGGATGTACTCACCAGCTCCCGGCAGCTGGAGATCCCGGCGGCCGGCCTGCAGTGGGTGTGAAGGAGGTGTGACTCAGACTTGCCCCTGATTGGCTCAGCGCTGAGCCAATCAGAAGCAAGTCTCAGTCACATCCATTCATGAATTCATGAATGGGTGTGACTGAGATCAGCCTCTGATTGGCTCAGGCTGAGCCAATCAGGGGCCAGTCTGAGTCACACCCCTTCACACCCACTGTTACAGCTGTGGCAGAGAAGAATGATTTGTCTTCTATATGTTCTCAATGGGGTCGGCGCTGCTGCCGCCGGCCCCATTGAGCGCATATAGAGAAGAGAACAGGAATCGCAGATCGCAGATAGGTGCGATCTGCGATTTCTGTTCTCTAATTTATCGGACGAGCGCATAAAAAGCGCTCATGTGTCCGATACCATTGCAAAGCAATGGTTTTAAAAAATCGCCGGACGCATGCGCATGCGCAAATTGCGGCAATAAACGCCCGTGTGACTAAGCCCTAAAGATGGCCAACGCAATTGATTAACGATAAGAGTTGGAGACCACTCACCTGACAGATTAGTGGGGCTATGTCACCCAGGATCCATGCCAATCATCTGTTCATTGTGCTGATGCTTTCCTACACTGAGCTGATTTCTGCAGGGAGCAGACAACTCTGTCCTTGCTTTAGTGGCCAGGCTAAGCATTACATGCAAAAGTCTCATTCACTTCAATGGGAACTCTTCTTGTAATTCCAAGCCTGGCCACTGCAGTGTGAATGGAACTGTTTGCTTCCTGCAAAAATCAGCTCAATACACAAGCACACTGACTCACAGAAGAGTTGATTGGTGGGGATCCTAGGTGGCAGACCCCCACTGATCTACTATTGATGGCATATCCTGTGGATAGGGCCTCAATATTTTGCAACTGGAGAACCCCTTTAAATTTTATTGGAGAAATTTTGGTTATACGCTACTGCTGGACAATGATAGGTTCTACCTGGTTTTGTTCACAGCTGTTCAGAAAAGTGAACGAGACTCTTCGTAAATCAATAGCTCTTGGTAAGAATGGTAGACTAAGCCCACTTCTACTGACATCATTTTGTACCACAATTCCATAGAGGAACTCATAATTGCCGCCATAATTCTTTTTCTATGTCTTTCATAGACTACATTATATTTGACCTCCTTGTATATCTACTAAAATGGTAGACATCATAGTCCTCATGTAGGACAACTAGAGCACACAAGATGAAGTGGTCTCCCAATGGAACCAATTAACTTCCAGATTCCTCGGGAAATAAAAGAGTGATCTAATAGTTTCCCCTTAGTAATTCCAATGTAATAGTTGAGGTCCAATGAGGTCCATTGGGTTTTGGGTACAATTTTATGTTTTTTCAATTACGTCCTACTAATCTGCTATTCTTCAAAGTCTACTGTGTGGACAGCTGACGTAGTCTGCTTTACTATAGGCAAACCCCAGTGTGTCCATCATGTCCCACCTGGTATTTGTCTTCTATTTTCCAAATGAATGATAGCAGTATGATAAATGATATCACTTCTGTTCTCCCTTAACGTTGGGTTCGTTCCAGTAGCCTCTTTTCTTTAAATTAAGTGTCAGATTGCGGTTGGCAAGAATCCCGCATATTCTAACCATTTGTATCTTTGCCTCAGGCCATTTAATATTTACAGATTCTCCAAGACGCCCATTTTAAACATGCATTTTTTTTGTTAAACCACTTTCATTCTGAAGTAGATAAACCGCAAAATCACAGTGGAAATGTTTTTTTATGTCTGTTTAAAAGAATATATTTTACCATAGGCAGCTCTTTAAACATTATTTGTGCAGGGTCTTATATGAAAGCCAGATGTTCCTGCTCCAGAGGTACCGGCTTGGAGAGGTCATAACGTAATCAATGACTCTGCAGGTATATACAATATAACATGTGAGCAGTTCTCAACCCACCAGATGTGTATGTAAATAGCAAGTCATTGACTAGTTTTTCTATTGCCGTAGGCAGTTTGGACAGATTCCACCCGAAACCAAAACATATTAAGAGTGAAGTGTAAAAAAATACATAGAAACAAGGGTATAATGTAATGTAAAAGGCCAGATAAATCTATACATGCTCTTTCTCTCAATGATCTTTTCTGGACTCAAACCAGGAATAAAGTCAACGTGGAATTGTGGAATATTTGTACTGAAATAACTTCTCTATGTAATGGCGGGTGGAAAAAAATCTGCTGCAGAGATTTACCAAAATGCATCAAAATGATAGACAGATAGATAGATAGATATGAGATAGATAGATGGATATGAGATAGATAGATAGATAGATAGATAGATAGATAGATAGATAGATAGATATGAGATAGATAGATAGAGAGATAGATAGGAGATAGATAGATATGAGATAGATAGACATGAGATAGATAGATAGATAGATAGATAGATAGATAGACATGAGATAGATAGATAGATAGATAGATAGATAGACATGAGATAGATAGATAGATAGACATGAGATAGATAGATAGATAGATAGATAGATAGGAGATAGATAGGAGATAGATATGAGATAGATAGATAGATAGATATTAGATAGACATGAGATAGATAGATAGATATGAGATAGATAGACATGAGATAGATAGATAGATAGATAGATAGATAGATAGATAGATAGATAGATATGAGATAGATAGATAGATAGACATGAGATAGATAGATAGATAGATAGATAGATAGATAGATAGATAGATATTAACCCCTTAATGACATGGCCTATTTTGGCGTTGAGGACCAAGCGATTTTTTGGTATTTTTCCACCTCCATTTTTCAAAAGCCATAACTTTTTTATTTTTCCGTGGACGCGGCCGTATAAGGGCTTGTTTTTTGCGTGGCGATCTGTAGTTTTTATCGGTGCCACTTTTGGGTATATAGACAATATCGTAAAATTTTTTTTTTTTTTTTTTAATGATAACAGGGAGAGAAAACGCATCAATTCTGCCATAGATTTTTTTTTTTTTTTACAGCGTTAATCATGCAGCATAAATGACACACAAAATTTTTTCTGCGGGTCGGTACGGTAACAACGATACCAAAATTGTTATATTTTTTTTAGGTTTTTACACTTTTTTGCAATAAAACCCCCTTTTTTTGGAAATCTTTTTTTTTTCTCTATAGCTGCATTCAAAGTCATGTAACTTTTTTATTTTTCTATGTACGGAGCTCTATGAGGGCTTATTTTTTGCGAGACGAGCTATAGTTTTTATTGGTACCATTTTGGGAAATGTACGGCTTTTTTGATCACTTTTATTGCATTTTTTGTGAGGCAAAATGCTAAAAATTAGCATTTTGCCTCTGTTTTTTAGCGTTTTTTTTTACGCTTTTTGTCGTACAAAATAAAAAGCGTGTTCAACTTTTTGTACACGTCGTTACGGACGCGTCAATATCCAATATGTGGGGTTTTAGTTTTTTTTCCCTTTTTTTATGCTAATATTAGAAAAAGCATAAAAAAGGGGTTTTTTACATTTTTCTTTTTTTTACACTTTTCTTTTCTTTTTTTTATACTATTTGAGTCCCTCTGAGGGACTTACATCACTGTGCCTATGATCGCTGTCATAAGGCATGGCAAAGCTACTGCTCTGCCATGCCTTATCGCTTATACAGCGATTATAGGCACAGGCAATACAGGACGCCAGTGTCTGGCGTCCTGTTGCCATGGTGACAGGCCGGGCTCTCGCGATAACATCGCGAGTTCCGGCCAGAGACACACAGGGATCGCGATCCCTCTGTGAACTCTTTCCCTGCCGCGATCTACTTAGATCGCGGCAGGGAAGGGGTTAACAGCGGCGGGCGCATCTCCGATGCCCCCCCGCTGTTGGAGCGGGACGCCGGCTGTGACTGACTGCCGGCTCCCGCTGCGGGATAGCGCAGGATCTTATGTGATCCCGCGCTATCTCCAGGACGTACCAGGTACGTCATGTTGCGGGAAGTACCAGGCTGCCATGACGTACCAGGTACGTCCAGGAGCGGGAAGGGGTTAAAGGGGTTTTCCGTTCAAATTCTATTGATGACCTAGCCTCAGGATATATATCATCAATAGTTGATCTCCAGGGACCCATTGCTCGGGATCCCAAGCAATCAGCTGATCACCTTGACTGCTGTCAGTGTAGTGGGGCTGTAAGTTGACATCAAGGTCGGATGCAAATATTTTTTAGAGGGCTTCACATCCACTGAAATCAATGGAAGCTGAAGCCTGCTACTACATTTTCTGGCCCTTCATGGCTCCAGCCTTGCAAGGCAATAGTGCCAACCAACGAACCACCATGCTCTTTTTGTATTATAACACACATGCAAACATATTTGTTGTGGGTCTATAATGCAAATCCTAGGTATGATCTGTTTGTTACTGGCAAAAGGTAAATTCCCCAAAAACCCTAGTTTAAAAGTGTTTGCCCATTAGAGAAAACCATTGTCTATATGCCTTACGCATCTGAATAGCATGAGGGGTGGTCCCTCACTTGAAACCCTCTTTATAAGCCATAATGGAGTGCTGCTCATAGTCTGCTCAAGCTATTCATTATATTGACAGCCACCATCTAATGTTTATATAAACTTCTGGGTGTTTGGGGTTTCCTCGAGCATAATGAACAACTATACAAAGGAGAACGATCATCTGAATAATTTTTTCAAATAGTCCTGAAGCATACACATAATACAGAGAGATTGCTTTCTTATTTATTTCATATTGTGATTACTAAACAAATTGTTGGGAGCATTTATACAAGTTGAAATATTGTTTTTTGACTAGTTACAGGGCTCCTAATGCACGCTCATTTGTTGCCAAGTTCACTGAACACACATAAATACATTGTTTTAAGTTGTTGTGGCATTTCTGGCTCTAGGTTTGGAGCCACGGGTGTAGCAACCAGGTCCAGAGTGTGGTCAGGGGAGAGTCAGAGGTCAGTATTAGGTGGGCTCAGGTTGTGGTACAAAGGAGGAAGCAGGTACTGTGGTCAGAAGGAAAGCCAGAGGTCGGTATCAGGTGGTCTCAGTTAGTTTGTAGAGGAGCAGTCAGGAGAGGAACTTGATTAAGGCTGTGAAGCAGTGAGCTGGATAGCTCACTGGGGAGGGACACCATCCTGAGCTCAGGAGGCCCTAGGTTTGGGTCCTGACGGTGCTCTTTGATTGAACACCTGCTAATGCCAGAGGCTCCAACATCAAATGTTCAATTGAAGGCCAAACCAGTGAGAGATTGCAGTAGCTTCAAATACCAAAACCAGTCAGAAACCATTGCAGTAAGTGTTCTTTCAAAGACCATCAGGGACTCTTTAGTAGAGAATCGCTCACACATTTTTATGTGTTTTTGGGAACCAATGAGCATTAAGTGGGAGGACAAAATGTTTTTTTTTAAAAAGGCAGTAACCAATCAGAATTTGGTGGGAGGGGCACATCTCCCTGCCAAGTTGTTGGCCAGTCATCGAAAGACAACAGTTACCTGATTATAATTAATCAAACCAGTGACTAATTTTAGGTGAACTAAAACAAAGGAAGTGGAGACTAGTGAATGAATTCTCACTTATCACCTGGTTGATGACTGTGATTATGCCCCCTTATGGCATAACCCTTATGGTGAGATAACCCTTTCAACTCGCATAAACAGATTTGGACTTTGTTGCAAGGTCACAACCCCACAATAGTGTATGGCCAGAGCAAGCTATGTAATAACAGAATAGTCATAACCAGGGACAACTAGGCAATGGTGTAGTCAAGATGTTGAGCTCAACATTCAAACAAGAGCTTGTGCCTCAGTTAAGGAGTCAGTGCCGGGGACTGAAACCAGAATAAAATTCAAGAGAAAATTTAAATCAAAGTAAGAAAATAGAATACACACTGGATACAATAGAAGAGTTGAGTGATTTGCAGCCTGATAGCATTATTGGACCATGCCTGTTGTTATGCAGGATAGAGAGAGGAGTAATAATATGTGTGAATATTGATGTCATCCGTTCAGAATAGAGAATTCTCAGTACAGAAATTTTTTTGATGTTTTTGCTTTTACAGTATCGGATAACACATTGCATATAAATCATATTCCTAGTGCATTAGAGTCACCTCTCTGCTTATCTATATCATTAGACCAATGTTTAAAAGCGCTTTGACCTTTACACCATCTACAGATGTCGTCTTCCCTCGACGGCTTTTAGTGCAAGGCACCATATCAATTTAAAACACAAGACCAAAAAAAGCTTCTGTACTGGAACACAGCGTTTTGTAATCAACTGTAAAGACACCAAGGTCATGTAACACATTCCCTCCTCACGTCTTCTGAGCAGGAATAAAAGCCTAAGAAAATGCAATTGGCCAAGTCGGTGTAGGGAATTGAAATTACAGAACGCAAAGCTTAAAGAAGTGCAAAATCAGGATTGTGTCAGAACAGGAACAATATAATTGTGCTATGGATTCCCATTTGAGACTAAATTATCTGGAATTCAGTCTTATCAGCAGTTTCCCTCGCTTGTTGGAAATCTTCCAAAATGCCCCATTTGCCTCATTTTTTTTAACCGCTCTGAACATTTGATTTGGATTAACATAAAATATGCAAAAAGTTGAAATGTATTTCGATTCCTCAGGTAAGACAATTAACGTTATTTATTGATCTTGGGCTAAGAATAGGCACTAGGCTGTTTAATAGCACTTAGATTTCTTTTTAATTCGTGTTTTCTACAAGTGTACCTCTCCGCTGTTTTTTGACTTCCTTCGATTTTTATATCAACTGAATAAAAACAATTCTTCTCCTGGTAATTACTTACATGATCCTGCAAGGCAGATTATTATTCATGACCTGGTTCTTGCTTCCTAGACGGAGTTACGAATAATTCACTTAATCAGAAACTCTTTATCTCCTGGGTGATGATGAGGAGAACTGATTTGATTTGTTTACTGTCTTAGAACCATTTTGTTTCTTCAAAAATAGGTTTGCTCTGAAGATTATTTGAAACTTCAAAGTTCATGTGATAGTTGTGGAATATGTTGACTTGGAGCACGATTGAAATGGAGTAAATGCTGCAGTTTCTTTGACCTTCTTCCTACTTTCTGTAAATTGAAGTGTTTTGAAACTGCGTAAAGGAGAGCGATATCCAAATCAGAAATGTGAGGCTAAAAATGTATTGACTGCTCTGACACTTCTTCCAAGGAATTCTTCTAAGGTGAAGGAGGTTTAAACACGTCAAGACTACAAAATAGACAATAAATGTCCAGGTAGTCCTTATCTATCTCTGCAAGGGGATTTTAAAACCGGGTCCCCAGGTATGTGATGGCCGGGAAAAAAAATGAATATTCTTCCAAATTTGGAAAATTGATGTTATAGTTATAAGACTTGTAGCGTCTGGATAAAATCCAAAGGAAAGATAAAAAAAAATGATTCTAAAATAATGTAAAAATATGGTAAATGTTTTTATGAACTATTTTGTATGGTAAGACTATCTGTATTACAAGCCTTTATTGTCTAATTTTGAAAGATGCCAATTTTTCTAAAATTGCACTACATTTTGGATTTTTTCTTTAAAAAAAACACCAAAGCATACCGATAAAAATTTACCATGGATATAAATAAAATGTGGCGCGAAAAAATAATCTCAGAATCACTTGAATAAGTAGTGGCATTCCAAAGATATTGCCACATAAAGTGAAACATGTCCGGTTTGAAAAATTGGGATTGTCACATAGGCTAAAACTGGCTTGGGGGGGCAAATGGTTAAATATGATATCATTGGTGAGAAGGGTCTACGCATTTCAGCACCAGATGGGTCGTTTCTTCAGGACCATTGCGCCATATATACATACAGACTTTTTGGTGTCGAAAGAGTTCAGGTTAGCGGTGAGAGAAGGAGTGGTGTTGGATGTCACCTGCACTGATTTACAATCCATTTTGGTATATAGTTTATATTGGTATGTTTATCTATGATTTTATGTACTATATTCTGAAATGGACTATGAATCTGCACTGCTGATGTCCCACACCACGTCCCCTTCCAAGTCGGACATACTGCCGTAAAGTCCTCTTGGCACAAGGAGTCAATCTTTACGCTCCAATATGAGATTTAAGCAATTTTAGTTTTATGGAACTGGTAATCCAAACAATGTAACATTCTGGTCTGTATGTAAATATGGACATTTATCAAACAAGATTGCTGCTGGTATAGAAGAAGCTGCAAACAGAAATAGCCGCAGGCATTAAGGAAGTGACATCAGTCTTAAACGGGTTTTCACCAATCCCTGCTCCCGCTGTGTTCCGTACCAGGTGGGACTACAGGCTGTAAACAAACAGCCGGTGCAGGATCGAGAGGAGGTGCAGGACACAGCGGGAGGGAGAGCTAAGCATAAGACTATTTGTTATTTTAGGACAGGGAAGCTGGCATTTATGTAAATCATACATCTCGGAAAACCCCTTTAAGGTATAGAACCTTCTGACTGATAGAATAGAAACCAAAAATGCTGATGTGAACGAGCCCTTAGATGGACTAATGCATAGACAGATATGAGATAGATAGATAAATATGAGATAGATACAGTAGATGGTGGGAGAGATAGATAGATAGATAGATTGATAGATATAAGATAGATAGATAGATAGATAGATAGATAGATAGATAGATAGATATGAGATAGATAGATATGGGATAGATGGATGATAGATAGATAGATAGATATGAGATATATATAGATAGATATAAGATAGATAGATAGGAGATAGATAGATAGATTGATAGATATGAGATAGATAGATAGATAGATAGATAGATAGATAGATAGATAGATAGATAGATATGAGAGATAGATATGGGATAGATAGATAGATAGATAGATAGATAGATAGATAGATAGATAGATAGATAGATAGATAGATAGATAGATAGATATAAGATAGATGGATGATAGATATGAGATAAATAGATAGATATGAGATAGATAGATAGATAGATATGAGATATATAGATAGATAGAAGATAGATAGATAGATAGATAGATAGACATGAGATAGATAGATATGAGATAGATAGATATGGGATAGATGGATGATAGATAGATAGATAGATATGAGATATATATAGATAGATATAAGATAGATAGATAGGAGATAGATAGATAGATTGATAGATATGAGATAGATAGATAGATAGATAGATAGATATGGGATAGATAGATAGATATGAGAGATAGATATGGGATAGATAGATAGATAGATAGATAGATAGATAGATAGATAGATAGATAGATATAAGATAGATGGATGATAGATATGAGATAAATAGATAGATATGAGATAGATAGATAGATAGATATGAGATATATAGATAGATAGAAGATAGATAGATAGATAGATAGACATGAGATAGATAGATATGAGATAGATAGATAGATAGATAGATAGATAGATAGATAGATAGATATGAGATAGACAGATAGATAGATAGATAGATAGATAGATAGATAGATAGATAGATAGATAGATAGATATGCCCATGTGAACAAGCCCTTAGATGTATGACAGAATAAAGTATGACTTCAAGATCAGACAACACCATTTTTTATAGTCTGTTGCCACGGCAACACATGAGTGTTCATAATAGCTGTATACACAAAATGGTAGGAGATTTTTAATTACGACTATTGCAAGTCAAACGTTTTTTGTTTTTAATCTCTTTATTTATTTGCATATTAAAATCAGACAAATATCAAATGAAACAGAACAAAAATGAACCAACATTCCCAAAACTTTTAAATTTTGAATGATGCATTGAAATCATTTTAAAAAATGTGCAATGTACATACAGGGGTAGCGGCCAATCACTGATAGCTCCGCCCACTGAACGTTTCAGCTCAGAATGAGCAGAGATATAAATGAATAAAATACTGAATCTTTCCCCATAAAACTGTATATCAGTCGGCTCGGCTCCTCCTGCTCTATAACATGACGGACAGCATGTCCAAGCTGACAGACTGCCTTTAAGGGGTTAATTTCACAGTTTCAGTAAAGTATAAAAATATCCGGATAAAACTTCTGTAATCTGCGTCCAATCATTTCCCAGACGTTTGTATTGAGCATTTAGCAGGAATCCAAGGCACAACTCGCAGCAGCGACACTCCGCATGTTTATTTGTATTTTCTGCATCTGAAATAAAGGACTAAACAATATTTTCAGCTCCGGAGGAATCAGCCTGAGCTTCCTCTCTAATCAACCCATATTGTTTTTTCTAAACATATTTGGTTGGGAGATAATTTGCATATAATCAGCAGCGAGCCCCATACTTGTCAGCGACACCATCAGAGCTCTCTTCTCCTTGGCTATCACGTTTGATTATGGAAAATTGCTAATGTATCCTTTATAAGCATAATTCCATAGTGCCCGTGCCAGGATTTCACATCTTAAACGCCAACATGTCTCGGATGTATCTATGGAAACCAAATTAAAGACACAATAAAGTCTGTTTGTATATTTAGACCTTGCATTCGTTACATACATATGTGTGATCACAAGCATCTGAGCAG
This sequence comes from Eleutherodactylus coqui, assembly GCF_035609145.1. NCBI lineage: Eukaryota > Metazoa > Chordata > Amphibia > Anura > Eleutherodactylidae > Eleutherodactylus > Eleutherodactylus coqui. Next base: position 305,657,764 of record NC_089839.1, read on the forward strand.
ATATTTATGGGCCATGACGTGGGCTGAACAAATGAATATTACTGTATATGCATACTAACAGAATCCCCCGGCTTCGCATGGGTCTAGCTCATGTACCTGTTTGTTTGGGGCACATGTACAATGGTTTCTGGTGTAAAAAAGTCAAACATTTCTGGCGTTTTTCATTCTGTGTTGGCCCTGTCAATTTTCAAAAAGTGGGTGGGGCTTGTCAGGAGGGGACGTGACCACCCTGGACCGACAAATTGATGTATATTTTCAGCCATATCAGAAATGTACGCTAGTTCAGACCTGGGGTCCATTTCTAAGAAGGTGCACTGAGCTACCGGGGAGTACCTAAAACATAAAGAGGCCTGTGCCACTTCATATGCCCTGGCCTACCATCAAGGCCACAGGCTCTGCTCCTTCTTTTATTTTTGTATCAACATAGGGTGCGCTGCTTCACTATGAGCCATTATGCTCACAGTAGAAGCAAATAGTTTCATGATACGATTGGCATGTAGGTTTTTTGTCAGAAATCTAGCTATATGAGACCATTTAATACTTTTTAGGTCTTTCATTAGCTCCTAGGTACCTTCTTTTCAGGAAAGACTAGTGAACATCAACATGGTATAGGAGCTAATATAGTACTTTAGTTTTGCAGTATAGCGCCCATCAGCCTAAGTACAGTTTACTATATCACTAGTGTACTTCATTTAGTGATACTTCTATTCTCAGACAACTCTGTCAGATCAGTGCCTTTCAATCTAGGCAATACCATTTAGTGGTTGTTGTCCATTTGTCAGATGTTTTTTTCTTTTGTTAAGCTCACTTTTTTCTGATGATCCGCGAGGAATCGCGTGAAAACGCATCAAATTAGAACATTTGAGCTTTAGAATTCCATCCCCAAATACTTACCTTTGTTGAACATCTGAGTTTGCGAGTTTTTTTTTCTCAGACACCTAACATTTGGGATCTATTGTATATGTTCAGAACACCACCCAAAACATCTGACCTCGGGAATTTCATCCTCAGATACTTACCTTGTTGGGATATAACCAAAAGTTCTAAACATTACGGCTCCCATCTGTTTAAAACATCTGAAGTTGGTCTAGTTCATCTCAGACATCAATTGTCTGCGAACCTATTCCGATGCTTTGAATATTAGGACCAATTCTATTGCCAACTTTGTTTTGACTCCCCTAATAGGCGGACAAAAGGCATGGTCCATGTTATCTGTTTGTTTGTCTGCGTTTCAGGGTTTTTCGTCTTAGCCCAGTCTGAGAGTGACGGATCTCGTCTTACTCTTTTCTTACACGTGTGGCGACTGAGCCCTGTTGTGTAAATGTTTTTAATCCAGTTATAAATAAAGTTTATTTTTACCTTTAGTCTATTCTGTAAAGGGCCAGTTCACACCTGGGGTCTGATGGATAGGGGACTACGGACAATCCCAATTTGCCGATCACTTGATTTATTGCCAAAGAGGTGTACGATCGGGCATTGTCTTGGTGAATGTAGATCGCTTTCAGATTCTTGTGCGGTCTCTTCCTCCTAATGGGTCCCACTCACTCACCTACTTCCCCCACCAAACCCCAGTAACTTCAGTTTTACCTCCAGGTGCCGGGAGTCCCCCGCCCACCCCCACACTACACCAGAAATGACAGCCGTAAATCCTATACTCCCGACCACACTTCAAACGGCTGTAGCTCCAATTATATAGATGCTATAGAATTCTGGCTTTGAAATAACACCAAATGCATGTTGGTAGTGCCGGCAGAACCAAAGCTACAGCTGTATGAGTTAAAACAAGTTCAGTTTGTCTGAAATTGTAATGTCCTTTTCCTGCAGCTCTGTTCAAGGTAAACTGTAGGAGGGTTTAAATGCAAGCCTGTCACCCTCCTCCCCTTCAGTCTTGACTGCACCCGGGGCACATGCCCTGCCTGACCCCCCTTCTAGCTGTACCCCTGCACATATATGTGGGGTATTTTCTAATTAATATAAATACATATATATGTGAAGTGTATATTTAGATCAGTTTACTGTAGTACACGTATCCCCAATGCCTTTCGTGGTTAGGAGGACAGCAGGGTCTGAGCATTTACCACTGGTTTATTACTACAGTACACAGAAAGGGTCAATTCCTGACATACCGTTGGAAGTTCCAGCCAATCAGAGAAAAGTGAGGAAAGAACTGAGGCATTACCAATTTGCCTTGTCTTGTATATTACACCTCAGTCTTCTGGGAAATTTCAGCATGTGATTTTTTGAGAATATGTAAAAAATGTTAGGTCCTAGACAACTTAAACCTGGTCTAAAAACCTCTGAGGTGCCTGATTTACCTATATGGCAGATTTAATGTAGATTGGTCCAGTCTTTCTCTGTGCATAAAGGAAAGACAACAAAAATCAATTTGTGATCTTCTGTAGCCCATGTTTCCCTATGGAGCCTTCATTTGTGTTGCATCGCAGCGCACAAAAACACGGTTTTCATGCGGTGCAATGCAACTTTTACAGTAGGAAGTCCTACTGTGTGTCCCAAAATAAACCCTAGCTGGATAAAAAAAAAATACATGTGCTAACAGGCGCAGTTCTCCTCTGCAGCTCCAGCACTCGTCTGTAGTCTTCAGCCAGCACTTCCTGGTCAGGGGTTTCAAAATCCCTGCCTCCAGGAAGTGCTGTCTCTGATTGGTTCTCAAGCACCGCAGCTCAGCCAATCATTGCAGCGCTCAATGAACCAATCAAAGCCATCACATTCAATGGCTGTGATTGGTTCATAGATACATAGTTATTAGATAGATAGATATGAGATAGATAGATAGATAGATAGATAGATAGGAGATAGATAGATAGATAAATAGAGAGGTAAATAGATAGATATGAGATAGATAGATAGATAGATAGATAGATAGATAGATAGATAGATAGATAGGAGATAGATATGAGATAGATAGATAGATATGAGATAGATAGATAGATAGATAGATAGATATGAGATAGATGGATATTGCTATGTTTTTTTTAATATAGAGCATCTTTCCACTTTCCCACTACTTAAACCAGTAGAGATGCCTTTTGCCACCACTAGGAGTATAATCTGTATACCATACCTATTGACCTGAGGACGAACTGAATATAGTCCTGTCCCCTAGTGGTATCCACAGAAGACCGAGATTTCTACTACTGTGTATGGAAGAACAGGAGATGGTGCTCTACACTAAAGAGATGGAGAATTGCAGCCTTATTCTTCTGGTTCGTACATTTTATCACTGAGTTTCTATAACTACTTTCCGTAGATTTCTCAGACATTCAGTAATTAACCTTGTGTTTTCTTTGGTGGTGGAGCCATAATTATCCTGGCGTAATCCCCCCTTGTATAAGTGAGCTAATATCATGATGATGTTCTCCACATGTCCTCCTGGTGTGATATTATTGCTTCCTGGTGAGGCTTGAAACACATCTTTGGTGTCAGATATATCACTTTCAGCTAAGTGGAGCTGACATTTGGCGGTGACGCTTAAAGATTCTGATGCCAGCTGCACAGCTAGAAAACCGCAAGTTTTTCTGTAGTGTAATCAGATTTCGTGCAGAGGTCACGGGAATTATTCCACAAACTGATATCTTTAAAAGCTGACGTAACGCCAGTGATGTCTGCTACGCATCCTCACATCGGTGCATGTACAGTACAATGAAATTCACTTCATTGGGTATGTGGAAATCCAGAAATTCGGATAACCCGGCACTTGCTTTCAGAAATACCATCAGGATCTGGGTTCAAATTCTAATTTTGGGATTCTCTACTCTTACAAAATATTTTAAAATATGAATTCCAAAAAAGTTGGGCGGCTGTGTAAAATGTAAATAAATGTGAAGAAAAAAAAATGCAATGATTTGGAAATCTCATCTAACCATATTGTATTCACAGTAGAACATAGAACACATCAGAGGGGAAAAATGAGACATTTTTCGATTTCACTTTTTTAAAAAGTGAACTCATTTACAAAATTGATGGCAGCAACAGAACTCACAAAAGTTGGGCCAGGGGTAATAAAAGACTGTAAAAGTAAGTGGTACTACTGCAAAACAGCTGGAGGGTCATTCTTCTACTAAGTTACATGAATGTGTACAAAAGTAGCATGTTAGAGAGGCAGAGTCTCTCGGAAGCAAAGATATTCAGAGGTTCACCAATGTAGGAAAAACTGCATCTAGAAATTATGGAACAATCATAGCAAAGTGTTCCTCAACATAAAACTATGAAGCCTTTAAACATCCCACCATCTATAGTACATTATATCATCAAAAGAGTCTGAGAATCTGGAGAAATTCATGTGCACAAGGGATGAGGCTGACAGTCAATACTGGATGCTGGAGATCTACGGGCCCTCAGGCGTCGTTTTACCATGTGGCGGTTGCGGCTCCTCCCGAGGCGGCGATGTTCTAGGTCCCGTAGTTGGGGCGCGTCCCCCCGACTTGTGATCCGGCTGCCGGGCCGGAGTGGTGCTGGTGGCTCACGGCAGTGTGCACTCTTGGTAGTCCTGGCGGCGCCGTGCGCGTGCACACCTGGGAGTGCAGCTGACATGCATGAGCCCCCTTTTTATGTGCTATGGGGAGTTGGCTGTCTCCCTCTCTCCGCCTCTGGGCGGAGGCTTCTGTTTAACATGGTTTCCCTCATGTTCTATTGGTCTCCTGCCTCTGTCAGCTTGTCTGCTATTTTGTTACCATCTGCCAGGTTGTACTATCTGCCTTGGTACTATCAGTATTGTTTTGTGTTGGTTTTTCTCACCTGCCTGTCCTGTCGGTAGTCTATCCATTTTATCTAGGTACGCCAGCGCTCCTTCTTGGTCCCTAGATAGCGTAGGGACCGCCGTTCAGTTGCCTGCCTGGGGTTAGCCAGGGGTGGAGGCAAGTAGGCAGGGATAGGGGTTGCGGGTAAGATCCAGGGCAACCCGGGCTGGTGTATCCAGGGTAGATTACTGCAACATAATAACTGGCCCTTAAAATTGCCCAGTGGGTTTTGGTTTTACTCTCCAATGGAGGCCATGAGTACCCTCGCAAGTCAGTTGCAGGCGTTAGTGGTCGTGATCCAAGACCTGTCTGGTCGTATGGTGGCCCAGGAGCAGCGGGAGTCAGTGCATGTTTCTGCTGCCCCTTCCATTCCTGAGCCCAAGTGTCCTCTTCCGGAGGTGTTTCCAGGGAAAAGGAGCAAGTTTTTTGTTTTTCAGCAGGCATGTAGATTGTACTTCTGGATGCGGCCCTACTCATCCGGCCCAGAGTTCCAGAAAGTGGGATTGATTATGTCCTTACTTCGGGGTTCCCCCCAGGCATGGTCCTACTCCTTACCCGAGAGTTCAGCTTGCCTGCAGTCAGTTGATTTGTTTTTTCAGGAACTTGAAGTTATTTTTGATGAGCCAGACCGTGCAGGTTGGCGGTATCTCATCTCATGTCCCTTCGTCAGGAGCAGCAGTGGGTAGAGGACTATTGCTCTAAATTTAGACAGAATGCTGGTGAAACTTCTTGGAATGATAGTGCATTTAGGGATTTGTTTTTGTTGGGTCTTTCTGACGCTTTCAAGGATCTACTCATTTCCCATCCTGCTCCCGTGACACTCAATGAGGCGATGGAATTGGCAGTCAAGGCTGACTGAAGGCTGAGATGTAGAAAAGAGGAACGTTAGGCCCGCAAAGCTAGGGAACCCAGTAGACCTGCTCCCTCTTCTCCCAGGCCAACTTCTGGTGCCGAGCCTATGAAAGTGTACCAGCTAAGTCCCGAGGAACGCGATGGTTCCAGATGATGCAGCATCTCTGTCTCTATTGTGGGAAAGCCGGACATCGTGTAGCAACCTGTCCTCAGAAGCCGATGCAGCATCAGCCTGAACCGGAGGAAAAACTTCAGATCCTAGGCGACTGTCAGGAGGGTTGCCTAGGATCACAGGTACTCCCTAAGTTGTTGGTGCCCTGTCATATTGGCTTCCGGAATTTCACTCGATCCGGTCAGGCTTTTATTGATTTGGGTGCTGCCGCTAATTTGGTTAGTCTAAGCTTTGTCAGACCCCTGATGGCTGAGTTCTCGGCATTGAAGACACCCATACACTCCACTAGCATCGATTCCACCCCTCTGTCTGCAGGTGTTGTCCAGTGGAGGACTCCCATGGTACATTTCACTGTGGCGTTCTCCATTCTGAGAATCTATCATTCTTAGTAATGGAGAGGATGTCTGTTATGTAGTGTTGGGTATGACCTGGTTGGCACTGCATAATCCCCGATTTGATTGGTCCACTCGGGAATTGACACATTGGGGGTTGTCCTGTCATAGTCACTTAACTACTATATCCATGTGTTCAGCAGATGCCATATTTATTCCCAAGTATTTGTCTGATTTCCATGACGTATTTTCCAAGAAACGGTCTGAGATTTTGCCTCCCCATAGGGAGTGGGACTGTGGTATTGATTTGATCCCCAACAGTCCAATCTCAAGGGGAGCCATTTTCAATTTGTCGGGGTGGGAGCACGAAGCCCTTAAGTCCTACATCTCAGAGTCTCTGGCCAAACGACACATCAGGCCGTCCAGGTTCCCAGACGGGGCAGGTCTCTTCTTTGTACAGAAGAAGGATGGGACATTGAGACCTTGTGTGGATTATCGAGCTTTGAATAAAATTACTGTGAAGAACCAGTGCTCCTTGCCCCTGATTTCTGATTTATTGAATCAGGTGGTAGGGGCCCACTGGTTTTCTAAATTGGACTTAAGGGGGGCGTACAATTTAGTTAATTTGTATCCGAGAGGGAAATGAGTGAAAGACTGCGCTCAACACCCCGTTAGGACATTTTGAATGTCTAGTCATGCCTTTTGGACTTTGTAATGCCCACGCAGTCTTCCACGACTTCCTGGGGGTATTCTTGGTCATATATCTTGATGACATTCTGTTGTATTCCCCAGACTAGGATTCTCATGTGCAGCACCTGAGGCTGACCCGTTTGCGCGAGTACCAACTTTTTGTCAAGTTGGAGAAATGCATTTTTGGTACTAAACAAGTGTCTTTCCTTGGTTATGTGATTTCACCCACAGAGATTCAAATGGAGTCTGATAAAGTGGCAGCAATCTCCCAATGGGTCAGACCAGATAACCTGAAAGCTCTCCAGTGGTTCCTAGGGTTTGCAAATTTTTACCGTAAATTCATTAAGAATTATTCGGTTGTTGCGCAACCCCTGACCCAAACCAGGTGGGCGTTGTTTTTCGCCAGGTTTAACTTTATCGTTACTTATATTCCAGGGGGGAAGAACGTGAAGGTGGACACCCTCTCACGGAGTTTCGGTTCGCCGGAAAGTGAGACAGGGCTCCTGAGAATATCTTGTCACCTGGGGTGGTGGTGGCAGCTGTAGAATCTAATCTAGTCCCTCGTCTACAAAATTATCAGCAGGACGCTCCCTCAGGGGTGACGGAGAGCAGATGGTTTGTGCCATAGAGCTTGCGTCTCACGGTCATTGAAGAGTAGAAAATTGGTATCAGCGCCTCATATCGTTTAAATGGTTTAAATGAAGGTGAATATAGGGTTAACTCACCTGGTGCCCAGGAGAACTCTCGATCCTGAGAGCCCGCTGGCACCTAATATCCACGAATGCTTATTAAACCACCCTGGGTTCCTGATCCGGATCACCGGAGAGTCGTCTGTGGGATGCAGCCCTCACCTGGGCTGTAGTACAATGTAGCAGGCAGAAAAAGCAAAAATCCCTGCGCTCATGGACTCCAAGGGATGAAACCGGGACTCGATGGCCCATATTACATTCACATTATTACAATGCAACGCGTTTCGGCAACATTTACTAGTCGCCCTTTTCAAGCATAAAACACTTCAAAAATAAACTTACATTTATATAAAACATTTACTCACATATCCGTGATGACAGCGGCATTTATCACAGAAAAGTGAGTAAATGTTTTACATAAATGTAAGTTTATTTTTGAAGTGTTTTATGCTTGAAAAGGGCGACTAGTAAATGTTGCCGAAACGCGTTGCATTGTAATAATGTGAATGTAATATGGACCATCGAGTCCCGGTTTCATCCCTTGGAGTCCGTGAGCGCGGTCATTGAAGAGTGTCACTTATCTGTTCTGGCAGGTCATCCGGGAGTTCAGGGGACTCTGGATCTTTGTTCTAGACACTACTGGTGGCCAGGCATGTTTCGGGAGATCCGCGACTTTGTTAAAGGATGCTCTGTCTGTGCATGCAGTAAAAGTTGTCGTCGGCGTCCGGAGGGGCCTTCGAGATGGATACCAGTGCCCTCTCATCGTGGACGCATTTATCGGTAGATTTTATTACCGATCTACCTGAGTCTCAGAGGTTCACCACGATCCTGGTTGTTGTGGACCGCTTCTCAAAAATGGCTAATTTCTTTTCCAAGATTTTTGTAACAGAAATCATTTATCTACATGGGGATCCCGAGAACATTGTATCTGATTGCGGGGGTTGAGTTTGTTGCGCAATTTTGCCGAGCCTTGTGTAGAAACCTGGGAACGTTGCTTTCCTTCTCGTCAGCATTCTACCCGCCAACCAGGATTTAGTGCAATATTTACAGTCGTTTGCTAGCGAAAAGGCTCATCAGTGGGCAAAATTCCTGCCGTTGGCAGAGTTTGCACTAAGCAACCGTACTTGTTCTTCCACTTGGGTGTCTCCATTCCTGTGCTTATATGGTCTGCATCCCCGCTTCCTTACAGCTATCTCTACTCCGTCTGCCTGTCCTGCAGCTGATATCACCACAGATGCGCTGCAGGGAGTGTGGAGAGAGGTACAGAAGAATCTGAAAGCAACGGGGTCTCGTATGCAGTTGCGTAGTGGGAGGAGTCTGTCAGTATCTGAACTTTACTGGGTGGGACAGAAGGTGTATTTGTCATCTAGAAATCTCAAACTGAAGATTCCGTCCTTGAAACTGGCGCCGTGTTACGTGGGTCCCTTTGTCATTACGCAGGTAGTATGAACTTGAATTGCCAGCTACTTGGAGGTTACACAGGTTGTTATTGAAACCTTCGGTGAGGGACTCGCATATATGCTCGCTAATGCACATTTTTTTTATGCGCCGTAAACAAGTGTATTTCGCACTCTTGACTGCGCAAATATGGAACATATTTGCAGAGGTACCGCTCATTCACAACGGGGGGAGGGAAACACCCTGATTTAAAAGGCCAATTTGCTTAACAAGGTGCCAGTGATCACGGGTATGCACTGTGTTTAGCTTATACTCATGCGGGTAGATGTGCCTATTTGCGCACCTCCAATAGACCTCTATGAAGGTCTTTGGTGCGCAAAACGCAAAAAAGATAGGTCAGGTCCTATTTTTTTTGCCCCTGCAAAAACAACGGGCACAGAAAAAGAAAATAAACTCATTGAAATCACTGTGTTCTATTCTTCGTGTTATGCAGGTGGAAATTTTGCATGCACATGATCGCGGTGTTTCACATTAGTCTGTTGAAGCCCAAAGCTGTATCATGCAAAGAAGAAGCCAGACTGAGAACGCTATAGCTGAAATGGCATGCACAGCCCTAGATGCTTAAAAAAAAAATCAGTGCACTACTGCTCCCAGCCAGCCACAACTGTAATGTACACGATGAGGAGTAGCCCTAAGAAGGACCGTTGGGATTCTTGAAGACAGGATCCTACTCTAACACTTTCCCTATATGAGCAGCAGCACTTTCCCAAACCTCTGCCAGCATGCGTCTGAGGTGAGCCACGGGCAGGACCACTTTAAATACTCGGCGATCACCTGATCGGCCCAGCCACTTACTGCTGTTGGCAGGCAGAGGGCTGGCACATCACAGCAGGAAGTGGTAATGCCTTCCTCGCATGTTTATTTGCTAGAAAATGGTGCTAAACATGCAAGGAAGGAAATGCAATTGACTCGAGTACCGTGTGGTGTTCGTCTCGAGTAACGAGCATCTCGAGTACCCTAATACTGAATGAGCATCAAGCTCGGACGAGTACGCTCGCTCATCTCCAACTATATTACATTTTCAAATCACTGCATTCTTTTTTCTTTACATTTATTCACATTTTAAACAACCTTTCGTGAATTGAGGTTGTGTTATTTCACTTTTCTGTGAACATCCAATAATTATCATTTTCTAATATCTCAAATTTAGGGTGCATTTAGACGCCTGTATATTGGCTGGGTTTTCACGCCCGGCCGATATATGGCGTCTCTCTCTGCAGGGGGAGGAGGCTGGAAGAGCTGGGAGCAGTGCTCTGAGCTCCCGCCCCCTCTCTGCCTCCTCTGCACCCCCTGCACTATTTTCATATAGGAGAGGCTGGATGGGGGCAGAGCTAATTCCCGGGACTTAGCCCCGCCCCTGTTCCACCTCCTCGCATTGCAAATAGTGCAGAGGGGCGGAGAGGGAGTGGAGAGGAGGCAGAGATGGGCGGGAGCTCAGAGCACTGCTCCCGGCTCTTCCAGCCTCTTTCCCCTGCAGAGAGAGACGCCGTATATCGGCTGGACGTGAAAAGCCAGCCGATATACGGTTGTCTGAATGCACCCTTAAATTGTAAGTACCATTTAGGACAAGGATTTATGGGAATTTTTTGACAGTCCTGTGGAATATCTTACTGTTAAACAAACTACAGTAAACCTGATAATCCTGCATGATGCCAAATTACAGGAATGTTGTTGTTTTTAACTTTCTAATTCCGTTCGTATTTTTTACCTTAAAAGACTTGTGCCAAAATGTACCCACTCTCTCAGAATGCAGGGCTTGGGGAGAACAGCAGATCACCCTGAACCTCACTCTGTCTCTGCATCCCCGGCAGACTGTTTGACTGATGGGCTGGGTATAAAAGGAAAGCCCCATTCCTGGGCTGTGGTATGATTCAGCAGGCTTTGTAGAGAGCAGAGAATCTTGTGAGGAGTGAGCTGCCCCAGTGCTGCTGGAGAGATGGGTGTTCCTGCACCAGAGAGAGATTTGTGGGGTTTGTCTACCCAACTGTTGCAACACAAGTGCCAAAGGGAGGTCTGCCGATTGTTTAAGGAAACATTAGCTGCAATTATTAACCACAGGTCACTGGGAGAGACACAACCAGCGAGAGCAGATAGACTGAGAGCCAGTATTCGGATATTCAGGTTTCGGTGGTGTGCAATCGTGAATACCATCACCCAGGTTCTGCACTAGATTATTGTAACGACTAGAGATGAGCGAGCACCAAAATGCTCGGGTGCTCGTTACTCGAGTCGAACTTTCAGTGATGCTCGAGAGTTCGTTTCGAGTAACGAACCCCATTGAAGTCAATGGGCGACTCGAGCATTTTTGTATATAACTGGTGCTCCGCTAGGGTTTTCATTTGTGAAAATCTGGGCAATTCAAGAAAGTGATGGGAACGACACAGAAACGGATAGGGCAGGCGAGGGGCTACATGTTGGGCTGCATCTCAAGTTCCCAGGTCCCACTATTAAGCCACAATAGTGGCAAGAGTGAGACCTCCTCCCCCCCGCACTGTCAGCATAAAGATCGTTCTCCTCTGCCACAGCTGTAACAGCTGTGGCAGAGAAGAACGATGTTAGCCCATTGAATTCGTCTCGAGTAACGAGCATCTCGAGCACCCTAATACTCGAACGAGCATCAAGCTCGGACGAGTATGCTCGCTCATCTCTAGTAACGACATTGCTGTACAAGCTCCCCAAAGATTCTGTGCTAAGAATTTGGTCAGGGGAGTGACTGTATATTTAGGTAGTAGATTTAGTCTATCGGTTAACCAGCTAGACTAAGTCAGTTTCAGAGGAGACTCTTGGAATCACATGGGAAAAGAACCCATTATTTTAAATGGGTCCATGCGCGATCTGCGTGACTCAGTACTATGAACATTGTTTTTTGCGTGCGTATCAGCATATTTTATTGTACTTTTTGCACCCGCAGTGCATGGCATTTTGCACGTGGCACAACAACGCTCCAATTGAATTACCCTATAAAAGTGGACAACTAAGGGTGCATTCACGTGGTCGATTTTAATTCGTGATATCTGCCCACGTAAATGACCAATGGATTTAACGGATGAAATTCATATAAACGTTTTTTTCCTACACTAAGGGCGGTCTCAGACAAGTGTTGGTGCAACTACGCTCACCGGCATGGAGCAAGGGGAATTTCTTCAACAGCTTTTTAAACTCTGGGCAGAGCATAGGAGTTTGAAGAAAGATGCGGGAAGGGAGGTGCCGCCCTATCATTGCCGCACGTAATGTTCACTACACGGTAGGGCGGGTCCTATATTTTCTCAAACATTAACAGGCAAGAAAAGAGCCAGTGAAGACGAAGCCACTCAAATCCACTGAAATCTGGGGTTTTATTTTGTGCGACATGAAAGTGGCATAAAAGTAGAAAACCACTGAATCCGCCCTAATAGACCGAAATGAAAATAAATTGCAGCGTGCCCTATTCCTACTTGACTCGGGATGAAAAAAAACACCCATTATTTTCTATGGGAGCTGTAAAAAAAATTGCACCACACTTGTAGATGCAACTATCAGGCGAGCGTGCTGCGGCCATTTTTTACGATTTTTATAATTTTTTTCTTATTATACCAATACGCAATTTTGACACACATGAAAATGAAATTCGAATGCTGCAGAGATGCGATGCGATGCACTTTTGTCATAAAACGTATCACGCTTGTAGAAATTGCAGGTTTGAAGGTGCGATCGTGGTTTGAGTTTCTCGGACAGATATTGCGCTCGCTCGTGTGAATGCCTCCTCAAACGTTTATATTTACTGGGGATTTTTTTTTCTTTATAAGGGCGCCTACCCACTTGCGATTTTTTTTCCTGTGATGTTTTGCGTTTTTTCTCAAGAGCAATTAGTATAGAATGTGTTCTTGTCCATCTGGGGTTTTTTTTCCGTTTCGTGGGGTTTTTTCACATAGGAACTGTCAGTTGCATATGTCTCCTTATTTTTCTCTTAATGCACCCATGATTGTCAATGGAGGGCTGCAAAAAACGTGCAAAAAACACCGCGAAAAAAGCGTGGAAAACGCGCGAAAATGTCGCATTTTTCACGCGTGAAAATCGGCAACACAAGTGGGTAGGCGCCCTTAGGAGGAAAAACATTTCTCAGATAGGTAACATAAAGCTCCTGGGCTCCAGTACAAAATCTTTTGCAGTAATGAAGTCACTGCTGGAGCCCCCCAGACTCCAGGGCCCGAGTACAACCACCATATAGTTCCACCCCTGACGTTCCCCATAGTAATAAAGCTATGTTCATATTTTTAAATGGCCACTTCGGTGAAAACACATTTTTCCATCCCTACCCCTCTTACCTGATTGCCTGTGACACTCTGAAGGTCTCCTCTGTGTATTACAGCCACTTCCATTCAGTGCCGCCCCCTGTCTGATGCTTATCAGGCATCATCTTGATGGTGACAATTTTTACCCTAACTTTCACATGTATCACATGATGCATTAGCACAGCATTATTAAAGTTGGCACCATTCTAACTGCTTGGACAGTTTAACTGCTCGGACAATTTAATTATCATTATCGGCTATAGTCATCTAAATAACTTACAGGCCATACATATACAGTCAGGAGGGTGAGCTGTGATCTCCTCTATTATACCTGTGTGACAGGAGCTGTGTGATTAACTATGGCTGGAGTGCCTGTGTCCTCTGTGGGGTGTTTCTGTGGTAGATCCATGTAAGAGCATCAAACAGGCAAGCTCTTACTAGAAAATCATCCGAGTGGCCCTTTAAAGGGGTTGTCCCGCGAAACAAAGTTGGGGTATACACTTCTGTATGGCCATATTAATGCACTTTGTAATATACATCGTGCATTAATTATGAGCCATACAGAAGTTATTCACTTACCTGTTCCGTTGCTAGTGTCCTCGTCTCCATGGTGCCGTCTAATTTTCAGCGTCTAATCGCCCGATTAGACGCGCTTGCGCAGTCCGGTCTTCTTCTTTCCTGAATGGGGCCGCTCGTGCCGGAGAGCGGCTCCTCGTAGCTCCGCCCCGTCACGTACCGATTCCAGCCAATCAGGAGGCTGGAATCGGCAATGGACCGCACAGAAGACCTGCGGTCCACCGAGGCTGAAGATCCTGGCGGCCATCTTCGCAAGGTAAGTAAGAAGTCACCGGAGCGCGGGGATTCAGGTAAGCACTATCTGTTTTTTTGTTTTAACCCCTGCATCGGGTTTGTCTCGCGCCGAACGGGGGGTCTATTGAAAAAAAAAAAAAACGTTTCGGCGCGGGACAACCCCTTTAAGTTAAACTTTAAGATGTTATTACATTTCTTGCATTTGTGCATAAACTTAAGGTGGAATTGTTCTTAAGGCGGAATCTTCTGGACCATAACTACAAATCACAACACCCCCCCTGCAACAGTAGAACTGCTGACAGCATTTTTAAACCCCAAGCCTAATCATCCCCCACTTACAGCAAGTCAGATGAGCTTTATACACGCTGTCCTAAAAATAAAGCAAGCATCATTTCCACATTCTCTGAAGAGCTGGATCATCTCATTGTATCAGTCTGTACCTGTATGTCATTATTTCAGCTTTATATCCCTGCCAAAACGCAGAAAATGATGGCACCGAACCAATAAGTAATACAAATAAATACATTTATAAATAGCATTTATTTCCCTTTAACTACTGCCAAATAGCGTACAAAGCCATAGCATGCCCTGCCACTCATTGCAGTCTTTGGCTCCAATATGAAGGAGCTTAAAAGCAAACAATAAGGGAGCCGCGGCTCTATGAGAAGTGATCTGGAAAGCATTCCTGTCTGTTTGTAAATATGTATTATTTTAATGAGCCATTATATATGGCGATGACATATTCCACGGCGCTGTACAGAGAGTACTGCCGCATCACAAACTGGAGCTAGCTGGCTAAAAAATGTACTTTAGGGCTGCTTCACACGTCGTATGCGCAATTGCTTGTGATTCAGCGCAACATATGTGCCCTATGAACAATGTATCAGCATATTTATTGTACTTTTTGTTCGCAGCTTTTTGTGCATGAGACACATGAGACCTTGATTTTAATGTCCATTGACCCTAAAGGGTTCCAGATGTGTTATGTTTCCAGCAAAATTGTATAGCATATTGCACATCTCATTGCGCACCCCCCATAGACTTCTGCCGTGTTTCCTTAAAAATAAGACCCTGCTTTATATTAAGTTTTGCCCCAAAAGAGGCACAGGCTCTTATTTTTAGGGGATGTCTTATTATACATCACAGAGCAGACTCGGTCCAGGTCCCTCCTGTTGCTCTCTGGAGCTCCAACGCGCTTCTTGCAGTCCTCAGCCGCCCACAGAAGATCACTTTCAAGTTATAGGATTCATAAATCCCGCCTCCAGGAATCGGTGGCTCGGATTGGTTCTCGAACAATGCTCAACCCAGCAATGCAGCGCTCAATGAACCAATTTGGAGGCGGGATTTGTGAATTGGCTGAGCCGCGGCATTAATTGGCCAATTCATAAATCCTGCCTCCACAAAGTGATGGCTGTGATTAGTTCTTTGACTGCTGCTCAGCCAATCAATGCAGCGCTCAATGAACCAATCGGAGCCATCGCTTCCCGGAGGTGGAATTTATAAATCCCGTAAGCAGGAAGTGATCTTCTGTGGGTAGCCGAAAACGGCAAGAAGCGCGTTAGAGCTACAGAGAGCAGCGGGAGAATCTGGACCGAGCCTGCTAGGTAAGATATTCCTTTTTTTAATGTAATGCATCTAGGACTTAATTTCAGGGTAGGGCTTATATTTCAAGCCTTTCCAAAAAAAAAAAAAACAGGGTAGGGTTTATTTTCAGGGTAGGTCTTATTTTTGGGGAAGCGGGGTATGGGGACCTTTGGTGGGCAAGCGTGCATATAAGTAGACCATCTATTATTTTGTTCGTAACAGTCCATGTTTATTTTTAGTTTCCGCTAAAGACTTTTTGTTTATTATTCCTTTATGTTGGTTAAATTAATCTTTTGTATTACTCTATGAATTACTGTCAGGAGTTTTTCACACCTCGGAAGCAAGAACAGTGTTTGTTGCTTCATGCATAGAGGCTTGGCATTAATTCTGCTACCTGTTAAATGAGGTGGCATGGAGTCAGGTTTTCCTGTGCCGCCTTCTTACCTTAAGTGCTACTGATTCCATAAGATTTTGCAAGAAGAGAAAAACTTCAGCCGCTCACAAGGTCTAATTCTCCAAAGGGCTGCGCCTCAACTGTGTCCAAAACAAACAATTTACACTAAGGATGAAGATAAAACACAGAGAAAATAATGTACTGACATCATTTACACCTTCTGGAGGAGTGAGAGCGGCTTTTTTCCTACCTCCAATTATCTTTACAGAACAGGAATAAACTCTTTTCTGAAAGTCGGTAGAAGAATGCAAACCGCATTGTGAGAAAGAAAATACAAAAGGAACAAAGAGAATATTTAAAGACTGTTACTTTGCACGGAGAGTAGAATCTACGGTACCACAACTAGTTTGGACTTTCCCATTCTTCATCTTTAAGGTGGTATTCCCAACTCGAGAAATCGCTCTCTGTGCATTCCTGAAGCTTTACAGCGGTGGCCACCATGCTAATCACTTCAATGGGAAGCGCAGAGATAGCTGAGTACTAGCGCTCGCCAGTGGTCCAATTCACTGCAATGGAAACACTGGCTATTGCCAGGCACTCAAACTTGACTATCTCCGGTAATCCCATTGAAGTCCATAGAATGGTGATGCACATACACAACCACCGGACTAGCCGGTTGTGATTTATCTTGATCGGTGGGGTTCCTCTGCAGTCAGATCCCTTCTGATTGGCAAGTTATCCCTCATCTTATTATATCCTGTGGATAAGGAATAACTTGCCAAGGTGGGAATATCCCTTTAAATAGGTTGTCCAGTTGTAAACTATTAATGGCCAGTCCTTAACACAGACCATCAGTAGTATGTCAGTGGGGTCTACCACCCAGGACGCCCACCACTCAGCTGTTCCCTGGGCTGGTGTGCTCATGCATTGATCTGATTTTGGCAGGAAGCAGACAGCTCTGTTTTAACTGCAGTGGACAGATTTGGTATTGCAGACCAAGTTCCCATCGAAGTGAATGGGTTTAATACCAAGTCTGGCCACCGCAGTGAGAACAAAGCTGTCTGCTTCCAGCAGAAATCAGCTTAGTGTATGAATACACTAGCCCAGAGAACCATCTGAACAGCCAAGGTACCAGGTGGTGAACTCTTGCCACTCTACTATTGATGGCCTATTCTATGGACAGGCTATCAATAGTTTATAACTGGACAACCCCTTTAAGTTAAAGGGGTTGTCCTGCGGCAGCAAGTGGGGTTATGCACTTCTGTATGGCCATATTAATGCACTTTGTAATATACATCGTGCATTAAATATGAGCCATACAGAAGTTATTCACCTACCTTCCCTGCGCTGGCGTCCCCGTCTCCATGGCTCCATCTAATTCCAGCATCTAATCTCCCGATTAGACGCGCTTGCGCAGAAGGGTCTTTTCCCTTCGGCTTGTACTGGCAGCAGCGACGTTCTGTCTCTGCCCCCTTCTACGCGTCATCGCGTAGCTCCGCCCCGTCACGTGTGACGGTCCCAGCCTCCTGATTGACGGGGCGGAGCTACGCGATGACGCGTAGAAGGGGGCGGAGCCAGAACGCCGCTGCTGCCGGACGGAGCCGAAGGGAAAAGACCCTTCTGCGCAAGCGCGTCTAATCGGAAGATTAGACGCTGGAATTAGACGGAGCCATGGAGACGGGGACGCCAGCACAGCAGGGAAGGTAAGTGAATAACTTCTGTATGGCTCATATTTAATGCTCGATGTATATTGCAAAGTGCATTAATATGGCCATACAGAAGTGCTGAACCCCACTTGCTTTCGCGAGACCACCCCTTTAAATTGTGCTTAGATAAAGAGGATGTCCAGTTGTATACACTGACGGCTTTTTTTGTCAGCATAAGCAATCAATGGTAGATCAGCTGTTTGGGACCCCATCAGCTATATACAGGAACCAGACAGCTCATTTCCCATTGCAGGGGCACAGCTTGGTACTACAGGCAAAGTTCCCACTGAAGCGACAGGAAACTTTGCCTGTAGTACCAAGCCAGGCCACTACAATAGAAGCAGCAGAGCTGTCTGCCTCCTGCACAAAGCAACTCAATGAGTGCATCAGCCCAGCTAACAGCTGCTCAGCAGGGGTCCCAGGCGGTGGGCAGACTATCACTAGTTCACAACTGGACGACCTCTTCAACGCAAGATGTAAAAATAAATGTACTTATGTTGTTAATCTGGCACTCTTTGTAAGGGAGCAGCTTGTCATTTGTTGAATGATCTTCTGGAACATCAATCGGAAAGTGAAGATGCAGGCGGTATGCAAGTAACAATGATGATGATTATAATGCAAGACAGAGTATAGCAGAATGTACAAATGAATCAGAGTAGAGTGATAGCGAGCATCCTGATGACCCTCCACCTGTGTATGGTCATGGAAAAAGGTCAGGAATAAGAAGGTAATCAAATATATATATATACAGCTTAGCGCAAGGGTGTCGATCTCATTTTCACCAAAGCCATATGAGCCTTATGGTTGCCTTCAAAGGGCTGATTGAAATTATGAGTATAAGACTATAGTAATATTGACTTCCATAGTGACCGCAGTAGTAATAGTGATCCCAATAATAATGATGACCATCGTAGTAGTCCCAAAAGTAACTGTAATAGGGTCCCTCATGGTTGCTCCAGTAGTAAGTGGCCCCACCATAGTAACCCCAGAAATAAGAATGACCCCCATGGTGGTCCCAGTAGTAATAGTAATAGTGAATCCCATGGTGGCTCAAGTAGTAATAGTGCCCACCATAGTGGCTCCAGTAGAAAATGTCCCCTGTACTGGTGGCTCCAGTAGCAATAGTGCCCCCCATAGTGGCTCCAGTAGTAATAGTTTCCCCTATATTGGCCCCAGTAGTAGTAAGTGATACCCATATTTGCCACAGTAGTAATAGTGACCTCCATAGTGGCCAAAGTACTAAGTGCCCCCTATATTAGTGCCTCCAGTAGTATTAGTGTCCCCTATATTGGCTCCAGTAGTAATAGTGACCCCATAGTATTCCCAGTAGTAATATTGACCCCCCCTATCAGCCTCTGACTGGCCAGCATCTATACAGGAATTTCCCTCGCTGAGCCTGTAGCTCTGGTGACCAGTCTGTGACCAGTGACCTCGGCATCTGTGCTGTATATAAGACAGTAAATGTAGAAACTGGGCGTAAGAGGTCAGTGATCACAGACTCTGCACTGCCGCCAGACTGGAACTGCAGGCTGGGTGAGTTGAGTGCCTTTTTAGTTGCCACATAAAATGAGGTGTCGGGCTGGATTCGGCCCATGGACCTTGGTTTTGTTTTATATGTGCCTTAGCGTGTCCTGTGTCAGTTTGTAACCAAAATACTGCCACCATGTGGTTGGCTAACATGCATTTATGTTAGTTTCCCTATAGAGGGGGACTTGACACCTAATTGTTTTTTACTGTAAAGGACACTGTGGCCAGGTTGGGGAGAACAATGCCACGACACCCATTCACCAGTCTAGTGGAGAGCGGCTCCTGCTACACTCACAGCCAGTGTCCACATTGAAATACTGAAGTGGATTGGGAGAGGAAGCTGTTTCGTCAAAACTCGCTCCACAGAGGCAATGTGGGCACCTAGGTTCCTCGCTACACATTTTGGGAATGCCCCTATATTGCCTCCTTTTGGAGTGAAATATTTACTTTGGTTACCAACATCTTGGGGATGAACATACCAAAGAACCCCACTATGGCCCTTGTATTTCTAGAATATGATCATATTCCACCTTCTTACAGAAGACTGGTTTGTCATATCTTTCTAACATCAAAACTTCTAACAAAATCTTGGAGATCACCGGGCATCCCCACTATTGGACAGTTAATCTCAATAGGTACCTACCTCAGTAGATCTCTAGAGACCTTGGCTTAAATGCCTCAATCCTGCATTTGCTGTGGAGCGGCACACTGTCCCCTGCTGGTATGATGATCTGGGAAGCCATCACATATGACAGTTGGTCATCCCTAGTAGTGGTATGAGGGACAATGACAGCTCAGCGATATGTTCAGGATATCATGCAGCCACATGTGTTCCTCTCATGGCGGCTTCCAAGGGACATTTTCCAGTCGGATAATGCTCGGCCGCACACAGAAAAGGTGAACAGGAATGTCTCCACAACATTGTCTCACTTCTGTGGCTGCCCCGTCGCCAGATTTATCACCAATAGAACATCTGGGAGGCCAACTTTAACAGTCTACGAGTTTGCATGATTTAGAGGCTCAGTTACAGCAAATATGGAGGGATACCATCCAGGATCTGTATGCTTCCATGCCAACCGTATCACATCTTGTATCCAAGCTAGAGTTGGCCCAACAGGGTACTAGAGTCTCCATGCCCACCTGTATCACATCTTGTATCCAAGCTAGAGGCAGTACAACAGGGTACTGGAGCCTCCATGCCCACCTGTATCACATCTTGTATCCAAGCTAGAGGCAGTACAGCAGGGTACTGGAGCCTTCATGCCCACCTGTATCACATCTTGTATCCAAGCTAGAGGCAGTACAGCAGGGTACTGAAGCCTACATGCCTCCCGTATCACATATTGTATCCAAGCTAGAGGCGGTACAACAGGGTACTAGAGCCTCCATGCCTACCTGTATCACATCTTGTATCCAAGCTGGAGGTGGTACAACACGGTACTAGGGCCTTCATTCCTGCCTGTATCACATTTTGTATCCAAGCTAAAGGCGGTACAACAGGGTACTAGAGCATCCATTCAAGGGGTTCTTTTTCCACAATAAATGATCATTTTGCTCTGATATGTAATCACTTATAACAACTTTAGAAGGTTTCATTCCTTTCCGACACCTCCTTCTAGGGAAGGGATTTTATTTGACAATGACTGTATAATGATAAGGATCTGGCTGGATGTTCCTGAAGGAATAGTACTGACACCTTCTGTAACAAAATATTGACTTAGTAATTGATCCGAGCAGACGGCAGATACTGAAAGCCATCCCCACACATGGAACATAATTGCCCTAAACTGGAAACACACATTCTGGGAAGATCTCCTTCCCTTCATCTTAATTTTATCTGTTCTTTGTTTATATGAGAAAGTAAGACAAAGAGGCATTACTGAAGAGTCCGACCACAAGTACAAGATTACAGGATTTCTATGATTTGCCTGATGGGAATTTGAAACATTTGAAATGGAATACAATGAGCATCATTCTTGACCTTGACTCCTTACATGAGCCGCTCACTCAAATCGTGCGATGATGATGTCATTACTGCTAATGTAATTTGGAAGTAATTAAGAGGAACGTTTCAGGATGTGAAGTATGATCAAGTAGATATTATTTTTCCTATCTATCTATCTATCTCATATCTTTCTCCTATCTATCTAATATCTCTCTATCTCATATCTATCTATCTATCTATCTATCTATCTATCTATCTATCTATCTATCACATATCTATCTATCTATCTATCTCATATCTATCTATCTATCTATCTATCTACCTCATATCTATCTATCTATCTATCTATCTATCTATCTATCTATCTATCTATCTATCTATCTATCTCATATCTATCTATCTCCTATCTATCTATCTATCCCATATCTGTCTATCTATCTATCTATCTATCTACCTCATATCTATCTATCTATCTATCTACCTCATATCTATCTATCTATCTATCTATCTATCTATCTATCTATCTATCTATCTATCTATCTATCTATCTCATAGCTATCTATCTATCTATCTATCTATCTATCTATCTATCTATCTATCTATCTATCTCATATCTATATCTATCTATCTATCTATCTATCTATCTCATATCTATATCTATCTATCTATCTCATATCTCTATCTATCTATCTATCTATCTATCTATCTATCTCATATCTATCTATCTCCTATCTACCTCATATCTATCTATCTATCTATCTATCTATCTATCTATCTATCTATCTATCTCATATCTATCTAATATCTATCTATCTATCTCATATCTATCTATCTATCTATCTATCTATCTATCTATCTATCTATCTATCTATCTATCTATCTATCTCATATCTATCTATCTATCTATCTATCTATCTATCTCATATCTATCTATCTATTTATCTCATAGCTATCTATCTATCTCATATCTATCTCATATCTATCTCATATCTATCTATCTATCTATCTATCTATCTATCTCACACATAGAACTCATGGGACCACATAGCGAAACTTCCTATCATCCCCCAATGTTAGCACTGGAAGCCGCCATTAAATGCATTGAGTAGCAATGCTAGGTAGTCCGCCTTTTCTAATTTTATAAGATTGCCAGCGCTGACACTGGGGAAAGACTCCACCGCTCACCTACTTAGCTTAGCTTGTAGGGCTAAAAGGAGGGGACAGAGTCCCTTTAGGGACCTATTACACAGGATGGAATTGTCTACAGCAGTGTTCCCCAACTCCAGTCCTCAGGGACCGCCAACAGGTCATGTTTTCTGGATTTCCTCAGTGTTGCACAGGTGATGTAATTACTGTCGGTGCCTCAGACATTGCTATGGGTGTTCTTACCATAGGATATCCTGAAAACATGACCTGTTGGTGGTCCCTGAGGACTGGAGTTGGGGACCCCTGGTCTACAGGATGCAGTGCAGATTTTGTCAATTAGTGCTGATGTTGTTGTGTTTTAGGCCAGATTCAGAGCAGGGACACAGGAGCATATTGAAAAAAAACACTCGCTCCTGCACAATTTCTGTGCAGAGAACAAATGTACTTTACACGCATGCCTGCACAAATATTGTGAGTATCTGCGCAGGCACCGCTTGTTCACATGGCCGAGGACATCACCCTGCCCTGATTTAAAGGGCTATTAAGCCAAACACTCGTCCTAAATTTACGTACGGAATACGTGGAGAATAGAACCCATTGATTTCAATAAGATCATCCACATTTCTGTACTTTGTGCGCTCCTATCGGTCACGCGCAAAAAAAAATGCAGCATTCTCTATTTTTAGTGCATTTACACACCAAAGATCCGCAAAGAAGTGAAGGGGGGGGGGGGGGCAAATGGGCGCACAATACTAAAGAAAATGCGCAATACGCTGCGTAAATCTGCTGAGGAAAGAACAGACCTGGAACTCCATAGACGATTAACCATTTGAATCAGTGCATGCGGGTGGAAAAATACAGTAAAATACGCCAATTCGTGCACAAAAGCTTCGTTCTGCAAACACCCTGTGTTCATGCTCGCACAAGTATGCATACGCTCTTGTGAATCTGGCTTTTACTGCAGAATGCGTTCTTCGGAATGTCTTGTGGAATTTCTTACATTTTTTTCTGCAGACTTTAATTGAAGAATTGTATCTCCTATATGTAAGGCATCCACAGCAATAATTCACAAGACATCCGTAGCAGAAAGCTTTCCCATTGCGGAATTGAATCGTGACGCTTTAAAGTAAAGATGCGCAAATTTTAACAGTTGTAGAATTCAAGACCCATAGGGATAATATTGTGGTGCGGGAATGTCCGAACGGACAAATATTGTCCTGTGTGGAAGGTCCCATAGGGTCTCTTTCACACAAAGGTCTCTTTTTGGCACACCTAAAAAAAAATCGCACTGCACAAGATAGTACAAGAGCGCGTTCCTCTAACACCAACATTTCTTGCAGCGTCAAAAGATAAGTCTTGTCCTATCTCTTGACGGTACAACTCAGAAGACTCCATAGACTCCTATGGGAGCTGTCCGAAAAAGAGAGGGGGAGGAAATTTAGCAGCGGCGAACGCTGCTAAACACTGACAGGTGCCTCTAGTTGAGACATTTAAAAGTCATTTATAGTAGTTCTGTCGACCGAGGGATTTCGGGTCTGTGGCGTTATTCCCCCACAGCCAGTTGTGTGAATGGACAATAAAATAGTGAAGAATAGCCGCGACTTGGTCGCGGTTATTCTTCGTTAATGTGATTTTATGCTCCGATAGTCGCGATTTTTCAGCGTGGCTATCTGAGCATCAAAATGATAGTCATGTGAAAGATACCTAAGGGCTCTCTGCCACAAGGGAATTTGCGCATCTAACTTACATGCCCAAAAAATCGTGGCTATTAGAACCAATGGTTTCCTATGGAAACATTCAGATAAAGGCATTTTCCACACAAAAAACTTGCACCTAAAAAGATAGGACATCGGCGACTAAAATCCACGCAACTCAAATTACCTGCCGCATGACAAGATAGGACCAGACCAATCTTTGGTGCAGAATGTGCTGGAGTTTCTTATGGGACTTGGACAAAAAGGGATGGGGCGCTGCCACGCTGTTAAACCAAGAAGCACATTTAAATGTGCCGCTGTAAGCTCCTGTTGGTCCCCGTTAGGATGAGAGAACTCCCTGGGAAACCCTCTACATCTCCAGGGACTCCCTTCAATTCCGCGGGGCTGGAGGGATTTCCCCGCAGCAGGGAGAAAGAGAAGAAGATGAAGTCCCCGGGGAACCCTTTTCATCGCTGCTGGGCTTCCATCACTGCAGAGAGAGAGCGATGAAGGGAAGCCCTGGAGTAACGGGGGTTCATCTCTGGGGACTCACTTCATCTCAGCGGGGCTAAAGGGATTTTCCCGTAGCAGGGAGAGAGGGAATTCTCTGCAGAGGAGATGGGGGGATTTCCCAGCTAAGAGGGAATTCCTTCTTCTCCCCTGCAAGGTAACCCCTCTTTCCCTGCTACAGGGATATCCCTCCATCTCTCCTGCAGGAGAATTCCTCCATCCTTACTAAGATAAAAGGAGTGCCCAGTGATTAAGAAAAGCCCCATGG
Organism: Eleutherodactylus coqui; assembly: GCF_035609145.1. Classification (NCBI taxonomy): domain Eukaryota; kingdom Metazoa; phylum Chordata; class Amphibia; order Anura; family Eleutherodactylidae; genus Eleutherodactylus; species Eleutherodactylus coqui. Next base: position 305,682,569 of record NC_089839.1, read on the forward strand.
GGTGCTCCTTCATCTCAGATTCTCTGTCCTTGTGGAACAGCAGCGCTTTTCTTAGCAACATGCAGCTCCCAATAGTGTAAATGGGCAATTTCACCGCTAATTAAACTCGGGACTTGATAGTAGGAAATCATCCATTCACGAGATTTTCTCGCGAGTTAGCCTGTGTGATTTTCACGCCTATGTGAATGACCCCTAAGCATTAATAACAATCACCAAGAAATGTATGCTACATAATAATCCATTATCTTCTTTTCATTTCAGATTTTTTAAAATACTTTTTAGATAATTTTATTTATTTTCATTTAATTCCATTTTTCGCATGAACTATGAATAATGCGATCATAAAAAACAGCTCAGAAGTAAATAAAATAAAACTCGATGAATCCAAAGACTTCTAAACATATATCTACTGATTTATGAATAAACCCTAGTCGCAAGCGCAAAACCACAAGTCAATAATTTACCCATTACTACCAACAATAAGCCATTGACTCTATTAGTTTACCCTGGGGAACTTCAACTAGTTTTCAGAGTTTTTGCTAATGATGTGCCCTGGTGAATTAATTAAGCAGTAATCACTGATGGTAAGAACATTAGCTAGATGTAATAACATTCCCAATCCTAGGCAGCCCATTAACCAGCATTTAATACTTCATGCAAAAGGTTACAGATGCACAACATTATCCTGCATGTGAGCAGAAGAAAGAGGGCAAACAAGAAGAGAGCGGGCCGCCGACCGCGGAAATGCCACAACAAGGGCAAGCTAGAAAATGCCACTGGAACATATATGCCAGCACTTCCTTCTGTACATTGCTCTGGACCAATAGTGGTGACGCAATCTTATCCGATTTCTATTGGCGTTAACAGATTTTAAGCCCATAATGACGCACCCTTTTTTTTCCGGCTTACCGCCCCCACTTTAACCCCTTCATGACATGGCCTATTTTGGCGTTGAGGACCAAGCGATTTTTTGGTATTTTTCCATCTCCATTTTTCAAAAGCCATAACTTTTTTATTTTTCCGTGGACGCGGCCGTATAAGGGCTTGTTTTTTGCGTGGCGAACTGTAGTTTTTATCGATGCCAATTTTGGGTACATAGACTATATTGTAAAATTTTTTTTTTTTTTTTAATGATAGCAGAGAGAGAAAACGCATCAATTCTGCCATAGATTTTTTTATTTATTTTTTACACCGTTAATCATGCAGCATAAATGAGACTTTCCATTTTTTCTGCAGACCGGTACGGTTACAACGATTCCAAAATTCTAACATTTTTTTTAGGTTTTCCCACTTTTCTGCAATAAAAACCCTTTTTTTTGGAAATCTTTTTTCTATTCTAAATTGCTACATTCAAAGTCACGTAACTTTTTTATTTTTTGATGTACAGAGCTCTATGAGGGCTTATTTTTTGCGAGACGAGCTGTAGATTTTATTGGTACCATTTTGGCGTACATACGACTTTTTTGATCACTTTTATTGCGTTTTTAGTGAGGCAAAATGCTAAAAATGAGCATTTTGCCTCAGTTTTTTAGCTTTTTTTTTAGCGTTTTTTTCGGTGCACAGTCAAAAGCATGTGCAACTTATTGTACGCATCGTTACGGATGCGACAATACCAAATATGTGGGGTTTTATTTTTTTTTTTACCTTTTTTTATGCTAATCTGAGAAAAAGCATAAAAAATGGTTTTTTTACTCTTTTTTTTACATTTTTTTTAATTCATTTTTTAAATCTTTCTTTTTTTTACACTGTTTGTGTCCCTCTGAGGGACTTTAATCACTGCCCTGATGATCGCTGTCATAAGGCATGGCAGAGCTACTGCTCTCCCATGCCTTATCGCTCATACAGCGATCTCAGGCATAGGCAATACAGGACGCCAGTGTCTGGTGTCCTGTTACCATGGTGACATGCCGGGCTCTCGCGATGACATCGCGAGTTCCGGCCGGAGACACAGAGGGAGCCGCGCTCCCGCTTTGAACTAGTAGATCGCGGCAGGGAAGGGGTTAGCAGTGGCGGGCGCATCTCCGATGTCCCCCCGCTGCTGCAGCGAGACGCCGGCTGTGACTGACAGCCGGCTCCCGCTGCGGGATAGCGCTGGATCACATATGATCCAGCGCTATCTCCAGGACGTAAGTTTACGCCCTGTTGCGGGAATGGGTTAAAAGAAAAATCCTAACTCTTTTATTTATCCATCGACATAGATGTCTAAGGGCTTGTTTGCTGCGGGACGAGTTGTATTTTTCAGTGGTACTATTTAACGTACCGTATAATGTACTGAAAAACCTTTAAAATTTTCAAAAATGAGTGAAAGGATAAAAATAAGGCAATTCTGACATCTTTGGGTGGGAGGTGGGGGAGGGGGTTGCTTTTACGGCATATACGCTGTTGCAGAAATGACACAATACCTTTTTTCTATCGGTCATTCCAATAGCCATGATACACAATCTATATTAGTTTTTTTTAACTGTACCACTTATAAAATATCTTGGGAAAAAACGTAATGATTGTTTGCCCCAATTTTTTGACTGCCATGACGCAGCAAAGTGGTATCCCAATTGGAGGGGTTAAGCGTGAAAAACGGGATTCCTCAGGTGATGACACTCAGATAGCCCACAGTCAAACCTGTGTGGTGCAAGGCACACCCACATCTGTCTGCCTGACCACTTGCTGGCATCTGAGGTCCTGATTTTAAAGTATCCATGGACAACATCTGGATGGAGTTTGTATGTTCTCCCTGTCTTTGTGTGGGTTTCCTATACATGTTGATAGGTTAGTTTAGATAGGGGAACCCAATATTGGTGATTTCAATCTGCGTAGAGAGCTATATATGTATATGCTAGATAAATGAGTAATCGAAATAAATCCTTACAATGCAAGTGATTCCTAAAGAAGTGACAGTGCGAAGGGCTTTGGTCCAGAAATATTAGTGGCAATCACAGGAGTTAGAAACCCCTTAAAGTTATCAGATGGTCATTGGCATACAGTGTAAGGGTTTTTAGATATCAATTCACTAGTAGGGTTGTTCGTTTTCGATAACCCCTTTTTATTGGTCTACATAGAATTGATGGGACCTCAGAGCGAAGACTTAAACGCCAGCCACCCCCCCCCCCCCCACACCCGCCCCCCATCCATTATGGCATCTGACTATAACATCCGTCCAGAACATGAGGTCCTGGTGTTTGTTTCCCCTTCCATGCCTTTGGACGAGGTCCCTCTTTAGAGGAAGGTCTTGTATTAGTTCTCACTTAGTAGTAGAAGAAGGGATGGTGTAACCTCTCTCTAATGGTCCAATAGTAGTCACATAGTCTACCTCTATATTAGGCACACCCTGCTGTTTCCAATATAAAGGAAATACCTCTAATGAATTCACCCCTTATAAGCCATAGTAGAGAACCACTACAAAGAGCAGCTATGACTCTCCCCATTCCCATCTGTCTCAGTCCACAGTGGGGCTTAATACCTAATTTTGCTGCATCAGACACGTACAGATTGTGACATTAACCCCTCCACTGCCCTAGGCCACCAGTGATACTGACACTAGCACACTTAGGGCTCCTTCACATGAACCCTGTGATTTTTGGCTGGCCACCGCATCAGAGCCACAACGCAGCCTAAAATCATATGAATGGGAGGCAGTTGTGACTAAATCATGGCTGTATCTCCTGTTTAAGCGCCCATTCAGATGACCCTGGTGCGGTGAGTATACAACACAGCCGATGATACTGTTAGGCGGGGAGAGAGAGTTTAGCTCTGCTAAGCTCCCTCTTCACTCTCCTTGCCAGCTGATAGCAATGGGAGGGGGTGGGAGGGGGCGTGAGCAATTGTGCTAAGCTCCCACCCTATCCCACCCCCTCCCTTTGCCGACAGCAGGCAAGCGACGAAGAGGGGGAGGGAGTTTACGGAGCCACTGCTTAACTCCCTCCCACCTCCCTTTTCCGGCAGCTCTCATAGGTTCCCATAGGAGTCTATGGGACCGACCGGCATATTCTGGCCGAAAAGATAGGTTACGCTGCCCAGAATGCGCACCGTATGTGCTATCTTTTCCAGCCAGCCATTTTTACGCACCATAAAATCGCCCATCTGAACTACTGAATCCAATGCATCAGATGGTCATGATTTTTGGCCAGCATTTTATCGTGGCTTAATAGCCATAATAAAACCCTCATGTGGATAAAGCCTTACTGTCATAGATGATTTGACATATGGACATTGAGCCTTTCACTACAATTTACAACCAGATATTCTTATATTAACCTCTGCCCTGCCTTAGACCACCAAGGATCCTAAACCTATCTCCTTTATGTCCCTAGAGGACCAAGGATGCTAGCACTAACAACTAGACCAGCAAAGATTCTTATATCAACCCCTCACTGTTCTAGACAATGCTAGTACCTTTATTGTAAACCAATAGAAATACTAATATTTACCCCTTTGCTTCTCTAGACCAACAGGTATCCTGATATTAACCCCCTTCACTGCCCTAGACCACCATGGATTCTAACATTACCCCCTTCACTGCCCTAGACCACCAGCAATATATACATTAACCATTCCACTGCCCTAGATCACCAATAATTTTCATATTAACCTTTCACAACCCTAGACCACTAGGAATATTGACATTAACCATCTCGCTGCCCTAGATCACCAAGAATTCTCGCATTAATCCTTTCCCAGTCCTATACCACTAGGAATCTTTACCCTTTCACTTCCCTAGATCTCCACTGATTTTGATATTAATGCCTTCACTGTCCTATACCACCAGGAATATTAACAATAACTCTTTAATTGCTTTGGATCACCATGGATACTGACACTAACACCTTTACTGCTATGGACCACCAGGGATACAGTAGACTAATTTATCTAGACGTTAATTAACGATTTGTATGATTTTTGAATGCGGGAGGGATGAGGAGTACACAGAAGAAATCCTCCCAAACACAGAGAGAATATACAAACACCCTGTAGATGTTGTACAAACCTGTATACATCTGGATGCAGGATGCGCCCTCTAGCGGTGGCTGCAGACAGACAGAATTATTTAACTTAACTTCACATCTTTGTAGGGCATTTGGAGCTTTGTAACATATAAATCCAGTCCTTATAAGAATCCATTATTAATTTAATTAGCACATAATTTTGTACCAGTTTGGATAAAAAAAATCTAAATTGCGTTCCAACAAGAATCGTTACAGTAAAACGTATCCTCAGTAATGATCACTATTTACAGTTCCTCAGTTTATATCCTCTCTGCAAACGTGAATTTACATGAAGCTTGGGAGGTAATTACTCCTTCATGGATCACTCAGCAGATTGTGAGCTCTTTTTTTGGTGCTTATTGAGCTTTTGCGCAATTCTTGTCAGCAATCAAAGACGACTTCTCATTGCTAGTTGTCAGGCGAATTAATAATTGTAAAAATATGAAAGGAACGCGGGGCACGCCGCCTCAGGAACAGTTCATTTACAAAATCTAATGCACCGTTATGTTGACATATTTCCCCTTCTCCGCTACTGATGTTGTGAATCAAAGCAGCCATTCTCATGTTATATTCTCCCCTATTTACTGTCATTCGCCGCCACAAACACACGCGCACCATTAATATGGCTGCTGATGAGAATGCTATAGGATGCCGAGGCAAAGATGTAATTAGAACTGCAACAAAATGTCAAAATCAGTCATCCTTCCGGCGTTACACATAAATTGCGTAATGACTCCAGGTTAGTTAGCGAGGAAATTCATCGCAGTTTGTGAAAATTGCAAAATGCTTTCCTATTTCTGTGTGCAGCTGCAGCTCCATTTATCTGCCGCCATCTTCAAATAGGGAACATTAGAAAGGATAGCATTGAGACGGCCCCATTATTCATGTGTTATAGTCTCCATGTCCAATAGATAGGATGCAATGAAGAAAAAAGAATTAGAGATGTAGCAGGGCTGAGTTTATCATTTGGCACCACTGATTGTAGCATCATGATGCATTAGGCCCAGCGATGACCGTTTCTGTGCTCTTACATAGGAGCGAGCATCACTCAATGAATGGAGGTGGAGCGAGTCAAGGATCCATTCACAGTAAACAGGCAGTCATTCGTAGATGATCCTACTGCCTGTTTACACGGCCGATATGTCATTCACTTTTCTCCATGCAGAAACTAAACAGCAAATGAGAAGCAAATTAATTTGTTCGTTGACCATGCTACTGTGTTATACAAGGGGGTATAGCTATAAGGGGTGCAGAGGTTCTGGTTTCACCTGATCTCTGGCTCCACTCTTCAATATAAGTGCCGAGCAGGGCACCCAAAGGCACAAAAATTGCCAAAGTCGCAACTTGTGCAAAAATTGCATCATTTTAACACCAGAAATCTAGTGCAAAAGGGTTTATGAATCCCCCATAGTGTAAAAACCTATACTACGTGGCAGAGGTCGTTCTATAATGGGATTCTATGGACTATATATGGTGCCACATGCCTTTACAGCGCTATCAGTCAAAGCTTTCCATCAAAGTCATACATTGGGAAATACTCAACATATACTTCTGATGAGTGATAGGCAGCGAGTCCTTAACAACCTGTCTGTCTTGAATGGGGAAACAGCTTTCATGCATCTTAAAGTTTTTAAAAAATCCCAAAAGTTTATCTGTCTTGAGTCCAGGCAGACCTCCTAAGTAGACGAGCGCGGGGTGGGCCTGCAGGCTGGTGCTGCCTGTATATTGCTCCATAGTATGCTATTGGGTGATGAGTCTTTCATCGCTGGTTACATGAGAGCTGGAGGCTTACCCACAGGGCAACTATTTGCAACTGCAGCTGCCTGGGTCGCCTGCTCGCTCCTGCTTAAGGAGAATTCGGGACAGAATGATGCCTGCAGAAGCGAAGGGCTGGAGCGCTGATGAGAAGTCCAGGGAGGGAGATCAGATGGTACACTGAGAAGAACAAAGAGAGCGCAGCGCCTCAGAGGGTGAAGCAATGTGTGTTTTATAGGAAAATGGAAGAAAACTCACCTGGCGTTGGCGACCTAACTGGACGGGCAGACCGCCATGCCTAGAATCCCAGTACATATGGTAAATGTTGCAGATTAGACATGTGACATCAACATCAGGAGAGCGTACAATAGAAGAATCCAAGAACACCCCAGGAGTCTCGGAACAAGTATATAGACAAAAACAGATTTAAAGAATCTCCGATGCTCAGAGAGTCAATCCAATCTAAATAAAAAATAGTGATAAAAAGCACAAATCACTTACTTGAAGGGAAGGTCTATAGTGAATCCAGACCCCCTGTTGATCCAAGGAGACATGGACTGAAATGCTTGATCTTGGAATTAATGGGGCCACCCCAGTGATGTCGAATACTGCAGACTGGGAGCTGATAGCTGTCCGTCAAATGTCCACGGTAGATTATAATCTCACGCCTCACATCTGGGCATTAGCCAGTAACAATCATGGTGGGCAAGGGTTTAGGTACCTGCATCTTGGAGGATGTCAGGAGTTTGGGTAGTGTTTTAATAAACGGACTGCCAATAGTAAGATGGTAGTTCCAAGCCATCAGGTATAAGTTATTGAGGCAGTTCTTGTGTCTTGTAGTAGGTAAAGTGCTCTATGAAGAGGCTGCCCAAACAATAAGGAAGTGGTCAGGGGTGTCTGGCATTAAAAGATGCAGAAACATTTTACCAGGTTTTTTTTTTTTTTGCTACAAAGTCTTATAATCAAAAAGATACAGCAATTATAAGTGGCTACTAAATGTGTATAGATTGTAGGAAGGTCTTAAAATACTCTCTTCTAGTGGAAATCACAGTCCGATGTTCATTGGTGTTGCTATTCAATGTGATTTAGCAACAGAATGCCTATAATGAGTATATTTCTATTTTCTTAAAGGAATTGTGCCAAAATGGCATTTCCTTATACCCCCTAATAGGGCATATGATGAACATCTTATAACAGCCCGCCCTCCTCCATCCAGGACACCCCTCTATGGACAGATTGGAGAGCCGCTCTATTAGCGTGGCTCCTGTGTGGGTGGACTGAGTGTCATCCTTGTAATTACAGGTTGGCCATTCACGTGAATGGTCTTCCCATAATACTACATTTATCCTACAGCGGCCACGGCAGGTAGAATATTTCTTGGACCGTGGCTTACCCGGTCAAAATCAGAATAAGCCTTTTAAGCTGCACAGTAGTCTTCATTAGAGTAACAACGGCATTACCGTACTTCCTCTAGGAAGGAAAACTATGTATTTGCCTCTCCGTTCAATTGCCCTTGTCCTATATGGGTGACCTCAAAAACATTATGAATGTAATTGGTCTTTTTGTTGTGTTTTGAGGCTATTTAAAGGAATTTCCTATGAGAAAACTGCATCAGTAATTACTGGGCACCCGTGATTAAAGATGAAATCTTAAGCAGTATTTAGAAATTAGAAGAGCGAGTTTGCAGAAATGTTTCTCATTATGTTCTCATCGCAGAAACAAAATCAAATGTTTTATGATGACGTATGGAATTTGGTGGGGAAGCCAGCTGCAGGGAGCAGGATGCTGTTCAAGGCTTGTGGTTATTTACATATCAGGTAATTAAGGTGAATTATTAGAGGTTCTGGGTATCTGGCTCTGGCTTCTACTTAAGGGCTCTTTCACACGAGCGTATGCGTTTTTACATTTTCTCACCGGTGCCGTAAAATCGCATGAAAGGACGTTTTTCCGCCAGGGTAATTAGCGTTTTCTCGCCCATTCGCAGGACCGGTGAGCGTGGTTTTTAGCGAAAAGATACATCGCACCCCGGAAAACCCCCGCTCGGCTTTATTTCTCTGAATGACTTCTAATGCCTACATAGAGGCACTTGTAAGGTTTTCGCAGCCTCCCCCTCCCATTTTCCCCCTGCTATCGAAGGGAATCTATGGGACCCGCCGGTGTATATTGGCCAAAACATAGTTCCAGATTTTTTTTTTTTTGCCCAACGTATATGAGTTGGCGCATATTTCGGTCATGTATGTTCTATTTTTCACGGTTCACTGTTTTTGCACGCTATATATTTGCCCATGTGAAAGGATGCATTGGAAACCAATGCCACAGATGGTCACGTATATCGGTCGCCCGTAAAAATGCTCCGTTTATGCGCTCGGGTGAAAGAGCCCTAAAATTATGTCAATAGGTTCTTATACGAGGGGCTGCTGATAAGTCTTTGGCTTTGTGTTCTTTTTTTGTTTCTATGGTAACGAATGTTACATCACATGAAGCCTTATGTGTCTAATATATGTTTTCAAAATTTTGCGTTGGTAGCTTATGGCAACAGTGATCTCGGCACGCGGGAAACAAAATGGCGCAGTGTAAGGTGATATTCACAGCCAATGAGAGCAGAGGAGTGATACAATTCTTGTTTCTGCAAGGAAAGTCCGTGAAGGATATTCATGGTGATATGTGGCAGACATTGGCACAGTGGTTCTCCTCGCCCAAAGAAGTACAGGATGCAAAAATCAGCCACTAAGGTGATGGTGTCTGTGTTCTGGGATAAGGAGGGCGTGCTGCTAGTGGACGACCTTCACAATGGTTCCACCATCAATGCAAGGGATTACATTGAATCTTTGGACCAATTGAAGGCAGCTCTGAAGGCCAAAAGGCGCGGCAAGCTGTCCAAAGGAATCTTGTTCCTGCAAGACAACGCCTCCGCTCACACTGCACAAGCGACCGTGGCAAAACTGGTGGAGCTAGGCTTCCCGCTGGTTGACCGCCCACCTTATTCACCAGACCTATCTCCCTCCGACTATCATCTGTTTCCAAACCTGAAGAAACACCTCAAGGGGACCAAATGTCACCCCATTTCTGATGCCATGGCTGCTACAGATGACTGGTTTGAGGCACAACCGAAATCCTTCTTTTTGCAAGGCTTACAGAACTTGGAATCCTGATGTAAGAAGTGTGTTGGCATCAGTGGAGAGGATGTGGAAGAAATGGAAAGTGTCATCTTCCTATCTCGTTTTTTTCTGGGTAAAGCCAAAGACTTATCAGCACCCCCTCGTATTAAAGGACCATCCTTGCTCCCTCACCTGATTGCCTTTTTACGCTCTGGAGGTCACTTCTGTGTATTGCAGCCACTTCCCTGTAGTGCAGCCCCCTGTCTGATTATCAGGCTCCATTTTAAGGACTCTTTCACATGAGCATACGTTTTCACATCCACGCCATTTATTGGCATAAATGGACATTTTTTCTGCGCTCAGGGCCAGCATTTTCTCACCCATCCACATGACCGTGAGCAATGTTTTTAGCTAAAAAAATATGTTGCACCCCGGAAAACGCTCGCTCTGCAAAAAAACAATGTCTACATAGAGGCACCTGTAAGCTTTTCACAACTTTAGATGCTGCTAAAATGCCTCCCCCTCCCTTTCTTTGTCCAGCTCCCATAGGAGTGTATGGGAGCTGCAGACATATATCAGGCAAACATGGTTCCAGAACTATCTTTTTGCCCAGCATATATGCGTCGATGTGTATTTTGGCCACGTATGTGTTCCTTTTTTGATGTTTCGACATTTTTACGCTCCGTATATACACCCATGTGAACGAATTTATTGGAAACCAATGGCTCAGATGGTCGCATGCATCAGTCAGGCATAAAACCGTGCAGTTTATAGGCTCATATGAAAGAAGCCTGAGAGGGAGATTTTTTTCTTTCACTTTCAAATCGAGCCTATGATACAACAGCGCAGTGCCAGCTACAAGTTGTACCATTTTTGCCTGCTAGGGGACAGTTTAATTGCCATTACCATTTAATTGCCTATAGTCACCTAAATAAGCTACAGTCCATAAGTATCCAGTCAGGAAGATGAGCTGTGATCTCCTCTATTATAGCTGTGTGACAGGAGCTGTGTGATCATCATCAGCAACTATGATAGGATTGCCTGTGCCCTCCTGTAAGCAGTTTCTGTGGTAGAGCCTATGTCATAGCATCATACAGGAAAAGAAACTGACTAGAAACTTCACACATAAACCCAAGTATATCTAAGCTGGTCAGAATTGAGATCATATGACCCTCAGAGGAGAAAGAGGCCAAGAATTTCAGATAGAAAGGCATAACTAACGTAGGTAACATGGAATATGGCACAAGAACATTATTCCACTGTTTTAAGTTCATTGTGATCCTATCAAAATTGGCAAAGGGTTAACCAATGGGTGTAACCAATGGGTGTGCATGGGTAGCAGTTGCACCTGAGACCTGAAGAGCCCCAAAGGTCTCTCTACTGCAAAAGAAGACACCAATAATAGAAATGGCACATAGTTGGGTGCCAGGTTTTGCGTTGGAGTCCAGGGGCTTCACATTATTAGAGTAATCCACAGGTTCTATTTCAATGGAGCCCGATAGCAATGGTGCCAACCTTGACTGGACCCATACTCTCAATGGACATCCTAGCTACCGAAGGGGATGCCGCTACCACATGTATGCCTTTACATTGAGCCAGACACAGTCCATGGGCAAGGGTGGCACTGATTCTGGGTAAAATCAGCCATGATTTTTTTTTCCAATTCTCATACAATCGGCTTAAAAGGATTGACCACTTTTTGGAGAGTTTTTAGAAATGTGGCAATGTGAATTTATGTTGCTTCCTAATAGAGTCTTTATTGAAAAGGTTTACCAATGTCCGGTTGTTCAAATGATTGTTTGGTAAGCTGGTAGGGAGAATCTCTCCAGCTGTTAGGAAGGGTTTGGCTGTGTATCGTTGTCGGAGAGGCGAGGTAATTTCTTTTGTTCCTCCTCTATTTTGTTTTATTTTTAATTGCAACCGTGCAGAATAAAACTGGCCGTGTGTAACCTTAAACTTACTTCTGGCTGCTGAACCTGTATTTTTGGAGAAGAGACGTGTCCTTTGGCATCCACAAAAGCGATCTCAAGCCAATCCCCTCACACTGTGCATGCGCAGATGGTAGCTGCACTGTGCTCAGTGGAGGTGGTATCATAACCTTTTGGTCACTTACCCTCCATGGGCTGCCATCTTATGGATGGGAGTGCCATCCAGAGTTGTATGTCTTGAGAAGTAAGGACATTGGGACACATTTCCTATAAGGACTCTGTTTCTAAATAACGTAAACCCACCATTTCTACAAGTTTCTAAAGACAGTCCTGAAAGTGTCCAATCTCTTTTATAGGGGGGGCACATAAGCAACATATATCACTCATCTTTAGGCTAGGTGATAATTGTATGACAACTTGGGGTCTGACAAAAGAATCTCTACATAAACAAAAGTCCTGAATCCCCCATTTGAAATGATTGGTGGTCACACAGGCACGCTGCCGCTCCATTTATGTTCTATGAAATGGATAAAGATGACTGAGCACTCTGTGCATGCATGACCATCACTCCATTTAACTAGACTTGGACCCCTATTCTCATGATCGGTGGAATTCTAGAGGTGGAACACCCATCTATCAGACAATTATAGCCTATTCTGTAGGTAGGTGACTAGTTGCTATGGTGGGACAACTCCTTTAAGTTAACATATTGCATACAATGGAGTAGAGCTCGGCGACTTGGCCGAAAACTAAAATCTCAGAATAGTTTTTAATCTCTTCTTGATTTTTGATTTTAATCTGATTGTCTTTCTTTTTCCCTTTTTTTTGTTTGTGTTCCTAAACAAGTCAAAAAAAAGACACCAAATTTTTTCTACATACATTGCGATTCCTTAAAGAGGTTGTCAGCGTTGTAGAATTTCTGTAAATTCAGCTCTAACATAACAAATGAGCATATACTAACATCTCCCCACTCCTGCTGTGTCCCGTGCCACCGCTGCTTCCCCTCTGACATCCCATTTATAGGCTGTACCCGTCTGTTTACAGGATGTCACAGACGCCCCAGCCAATAACAGAGCTCAGCGCTTGATCACTGATCTGTTATTGGCTGCAGTGCCTGCGATATCCTGTAAACCAAGCGGGACTGTAGCGTCTACACAAACACAGGTGCAGAAAACTGGACACCGGCGCGGGACTTTGTGGGAGTGGGGAGGGGTGGGTATATGCTTATTTGTTATGTTAAGCATGGGTGCACAACTCCAGTCCTCAAGGTACCCCAACAGGTCATGTTTTCTGGATTTCTAGTGACATTGCTACAGGTGTTCTTAATATAGAATATCCTGAAAACATGACCTATTGGGTCTCTTGAGGACTGGAGTTGTGCATCCCTGTGATAGAGCATGGAAACCGGATTTATAGAAATTCTACAACTTGGACAATCCCTTTAATACATACCTTTATCAGAATTGAATGGGACAGTCCTTAATCGGTACTTATCAAAGAATTGCTATGTATATAATTCTCTTATGTAAAAGAATGGGGTATGAACTTGAAAGATGAGGTTCCACACCCCCAGACATCCCAGCCCCCATGTACTATCCACACACTCCATCACAGTCTCCATATACTGCCCCCAAGTCATCAGAGCCGCACTCTCTGGTGCCCTGCACAACCATCTTTTCTCCAGCTTGATATTAGACCCACCTAGAGAGGCAAGGCTAAACTCGATTTCAAGATTCTGACAAAATTTTGCAAAATCATAAATAACCAAATGAATTTAATTAATTGCCCAGCTCCACACTGGAGTCATTTTTGAATGGGAGAACAGATTTCTGTCCAGACTATGAATGAAGAAGCTCAAACTCCCTTTCTCTTAGCGGGAAGTCACAGCACATTAGCCAATTGATTGCCTTAACTCCTGTAAACCCTTGTCTATCTACTTGTGAGGAGACTTTCAGTGTTCTTCGTTATCTCCCACACTGAACAAAGTCTGTCTCTAACGGGAGGGGGTATTTACGGGTCGCAGGAATGTTAGGCTTCCATGTTTTAAGACTGCTGACAGCTTGAAGTCTCTGAATACCGAATTGTATCAGTTGCTGTTTAATCTTCTATTAAATAAAACATGTAAAATTGCATTTTTTTTCAGGCTAAGAATCACAATTTACTTCTTAAATATTTGTTTTCTTAGCTAATATAATGTTCAGTGAGTCACCACAAGCCGCATGTGCTGCAAACCTCATTTTTTATGAATATTGCATTATCTATGGAGAGAGACTCGATATCAAATGATCTGTAAACAATATCATTACCAGACGATATTGAAAAAGAAAATAATAATAATAGTAATAATAATTTAACTCACGATACGCAGAGTAATAGTCATTTACATTGTTCTGGATATAATGAATCCAGTGATGCGATTTTAGCGGCACAAGGGGTTTTCGTTTGATTTTTTTTGTTTTTTAAAGGACTCAGAATAATTCTTTCTGATTTTTGTGACTATTATGTGTTTGTCCCTCCCCCCCCCCCCCCCCTTCATGTCTGTGCAGGGGTAGAATGTGCCCAGTCACCAAAAGTTTTCTTGAACTAGTTATCTCTGGGGCTTAAAGGGGTTTTGTCATTAAAAGAAAAATTATCTAAACGTACCTATCCCTTCCCTGTCAGTCTCCTTATCACATCTTCTCCTGGTTGAGCTTCTCCAGTGCCCCGGGTCAGCTCACTGCAGGCTGGGCCCAGCTTGTTATGAAGGCTGCTTTATCACAAACTCCTTCCGGCTGGGTCAGTGAAGGTCACATCCCTGTGCTGTAGCTTCACTGCCTAGGAAGGAATTGTAATCTATTTCAGAGACAGGTGGCATGAGCAACCTCTGAAGAAGATAGGCAGTCCTCCTGCTGGCCTATGAGCTGTGACGTAATGTACATTGGCAGACTGCCAACCTAATGTACGTAACATCACAGGAAGGAGCAGAATCAGGCAGCTGGAGGTGAAGTGAGCCCCCGGACTGCAGGAGACAGGAGAAGATAAGGGAGGTGAAGATCTTGTAAGTAGACTGATGGGGGAGGAATAGATAAGTAGAGCATATTTCTTTTTTAGTGACAGAACCCCTTTAATTATTGTGACTTGGACATCAGAATTCTGGCATCTAAAAGTTGGAAATTTGGCGCACACAGCAAAGCTATGACTTTATAGCCATTTACACCGCACCCACCGCAGTGGGCGGGACCCAGTTGTACCAGCATGGTCCCATGGGGGGCTTTTGCTGTAATCTACACCTGAAACTGGCAAGGGATATAGCAGCATTTTAACCCAGCATGGAACTGACATGGGTTTTCATCTGGCTCATTGAAGTGCGGCAAGATGAGACAAATATATTAAGAGGCTAGCGCTTTAGTTAGACCAGCGTGTGAAAGTAATAGGCCCCATTGTCTGCTTTTGCTCTACACAGCGTCATACTTTTCCATTATTGGCATCTGGCATGCTCCTTTAAATGGAATTGGTCTGCAATACCAGACATAGCCTATGCAGCAGAGTGGCGCTGTGTACAAAAACAGCAGGCACTTTTTCTAATCGCTGACAATAACTTTAATATATTCAGTAGACATTTAACATTGCAGTGTACAGAAGTCAATGTACCAAGCTTTCTAGATGTTTCTGAGTGGTCTATGTTGTCCTGTGCTTATCTGTTGTCAATGTGTTCCATGTGAGTGAATATGAAGGGTGTTGCCTAGCTGCAGCATTGAATTGGTTACTGTCTGGGTTATGTCTGGAAATGTATCTTTTGTATGTCATGTGACCTTGTCATATATAAGTGGTTGCAAGGTCCATGAGTGAGGTCTTTCTATCAGTCTTCTTTGTCTGGCAGTCTCCTACTGAGAGTGTTCTGAGAGGAGCCTGCGGGCACACAGACACCTTCAGTCTGTGAGCCCAGAAGATGGAAGAGGCAGAGAGGATGCTGTGTGAGTCCAGGGCCTATCTCATCAAGTCCCTATGCAGTATCACAAAAGGAACCACAAGACCGTATGAAACCATTGTGTAGCGCTGAGTGTGGATATTCAACCGTGAGTGTGCACCGGTAGAGAGTTGGTGAGTGAAGGTGAAGCATGTCCGGGAGCAGAGTGCCACAGATAACTTGGCCTGTGAGAATCCCTCTGGTCTCCCGTGTTTCCTCCCTGTCACACCACGTGTCCTCCTGCACCAGTGTCTTTTGCCAGTGGATGTAAAGTTGTTATGGACTGTTCCAAGTTTGTAAGTTATCCTACAGTAAATGGCTTTACCGACCGTTCCCGATTCTGCCTTTAAAAAGTTAATGTTGTGTGTGGACTCTTTATTACACCATCTAGAATTCACTGTGGAGGATGGAGCAGTGGCGTCACCCGTGACAAAAGGACTACAGGTAAACTCCTGTTGGGTTTTCCCCATTTAATAGCCTGCCCTCAGCCCCTTGGGCATGTCCCTGTTTACCCTCCGGGTGGGAGACAGTAGAGCCACCTTGAAAAGGCCTAAACTCATCCCTACTATCTTCCAGGCCAGGGCCTGCTCCTCGGATGCTGCAACATCACTAATCTCTAATTACCCACATCAACTAGACATTGGGACACACGATTTATCACAGTGGCTCATCCATCTGGAACATCTTTAAACACCTTTTGATTGACTTTATATCACCTATTAGTTGGTTAATTTAACCAATAATAGTTTTTCTGCCAAATTTTGGCACAAATTTTTGTAAATTTAACCACACACCTTTCTTGTTTCCCTGAAGCTCTCCTACACATTGCAGAAAAATATCTAAAACACCTTATAGCAGATCCTAAGTCACTACTGCACAGATACATCCAGCATCCGTATCACTGAGCAGCACGACCTCAGGCCTTATTCACATGAACGTTTTATTGCCGCTATTTAGTCACGATAAGAGGTTGACCGAAAATCGCGGCCATCTGAACCATTGGATTCATTCTGATGGGCAATCTTTGGGCATGTAAAATCGTCTGGCCGGAAAAGAGAGAACATACGCTGCAGATTCCAGACTGTCGATTTTATGCACGCCGGAAAAGATAGGTCTTGCCCTATCTTCTGGCTGCGACCAGTCAGCCTATAGGGGTTGCCGGCAAGGGGAGGGGGAGGGAGTTTAGCAGCAGCTCACGCTGCTAAACTCCCCCCCACCTCACTTCTCCTCCCTTTGCCAGCAGCTCCCATAGGCTTCTATGGTAGCTTCTAATGCCACGGTCATCCGGCAAAAGGAGGGGGAGTGAGAAGGAGAGAGTTTAGCATTGCTAAACTGTCTCCCCTCGGCCAACATAATTCCAGGCTGTGGGGTATATATGCCGCCCCCAGCTGCGTGAATGAGCAAGAAAACGTGAGATTTAGCCGCGACTTAGTCACGTCTCTCTCGGTCATGCAATTTTCGTACGCGATATGGGCGGTCGAAAATCATAACATCCGTGTGATTGGAGGCCTTATGGTGCTCTCAGTGAGGGCTGTATAAAGATGGTGACAGGTTCCCTTAAAATACACAACTATCAATGCCATTTGTGGCTCCGTATCAGGAAAATGGAGTTCTGCCTGGAATTTGGGAGCTAAAAACCCGATTCTCACAGGGGAAAATTGACTTAAAAGTGTTGTGCCAACATTGAAAGGTATGCCCTATCGCAGGATAGGGGATAACTTCATGACTACCCCAAGGGCTTATTTACATGGGGGTGTCTGCACAGACAAAAGCAAAATGCTTTATTTTTCTGCACATTTGCGTACCAAAGGTCCCCATAGGAATCTATAGAGAACGCAAAGGCGCACATATGTATGCGTGGGTACGCCCAAAAGACTGGGCATGCGAACAAACACTGGCACCTAATTTGGCTTGATAGCCATTTAAATCTGGGGGGGGGGGGGGGGGGATTATTCCCTACCCATGTCAACGAGCGTGCCTGAGCAAATGCACACACACATGCTAAAAATACGTTCCACAGGAGCGAGCGTTTCTGCTCCCTCACTTACCTGCAAGAGCCCTAAGAACCGGCTATAGAATAGAGAAGTTGTCGACTTGCACACTGCTGCTCCATTCATGTCAATGGGACTGCAGGAGGACAGCGGCATAGTTGGATTTCGGTATCTCCGGCAGTCCCATTGATATGAATGGAGAGGTAATGCACATGTTTGAGACCAATCCAATTATATGGGGACCTTTGGGATTCCCATTCTTGGGATCAGCCGGCATTCCAGCAGTCGGACCCCCAGCAATCAAAAAGTTTTTCACTGTCCCAGGGAAACTTTCAACAGCTTTAAATGGAGCCTGTGCTGCTAAATGAGTTTTCAAACAGACATATTTGGTATTTATTGGACACCAGTTGAAACCCTCCCACCGTGTGACCGCCTGCCGTCTGTTCTGCAGCGCTAAGTCCTGTGACCGGCGTTACGCTGTATATAAATGGGAACCACTGTTTACACTGAAGGCCTTGTAATATCAGATGTATCAGCTTGTCTTCTCCTCTCAATATTATGACTTCATGGTAACATACAGTAAATAGTGAAAGCAGATGCAATAAAGTAAACAGATTTATATGATACTTCCTCGTTACATGCATTAGTTGGAGAAACAATGGAATCTGCTCTCCAGCTCGTACAGAATGTTCTGTTTATAATAAAGCCATCAAATCAATGGCGCTCGCTCGCCGACGGATTTATCTTCTGCTTTTTATTTTGACTAGTTGATACATTTTCAAGCATACGAAAGTTACAATCCGCTGAAGTAATACTTTTTGTGAAGAAGACGTCAACTTTTGTTGCGAGTCGGGTCAGTTCTAAAACGGATTTAAAATAACATTGTAGTAGAAATGATGTCCTCAAGAATTATCTGTGGGCATTAATATACTGTACCCGCAGGGGAGCTGCGTACTGAGTTGTGTAAATACACTGACCACTTTATTAGAGACCCCCATTTAGTAGCACATTGGATCTCCTTTGACCTTCAGCAATTCTTCATGAAATCGTTCTGCCGGAATATCGGCTCCTGCAGACAGGAAGCTTCTTGTAGTCAGGGTGGCCACCCGGCCGGTATTTTTTATGTCAGGCCGGTGCCAGTACTTTTTTTTTACCGGCCCTATTGCAGGCCAGTATTTTCAGAGCCTGCACTGCCCCCTAGCGCGGGTTAATCCTCCTCCAGCAGGGGAAACACAGACCTGCAAAGCTGACAGCTTCCAGGGCCTCTGATGATGTCATGTCATGTGATACCCTGTGTGGGAGGAGTTAGGATCACATGACCACAGGGGGCTAAGTAAGTGTAGAGCTCTCCAGTGCAGTGGTAGAACTCTGCAGCTGTGCGTGTTGGAGCTGTGGGGTTCTGGATGGATGGATTTTGTGAGTGAGTGAGTGGAGCTGTGTGTGGGGGTCCAAATGGATGTAGCTGAGCTGTGTGTGTGTGTGATGTCTGGGGATCAGAAAGATGTAGTGGAGTTGTGTGTGTCTGTGTGTGTGTGTGTGTATGTGCGCAATGTGTGTGGGGGGTCAAAATGGATGTAGCTGAGCTGTGTGTGTGTGATGTGTCTGGGGATCAGGATGGATGTAGCGGAGCTGTGTGTGCGATGTGTGTGGAGGTCAGAATGGATGTAGCAGAGCTGTGTGTTATGTGTGTGGGGGTCAGAATGGGTGTAGCAGAGCTGTGTGTGCAATGTGCATGGGGGTCAGAATGGATGTAGCGGAGCTGTGTGTGTGATGTGCGTGGGGTTCAGAATGGATGTAGTGGAGCCGTGTGTGCGATGTGTGTGGGGCTCAGAACAGATGTAGCGGAACCGTGTGTGTGATGTGTGTGGCGGTCAGAATGGATGTAGCGAAGCTGTGTGTGTGATGTGTTTGGGGGTCAGAATGGATGTAGCGGAGCTGAGTGTGCAATGTGTGTGGGGGTCAGAATGGATGTAGCGGAGCTGTGTGTGATGTGTGTGGGGGTCAGAATGGATGTAGCAGAGCTGTGTGTGCAATGTGCATGGGGGTCAGAATGGATGTAGCGTAGCTGTGTGTGGGGTTCAGAATGGATGTAGTGGAGCCGTGTGTGCGATGTGTGTGGGGCTCAGAACGGATGTAGCGGAACCGTGTGTGCGATGTGTGTGGCGGTCAGAATGGATGTAGCGAAGCTGTGTGTGTGATGTGTTTGGGGGTCAGAATGGATGTAGCGGAGCTGAGTGTGCAATGTGTGTGGGGGTCAGAATGGATGTAGCGGAGCTGTGTGTGATGTGTGTGGGGGTCAGAATGGATGTAGCAGAGCTGTGTGTGCAATGTGCATGGGGGTCAGAATGGATGTAGCGTAGCTGTGTGTGGGGTTCAGAATGGATGTAGTGGAGCCGTGTGTGCGATGTGTGTGGGGCTCAGAACGGATGTAGCGGAACCGTGTGTGCGATGTGTGTGGCGGTCAGAATGGATGTAGCGAAGCTGTGTGTGTGATGTGTTTGGGGGTCAGAATGGATGTAGCGGAGCTGAGTGTGCAATGTGTGTGGGGGTCAGAATGGATGTAGCGGAGCTGTGTGTGCGATGTGTGTGGGGGTCAGAATGGATGTAGCGGAGCTGTGTGTGGGGGTCAAAATGGATGTAGTGGAGCTGTGTGTGTGATGTCTGGGGATCAGGATGAATGTAGAGGAGCTGTGTGTGTGATGTCTGGGGATCGGGATGGTCATAGTGGAGCTGTGTGTGCAATGTGTGGGGATCACAATGAATGTAGCAGAGCTGTGTGTGTGATGTCTGGGGATCAGGGTGGATGTAGAGGAGCTGTGTGTGTGATATCTGGGCATCAGGATGGATGTAGTGGAGTTGTGTGTGTGCGATGCGTGGGGGTCAGGATAGATGTCTGTCTGGCGCTGCAGTGACAGTGTTGGGACCCGGGGACGGGCAGTACATGCGGTACGAGGTATGTACCATGTACTGCATGTAATCTTGTATGTTTAAGTGGTATACGTTATACCAGCTGTACATATAATTACATACAGGTAATATCTACCTTACATCAGCATCACTATATGCAGGGGAGGTATATCTCCTGTATATAGTGATATGGACCATGCTGGGGTAACCTGGGTATCTCCTGTATATAATTATATATGTGTAGGTTGTATACGATGAGTGTGTCTGCAATGAGTAGATGACGTGTGAATCACACTTAACTTCATATACTCGCGAGAACACGTTGGACAGGATCCCGCACATGCGCACCAACGCTGGACAGGATCCAGGAGATACAGGAGGAAAAAAATGCTGTGATAAGCCACGCCCCGAGTCACCCCCCCGATATGCCAGCAACAGAAATCTAGATTCATCTAACCAGGAGATATTTTTCTTGCTGCTCAGTGATACAATACAGTCATAGCAGCGGTCCCACGGGACTTAAGCCCCATTTACACGCAAAGATGATTGCTCAAAATTCTTTCAAAAGATAGCTTGATTGACAGTTTGAGCGATCATTTTGCTTAAGCTACTAATGGGCACTAATGCCCATTTGTAGCTTATTAGCTTCATTTGCATGTGGTCTGTTCTCTGCTTACAGCTCCATTGTTCTGCCGTGGGGCTGCAGCTGAATACAATGTTATCAGAATCACAGCGTGCAGTCCCTGCTATAAGCCGCCTGGTGAACAATGGATTTTATGCTGAACTAAAAATCATCGTTTGGCTGAAAAGCAAACAATGGTAGCCTTTACACACAACAATTATCTCTGAAAAGACATCGTTTGCACGAATTTTGAGCGATAATCGAGTGTGTAAATGGGGCTTTAGAGAGACACAGAAACCGCTGGAAGGGGAAACAGACACTCCTTTCATAGTTACTGAAGATCACACAGGTATAATAGAGGAGATCACAGCTCATCCTCCTGACTGTATGCTCATAGGCTATATGTTTATGTTTAGGTGAATATAGAAGGTAATGATAATTAAACCGTCCTGCCAGCAGACAGAAATGGTATATCCTCAGTCAATGCTGTATCATGGGATTGGAGGTGAAAAAAGTAAACAATGTCACCCTTAAGATGGTGCCTGATAAGCATCAGACAGGAACCTCCACTACAGGAAAGTGACTACCATATAGAGGGGGGACCTCCGGAGTGTGAGGGGGGGCAGGCAATGTATTTTCACTGTAGTAGTCCTTTAATAAATCAGCCCTATAGTGTATCATTCTTACAGCAGCGATTTAATGATAAAAGCAGAGTCAGTTTACAACCACTTTGGCTTCGTGAATAACATATAGCCCACGGATTGGCATTTAATGTTGACCCCCGGGGTTACGGATATAGCGATTATCAGGCGACATGCTTACCTATTAGTCACAATCTAGTTAGTTATAGTTCACTGATAACATCAACAGCGGAATACAGTTTTTTATATCTTTAGAGCTGATACGTGATAAGAGCTCAACTTTGAAAAATCCAAGAAAATAACAGTAAAGTTTAATGAAGCGTTCTTCTGAAAGACTGACAAATCCCCAGCCAAAGTATTGATTCTGTAGAAATTTATTAAAGAACACTCCACACTCCGTGTCATTACAGTCCATGTCTGGCTGGGGGAATCATGTAAAATAGATGTTTAAATGAGTAGTAATAGGCAGACATAAAGTGGCTATCGATGTGTGTCATGAAGGGTGAAATAGTACCGCATATAAATACACATAACACACTGAAAACGGGGAAAAGGCATCGCTTTCAAAATGTAAATCCGCCGTCAGTGTTAGTAAACTATATGCTTGGAAAAACATCTGTTATTCTGCGACTGTATTATTCATTTATGCTCTGTTTTACCTCAGATTTATTACGAATAGAAGGGAAGGTGGAAGCTGGCGGAGGACTACCGGCAAAGGTCTATGAGGAGAGAAAGTGGGGGCTCCCGGCTAGAATAAGGTAACTGGGCAAGGGTCAGACCACAGGGAGGGAGGGTAAGCCAGGGACATAGCTGGGTTTTCTTGCACCCAGGGTAAAGCTCTAGTTTGGTGTCCCTGCCCTTTGTTGCCTCAACAGTAATAGTGCTCCCCATATGGTCCCCAATAGTAATAGTGCTCCCCATATAGTTCCCAATAGTAAATAGTGCTCCCATATGGTCCCCAATAGTAATAGTGCTCCCCATATAGTCCCCAATAGTAATAGTGCTCCCCATACAGTCCCCAATAGTAATAGTGCTCCCCATATAGTCCCCATTAGTAATAGTGCTCCCCATATAGTCTCCAACAGTAATAGTGCTCACCATATGGTCCCCAATAGTAATAGTGCTCCCCATATGGTCCCCTTATAGTAATGGTGCTCACCATATAGTCTCCAATAGTAATAGTGCTCCCCATATGGTCCCCAATAGTAATAGTGCTCCACATATGGTCCCCAATAATAATAGTGCTCCCCATATAGTCCCCAATAGTAATAGTGCTCCCCATATGGTCCCCAATAGTAATAGTGCTCCCCATATAGTCCCCAATAGTAATAGTGGTCACCATATAGTCCCCAATAGTAATAGTGCTCCCCATATGGTCCCCAATAGTAATAGTGGTCACCATATAGTCCCCAATAGTAATAGTGCTCCCCATATGGTCCCCAATAGTAATAGTGCTCCCCATATAGTCCCCAATAGTAATAGTGCTCACCATATAGTCCCCAATAGTAATAGTGCTCACCATATAGTCCCCAATAGAAATAGTGCTTCCCATATGGTCAACATTAGTAATAGTTCTTCTTATGTGGTCCCCAGTAGCATTAGAGCTCTCATTGTGGTCTCCAGTTGTAATAGTAGTGATCCCTTTGTCACCCACAGTAGTAATTCTGCTCCCCATGTAGTCCTTGGTAGTAATAGTGTTTCCTTTGTGACCCGCAGTTGTAATAATAGTGCTCCCGTGGTGACCCACAATGGTAATATTACTTGCCATATGGTCCCCAGTAATAATAGTGCTCTCCATGTGATCTCCAGTAGTAGCAATGCTTCCCATATGAGCCCAAGTAGTAATAGTGCTCCTCATGTGACCCCCAGTAGTATTAGTACTTCCCCATGTGAATCAAAGTAGTAATAGTGCTCCTCATGTGACCCCAGTAGTATTAGTACTTCGCCATGTGGATCCAAGTCGTAATAGTGCTCCTCGTGTGACCCCCGTAGTAAGAATGCTCCTCATGTGACTCCCAGCAGCAATAGTGCTTCTCCTGTGGCCTCCAGTACTAATAGTGCAATAGTGTTGCACATATGTTCTTCAGTTGTAATGGTGTTCTCTATGTGGCCCCCAGTAGAAATAATGCTTCCCATGTGGCTCCAAGTAGTAATAGTGCTTTCCATGTGGTTCCCAGTAGTAGTGCCTGTCATGTGTCCCCAAGTAGTAATAATGCTCCTCCTGGGACCCCCAGTAGTAATAGTGCTGTGCATGTGTCTCTCAGTAGTAATAGCGCTCCCCACGTGGCCCCCAGTAGTAATAGGGCTATGCATTAGGTGTCTAGTAATAATAGGGCTTCCTCCCACCTCCTTCTATTACCCTCTGTCTGCACTATGAATTACATTTATGATTCCCTCAGACAGCTCCTAGTCTCTCTCACCATGCCACCAAGCTGGTACTGGGTGCATCTTCAGTAAGAGTAAAGAATGCTCCTGAAAGTGACCCTCTGGTCCCAAAGACAAAATTTGTCTCGGGACAGAAGTAGAAAAGTAATATTATTACCCAACAAACTTTATTTGTGGCATTCTGCCATGAACTTCCAGATCTTGGGCCCCTCTTCGATCTCTTAAGATGGGCACAACTCTCCTCTCATTATCCAGTGGACACTGTCCATCAGTAGTCTGAAAAATGTCATACTGATTTTGGATTGGCCAGCACTGCTCACATGGGTATACTGCATCAGTAGTCTAACACACTACCATTCGCAGTGAGTATCCAGTACACAGAAATGTTCTGCAGCCATCTTGGAAGACCAAAGAGGGATTTGGGAACCGCAAACTGAATTGTTATTACTTCCCCCTTTGTATACGGTAAAAACTTTGTCTTGAGACCAGAGGGTCACTTGAAGTTAACCCAAAATAGAAAATTAAAGGAACCAATCAGGGAGCAGGAATAGTGCAACAGTAGTCTAAGACACTATCAATGCACAGTTTGCATCTGGTAGTTAGAAAAGTGCTGTGGCCACCTTGGAAGAGTGAAGAGTGGCCTGAGAACCAGCATATCCGCAGCAGGATGCCGCAAGTGGAGTTAATATTAGAGATGAGCGAACACCAAAATGTTCGGGTGTTCGTTATTCGGAACGAACTCCCCGTGATGCTCGAGGGTTCGTTTCGAACAACGAACCCCATTGAAGTCAATGGGCGACCAGAACATTTTTGTATTTCGCCGATGCTCGCTAAGGTTTTCATGTGTGAAAATCTGGGCAATTCAGGAAAGTGATGGGAATGACACAGCAACGGATAGGGCAGGTGAGGGGCTACATGGTGGGCTGCATCTCAAGTTCCCAGGTCCCACTATTAAGCCACAATAGCGGCAAGAGTGGGCCCCCCCCCCACTGTCAGCATAAAGATCGTCCTCCTCTGGCACAGCTGTAACAGCTGTAGCAGAGAAGAACGATGTTTGCCCATTGAATTCAATGGAACCGGCAATACAGCCGACTCCACTGAATGCAATGGGCTGCCGGCGATCGCAGGATGAATGGTCGGAAAGGGGTTAAATATATAACCCCTTTCCTGCAATTCATCCAGAAATGTGTTACACTAAAAATATATACCGGCGTATAAGGCGACGGGGCGTATAAGACGACCCCCCAACTGTCACCTTATACGCCGGTAATACAGTGGAGCAAAGAATAAAAATCATTACTTACGTTTTTAGATGATCTGCGGCGCTCCTGCAGGCTGTCACTCCCTCCTGGTCCACGGCAGAGTATTGCTTTCTCCACGAAAGACTTTAAATCCCTGCCTCCAGAAGCACATGTGCCTTCAGCCAATCACAGCCAATGACAATGATGTCATTGAATGGCTGTGATTGGCTGTGTTTCTGGAGGCGGGGAAATCCCCGCCTCCAGAAACACAGCCAATCACAGCCATTCAATGACATCATTGTCATTGGCTGTGATTGGCTGAAGGCACGTGTCTTTCTGGAGGCAGGGATTTAAAGCCTTTCATAGAGAAAGCTTGTCTGCCGTGGATTAGGAGGGAGTGACAGCCTGCAGGAGCGCCGCAGATCATCTAAAAACGTAAGTAATGATTTTTATTCTTTGCTCCACTGTATTACCGGCGTATAAGGTGACAGTTGGGGGGTCGTCTTATACGCCCCGTCGCCTTATACGCCGGTATATATTTTTAGTGTAACACATTTCTGGATGAATTGCAGGAAAGGGGTTATATATTTAACCCCTTTCCGACCATTCATCCTGCGATCGCCGGCAGCCCATTGCATTCAGTGGAGTCGGCTGTATTGCCGGTTCCATTGAATTCAATGGGCAAACATCGTTCTTCTCTGCTACAGCTGTTACAGCTGTGCCAGAGAAGAAGGATTTGTCTTCTATATGTTCTCAATGGGGTCAGCGCTGCTGCCGCTGGCCCCATTGAGCGCATATAGAATGCATCCATAGCGAGCAGCGGGAGGGGCAGATTTCAATACTCGGGTGACACCTTATCTCCCCAGCCACTCACAGCAGGGGGGTGGTATAGGGCTTAAACGTTGCAGGGGGAAGTTGTAATGCCTTCCCTGTCTTTATATTGGCCAAAAAAAAGCGCTAACGTCTCAGGGAAGAAAGTTTAATTTACCAGAACACCGCATGGTGTTCGTTACGAATAACGAACATCCCGAACACCCTAATATTCGCACGAATATCAAGCTCGGACGAACGCGTTCGCTCATCTCTAGTTAATATCATTCACCTCTCCGGTCACAGTACAGACCGGAAGGTCACTCGAAATGAACTCAAAATGTAAAGTTAAAGGGGCTTTTTAAGTCTTTATAATATAGGTCTATACAATAGACATACATAAACGCTAATCAATATCGGGACTCGATCGCGGCTAATCTTCACGGATGCAATTTTTGAAGTATTCTTCACTTGACCAAGTTTCAGCAGTAATGCGGCTGGCATAAAAATGCTTCACCCGAGTGAACGAGGCCTAAATCTGTCCTTACTGGTCAGTCACTCCTACGTAGTCTTCTGCATAAGGCCTCATTCACACGGGTGATGCATTTTATGCCGGCCGCATTGCTGCCAAAAATTGCATCGGTGAAGATTAGGCGATCGAGTCCTGAGATTAATTAGCGTTTCTTGTCCATTCGCACGGGCATATCATGGGAAAAATCCGCTGCAGCGTGGAATTCTGTTGGTTGGTAGACATCCTCGCAATGACTTCTAATGCTTAAATAGAGGCAGCTGTCTTCTTTTCCAAGCATCGGACGCAGGTAAACTTCTTCCACCTCCTTTTTTTTAAGCTCCCATAGGAGTCTTAGGGAGCCTTCAGCATTTTTTGTCAAAGGATAGGTCAGGACTAGAGATGTGCGAGCATTGCCCTTAGCGAGTACCTGCCCGCTCGGAAGAAAAGATTCGGCTGCCGGCGGCGGGCAGGGAGCTGCAGGGGAGAGAGCGGGGAGGAACAGAGGGGAGATCTCTCTCTCCCTCTCTCCCGCCTGCTCCCCCTGCTCACCGCCACAACTCACCGCTCACCCGCGCCGGCAGCTGAACCTTTTCTTCCGAGCGGGCAGATACTCACTAAGGGCAATGCTCGCAGGATGGCTATGTAGATATCTGGCCACAGATCCATGTGTGGGTTCATTCCTCTCCAATGCACCAATCCACGTGTGGCACTCCCAATGTGGATTTGAAATCTGGGGGGGAAATCATATAGACTTCAGCGCTGATTCCCTTCCATGTAACGGAATGCGGATCTGAAACAGAATTTGATGTGAAATCTACATGAATTCCACCTCACATTCCGGGGCAAAGATCTGGCGAATCAGTGCAACCAAAAAATCATTTATCATCATTAGATCCCAATTTTGGTTGACAAAAAGGAGAAAACGCCTGAAAGTCTCCACGGTAAATCGGTAGACGGACGCCTCTGTAATCTTCATATACTCTATTTTGCTGTCTTCAATAAAACCGCTTTTTGTCAGAAATAAGACATAATAAACACAATAAGCGCGGCGCACAATACGGGATTAGCATTCAGACGCTGAATGGAGCCCCGTGGGAACTAATAGGGTCAAAATAGCAGCTTTTCCACCAAAGCTTTTATCTCATATTATTTTTGAAGATTGTGCAAGCAGAGCTAATATTGGTTAATGTTTGTCCTTTTCTACACATCCTGTCGCTCATTTACATAAAAGTATCAAAAGCGACACAATAAAGCCCCTAATGGAGAAATACAGGAGCTTGCAAAAATTTCCACGCCCCGCACTTTTACTAAATTGCAGAGTTTTTTTGTTTTTTTTTTCCCTTTTAGAGGCTTTTTTAAAATATAGCTATTATTATTGCAACTGAAAAGCCTCATCCCCCGCGCCAACAAAGGAGCGCTGCTGTAGGTGGTTTCCTCATTAGGTTTGCAGGGGCCAGGCGAACAAAAGCAGAAGACAAAGCGATTTCCAGGAAGCGTCCGTTGGAAGCGCCGGAGACAGGTGTCGCTAGCTGGATGTTTGGTGCGGGAGAAGCGCCGGCTCTTCCACCGTATTTAGGGCGGCTGGAAACATCTGCTGAAATGCTGCTTAATCACGGCGTGCAGCGGATCCACAAAGTATGGATGATAAATGGGCTTTCCTGCTATTAATGAGTTCTCCAGTTAAGCAGTTGTGAGTCGCTGCACTCCACTGTTTAGACGCCGCATGATTTATCACACCTTTTTGGACAGGTTGGATTTAAAGATACATTCAGGTGTTTAAAACACATTTCGGGGAAATCACGGATATAAAACATCATCTGGCAGCCGGAGGAGGAGCGGGCGCTTCGTCTTACTCCACTTAAAGGGAAACCCCAGTTTTGCACAATATTTTGAAGACATGTAGAAAATGTTTAGCAGAGTTATTAGAAAATGGAAAAAATAGTAAAAATATCCTAGAGTTTTTGGAATGCGGACAAAATATTAGCACGTTGGACTCCTTCATAACCTCAGCACTTTAACGTGGCACAGATTTCACTCGGTGACGAAACGGTTCTGCAGGAATATCGGCCCCTGCGGACAGGAAGATTCTTGTAGTTGCTGCAGATTAGATGGAGGTGCTGACATGTTCTGATCACCTGACAGGAAGGGGTCATCGATTCATGCTGCTTGTCCCAAATTCTGACCTTCCATCAGCACCATGCAACAGAAATCTGGACCCATCTGACCAGGTGATGCTTTTCCGCTGCTCAGTGATACAAGTTTTGCGCTCTTCTGCCCGCTGAAGTCTCGTCTTTTAGTTTCGATTAGACATAATGGTGCTGGAACTGGTCGTCTGAGGAACAGCGAGTTGAAGCATTAATGTTGTATTGAGCTGCACACATGACTGTGCAGCGCCTGTTGGTCATAATGATTCCTGACATCCTCCTCTGACCCCTTTTGGTGACGAGTTGTTTCCATACATGCTTGATGATTTTACTCTCCAAACCATTACATGAGTAAAGCCCCCCACGGTTGGCAGTGAGACCCCGGCTAGTCTAGCAGCAATGTCTGAGACTCATTAGAATCGCTCAGATCGTTGGATTTTCCGATCTAATGTGGATTCACACTGGAACTGATCCACGGAAAACTTGTCATGTTTTCCCACAGAGAAGATCCAATATTGAGAGTCACAAAGCTGATATTAGTGGCTAATATAAGATTTGGGGTGGGGCAGGGGCATGGTCAGACTACACAAAGTTTGTTTGCAGTCTGTAGCCATGGAGACACATATCATACTTGGTGACTGAGGCTTCTGGCTCCTCCTACTTTTTTTGTTTGGAGGCCACTGTCAGATGTAGCAGACACTGCATCCTCCTGCAAAATAGAATTTCTGTCACTGCCACCTTAAGCGTGCACGCAAGCATTTGGCCTGCCTCTTAAAGGGCCAGGACACATAACCAGCTTTTCCATTCTTAGGCTAATTTAGATTCTTTCTTTGCTATTTAAAAATATTTTCTGGTACTATACTATTGGTGACCTGTCCTCAGGATAATTCGTTAATAATTAATCGGCAGAGGTCCACAGCTTGGAATCCCCATCGTTCAGTTGATTGAAGTTACAGCAGCACTCCAGTGAGCACCACTGTCACTTCGGTTCATAGCACACAATACCAGGCACAGAGCTGTACATTGTAGTGGTTGTGCCTGGTATTGCAGCTCAGTAGGACTGAGCTTCTCTCAGGCCATATGACCAATGAATGTGATGTCACTGGCCTCAGAAGAAGCCAAGGCATTCACCTGAGTGCCACTGCTTCTTCAATCAGCTGATCAGTTTATATCCTGATCACTATTCAATCAGCTGAATAGTGTAGTCCTGGTAAACGACTTTGAGGCATCCTCCCCCATGTTTGGTATGCAAACGTATGCACTTGTTCTGGTTGACTCTTGGTTTGACCCATGCTTGTTCTACCCAACTTTCCCAAATTCTCCTCACCTGACCTCGGCTTGTCTTTGAACCACACTATTTCTTTCTGCTGCCTGCCCTGATAATTGGCCTGTTATATTATTATGCAAGAATTGAGTTTATTCTGGAACTCGTCTCTGCCTGCTATTCCAATATCAATATACATATGCAGAAGAGAACTCCAATAATGGACCTCTCTCCTGCATACTGTAATATACATATATGAGGGAGATTGGATTGGAAAGGGTTAAGTGATTTACATTGTTGTATTCCAAGAGCTATAACTTGTTGATATACCAGTATGAGGGCTTTTTTTTTTTCTTTTTTTTTTGGGGGGGGGGGACAAGTTGTATATTTTAATGGCCCCATTCTGTGGTATGTATATTTTTAGTTGTAGAACTAGCAATTCTTGTGGAAGGGGGGGGGGGGGGGTAGTAAAAAAAAAAAAAGTCCAGGAATTCCCCTCTTCTTTTTGGATTTTGCTTGTACGATGTTCACTATTCGGTAAAAATAACAATTTTCTTAACTGGATCTGCGTGATTACTGATAAAAACCCATTGCACTTTTATTTTCCTGGGGGTTTGCTTTCTGCAGGAAGAATGCCAGTTTTTATTAGTATCTGTTTGAGGGCTTATTCAGACAGACGTATATCGGCCGGGTTTTCACGCTGATATGCACCTGTCTGAATAAGCCTCCATCCCACCCCTCTCATTGCAAGTAGTCGAGAGGGGCGGGGAGAGGATGGAGAGGGGGCGGAGCTTAGTGCACTAGCTCTCGGCCAGGCCCACCTCCTCCCATTGCAGAGACGGACAGCGTATATTGGCTGGGCATGAAAACCCGGACGATATACGCCCGTCTGAATAAGCCCTGAGGTACATGCGACTTTTATTGCTTTTCTTACATTTTTATGTTGGCAAACAAAAGAAAAATAACAATTCTGGCAATAGTTTTTAAAATTATTTTGATGATATTCACCAAGCAAGATAATTAATAAAATATTTGTATTGTCTGGCTCGTTACAAATGCAGTAATACCTATTATGTGCTGCTTTAAAGAAAAAAAAATGGCATTTTAGCCATTTAAAGGCTCTTTCGCGTGGCACTGCGATTTTAGGCCGGCTGTGTCACGGCCACAGCGCAACGGAAAATCGTGTGAACAAAAGTCAGCCGCGACCGAGTCACAACTGCACTCCCATTTTAGCGCCCGTTCAGATGGCCCAGGTGCTACGTGTACATGCCGCCGGCTGGGATACCATGGGACAGGGAGAGCGAGTTTAGCTCTGCTAAACTCCCTCCCCCTTTCCTTCCCCTTTCCGCCCCTTGCCCTCTGACGTCATTGGGAAAGGGTGGGACAGGGCAGGAGCTAGCGTGCTAAAATCCCGCCCCCGCCCCCTCTCCAACCCTTTGTGGCTGCCAGTGATGGCAGGGGCAAGAGCTTAGCACACTAAGCAAGGGGCGGAGACGGGGAGGGAAGGGTGAGGGAGTTTAGCAATCATGCTGCTAAACTCCCCCCCCCCCCCACCTCCTTTCTCCGGCATCTTTCATAGGCTCTCATAGGAGTCTACGGCACCGTCTGTATTCCGGACGGAAAAGATAGTTCAAGAAGTATCTTTCCAGCAGGCTTAAAAATGGCCGACCAGAATGCGCACCATATGCGCTATCTTTGCCGGCTGGCCGTTTATACGTATCAGGAATATGCCAATCTGAACTGCATCAGAACTGGAAACCAATGCATCAGATGGGTAGTGTATATCGGCAGACCTTGAAAACGCGACCGACATACGCTAGGGTGAATGAAGCCTAAAACTGTTTTTTGTGGGGGGAAAATGTATCTTTTTCAAACTGAATTGAAACTGGATTTTAAACTTTGTTAAACTTTTTTGACATTATTTTTTAGTCTATGAAGAAGGAGTTAAAGAAGTGCTTATTTGATAGTAGACTAGGATAGTACACTGCATTACTTATGTAGTGCATTCTACTAAGCCTATGACAGCAGCCTATTAGAAGCTGCAGTAGACTAGGCCTAATAGGCTGAGTTATGTGGCAGATTATGAGGTCTTTGTCAGGCTTCCGGCTGGCATGAGAACCCACTGGTACCTTGTGATCGCACTAAGAGGTGCCAATGAGTCACAGAAAGAGCCCCCTCCCTGTACATGCTGCAGTTGCTATTGATTGTGGCATGTAAGGGGTTAAATTGCAAGAATCTGAGGTTTCTCAGTTTCTGCCTATTGGAGCAGAAGCCTGGCTGCTAGTTGTCAGTCATGCCACCACCTGAAAAAGATGAATGTGCAGGTTTAGTTGAAGTCAGAAAAAAGGAGTATTATGGTCACTAGGGGGTTAAAGTACTTCTTAATTAGCTGGTTACATCTTTGTACTTGGAGTAAGAAAGATTAATAAAAGTTTTCGTTTTAAATATAGTGCCCAGGGGCGTAACTATAGAGGATGCAGGGGATGCGGTTGCACCCGGGCCCAGGAGCCTTAGGGGGCCCATAAGGCCTCTCCTCTCCATATAGGGAGCCCAGTACTATGAATAAAGCATTATAGTGGGGGGCCCTGTTACAGGTTTTGCATCGGGGCCGGAGAGCTTCAAGTTACGCCCCTGATAGTGCCATTACAGTTGGGTGAATACCAGGGGCATAGCTATGAAGAGTGTATAGATTGTGGCTTCACCCAGGTTCTGGAGCCTTATAGGGCCCATAAGGTCTCTTTTTCCCATATAGGGAGCCCAGTACTATGAATGAAGCATTATAGTTGGGGGCCCTGTTAAAGATTTTGATTTAGGGCCCGGAAGCTTACAAGTTACTCCTCTGATGAATACTATAGCATATTAAAGTGGTTTTCCGAGAGTAAACTTGTGATGGCCTATTCCCAGGATAGGCCATCAATAGTTGATCAGTGGGGGTCTGACGCTCGTAATCCCCATGGATCAGGTGCTTGGAGAGATCACAGCAAGTTCTGCGGCTTCTTCAATGAGCCAATGGGCAAGGATCTCAAGCAATGGAGCCCCACTGATCAACTATTGATCACCTATCCTGAGGATCGGTCATTACTAGTTTACACTCGGAAAACCCCTTTAAACTTCAATTGGTCTTCTTGCAACCTCACTGGCTACTTAATCCTGGTTCCATCTGAAGTGGCTTATTTTAAGCATACAAGTAGCTCTCCGAGAATTTTATTCATGACCAGATTCGACAACAGTAGTTCAACTCCCACACAAGAGGCCATTAGTGGCTTACTAGACCACAGCTTCCTACTTCCTGGGCACTGTGTGTAAACCTTTATTTGCCTAATTGCACCGTCTTATTATAGAATAACATTGAGGTCGCTCTTAGTTCTGCATTAATTGCACTTTGTTAATCTTTAAGAGAAAAGGTCAAGTTTCTTGTTATCTGCTCATGTCTCAGCACTTTCTCAGTTACTCTTTCTAGCTTCCAGTCTTGCTGTTCGGAAATCAAGTTAAAAGCAATTAGCTCTCAATCTCGGCTTGTGATGTGTGTCACGGAGAACTTTAGACTATGATCTGTTTACAATAGGATCTCGAGATGTTTGTGAAACTAATGAAATCATCATATTAGTTCCTCTGTTTTGTTTAACTGCTCTGCGAGAGTCTCAAGATCCCGACCTTGCAATATTCCTCCGTTCTCATCCGATTATAAACATCTTTGTAGTGCAGTGTTAATTTGATACATAAAATCTGCTAATTTCTTTAAGCTGCCAATACAAATTCAATCACTATTGGCCAAATGCTCATTTGGTCAGCAGCTGGTCCTCCGTACTCCCCCATACAAGTGCACACTTGGCCATGAGGAGAGTAGGCTGAGAACAAAAAGATTGGGCATGTAATATTCAACAGGCCCAAGCCCACGTCCCCAAACATAATGTGATGATAGACAGTTGGAAGGCCTCATACAGCCTTTCCATTCCAGGATTCTATCTGAATTGGCAACTGGGTCCATTTCTGGGCACCCCATAAAAAAAAAAGACATAGACAAACTTGGGCACATTCAGAGAAGAGTTACCAAGATGGTGAGTGGTCTGCAAATCATGTCCTATGAGGAACGGTTAAAGGATCTGAAAATGTTTAGCTTGCAGAAGAGAAGGCTGAGAGGAGACTTAATAGCTGTCTACAAATCTCTGAAGGGCTGTCACAGTGCAAAGGGATCAGCCCTATTCTCATCTGCACAAGGAAAGACTAGAAGCAATGGGATGAAACTGAAAGGGAGGAGACACAGATTAGATATTAGACAGTGAGGAGGATCAATGAGTGGAACAGGTTGCCGCAGGAGGTGGTGAGTTCTCCTTCAAACAAAGGCTGGACAGACATCTGTCTGGGATGATTTAATGAATCCTGCACTGAGCAGGGGGTTGGACCAGATGCCCCCAGAGGTCCCTTCCAACTCTACTATTCTATGATAAGTGGCAAAACCATAGGCTTTCATTTGTCAAATGGAAACCAAATTGGTCCTTTTTGACATGACTACTTTTTCTTTCCATCTCATTTTAGAGGACTTAATAGTGTAGTCTAATAGGGGTCTATGGGAGCTTCCAGTGTATCTTGGCAAAAGATAGGACAAGACCTATCTTTTCATGCGCTGTATAAAATCGGTCACCGTTTTTGGTCACAACGTGCTATTTCTCCTGGCCCAATTTTTTTTACGTGGCTAAAAATTGCTCATCTGAACGAATACATTGGAATCCAAAGCTTCAGATGGTCACAGTTTTTTTTACATGGCTACAATAGCTGTGTACATACGGTCACGTGAATGATTTTGTGTTTTTAAAGATACCTATTTGTTCCGCCAGTGATCTAGCACTGTAGTCCCCGTTGTCCCTCCGGTCTTTGCGTACGAATGGCTACCACCTGACCAGTAGAGCCAACCAGAGGCTGCAACAGTCACATGCTATATTCCTTGCATCACGGCTCCCAACATCTGAGGGGCGATGTTAGGAGAATGGCATGGGACTTCTTGGCCTCTTATTGGCTGTAGCCATTTGTAAACAAAGACCAAGAGGGACGTGGGAGTTGCAGCACTAGATACAGGTAAGTAGGTAAGTAGCGCTTTTTTTATGGTCTTAACACATTTTCCACTGCAGACAATAATGTGAATGGGAGCTTAGCCTGCAGTACAAAGTGATGAGACCCCACCTATCAGACTTTCATCACCTCATTTGTGAATAGGTGATAAAAGCCAATCTTGGTACAACCCCTTTAAGCTCCTCAGTGCAAAATCTGTAACAGAAGTCAACTAACTATCATTTTGGTGTTTTCCTGTGTGGCAGAAGGACCTTTGACCATCCTCAAGCACAATGCACTTACCACCATGCACCCTTGTAGCAACACCATTGATTCATGGCACTTCTAGATCTTTTATTTTATACATTACTTAAGCTCCCTCAGAGGTGTAACCCAATCGTACATGGGCCCTGGTGCCTGAAGGAGCCCAACAACCCATTTCTACATAAGTCGACAGTAGTACCGTAAATGGCAGGTCTGTAAGCTTCAAGTAGGGCCTTCACTGGCTGCAGTTGCCTTAACTAGTCCCAAGAGATCCAATGTAGTGCAAAAAATATCTTATCTTGTTTGAAACGTTCTGCCATTCCATAGTTAATTTTGGGCCTATTTTACGTATCCGTTTATGCGGGCAGTTTTCATCTTTTTGTTTGTTGTAGGCAACATAATATCTAGTTTTTGTTTCCAATAATCAGTAAGTAGATGGTCATGTCCGTATACCCCGCTATCAGGATCTTTCGTTTAGCTGCCCTTGGAGTCATATTACAGCTCTCCATGACATCATACCAACAAACCACTCTCGCGGAACTTCTCTTGCAGTTTTCAGTTGAGCGACATGGAATTCAAGCTGAGTTTCTGATCTGTTCACACTGCGCAACAGACAACCTGCATGGTACACGCTCGTCTTTTGGAATCGTTTAAACATATTTCTGAAGTTCAGTATACTCATATGTGTAGGAAAAACTATACTTGTAGACCAAAAGAGAAATAGTGTTGATTATTTTGACCATACCGGGGGGTGTCCAGGTAGAACTTCAGGTGACATTAACCTGCACAAAAATACTCAAGAAGTTCAAGATTTCCTTGGTTCTCTAGTATGGTGTCATCACATCCCCACGTTATAATGTCTCATAGCTTCAGGTTGTCCATTCATTCTACAACAGTGTTCCCTAATAGGGATGAGCGAGTAGTGCTTTAGCGAGTATACTCGCTCATCCCTATTCCCTAACCATCAATTGTACTTTCATAATCTTCAGAAAGTCTCAAGTTGAAGACCATTTACACTGGTGACCTCCCTATCTATATTTGGGGTCATTCATGCTTCTACATTTGTGTTGGCAATTTGTGCTTAATGCGAGAATCTTAGTGCTTATTTATCTGTTGTCTCCCATTGTATTCTATGGAGCCTGCGTTTTATCGCATCGCAACGCTGCAAACACGCATTGCGATGCGATTGAAACATTAGAAACCCCATTGACTTTTGCGATAAAAAACGCACGATTTTATTGCAGGTGGCAGCGATGCGATGCGAGATTATTCTCCCAAAAAGGCATCGCAGACGCTCACAAAATGCAGTCAAAGATGTGATTTTGCCGCGATTTTCTCACGACAAAATAGCGATCGCCCATGTGGAATTACCCTTAGGGCTTCTACCCACTTGCGTTTTTTAACACGAATGTCAATGGGACTTTCTAATATTAAAAACACATCGCGCCAAAATTGCAAAGCACCAACTTGCTTTTATCATTAGAAAGTCCAATTGACATTCGCGTTAAAAAACGCAATTGGGTAGGAGCCCTTATACTTCTGTGTTCGATCCGCTTCCGCCTCTATTGATTTCTATGGGAGTAAAGTCAGCTAAGCCACTTTTGCTGTTGTCTTACATGATACGCATTCAGCCTGCTGCACTGACAGTGGGATGGGTGATCAGGCGATCACTGGAGATCGCATACAGTGAATCCCCAACGATTAATTACCTATGACCTATCCTGTGGATAGGTCATCAATAGCTTTTGCCTGGAAAACCCTTTTAGGCTCTGCTACATCTGTATAATGCTCTGCTTGTCGCTGAACTCCCATATATGTATCACAGAATTTCATCCTCTGCCAACAATTACGTTTTCTATTGAGTGACAGTAAATTGTCATAACACAAATAGAAATAGTTACTTGCTGATATTGTAATATACCTTTAAGGCTGGGTTCACATGGGGCGGATTTTCGTCGGAAATCTCGCGGTTTGGCCGCAGTAAAAACCGTGAGATTTCCGCCGGGAGAACCGCCGCGGTTTAAGCCGCGGCGGCTTTGAAGCGGCCCGGCCGCGCTGCATTTATATATATTTTACAAATGTATCGACTTATCCAATATCACATCCAAATTTAAGGCAGCGATCCTTACCGTCCACGCATCTTGTGAAACGCGCTCCCAGCATTGGTTGCCTTCAATTATCCCCTTCAGCCGTCCGGCTGCCTACAAAAAGAAATCCAGAACAGCCTTTTATCTCCATCAGTGTCCACCAGATTCCCTCGGTGCGTGAGACAGTCGTAAATCACCAGATTAAACTTTTCAAAGATACGGTGAAAGCGGAATTCATGTACGAACACACGGTGGTACAAATGGACCCTTTTAATATTTAACAGAAAATGAAAGCAATAAATTTGAAACAGGTCCGACCATCGGTGTAAGTAATCCACAACAGACTCGGTAAATATTGTAGAGTGAAGGTAGGTTTTGTTGAATAATCCCTCGGATTAAGCAAAGGATTTATAATTTAAACAATCTGTTTGGAATCAAAAAATTTTTTTTTTTGCCTCCTATCACTCCTTGGAAATTTAAAAAAAAAAAAATTTCAAAAATTCTAAAAACTTTGGGTCGCATGTTCTACTGATTACTCATTTTTTAGTAGAATGTTTTTTCCCCATTTTTCCTTGAGCAAATATGTCTTCGATTTGTGGTTGGAATAATAATGAGAGGGGAAATGTGTCACCAGCCCGTTGCATTACATTTGATTAGTTATGCCAATAACGCTAGGCCAACAGTCAATTCATATGCATGGGTCTTGAAAGCTCAAGAAACGCTAGAGAACGTTCCTTCTCTTTGATAATGATTCCAAATCTGTTACAGTTTCTCCGACAGAATATTCTCCACGATTTGCTTGATGGAAAACTCTCTTTTCACTCACTTGTCATAGAAGCGTCCTTTGTGTTAGCGAAGACGCGGATTGTGTTTCTTCTAAGACGCGGAGTGGAAACACGACATTATGTTATCAGATGGTACAATTTGTCTGACGCTTTGTTCTTTTGTTCTTTGTTTTGAAAAAAATAATGTGTCATTTTGTTAACAGCTAAGCGTTTTAATTATCCCTTACATTTGAATAGAAAGGTGTTAATGTTTGTTGCCGACGTGATGGAAAATTAATGTTTTTCTTTTTCTGTTAATTGTCTTTTTGATTACAAGTACAGTCTGTAGCTGGGTGCATTGTACTCTATATGTAAAAGCATCGCGCCAATGAAAGCGCTACAAAGAAAATGGAATAGAAATGTTTTAAAAGGATATTTCCATCAATCAATGTTATAGCATGTCATTAGAATAGGCTACAACATTCTAATTGGTGGGGACTGACCCTTTGGGACATCTACAGATCGTGAGAACTTAGGGTCGGCAGTGTTGGCTTTAGGGTCGAGGCTGCATTATCTTTTTTCCTATTCAGTGGCGCTCTTGGCTACCCAATGTGGAGGGAGCTACAGCTCTATTCAAAAGAATGGGACTGTGATACAGATCCTGGGACAGCACTACTGTGTAGGGCAGTGATGGGAAAACTTTTGAAAAGTTAGTTTCAGCCAGTTTGCCAAATTTTGGCAAAAAGGTTTGGTTTGGAATGAACTAGTTTGAACTGAGCCTAAAATTCACCAACACCATTAAAACTGATGTCTAACACTATCTAAAATGCCATTAAAGTTCTCCCTCCAACCCTAGTGGTTAGCACTGTTAGCGCTGGGTCTTAGGTTCAAACTGGACCAAGGACAACATCTCATGGAGTTTGTATGTTTCCATGCTCTTCCTTGTTTGTGTGGTACTTCTTCTTCTTAGTAATCATCTTTACTTATATAGCACCTGTATACATATTCGCCTAAGGATACTGTATACTGGACCAGCATATCACTAGAAAGTTCTTAAAGAACGTCCTATATCACTATTCCTTTAACCAGAGGAGTTTAATAGAGTACCACAGGCTGGAAATGACTGTGGGATAATTATGAGGGAGTAGGTGACAGACTCAGCTGGAATACTGTGTCCAGTTCTGGGGACTCCGACTTAAAAAAGACATAGACAAACTGGAGCAAGTTCAGAGTAGAGTTACCAGGATGGTGAGCGGTCTGCAAATCATGTCCTAGGAGGAACGGTTAAAGGATCTGGGAATGTTTAGCTTGTAGACGAGAAGGCTGAGAGGAGACTTAATAGCTGTCTACAAATATCTGAAGGGCTGTCACAAGCAGAGGGATCAGCCCTATTCTCATCTGCACAAGGAAAGACTAGAAGCATTGGGATGAAACTGAAAGGGAGGAGACACACATTAGATATTAGACAGTGAGGGGGATCAATGAGTGGAACAGGTTGCCATGGAAGATGGTGAGCTCTCCTTCAATGGAAGTCTTCAGAGGCTGGACAAATATCTGTTATGATTTAGTGATCCTGCCTTGAGCAGGGGGTTGGACCCAATGACCACGGAGGAACCGATGACCCTGGATGTCCCTTCCAACTCTACCATTCTAGTATTCTTTGACTTTTGACAATAGACACACATGCCATTCCGAGCCTTTTCAAAAGTTTGTTCATCACTACTGGTTAATGAAGTGGTGACACTTGACATTCTCTAAAAACTTGCTGGTGGTATGCTGTGCATATCATTATACAAACCTGGAAGGAGAGATGCAAGAGCTTCTTCTACCCGCTCTCAGAAGTAAGTGCTATAAATACTACTATTTGGCAGTTCTATATCTTGTGCTATCTTTCCCTGAGCGTTGGAATACATTTTTATTTCCCTCTGTGATATATCTGTATGTGACCAATAACCAGAGGTGGATTGGCCATAGGCTTTACAGAGAGAAATCTTTGGGGGAAGGTTGAGTCTGAGGCCAGTAGGGTTAGGTAGGGCTGGCATCAGCACTTGGGCAGATCATGGGACCCACTGAACTACATTGGGCTCACTGTGGCTGAATTAAGGTTGATGAAAGATGGAGCACTTGCTATAGACACTGCTCTCCTGGGAGGGCACAGACACAGACAGCGAAGAGGCGGAAGACAGCATAATTCAAAAGGCCAGTACTATGATTTTCACACTTTCTACACTATCTCCCTAGGCCCCACTTACCTCCAATGTGGCTATACATAGTATTTTGAAGACCCTGCCTACCCTACGTTGAGCCCACCTGCTAGTAATTTGGACCCACCTACAGCTTGAGACCACTTTTAGATTTTTTTAGGGCTATTTAAAGTTTTTAATCCGCCCCTGACAATACCTTAGTTTTTTTTTTTAGGACCAGAACAACACCCTTCTGTGTGGAGACTTATGTACTTACAACGTGATTGTTCGAAGTCCTCTTCTGAAAACATGGTGTGTCGGTGTACATGCTGGGGACTGCACCACCATGCCAGGTGAGTCTGTATACCTTCTTGCACACATTTTTCCATTGTTGTACACCAGGAGTGCTGTCCGTCTTCTGCTAAGTAAATTTTGTTCAACAGCCACCCTTCCCCGGAGGATCGCTGCACTTCATTGTTGTACTCTGCGGGTTTGAGTGCCCTTGTTTGTGCAATTGTTTTCTTCTTTGTTACTGTTTGAATGTCTCTCATTTCTATGTTTTTGCATATAAAAATCTTGAAATAAGCCGAATTTTTAAAAAGTTGTCAAAACACACATTCGACAGAAACCGTTCAAACATCACCGCCAATAACATCTCATGCCAAAAAATGTAACCGGCTTGTCTTAATGTTCCAAAGTACTTGTTCCCATTCATTTTATCAATTTTTTGTCTAAGCAACGAGTAACTCATTATTCCCACGGTGTCCTTATCGGTTCACGTGGAACTTGGAGATGTACTGGATCACAACCAGCTTCCAGTCTGTCAGTGTTGACCTTTTCTAAATAGATGGATGATTTTCTGTACCACGATCAGCAGTTGTCCCTCTGGTAAGTGACATATAATGGCATGCCAAAATGTCTTGTCTGCAAGGCCAAGGAGTATTTGTGCGGAATCTGTAATTTCCCTGTTGGAAGCTAAAAAAAAAATTTGAAAAATAGAAAAAAAAATTAAAAATTCCGTTGAGCTTCAGCCAGAAATTTTAGCACTGGGTCATGTCTCTTTTTTATTATTATTCTTGGGGTGTTGAAAACAAAAGTAGGGAGGCTTCTTACAGCGGAAAACGAGTCAAAATAAAGTTGCAAGACGTGTCTGCTGCATTCATCTACTCAATTCCCCAGATCACTTCCAGGTGACAGAAAGAGAGCAGCATCCATTGCTTCATCCTATCCCATTCCTACAGGAACATAATGACTTTTTCATGATAGGCAGCGCACAACGTATGGCTGAAAGGAGAGGCAGAATGAGAAATAGCTTCTCCCGGTGGGAATATTTCTAAAAAAAGGAGCACAGTGACACTTTTTTCTTTCCTTCTTTCTTCTTTTTTTTTGCAACATGGACGCCATACAGTAACTCATGCCTGTGCTTGAGATGTCTTGGCAGTCAGCTAGACTGTTTCATGGAAAATCTGGAGTGTTAGCATTCATGAATTTATTCATTGGTCCAGAAGTCTTTATTGATTTGTAAGGTATGGAGGAAAAAAGCGAGCAATAGTTATAGGATGGTAAGAAGAAAATATCCAGAATTAGGAAACACATTGCTGCATTCTTCCTAAAACAGCGCCACACTTGTCTAGAGGTTGTAAGTGGCATTACAGCTCACCCCCACTCACTTCAATGTAGCAGAGCTGCAATATCAGACACAATCCATGGACAGGTGAGGCATTGTTTTTGCCGTTGTTGTCATCACATATCACCCTAACAATGGAATTGTACTGCATTTGGTTAGTTTCCGATATAGGTGGATAAACAAACAGGGATGTAACATGAAGCTCCTGAGAGAGACAGACATAGAGAGAGGGGGAGATATAGATAGATAGATAGATAGATAGATAGATAGATAGATAGATAGATAGATATGAGTTGTATGTATGTTTCAAACATGCCTTGGATGAAGCGGCGCCCCCCGTGATCCAAGCCATCCGGTGCAGACCGGAGCAACCCTGGCTCACGCTTCAAATGCGCTTCATCTGGCAGTGCTCTAGATGCACTGAACGGCTGTGAAGAAAGTCTTCAAAGTCTGCACTTTCTCCACTTTAAATTCATGCTCAGAACCTACAACCTTGCCCTCCACCACGCCAAACAAGCCTACCTTACCCCGCTTGTCTCCTCACTGTTCCATAACCCTAAATGACTCTGTAACACTTTCCACTCCCTTCTCATCCCTAAACCGCAGCCCCAGGTGACGGATCTCAGTGCTGAAGAGCTGGCTGCTTACTTCAAAAAGAAAATTAATGATATCCAGCAGGAAATAACCTCCCAATCCCAGATTAGCCCTGACCCTAGTCTCATCAGTACTCCATCTAACTCCTGTTCACTCTCTGTACTTAGACCAAGGACAGAGGAAGAAGTCTCTAGATTGCTTTCCTCTGCTTGACCTACCACCTGCGCTAGGACTCTCTTCCCTCACGGCTCCTCCGGTTCCTCTTCCCGGTGGTTATCTCCCAGCTCACCACTATATTCAATCTTTTCCTGACCTCTGGCGTTCTCCTCTCCTCATTCAAACACGCCATCATATTTCAACTGCTAAAGAAACCGACTCTTGACTCTACCAATGCTGCCAACTATCGACCCATCTCCAAACTCCCCTTCATCTTCAAGCTACTAGAACACCTGGTTTACTCCTGCCTTATAAGCTATCTCCCAGAAAACTCTCTTCTTGTCCGGCTTCCACCCCCTACACTCAACAAAAAATGCCCATACCAAAGTGTCAAACAATCTCCTGACGGCGAAATTAAGAGGCGACTACTCCCTACTGATCCTCCTTGATCTCCCTCCAGAACGCCACCGATTGTCTGTCTGTTGTCTACAACACTATGTCCTCGCTCTATCTAAAACTGAACCTCTCAAAAACTGACCTTCTCCTGTTTCCGCTCTCTAATAACTGACCTCATCCTGACATCTCCATCTCAGTGTGTGGCACCATAACCCCCAGCATGCCCGCTGCCTTGAGGTTATATTTGACTCTGGTCTCTCCTTCACCCCCTACATCCAATCTCTCGCCCAAACATGTCAGCTGCACCTCAAGAACATCGCAAGAATACCCCCTTTTCTCACAGTGGACGCGCTAAAATTTCTCACTGTTGCCCTCATCCACTCTTGGCTCGATTATTGCAACTCGGCTTGATTATTGCTGATAGGCCTCCCCGCGCCAAACTCTCCCTGAATGCGGCAGCCAGGCTCATCTTCCTGTCCAGCGGCTACTCAGATGCCTCTGCCCTGTGCCAGTCACTGCACTGGCTGCCCGTCAA
Source organism: Eleutherodactylus coqui (assembly GCF_035609145.1). NCBI lineage: Eukaryota > Metazoa > Chordata > Amphibia > Anura > Eleutherodactylidae > Eleutherodactylus > Eleutherodactylus coqui. The sequence continues at coordinate 305,726,443 of NC_089839.1, forward strand.
ATACAGAATACAATTCAAACTCACCACCCTTATCTACAAAGCTCTCCACAGCACCGCGCCCCCCTACATTGCCTCCCTCATCTGAATCCATCACCCAGCCCGGGCCTTTCTCTCTGCTAACGAAATCAGATTAAGTGCCCCTTTAATTCGAACCTCATATTCCCACCTCCAAGACTTCTCCAGAGCAGCAGTAGTCCTCTGGAATGCGCTACCCAAAACTGCCTGGGCAATCAATGGCACACTAAACTTCAGGCGTGCCCTACAAACTCACCTCCTTAGGGAGGCATACCATGTCTCCTAAAGCAAACCCCTCTGTACTCTGCCTGATAACATTGCTCCCTGTCCTACTGACTAATGTTCCTGCTAGCTGTAATCAACCGCCATCTGCAGTCACACTGATTCAGCAACTATACGGCCTGACCATTGTCTGTGTGTATAGCATCCCTCACTCTCCAACTCGCCATTCCGTGCACATCTCCAGCCCCTTTACCTTCTGTATCCCCCATTATTTGTAGGAGCAGGACCCTCACCCCTACTGTCTCCATCAACTGATTACTACATGTTTTATTTTTATTTGCCCTGTCTTGTGAGCGCTGCGGAATATATTGGTGCTATATAAATAAAGATTATTATTATAGATAGCTATGAGATAGATAGATAGATAGATAGATATGAGATAGATAGATAGATATGAGATAGATAGAAGATAGATATGAGATAGATAGATAGATGTTAGATAGATAGATAGAAGATAGATATGAGATAGATAGATGATAGATAGATAAATAGATAGGAGATAGATATTAGATAGATATGAGATAGATAGATAGATAGATAGATGATAGATGATAGATAGATAGATAGATAGATAGATATGAGATGTACTAGATAGATAGATAGATAGATAGATAGATAGATAGATAGATAGATAGATAGATAGATAGATAGATAGATAGATAGATATGAGATGGATTAGAAAGATAGATAGATAGATAGATAGATAGATATGAGATGGATTAGATAGATAGATAGATAAATAGATAGATAGGAGAGCGATAAATAGGAAATGGATAGATAAATGTGAGTTGTTTAGATATGAGTTGGATAGATATGATAGAGATAGATAGATAGATAGATAGATAGATAGATAGATAGATAGATAGATAGATAGATAGATATGAGATAGATAGAAGATAGATATGAGATAGATAGATAGATAGATAAATAGATAGATAGATATGAGATGGATTAGATAGATATATATGAGATGGATTAGATAGATAGATAGATAGATAGATAGGAGAGAGATAAATAGGAGATAGATAGATAGATAAATGTGACTTGTATAGATAGATAGATATGAGATAGATAGATAGATAGATAGATATGAGATGGATTAGATAGATAGATATGAGATGGATTAGATAGATAGATAGATAGATAGATAGATAGATAGATAGATATGAGATGGATTAAATAGATAGATAGATATGAGATGGATTAGATAGATATGAGATAGATAGATAGATAGATATGAGATGGATTAGATAGATAGATAGATAGATAGATAGATAGATAGATATGAGATGGATTAAATAGATAGATAGATATGAGATGGATTAGATAGATATGAGATAGATAGATAGATAGATATGAGATGGATAGATAGATAGATAGATATGAGATAGATAGATAAATAGATAGATAGATATGAGATGGATTAGATAGATAGATATGAGGTAGATAGATAGATGATAGATAGATATTAGATAGATAGATAGATATTAGATAGATAGATATGAGACTGATACATACATATGCGTTGTATAGATAGACATAGTTGCACACAGAGTTTGAATACGTTTATTCTTTTGTTTTTCTCTTCTGTTTTTGGAAACCATAAAACAATTCAGTAAAGCAGCATATTGGGATTCCGCATCCTTCCCTTCCCCTCACTCTCTCTAGGTCAAGTCAATAACTCTCACCGAACACCAGAAAATGATGACAGACTTATTGGAGCTAAAAACTCTCATTTATCTCTCCCTAATATTGCTGCAATAAGAAACGTGTTAATCAGCAGCACACGGATCTATGAGCGCAGCCTGCGGAAGCGGGACTGACGGAACTGGATGGGGGATTGTGTATGGTGTCATCTAAATCAGATCAAATGCAATCAGTTACTGCTGTTTAGAGACATTTAATATCATCATCATTATCCATTACTAGAGAAAGTCTTAAATATGTTGGAAATGTCACGTTTTGTGTTGTACCAGAAGTTAGTTATGTGCAAACAGTTTTTTAAAGGTCACATGTGTGCAAATAAAGCCAAACACCTCTCCGGTTCCCTTATATCTGCGCACATGCAGAATATAATGCATTCCCTTAATCCGACATCTGGTCATGGTCGTAGCTGTAAGGCCGCCTGTCCACGGCCACAACGGAATATCGCCAGTGACATTCCGCCGCGGGGGACTAAAAGGTCCCCACGATGAGCCAATATTAATGATAGGCTCACCGCGGAGAATCGCAGTAATTCACAGCGTGCCGCAATTTTAATCATGCGAGCTGAAAATCGCTATGATTCTCGTATGTGGTAGGCTGCGCTTTCCATAGTTATCCTAAGGAAAGCATGTCATGCGAGCTCTGCGTGCAATTGATCACTGTGGATCTCGCTATGACACCTCACCCATGGACAGCCAGTCTAAGGGATCCAGTGGGAGATGCTATGCTCAGACCCAGGTTCCTTGGGGTGTCCATATACCTTATGTGACACATGGTAGGTGGAGGCCCTGTTATAGATTGTATACCGAAGCCCAGGAGCTTCAAGTTACCCCTCTAGATTTGATGGTTCTGAAATTCTAATTAGGGTTGCTTGTTGTGATTGATGAAATTGGGCCGAATTGTGATCTGACATCCCAACCAGATTAATTGAAAAAGTTGCTGAAAAATTGGTTTTCTGATAAAATGTGTTGTGTTTTCAATGTGGCTTAGTGGTTAGCACTATCACCTTGCAGTATTGGGGTCTTGTATTCAAATCTCATCAAGGACAATATCTGCATCCACTACCACACATGTCTTTTCTGCTCAAGAGGAGAAGAAGAATACACAAAAGACCAATCCAGATGTTGCTCTTGGTCAGATTTGAACCCAGATCTCCAGTGCTAACAACTGAGCCACCATGCTTCTTCTTTCTTTGCTTCAGGAGGAGGAGAAAAAGACAGAGAAACACAAAGATAGCATACAAAGTCCATACTGATGCTGTCTTTGGTCAGATTTGAACCTAGGACCCCAGCACTGCATGGTAACATCGCTAATGACTTAGCTGCTTTGCTTATTCTGCCTTCATATACTTCTTCCTCTTTCTTCTTCCTCCTCCAGAGATGTCTTTATCCCTCTCTTTCTTTGTCTTTTCTTTCTCCTCTTTCAGAGAGGAAGAGGCAGGAAGAAGAATAAGAAAGAAGCTTGGTGGCTCAGTGGCTAGCACTGTTGCCTTCTACTACTGGGATTCTAGGTTCATGGCTGACTATGGGCAACATTTGCATGGAGTTTGTATCTATTGTTCCTCTCTATCTTCTCCTCCTCTGAAAGGGTATAAACACGTGTAGTGGCTCAGTTGTTGGCACTGCTGCCCTGCAGTGCTGGAGTTTTAGGTTCAAATCTGACCAAGGGTAACATCTGCATAGAGTTTTGCAGATGTTATTCTTGACGGGACTTGAACCTAGGACCCAAGAGTTAAGCATTGAGCCACATTGATTCCACCACCACATTTTGGAGGGCAAATTAGTTAACCCAAATTTTACTCCCATTACTAATGATCGGAACTGGTCCATCTCGATTTGTGATTATTTTCTGGATATTGGGTTGGGCACTCCAGACCTAAATATTTCAATAATTGCTCAATAGTACTTCTAATGCCCGACAATTAATACCATTGGTAAGCAATGATGACCCTTTGTGTGGTTAAATAAAGATTAGAGAGTACTGTGTACTGCTTCATCATGGTGCTGCAGGGAAATTGAACACTTGATTCCATGTTTCAGTACAGATTGCAATGGATCACTGGGAATCTCAGTTTATAATTGTGGGATTTTTCAAACCTGTTACTCACCTCCCACATCTTTAGACCCAATGCCCCCAGACGTATTTACACTGCAGCATCTGGAGTGTTCGTTCGCCTCCGGATCCCACAGCAAATACTGTCCATAGGACATTCTATGGAAAACGCTTTTCCATGCCCACGAGCAGAAATCAACTGCGATTTTCCACTCGTGGGGGAAAAAAATCGCAGCATCTCCTATTCTAGTGCAGGCCTCTCATGGATGGCTTCCATTGCAGTCAATGGAAGCCTTCCGTCCTACGGCGAGTCGCAGCGGATCTGCGTCATTGCCGACGCAACGCTCTGCACTCCGTATGTGTATTTCACACTCGGAATCCGACCCGGCCGTGTGCATTCGGCCTTAGTTTTGTGTCCTGGTGGCTTTGTCTTCTCCTGCTCTAGCTCTCATCTTCTGCTGTGGTTCTGCTGTCTCAAGCTGTAGCTCTTCTGCTCAGAATCACAGTGGCATTAGGTTGCATATTAATTGTGGCTCATACCCAGTCCCTGCTCTCGTTCCATGTGCTATCATTCCAGGTTTGACTCAGACTCTGTCCCTGACCTCAGCTTTATTCCTGGACTTTGTCTATGTCTTGTGGCTTGAGTTGTTTGTCTAGTTTCTGTTGTTCTGCTCTCGACTCTGAACCTTGGCTTCATTCCAGCCTATCCTTCTGTTTCATCCTCTGGTCTCATCCTCATCACCTTCCCTAAGACAACCCTTTTAACTTCTACTAGCTAACCATAGAAGAAGGTCAAAAAGTTGATGGTTTTTCCCATCTGCACTGGAAACAGATGATAACATTACCATTGGAATGTATTAAATGTTATCCTTTATTGCTACTTAAAAAACTGTTTTAATCACTACGAGAGTCTTCTATACGATGCGTTTTCAGTAAGTTACTTTTTATTTAACAGCAAATCTCAACTTTCGAGGACGGTTGCCTCCCGCGTCTTTGCAAGAAGCAGTTTTTTTTAATATCCACTACACCTTAAAACCTTCCTGTCCCTTCCATCACTGATAGCCATCGAGAATCTGCATTGTTTTTTAAATAAGCCATATTTCAGAATAATTTTCCTTTAATCTACCTTAGCCATAAGGAAGCCTACAGTATTAGCGGCCTACCGGCGTATGCCGAGGTGCCAGCTTCATACATTTTTACATCTGAGAAGTCGGGCAAGAAAAATTGTCCTTTCCTATGTGTTTCTAGTTATTATCAATCCCCCAACAGAGATGTTTCAGTGTGCTGTGTGTTGAATCTTGCTTTCTAATCAAAACCTAACCGTATTTACTATTCTCTTAAGCATAGCTCTTGGTGCTGAGGCGGTGGAACGGCTCTGTAGAGGTCATGACCTTGTCGGAGCTGGAACCAATAACTGTATTTTCTTTGAGAGGATGTTTATGTGAAGAACATATATATATATATATATTTTTTTTTTTTTTAATATTATATGCACGTTTTTCCATCGGGCTGTTTCGGGGGCCTTAGCCTTCTGCTATATTTAGTCCCCCGTACAATTGTCTCTTATGTATTTTAGCTCAAATATCAATACGTTTGATGGTGAATTACAGCACAGAAGGGAGCAGTATTATTGGCCATCGTGTCGTAATATATCATGGTGAATTTACTGCAAGCGATCACTAGAGTCTACTTGTTTTCTAAGCTGTCTTTTCATGTGACTACCCGCACACAAATGAAGCAATAGAGCACAATGCGTCACCGCCATATTTCACTCATTCATAGGGGAATATAGGCATTTGATCTATTTAAGTTCTATACAAAGTGGATACAATGTTGCTGCTCACATTTCTGCACTCTTGTTTCTTTTTCAGACTTTTTTCAAATGTGTTTTTTGGGGGGCTATAAAAAACACAAAAAATAACAGCATTAAAAAAATTTGAATTCTAAATGTCGCAAATACCCTTAAAGCACCGCACCTACAGCGAAAAAGGCAGAAGCAAACGAGTGCTCTATGTAGGGAGCTTTATTTTCTTCTGTTGCTATCGGCAAATATCTGACTGTTGCAAACAAAAAGCTTAAAAACCCATAAAAAACTTGTGCTAAAAGCTGTAGGTAATATGATTCCTCAGTAATGTGGCCCTCAGAGCTGCATGATGCCAACTCTTAAAGTTCAAGTAAAGCGAATTTAGATTACCATAGAACTCTATGATTTTTTATTGGGTTAACTTGAACTGAAGTGGCCCGGATTTTGTGTCAATAATACAGACATTGAGCTTTGAAGGGGTTATCCTGGACTAAAATATTGTTGATCTATCATTCGGATAGGTCATCCAAATCAGATCAGTGGGTGTGTGCCACAGTCTCTTCAAACAGCTTATCACCCGGGGTCCTAGGTGGTCAATCCCCACTGATTTGATATTGACTGCTAATGCACAACACTAGTTGTTTGAATCTGGCCACTGAAAGGTTTTTAAGCGGGGCTCTCCACCAACTTTAAAGGGGTTGTCCCGCGCCGAAACTGGTTTGTTTTTTTTTCAACAGCCCCCCCGTTCGGCGCGAGACAAACCCGATGCAGGGACTTAAAAAAAAACCGCACAGCGCTTACCTGAATCCCCGCGCTCCGGTGACTTCTTACTTACCTGGTGAAGATGGCCGCCGGGATCTTCTCCCTCGGTGGACCGCAGGGCTTCTGTGCGGTCCATTGCCGATTCCAGCCTCCTGATTGGCTGGAATCGGCACGTGACGGGGCGGAGCTACACGGAGCCGCTCTCGTGCCGGCCCCATTCAGAAAAGAAGAAGACCGGACTGCGCAAGCGCGTCTAATCCGCCGATTAGACGCTGAAAATTAGACGGCTCCATGGAGACGAGGACGCCAGCAACGGAACAGGTAAGTGAATAATTTCTGATAACTTCTGTATGGCTCATAATTAATGCACAATGTACATTACAAAGTGCATTAATATGGCCATACAGAAGTGTATAGACCCACTTGCTGCCGCGGGACAACCCCTTTAATGCACTTTGTCTATGTGTTTAATATAATAAAAACACTAGTTTGGAACAACTATACACAATTTATTGGTGGATTTCTATAATCCTGTTCAATTACCCACCAGAGCCACTGCACGAAATAGGAAACTGGGGGATAATATTGTTCAAAACAAGTTTGCTGCAGTTCAAAAATCACCGGACCTCAAAAGTGCAAGACAACAAATTTGGAAATATATTTGCCCCATCAATTCTTCACTGCTCCACTGCTGCTCATATTGTCACGCCTTCTATGAATCATGTTCAACATAACATATTTTTATGGACTTTTTGGTGCATGTTTTGTTGGAAAACGAAAGTCCCTCAAAAACATCATACATAGAGCGAAGACAAGAAAAGCACAGAGTAAAGAGGTCTTTGTATTCTCATATTAACTCCTGATTCGTAGATATTGTGACCAATAAGGCGACTAATCACTGGTGACAACAGTGATGTCACTTTGGATGGAACATCCCTTCTTTCAATTAAACATTGGCCCTTATGGTCACCTGAACATCAAAGCAGCACAACTTAGTGAATAGCAGGAACATCAGTGCTCAGGTATCTCCATAGACTGTGAAAAAGGTGGATTACATTAAGTGGATTTGGTGTGTCGTTTTCGTGATCCATGTCCCAGAGGTCAAAACGTATGAATAGATAATAAATGTTTTTGGGGATGCAATAATTTTTCTTGCTTTTGCCTCTCTACATCTGTGACAGGTGCAGCAGGGTATTCTTTATTCCCTGCGGAGATGAAGAAAACATCTGCCGCATGTGGCAGATGTGTTCTTCATCCCCGCGGGGGACACAGCAGCTATGGACATGTAAATATATATATATATATATATATATATATATTTACATGTCCACCGCTGCTGTGTCCCCCGTATTTTAGTGTAAAAAAACAAACAAAACATATATATATATGTTTTGTTTGTTTTTTTTTTTACACTAAAATTGTTGTTTTTCAGGGATGGGCTTATATTTAAAGCTCTTCCCTGAAAAACAATTAAGGGGTGTCGGCAGACCGTTGTCTTCAATGGAGCCATCGGCAGCAGTCGCGGCTCCATTGAAGGCAATGCGTGGATTCCCTATGGTGCACACATGTCCTATGTTTACAGGCACACGCTGTAAAACATGGTCATGTGAACACACCATAGGGAATGCAGTGGCTGCAATAGAAGCATGTTTTTGTGTAGGCATATGAACGCACAAAAACACGCTCGTGTGAAGCCATCCTTAGGCAACTACAATATTCCTAAAATATTCTACCTAAAATCTGATTCACATGACTATATTGCCAGTTGCCCCCAAGGAACTCAGGCGCCACTCGTATTGGACAACGTACAAACACTCAACAGTGTGCTATCCAATCTACACAGCTCCTGCACATTGCATCTCCTATTCTTGTCCATGAAAATAAACAATAGGACATGCATCAATTTCTTTCACACGGACCATGAACTATAAAGGTACTATGTCCAAGGAATACACAGACAGCACATGACCCCAAATCACAAGAATTGGTCTAATGCATGCTCAAATGCTATAAAATACACTGTGTTCCAACTTATTATGCAAGTTAAATATTAATAGGATTTCAGTAAAATTAGGAATGTGTTGCTTGTTTTATTTCTCATCTTCTTTTACAGGTCTGTTAATTAGATCACCATTAGTTAAAGGGAAAGTTATTTAATGAGAATGCTCCACATTATCAGGCAAGTCCCAGTTCTCATGCAATATGGAGAGAAAGAAACACAGTGGTATGTTGGTTTACGAGTGACCCAGCTGGTGGGCTTCTTGACTTGCAAGCAAGCTCTCTCCCGAATTTTTGCTCTGATTTAAGAGCAAAAATTGGGTTACGAGCCTGCTCACAAGTCAAGAAGCCCACGAGCTGGCCCGGGAGTGGGGTCTAATACTCACTTACCCCCGGCATTCTGGTCCGCGTGATGGTTTGTGGCGCTGTGACAATGATATAATTAAATGGCTGTGATTGGTTAACCCAGCGCCGGCTTTCATTGGCTGACGCGGCGCTGTATTAACAAATCAGAGCATTAGCTTGGTGGAGGGAAGAAGAAATGTTCTGTCGGCATGAAGAAGGGACGCGGCAGGCTGCAGCAGCGGTGGAGACCCGCATGAAGACTGGAACACCGGCGGTAGGTGAGTATTGATGTTTTGGTTTTTTTTACATGTAGTGTAAAATTTTCCTCATTGAAATGAACTGGAAGCATTAATGGTGTTTCAGTTCATTTCAATGGGGAAAAGTGATTTGACATACGAGTGTTTTGGCTTAAGAGCTCCATCACAGAACGGATTAAACTCATGTCAAGGCACCACTGTACATGAAATAGTCCAATGTCTTGGATGAAAACAATTGATATTTCATGGAAACTGAAGAGAGATCATCAAACTGTGAAAAGACATGTGAGTGATTCCCAGCACAGGCGAAGACGATCTGAGGAAGACTTAAGGAAAGATATAGGCAAGCTTTCAGATCACTTTTGTTCTTTGACAGGCTACAGGATATACATAGGAAGAAAAGAACAACAATCCTTCCCTATCCTGGAAGGGACTTGTAGGCTGTAGGCCCAGACCCCAGGTAAGTCATGCACCTCTGTCGGCCAGACAATACCGGGGCTTGCTCCAGGGACTGCAGATATTGACAACCTGTAGAGCATACCTAAAAGGAAGATATATGGGAGTGGGCGTCAGTATACCTGAAAACAGCAGCTCTGGGAGGCAACACTGGCATCCTCTAATGAAATACAAGCAGAAACTAGGCATGAACTTCAATGGATAAGAGAGTTGTTCAAGTCATATCAAAGAAGGGCTCATATTCCAATATTGAACTTAATCTGGAAGTAGAAACTTTTTGTTTTGATGTGTGTTTATTTTTTATTCAAATTCTCTGTGCAGTCAGCAAATAGCAGATTTATGTTGGAAATTATACGAATGCCATTATGTGTTCAAAAACTGAATTCTGCATAATCTGGAACAACAGATTTTGTGTTCACTTCACAATATAAATTAAGCCATCGCTATTGTCAAGGCTTCCACTTGTAATAAGATCCGCATAGTAATGTAACTGTTGACAAAAAGACAAAAAAAGTTCATATACAATATAAAAAGGTTCTTGTACATACTGGGGCTTACTTACTATTCAAAATAGATCAGTTTTTGGGCACAAATTATGCCAAAAACTGTCTATCAAGCTTGTGCCGCATTTAGGGCTCGGTCAGACGAGCGTTGTTTCCTACCTGCTACAACAGCGAGAAAACAGCCCTTCTATAGGAACCAATAGGTTCCCATGGACGCGCTCACATGGATGCTTTTTAGAAGTGCAGAATCTGCGCTTCTAACAAAGAAGGGACAGCAAGTGCCAACTCGCCTGTCAGCTCCGGGGTGTGACGAGGTGCAGCGTGCTTTCCATAGCCTCCTATGGGAGTCATGAAAGCACACATCCCGCACCACAGGTCCTGTGACCGGGCTGTTTCAGACAGCCCGTTCACGCAATCTTTTCAGGAAAGATAGCAGCATGGTTTACTCATTGCTTAGCAGCGAGTTAACAACGCTCGTCTGATCTAGCCCTCATTATGTGTTTTTAGACACTTTTGGGCAGTTTTTCTGCCTTGTCCAATAAGGGGACATGGTGTAAATTATTTAAAAAATTGTGTCAAATTGCCAAAAATTGCACCAAAATTATGGTGCAATTTTTGATGTATACTAAGCCAACTAATAAATAATCTAAACTTAGACTAGACTGGTTTAAAAGATACAACAATCAGTGATAAATCTGGCGCATTTTAAGGCTGTCCGGTCTAAGGGCTCAGTGACATAGCCGTTTTATATGCGGATGTGCCGAGAATTATATGACACAACGATTCGCAGAGCGCATGTAACTGCGTTCTGCGCAAATCGTTGTTCTTGTATATGCGCTCAATGAATTCATGAATGGGTGAGTGAGAGCTGCCTCTGATTGGCTGAGGACTGTGATCAATCAAAGGCAGCCCATTCAGCAGGCGGGGATCTTAAATCCCCACCTGCTGAATACTACAGCAGTTTAGGAGAAGAGCCAGCTGCAAAAAGGTGAGTATATATATATATATATATATATATATATATATATATATATAATTTAATTTTCTACACTTTTTTTGGATGGTTTTCAGGGAAGGGCTTATATTTGAAGCCCTTTTCTCAAAAATTAATACAGCGCTTGCCGGCAGCCCATTGCTTTCAATGGAGCCGGCTGTATTGCCGGCTCCATTGAATTCAATGGACAAACATCGTTCTCCTCTGCCACAGCTGTGGCACAGCTGTGGCAGAGGATAGCGGGCAGCGCCCATGTGACCGAGTCCTTTGGGCTGATAAATGCACACAAAAAAATTGCACGAAAAAACGCCCCTGTGACAGAGCCCTAAGTTTGCATTGTCTAACTTTTAGACAATGTTAGTAAATAAACTTTTATTTTGGAAAAAACTAACAAAAATAACATATACATGATCATTTGGAACACAGTGCAGTTATTGAGAAAATAAATGGTTCACCCTAGAAAATGTCTGCCACCTCCGCATGTAGGCCATTGTTGTAATAGAAGTGCAGAAAGCGTTGGGAAAGAACTTTTTGTACAGGGCAGCGATGGCTTTAAGAACACATCATCTAAATTATTGATAAATAATGGAGAGATTAAAGAAAAGGCTGGAACATTAAAAAATCATCCAGTGGTGTGTTTAATCCCAATGACTCTCACCTCGTGAACTTTTGTGGAAAGAATTAGAAATCTGAGAGCAGCGCCTGAAGGAGACTCAAGGACACGGAGACTCTGCGTTCTTCAGGAACTGAACATTATTTCTTTGCTAACTTAAGGCACATCTGTCACTACTCTGTCAATCAACATTGTGGGCTACCAGTGTATTTGTTTAGATTGAGCATAATGTATATAAATCACAAAGTTTGGTCATTTCAATCATTTAGGGGAAAAAAGTTCAAAAATCTATGTAGTTTTTAAACATTTTATAAATTGGATATAAATTCTGTTACATTTTCCCTATATAAAATAGAGAAATCCCATGGTGCCCTACGAGGTGCCACAAAAAGACACCTTAACTATCTTATCTTTATCATTGCCCCTGTTGGAGAATCTGCTTTGATTTTTCCAGAGAAGTGGCGAAAGGGAGGTGACAATTTCTTGCTCTTCTAAGTAGGTGTACATTTTTAAGCCTTTTTAGCTGCTGGCCGTTGACATGGCCAGCCTTAGCTATGGGCATCCCATGCGGTTACACAGAGCACCAGCTTGAAGAGGAAGCACCAGGCGGATATAGGCTGGGGGCAATCACTCCTTTTAAGTACACTTGACCAGATGATCTTATTTCTTCCTGCGCAGTGTCTTGTGGAGCTGCATGAATCATCCTCCTCCTGGCTCTGTTCTTTCCCTATGATATTTTGAGACACGGCTTTCAGCCCATCAGCACCCCTGCAACACATTCACTTAGTTCTGCTAAAGTGTTTATTTTAGGAACTTGGTTCTGGTATTGTATGTATGTACTGAAGTTGGTCTAGACTGTATTTATGCTATGAGCTTGGTTCTGGTGCTGTAATTATGTTATGAACTCTTTTCTGGTATTCTATCTATGTGCTGAGTTCGGTCTGTGCTGCATTTATGTTATGAGCTCAGTTCTGGTGCTGTATTTATGTACTGAATTTGGTTCTAGTTTTGTACTTCTGTTACGAGCTTGGTTCTGGTACAGTATTTATTCATTTAGCTGTTCTGGTGTGGGTACGCTACTATCTGGATACTTTTTGTACAAGCAGAACATAAACAGACTTACTATCAGTGCTATATCTATATTTTATTCTCTTATGATGCGGTGTACAAAAAACATTTAATCGAATGTTAGCACTGGCTGTCGATCAATCACTTATTCAACCACAACCTCCATCCACCGCTCCATGAATATGCATACTTATTCAATAGCACAGAAGGTAGTCAGGTGGTATAAGGCACTCCTGGTGCTTCACATGTTGGAGCTCAGAGCATACATCCCAACTTTCGAGCAGTTAAAAGCGAGACAAATGCCGTAGCTGCAAATGCTTATGACAGGCCACGCCCCTTTTATGACAGGCCACGCCCCTTTTATGACAGGCCACACCAACTCTGTATCCCATAAGGCTGCTGTTCAATGACCCCCTCACATGAGAATAGGACTTGCAATGTGCAGTGTCTCTAACATTGCACACCACATGGATGTGGTGACTGCGTGCTGTGTGATGTGAGTTGTGTTCCAGCTTCTCAGGTGCAACTCGCTATCAGCAATGTAAATACAGTTTTAGCGGCCCCAAGATTAATAGTGACCCCATAGTTGTCGCAGTACTAATAGTGCATCCATTAGCGGTCTCAGTAGTAAAGATGTCCCCATTAGTGACCTCAGTAGTAATAGTGCTCCATTAGTGACCCTGGTAGTAATAGTGCCCCATTACAAGCTCCAGTAGTAAAGGGGCCCCCAGTAGTAATAATACCCCCATTTGTAATAGTGCCCCTAGTTATAATAGTGACCCCCATTTGTATTCCCAGTTGTAATGGTTGGTGACCCCTTTTTAGTGCCCTAGTCACTTTCTGAACTGCCTCTTTGATTGCTGCCCCTCTGGATCTCCCTGATCTACTCTGGCCTCACTCTCGACAGCCAGACACATAATTGATGGCACATGATCGGTGCAGCCAATCACTGGCCTCAGTCATGCTAACATCAAAATGGACCTTACTTTAAAAATGCACCTCGTACATTTCATAGATTTAAAATCCTCCCTATAATTTTTAAAAAAATATTTACTTTTTCTTTTTTGTTGTATATTTATCTGATGCCCTCAAATACAATCCTCTGATGTTCTTATTTCAGTTTTTCATTCTAGTATTTCCTTAACCACCCCCTAAGCAGCCCCAGTAGTAATAGTGTCCTTGTTAGTGAATACAATGGTGCCCTGTTAGCACCCCCAGTAGTAATAGTGACCCCTGCTAACAGCCCCAGTAGTAATACCGCGTTTCCCCGAAAATAAGACAGTGTCTTATATTAATTTTTGTTCAAAAAGGTTTAACTTTTTTACATGTATAGCTGCCTGAACACTATTTAAATTGACTTTTTTTAATTAACTGTTAGCAGGGCTTAATTTTGGAGTAGGGCTTATATTTCAAGCATCCTCAAAAAAGCCTGAAAAATCATTTTGCATCCTCAAAAATTCAGGAAAATCATGCTATGTCTTATTTTCAGGGTATGTCTTATTTTCAGGGAAACAAGGTAGTAACCCATATTAGGTACCCCAGTCACCTCACCTTCTCAGCTGCCTCTCTCTGCTCTCTGCCCTCCAGATCCCGCTGATCTCCCCTGCCCTCAATCCTGACAGCCAGTCACCTGCTTATCCCATGACCGCTGCAGCCAGTTCTCCTATGTTTTTCCTTTTTTTATTCTGTTAATCACTCGTTTACCGATTGCCCTGCACTTGCTTCCTCGAGCCACAATTACAATTTCCTTCTCAGAACAACATGAAAGTAACAGAAGGTCACGACCTTGACATATCATTGATAATAGAGCGAAGAAAAGAGCTTCTATATCCGCTTCCCAGGCTTCAGATTCATGACTTTGCTACTATAGGTGTTTAAAATAGCAGCTAATCACCCCATTCTAGATAAGCTCGAGATATTTTAAGATATAGTTTAGTTTTATACGGCCCTCTTAAAGTTACAGTGTAATAAAAACACTTTTTTTTTTTTTTTTTTGAAAATTGAAACTTTGTAAAATTTGAAACGTTGTAATACCTGCAGATATTCTGAAATTCATGAAAATTCCTACTTTACAAGACACGACATCATTAAAACGTTCAGCTTTACAGTAACGGAGTCGGCTCGAAATATTTTGTAACCATAAGTTATTATCCGAAAATATTTTTCCTGCAGATAAAAAGAGTTGTCAATGGTCTATATTGAATGTCTCATAAGGGGTTCATTTATGGTTGAAAACTGAATAAAAGCAGCAAATTAAGAACAGATTTAACCATAGAAAGGCTGTAATCCACTGCAGGTTTCCTTGGTGAATGAAGTATTGTTGTGCCGAATTAATCTCAATCGTTGAGCAGTTAACCAGTCACATCTGTGGCTGAACACGATGTCTGCGCACAAAGACACTTTGGCATTCAATAAAGCGGCGGCGATGGTTTATGCCATGTGTCGGTTTGTGCTGTATATCGATGAATTAAAATAACACTTCAACTCCGTTACAGTCAGAAAGCCAGATGGGGAGATAGGAGGCGAACGTTCTGCTTTCTATAAAGAGAAAAGCGCGGCGAGATAAGCGACGTCTGCAAAAAACAAAAACATGGCCGTGAATGAGAGATTGTGGGTCCGGTAGGGACTGGTCTGCGCCATTGTATGGATGATTGTATAGGCCTACCACATCCAAGAGACATATGTTTCCGGGCCTTCAAACACCACTGAAGGACCAGACACTTGGTAGGGATTTCACCCATCTGGTGGTTTTACTGCCCTATTTTTTTTTCTTCAGCTACCAAAATTATTTTGGCTGCACTTTTTTTCTACGTAACATTTTGGTATAATTTTTCAACTTTTTTTTGTTCCATTGTTGTTTTTTTGTTCAAAAGTTGTTTTTTTTAATTTTTAGTGCTTTATCTTTGAAATTTGTATATATTTACGTTAAAACAATGTACAGGAATGGGTTTCTCATTTTTTTAGGATGTTTTGATATATAATTTGTATATTTTTGGATTACAGGGCGCATATGGCGACTATTTTGGTTGGCGTCAGCAGTGGGTTTTTCTTTTTCAAGCATATATTTTTATTTTATTCTGTAACTTTTTTAAACTTATTTTTGTATCATTTTTTTTTTACCACCTATGTCCCCCATGACATCATGTAAGATCTCTGGGTGTCATTCACATTGTATTTTTTTTTTTATTTCATACTTTTTCACTGTATCTAGGGCATCTATAGGAGCCCCAGTTACAGGGAAAAACATCCCCTTGCAGTGACATCAGTCACTAACAGAGCTGATCTGTGTCTGCCAGGACCCTGCAGCTCTGCTCTAACAGGAGGCACCCAGCAGTCACATGATCGGAAGGTCGTGTAGTAATACTTCTATATTTAGTACATAGCGCTCATTGAGTGCTATATATCTGGGAAAGGAAAGGACAGAAGCAGTTAAAAAGCGTTTCGTCCTTCTCCTCTGGGCCTCGGCTGTTTCTGATAGCTGAGGGCATGACCTGATCCTGCTTGATTGCAGGAGCAGAGGCTTTAATCCCGCACTGTATTTCTGCTATCAGCCAGGATTAAAGATCAGGACCAAGTGCCTTATATTGACAGGTCCTTAAGGGGTTAATATTAAAAAAATCACATTGCATGCACATCACATGGCATGCAAGTGCGATGCAATTTTTTTTTTCTATGTCCATAGAAAGTACTGGGTGATATTACCCAAAATAGGATATGCTGCAATGTTTTATCTCGGCACATTGCACTTATAAACAGACTGATTCAAAATAACTTGTTCCACTTCCATTCAAGCTTTGGGAATTCCGTAACGCACAAAGCTTGTAAATTCAGCCTTATTTTATTTTCAATGGTCACCATTTTTTAAACACGAGGCTATAATTATACTCTTTGCTTGTAGAATTAGGTCTGTGGTGCACAGTGAGTGCTGCAGTTCAATGACTGGTGAAAGAAGGTCACATGGTCCAAGTAACAAGATGTAATTTTGATGCAATTAAAGCGCTTGTCCATTTATAAACTATTGATGACCCATCCTACCATCAATAGTGGATTGGCAGGGGTCTGTCATCCAGAACCCCCACTGATCAGATGTTTTTCAGGCCAGAGGAGTTGTGCAGGATTTTGGCAGGAGGCAGATACCTTCATGGCTACTGCAGTGATCAGGCTTGGTACGGCAGACCAATTTCCCACTGAAGAGAATGTGAACTTAGCCTGCAATACCAAGCCTGGCCACTGTAAAATGAATGGAGCTGTCTACTTCCTGAAAAAAATCAGCTCAGTGTACAAGCATGCTGGCCTCCGTGAAAAAGCTGTTTGGCGGGGTCTTGGGTGACCAACTCTGCAGATCTATTATGGATGACCTGTTCTAAGGATAGGACATAAATATTTTAAAACTGTCAGTTTAAGACTGACACTATCCAAACAGGGTTAGTAGGGAAACATCCTGTTGAAAAGGGGAATGGTATTGTCCAAGCAACATATGGAATAGAGGAACAAAACATATAATAATAAGGAACAAGGAGGTTCAAGGAGTGTGGTTCATCCTGCAGTTTCTCCAAATTGGACACTTAAAGGGGTTTTTCAGGGAGAATACTATTGATAACCTATCCTCAGGAAAGGTCATCAATAGCTGATCAGCTGGGGTCCGTCACTCTGGACAGTGACCGATCAGCTTATTGCGGTGCTGCCAGCAGGCGCACAATTACACAGAGGTCGGAGCGGAAGCAGCGGAAGTCTCTGCACCAACCTTTGTGTAGTGCCGGTGCTTGTAACTGCAGGCACAGCTTTCATTGAAATCCATGTGAGTTGTGCCTGCAGTAACAAGCACCTGCCACTACTCAGAGGTTGGCGCAGAGACTTTAACTGCTTCCGCTCTGACCTCTGTGTATTTGCGGT
The DNA here is from genome assembly GCF_035609145.1 of Eleutherodactylus coqui. Taxonomy (NCBI): domain Eukaryota; kingdom Metazoa; phylum Chordata; class Amphibia; order Anura; family Eleutherodactylidae; genus Eleutherodactylus; species Eleutherodactylus coqui. Next base: position 305,744,189 of record NC_089839.1, read on the forward strand.
GCTGACAGCTCAGCTGATTGGTCTTGGTCCCAGCATATCAACTATTGATGACTTGCCTTGAGGATAGGTCATCAATAGTATTTTCTCTGGAAAACCCATTTTAATGCTAATTAATCTAATAGGTGGGGGGGGGGGGGGGGATCATATGAGAATTTATTTCCGAGATCTCAGATTAGCGGTAATTATTACAAACTGGACAAATGAAATTTCAAGGATGAAATAATAATTTAAATGTTTACAATGGTCATAATAGGTTTCAATGGTTATAAATAGAGATGAGCGAACGTACTCGTCCGAGCTTGATGCTCGGGCGAATATTAGGGTGTTCGGGATGTTCGTTATTCGTAACGAACACCACACGATGTTCGGATGTTCGGGTTACTTTAACTTTCTTCCCTGAGAAATCTTTTCTATATGCGCTCAATGGGGCCGGCGGCAGCGCCAACCCCATTGAGAACATATAGAAGACAAATCCTTCTTCTCTGCCACAGCTGTAACAGCTGTGACAGAGAAGAACGATGTTTGCCCATTGAATTCAATGGAACCGGCAATACAGCCGACTCCACTGAATGCAATGGGCTGCCGGCGATCGCGGGATGAATTGTCGGAAAGGGGTTAAATATATAAGCCCTTCCCTGCAATTCATCCAGAAATGTGTAAAAATAAAAAATATATATATACTCACCTGGTGCCGGCAGACGGAGTTCAGCGCGGCAGGCTGCAGTTCTCCTGAACTGCTCTGAACAGCTGTGAGTAGTATTTAAAATCCCCGCCTGCTGAATGAGATGCCTCTGAATGGTCACAGCCTGACCAATCAGAGGCCAGCCCTCACTCACACCCATTCATGAATTCATGAATGGGTGAGTGAGGGCTGCCTCTGATTGGCTCAGGGGCAGGAGAGCTGTGGCAGAGGAGAACTTGCTGTGTCGTTCCCATCATTTTCTTGAATTGCCAAGATTTTCACACATGAAAACCTTAGCGAGCATCGGCGAAATACAAAAATGTTCCGGTCGCCCATTGACTTCAATGGGGTTCGTTATTCGAAACGAACACCCGAACATCGCGGGAAGTTCGTTTCGAATAACGCGAACCCGAACATTTTGGTGTTCGCTCATCTTTAGTTATAAACTAAAATCTGGATATTCTGGTTATAGGGGAAATGATTGCATGGGGCATGAGATCCCATATCAGATGAAGAATTCAGGTGGGAATCCCTGGTTTATTAACAGAAACAATAATGAAACAATTTGTTTAAGAGATTTCTGAAAATGGGTTCGTTTTTAATCAATCACGGGGTCAATGAAAGAGATTCAGGTGGATGCGAGAAAAAAAATAGATTCTGACCCTCAGATTAGTTTGGCTGTACAATGAGAGAAAAGAGGGAATGGAGAAAATCAGAGACAGAAAGATTTTTGGGGATCAGAAAAATATGTAGAGTCAAAAGAACTTTTTAGGAAAGGGTTTAGATTTAAAAAAAAAAACAGAAAAAGCAGCGGTGTAAGGCCAATAGAAGACGGGGTAAATACTCTAATAAAAAGGAAATTGGAAAGGTCAGAAGATGTTCTAACACGGGGAATCGGTAAAACAGAAGGGGAAGTAGAGATTAAAACAAATGGAGTGTTTACTAAAGTATTACGTAAAGCACACGGAAATTGTTTAATAAGGGACTGAAGTTAGTGACAGGCAAAAATCCCAACAAATTGCAGATATATTGACATTTACAAATTTGTTGGAAATTTGATTTTCATCTTTTATTATTTTTCTTCCATTCGAAATTAGGAAGTGAACGACCCTCAGTGTTTATACACAGTGGCTGGAAAGAAAAATCGGATTGTATTCCAAAGTCAGTAGAGAATGACTGTGCTGATACTTTCAGATGCATTTTAGTGAATGAGTTGAATAAAATGGAACCATGAAGAAAAAAAAGAGTAATTTGACTGTAAGAATGGGAAGCAGTGAGGGATTTGGAAAAGGATGAAAGTCTTGTTATAAAACCAGCTGATAAAGGGGGCGGGTGGGTATAATGAGTTTGGAAGACTATAGCAAAGAGATGCAAAGACTGTTATCGAATCCTACCACTAATAGAAAGTTAAAAGGTTTCCTATTAATACGTATCAAGAAGAGTTGGAGGAGGGGTTAAAAAAGTCGAAAAATAAGGGTATTATCAACGAGAAAGAAATTGGTTAGTTGAATGTAAAACGCCCCAAAAATGTAGTTATATACATTCTACTTAAGATTTATGAGGACTGAAAAACAACCCAGGGAGATCCATTGTTGCTGGGACAGATTCTTTAACCAGAAGGACCTGATCTTTACTGAAAAAAATGTGTTTTTTCTAGTAGGTCCTATTTGAGAGATTCGATGGCTGCTCTAGTTTTTTTAAGAATGTAGGGCAGAATGCAGATACTATTTTGTGTCCTTGTGACATTTCCTCCTCATATATGTCCAACCCTCATGAGCTTGGTTTAAAGGCAATAAAATGGGTTTTATCCAATGAGGAGGCTTTATTAGGAAAGCAAAAGTTTTTTTTATAGAATTTTGCTTAGGGAGAAATTACTTCTATTTCGATGGGGATTTCTTCCTCCAGACTGCCGATACAGCGATGGGTGCGAAATTCGCATCCAGTTATGCAAATCTGTACCTGCTAGTCTGGGAGGAAGATTTCATTTTCAGTGTTAATAATGATAATTTATGTCTAAGAGGTATATTGATGATGTTGTCATCCTATGGGATGGCAGCATCCTGGAGTTAGAAGCTTTTCTTTATTTTATGAATAGCAATGATCAGAATCTAAAGTTCACTTCTTCGTGAAGTTTTAATAAAATTAATTTTTTTGATTTGACTATTTTTGACAGCTTAAGGGTTCAGTCACACGGGCACATCGGCACCCGTACATCGGCTCCGATGGGCCCATGTGACTGAGCAGTTGCTGCAGGTAGCAGACGGCCGTACCTGAAGACGGACGTCTCTCTGCAGCGCTGATGAAAGAACACATGACTGGCAATGAAGCCGGTCACATGTTGTTTCCTCCGGCGCTGCAGAGAGACGTCCGTCTTCAGGTACGGCCGTCTGCTACCTGCAGTAACACGGGCGCCGATGCACCCGTGTGACTGAGCCCTAAGGACTGTCCCACTTTCAAAAAATCCTAACTCTTTTATTTATCCATCTACATAGCTGTCTGAGGGGCTTGTTCTTTTTTGGGGCCCAGTTGTATTTTTCAATGCTACTATATAATGTACCATAAAATGTGCATTAAAAACTTTTTAAAAATTCTAAGTGGAGTGAAATGGAAAAAAAATCCCACAATTCCTATATCTTCGGGAGGACTCTTGTTTCTATGGCATACACACTGCAGCAAAAACTACATGATAGCTTATTTCTGTGGGTCAGCCCGATTAGGATCATACTAAATTCAATTTATTTAAGTTATTTTTATGCTGTTCTACTTTTAAAAAATAATGTATCATTGGAAAAAAATTAAATTATTTTTTTCCCGCCATCTTCTGACAGCCAGAAGATTTTTTATTTTTTCTGTTGACATAGTTGAGTGAAAGCTTGTTTTTTTGCAGTACATCCTGTGGTTTTTTATTGGTACCATTTTGGAGTACACTTGACTTTTTAAATCTTTTTTTCTTAATTTTTTTTTTACCAAAAAGCTTTATCTTGACATTCTTTTTTTGTTTTTCTGACAATGTTAACCATGTAGAATAAATTATGCACTACTTTAATAGACAAATGGACAAATATCTGTCTGGGATGATTTAGTGATCCTGCACTGAGCAGGGGGTTGGACCCGATGACCCTGGAGATCCCTTCCAACTCTACCACTATAGATCAGACTTTCACAGACACAACACCAAATATGTTTTAGTTTTGTTTTTTTATTATAAATATGGGAAAGTTTAAAAAAAAAAACTTTTATTACATTTTATTTTTTAATATTTAATAAAGTTTTTTAAAAACTGATTTTACTTTTTTTTTTAATGCCCACAAGGGATATGAACGCCGGCAATGGTTTGATTTCTCCTACAGTATGATGTAATACCATAATACTACATTATACCGCAATCTGACGGGTGATCTAAAAAGCCATACCACAGGTGGGGCTTGATTGGCAATCTGCAGTGGCAGCCCTGGAAGCTCTCAAAAGACCCCTGTCTGCCATGGCAACCAGAGGGCACCCTGCAAGCTCATTACTGGAGGCTGTTTAGGACGCTCCAACAACGATTGGAATTTATAGAGTTAACAGCCACAATCAGTGTGAGCGCTGATCGTGGCTGTTTTTTTTTTTCTTGCGCTCATAGGCGCACTCAAAAAAACACTCGTCTGACTTCGCCCTTAAGTTTTTATTACAGCATAAACTCCTAAAGTTATGCAACTCAAATAGAAATGGGCTGCAATTCCAGACACAACCCGTGAACTAGAGGGGCGCTGTTTAAGGAAAATAATTTCATGTAAAGCATCCTTTCTTAGAGCGTTACACTGTATTGTCCCTTAGTTATTCTTCCTTTATTTTGTCACTAGGGCCTGCCCCTACAGTCTGATCAGGGCTGATTTAGTCAGACGGACACATCCTACTGATAAGTGGAATAGTAACACCTGGTTATTTTTTTCATACATTTCCATGAAGAACAAGAGGGGAACAGTACAATACGGGCACTAATAAAAGATGTTCCAGAATTATTTTTTTTAATGTGGGATACAAGTAAAGCCAGTGGTGTTACACATTGCTATTGCACAGCGCTAGATATTCATTCTGCATATTTTTTGTCCCTTCCTGATAATTAATGAGGGGGGATGAAATTGAGGCTCGTCAACGTTGCAGATAATCTTGGCTGTTGTTTACCTTTGTGCTTACAGACCAATCAACTGTCCAACCTGACTTGTTTGTGAGCAGAGGGATGTACTCCGCCGCGCTTCCATCGCTTTGGCTTGTTTATGTATTTATTCCGCATCCCGAGTAACACTAATTTGGTTTTAGTTCTGAGGGATTACATCTGTTCTCTGATTTATTTAACATCATTTTCTTCTAGTTAGATGTAGAATTCCGGTTCCATCCTAGTTGTTTTTTTGTAAGTTCTCATTAATTAAAATACATTTCTCAGCTACCCCATGCTTGTGTTTTCCTTCCGTTATTCTCATTATTCTGGTTTTCATAATTAAAGGTTACAAGAGAAATTTTTTCCTACATGAGCAAATAAAAAAGCATTACTTTCCAACTTAAAAACCTTCCTTCTGCCCATTTCTGAGTACGTAACGAGAATGTTGTTACAGGATTAGCACTGCTGCAGCAAGGCTTGTCTTCTAACCACCTGGGGGATGTCTGCTCCAATTGGAAGGGGAATGGGAGCGCAGGGCAGGCTAGACAGGTCTTGGTAGAGGGTGACTCAGTTATTAGGGGGTCAAATACGACCATCTGCCACAAAGACCGGGATCCTCGAACAGTGTGTTGTCTTCCTGGCACTCGAGTTCGACACATCGTGGATCGGGTTGACATTACTGGGAGGGGCTGGTGAGGATCCAGCGGTCATGCTGCACGTTAGCACCAATGACAAAGTTAGAGGGAGGTGGAAGGTCCTCAAAAATTATTTCGGGGGAATTAGGATGTAAGCTTAGGGCAAGGACCTCCAAAGTAGCATTTTTTGAAATGTTACCTGTACTGCGTGCCACACCAGAAAGGCATCAGGAGATTAGGGAGGTAAACAAGTGACCCCAGAGTTGGTGTAGGAAAGAGGGGTATAGTTTTCTGGAGAAGTGGGCTGACTTTGCTGTTGGCTACAGGCATTACTGTAGGGATGGGCTACATCTCAATGAGGAGGAGGCAGCTGTGCTGTGGGAGAAGATGGTGAGAAGCTTAGGGGACTTTTTAAACTAGCCACTCTGGGAGGGCAATCACAGAGATAGAGGGGTAGGCAGTATAGATCGTGACCCGGGACTAAGTAATGGAAATTGAGGTGGTGAGGTGAGAGAAATCAATTAGAACTGGCAGAACAGTTAATAAAGATACACTTAAAATAAAAAATAACCAAAACCTACTAAACTGTATGGTGACTAATGGTAGAAGTCTGATCAATAAGGTTCACGAACTAAAAGCTATAATGTCTGAGGAAAGCTATGACATAGTGGGAATAACGGAGACCTGCTTGGATGAAAGTTGTGACTGGACAGTGAACTTACAAGGTTATAGTTTGTTTAGCAGTAATTGAAGTATAAAAAAACCTGTAAACCAAAACCTGCTGATATCAAAGGAAAGGAGCCTTTGTCAATAACTAAGGATAATTAACTTTCCCAACTTGTGCAGGACCAAACTAAAAAGGACGGGCATTTTGGACTTTATGTTAATTAATAGACCAGACAGAATAACAGGAGTGCAGATCGGAGGGCACCTGGGAAATAGTAACCATAATATAATACATTTCCAGTTGTCTTTCAAAAAGTTGTAAGATGAGTAATGAAGGCTGAGAAATGTGTGGCAACCCTCCTTATAAGTTAGTAAATAGTTCTTTGTGGTTTGCCAAGGCACCTATGAGCAAAATTAGCTTATTTCTTGCTAAAGGGAATGTCCCAGCAAAATGAGATATCTCCTATCCACAGGACAGGGGATAACTTACTGATTAATCAAGACTGACCACTGGAATCTCCACAGATTCTGGGAATGGCCATCTGGAGCATTCGTGAATGAATGGAAGGCCAGTGGCAAAGATGAAACAATGCTTCATTCATTTCAATGAGATTGCTGAAGAATAGGATGCTACTGCGTGTTCACTGCAGGATTGTTATGCACCTCTAGGGCTTAGTCACACGGGCGCATCGGGGGGTAGGAGACGGCCGTACCTCAAGACGGACGTCTCTCTGCAGCACCGAGAGAAAGAACATGTGACCGGCTTCATTGCCAGTCATGTGTTCTTTCTTCAGCGCTGCAGAGAGACGTCCGTCTTCAGGTACGGCCGTCTTCTTCCTGCAGTGAGGGCTCAGTCACACGGGCGCATTGGCGCCTGTGTACGGGTGCCGATGCGCCCGTGTGACTGAGCCCTTAGATTTTAATGGATGATTTTGGTCCATTAATACGGACTAAAATAGTACATGTTATGATTTTTTTTTTTATGTGCAACATCGGTCTACATAAAAAATGCATGTCTGAACACACTAATTTAAAGGGGTTGTCCCGCGAAACAAAGTGGGTCTATACACTTCTGTATGGCCATATTAATGCACTTTGTAATGTACATTGTGCATTAATTATGAGCCATACAGAAGTTATTCACTTACCTGTTCCGTTGCTGGCGTCCTCGTCTCCATGGTGCCCGTCTAATTTTCAGCGTCTAATGGCCAAATTAGACGCGCTTGCGCAGTCTGGGTCTTCTCCTTTTCTCAATGGGGCTCCGTGTAGCTCCGCCCTGTCACGTGCCGATTCCAGCCAATCAGGAGGCTGGAATCGGCAATGGACCGCACAGAAGCCCTGCGGTCCACCGAGGGAGAAGATCCCGGCAGCCATCTTCAGCAGGTAAGTAAGAAGTCACCGGAGCGCGGGGATTCAGGTAAGCGCTGTGCGGTGTTCTTTTTTAACCCCTGCATCGGGGTTGTCTCGCGCCGAACGGGGGGGTTGAAAAAAAAAAAAACCCGTTTCGGCGCGGGACAACCCCTTTAATTCAGTGGCTCCATTTGCTGTTTGTATTCAGTCATTAAAAATATGGACTCAATACGGATAGTAAATATGCCCATGTTAATAAACGGAGGGATGGTCACACAAGCGCATTTCCATTCCATTCATTTCAATGGGACCACCAGGGTTACTGTAGTCCAGAGCTTGAACCCAGCGATCTCTGATAGTCTAAGTGCTTAAACAGATGAGCGTGATACACTGCGATTTTGCGCTTGGAAAATTCCTGTGCTCATAATGCGGAGAATAGAACCCACTGATTTCAGTGGGTTCATTATCACATCTTTTTTTGGCGCCATTGTTTTCATGGGCACAAAAAAATAGGACCTGCCTTTTCTTATACGTGTTTGCGCACCAAAGAGCCCAATAGAGGTCTACGAGAGGTGCATAAACACGCACAACTGCCCATGCAGGTATGTGCTAAATGCAAAATATATCCCTGATCACCAGCACCTCGTTAGGCCAATTAGCCCTTTGATCAGGGTGGGGTGATTCCCCTCCCCATGTGAAGGAGTGGTGCCTGCATGAATACACTTGTTCACTACGCAAAAAAATTGCGCAGGAGCGAGCATATTACATTACACACTCGCCTGTCAAAGCAATGAAAGGAGTGGCATTGTGCATGTGTGACCACCACTCTGTTCATCTCTGTGGGAGCATCGGAAATAGTCTAGGACTTGAACTTGGCCACCTCCAGTAGTCTCCTTGGAATGAATGGAGCAGCAGTGCACATGTTCAACCCCCATTCCGTTCATTCATGGATGCTGTGGATGGCTGTTCTTGGAATTGGTGAGGGTCATAATGGTTGGAACTAATCAATCACTAAGTTACCCTCTCTTCCTGTGGATAGGGTATAGCTTAAAGGGGTTGTCCCGCGCCGAAACGGGTTTTTTTTTTTTTCAACCCCCCCCCCCCCCCCCCCCCCGGTCGGCGCGAGACAACCCCGATGCAGGGAGGTAAAGAAAGCTTACCGGAGCGCTTACCTTAATCCCCGCGCTCCGGTGACTTCAATACTTACCGCTGAAGATGGCCGCCGGGATCCTCTGTCTCCGTGGACCGCAGCTCTTCTGTGCGGTCCATTGCCGATTCCAGCCTCCTGATTGGCTGGAATCGGCACGTGACGGGGCGGAGCTACACGGAGCCTGCATTCTGCACGAGCGGCTCCATAGAAGACTGCAGAAGACCCGGACTGCGCAAGCGCGGCTAATTTGGCCATCGGAGGGCGAAAATTAGTCGGCACCATGGAGACGAGGACGCTAGCAACGGAGCAGGTAAGTATAAAACTTTTTATAACTTCTGTATGGCTCATAATTAATGCACAATGTATATTACAAAGTGCATTATTATGGCCATGCAGAAGTGTATAGACCCACTTGCTGCCGCGGGACAACCCCTTTAATTACATGATACAATCCCCTTAAAAAAACAGTTATTTCACGGAATTCCGTTGGGGCGAGTTCGTCTGCCGGGCACAAATGAACATATGTAAGCACCCTCCTGCTCACTCCCGCAACACAGCGCTCACCCACCCCGGCACCCGAATCTTTGCGGGCGAGCAGACAAGTACTCAGTAAGGACGATACTCGCTCGAGTATCTGTCCTTACCAAGTACGCTCGCTCATCTCTAGTGCCAACATATTTCACAGCACTATACATATATATTTTTTATCACTACAGGAATCACAATCTAAATTCCCGATCTAAAACGCTTGCACAGTAGGGTCAATACCCATCCCACGTGAAAATGTAGAGAACATACAAACTCCATGCAGCTGTTTTTGCTGGTCAGATTTGAACCCAGGATAACTATCTAATATTGAAGCTCTATCTTAAAAGGGTTGTCTTACTTCTAGCTATAGATGATCTATCCCCAGGATTAATAGCAGTTTCACAGGGGCCTGCTATATGGACCCCCAGGGATCCACCTTTTACCCAGGCTGCGGTCTTTGTGTACTGAGCTGTTTTCTAGACAGCTCCATACATTGGGTAGTGGCTTGGATTGGTACTGCAAGCTGAACCCTACTCAAATGAATGGCACTCAGCCTACAATACCAATCAAGGCCACTGTGCAATGTACACACTGTGCTTCCAGCAACAAAACAGCTCAGTACACAAAGACAAGAACTGATCGCCATGGTGTTCTGGGTTGCAGACCTCTGTCAATCTGCTAATAATGACTGATTCTAAAAGCAGGTTATCAACAGCTAAAAATGGGATAACTCCTTCAAGAATTGTCCAAAAATGTTAAAATACTAAGGTCAATTTCACCTATAAGGCCTTAGTCAGACGGGCGTTTTTAGCCGCGATTTGCGCATGCGCATGCGTCCGGCGATTTTATAAAACCATTGCTTTGCAATGGTATCGAACACATGAGCGCTTTTTATGCGCTCGTCCGATAAATTATAGAACAAAAAAATCGCAGATCGCACCTATCTGCGATCTGCGATTCCTGTTCTCTTCTGTGTATGCGCTCAATGGGGCCGACGGCAGCAGCGCCGACCCCATTGAGAACATATAGAAGACAAATCATTCTTCTCTGCCACAGCTGTAACAGCTGTGGCAGAGAAGAACGATGTTTGCCCATTGAATTCAATGGAGCCGGCAATACAGACGCTCCATTGAAAGCAATGGGCTGCCAGCGTGCGCGGGGTGAATTGTCGGGAAGGGGTTAAATATATAAGCCCTTCCCTGCAATTCATCCTAAAATGTGTAAAAATAAAAAAAAATTGTATACTCACCTTTCCGCTGCAGCCGGAGTCCAGCCGCGGCCGCTGTCAGTTCTCCTGAACTGCTTCTCAGCACTATTCAGCCGGCGGGGCTTTAAAATCCCCGCCTGCTGAATGATCTGCCTCTGATTGGTCACAGCCCTGACCAATCAGAGGCCGGTTTCACTCACACACCCATTCATGAATTCATGAATGGGTGAGTGACTGCTGCCTCTCAGCGCTGAGCCAATCAGGGGCAGGTCTGACTCACATCCATTCATGAATTCATGAATGGGTGTGAGTGAAGCATGCCTCTGATTGGCTCAGCGCTGAGCCAATCAGGGGGCAGGTCTGACTCACACCCCCTTCACACCCACTGCAGGACGGCCGCACGGAGCTCCGGCTGCCAGGAGAAGGTGAGTATACAATTTTTTTTTTATTTTAACACATTTTAGGATGTATTGCAGGGAAGGGCTTATATATTTAAGCCCTTACCGACAATTCATCCCGGGCTCGCCCGCAGCGCATTGCTTTTTAATGGAGGCGGCTCTATTGCCGTCTCCATTGAATGCAATGCGCTGGACAGCTCCGGCCCGTCTCTAATGAAACGCGGCAAGGAGCAGATTTTCGGGCGATTTGCGGGCGACTTGCGCGCACCGGTCACGCGATATGCGGATGCGCATCCGTCATGCGATCCGCAAATCGCGCGAAAAAACGCCCGTCTGACTAAGGCCTCAGTATGTTTTTGAAGTGTGTGCAGAAATCCATGCAAAATGGGGAGAACATGTTGCCCTTGGTTGGATTTGAACCCAAGACCCCCAGCATTGTCATTTAACATGGAATGAAGTTATAGTGAAGTGCAATACCAGGCACAGCCACTACCAGCTGGTAAACTATGAAAGTGACCCTTCAAACAGCCATCGGGTGGGTACAGGTGCTGAGCTTTGGACCCCCACCTATCTAAACTTGAAGGTCGATCTTAGGGATTGCCAACAATTTTAAATTAACGAATGACCCCATTAATATTAATTTGCTGAATAAGTGATATTAAATGCCATATTTTACCTTCAGCATCTTCATTCAACCTATGTTTATTTCAAGTAATAAGGCAGAAATAACAGACAAATAACAATTAAAACAATTATTATCCACGTTTCTAAACAATGTCTACCTGTCAACATGAATTACTTTTTCTAGTTCAGCCATACGGAAGAGAAGTGTAGGAACAATTCTAATGTATAGGCAACTTTTTTGCCCTCCAGAGTCAACAATTTGCAATTACAGATGTTTCAGCTCTTTGTTTTCTTTTTATGCTTTGGAAATATCCAAATTCTGCAAAGAGAGAACAAGCGGCACACAGCACAATACAGGTAGCAAAGGTGAACACAATAGAAAGACAATACAGGTACAGAACACCATCTTTACTATAGCTCTTGGATGAAAATGGAGTAATTAACCAGAGCCAGCATGGGTTTGTAACAAACAAGTCATGCCAGATTAATCTAATTTCCTTCTATGATAGTATCACTGACTGGGTTGATCAGGGAAATGCGGTGGATATGGGATATCTTGACTTTAGTAAAGTATTTGACAAAGTATCTCATACCATACTTATTGAAAAAATGACCAAATATGAGATTGACGAGGCAACTGTTAGGTGGATTCACAACTGGCTGAGTGATCGTACTCAAAGAGTGGCCATAAATGGCTGCACATCCACGTGGAAGAATGTATCAAGTGGGGAACCACAAGGCTCTGTCCTAGGCCCAGTGTTGGTCAACATTTTTATAAATGATCAAATGGTTGTGCATGCCCATCGCCTGTTTACCTTCTGTCCCTCCGACTGGACCATATAAATGGTATCCTACCTTCCCTGGTTTTACTTGTAGGCTCAGTCCCAAGAGAGGAGCATTGTGAGAGGTAAGTACTAATCTTTCCAGGTTAACATTAAACCACCTGAGAACTTGTCACCTGGACGTTGGTGGATGGGCCAATGTAATTTGATTAAATTATGTACCAAGACCCTTGCATTATTTAATGTGGTTAGAGTATTGATTATAGGCATGTATACCTCTGATAGTTAATGTATTTTGCATGCTGTTGAAGTTTTTTGGTTTCTGCTTTTATTGTATGTTGCAGCCATGGTTTAACGTGCACCCATAGATTTCTATTGGGAAGTGCTGACCTATTTTATCCTTTTTTTCTACAAATGTATGATCTCAGTCAGTCTAATGGACAGTAACCGGAGCAGTATTGAACATGTACGATCACAACTCCATTCAAACAGGCGACTTAGGACTCCTGTTCTTAGGATTGGTGGGGGTCTCAATGGTTGGACCTTTATCAGCCACTCTGTGGATAGGTAGTAATGTTGTCAATGTACCAACCCTTTCCTTTAGACCAAACATTGCAAATTTTCTTTGCTCCATTCTCTGGATTTTCTTCACTTTGCATCATCCTCTATTTACTTTTGTTTTATCCACAAAGAAGACATTGAGTAATTCTCGGCTTGGATGCTGTGCTTTTACCTATAGACAATGAAAATCACTGAAGCATATGTTCCTTAGTCCAATCAGAGGAAACAAATCTGAGGGTCTACTCATCTATAAAGAACATGTGGCTCCAAATACATCTGCAAATATAGTTGTTTTCTGGACCTTTGGAGTTCCCTATCCCCAAGCCTGAGCCCACTGGAATATTTTCTGGACCCTTGTAGATTGGTTACCTTCTATGATTTTATGTACCAGTGTATAGAGTAGGGTACTTGGTTCATGTTTAGAGATGAGCGAACGTACTCGTAATGAGTACTTACGCACCCGAGTACCGCCATTTTCGAGTACTTCAGTACTCGCGCGTAAAGATTCGGGGGGCGCCGGGGTCGGCTAGAGGTGCGACGGTGCGGGGGGTAGCAGCGGGGAACAGGAGGGAGCCCTCTCTCTCTCCCTCCCCCCCCCACTCCCCGCCGCAACCCCCCGCGCCGCCACGGCGCCCCCCGAATTTTTTCGCCCGAGTACGGAAGTACTCGAAAATCGCGGTATTCGGGCGAAAAAGGGGCGGGGCCGAGCACGTTCGCTCATCTCTATTCATGTTCATACTGTATCACAATTTTTTGTACCTTGTGATCCACATGGAAATTAGAGTGGTAGTCAGAAGCTACGTTCAACTGAAAAACGGAAGAGAGAATTTTTTATCTTAGGGCTACTGAGCCACCTTGATTATGACATACGTAACCTGCCATAGCTCACACTATAGCCCTGCTACATTGTATCCAAATGCAAGTGAATACAATTGTGTTGCAACTCACAATTTGCTTTGACTGTGACCTAAAATTCTCAAGAAATCCAACAATTTCTCGGGATTGTCGGGTCAACGAGACCGTATTCACCGTATTCACTTACATAGGATGCAATGGCCTAGATTTAGGGTGCTTTCACACGACAGTTTTTATGTTCAGTTTTGTTGTGAGCCAAAACCAGGAGTGGAGAGAAAGTATAATGGAAAGATTTGCATGTCTTCTGTATATTTTGGACCCGCTCCTGGTTTTGGCTGTCGCGTGATAGCGCCCTAAATATGGAGGAAGGTGAAACTTTGAAATTGTTGATAAATATTTCACTGTGAAAGTTGGCACTAGTATTATGCCATCCCAATTGGCACTGTTTGATGATTAGGATACATTTGTAGTAATGTCAATTCCCAGTACATATGGCCCCAACTCAGGACTCACTGGGTGAGCCACACAGCAAAGGGTCACGAGCCACACGTGCTACCTTAACTACTGATTGGGTACCACTGCTATGACCTATGAAATATTGAAAATCAAGAGCTGGAAAGGGTACTTATTGGATACATCTTCATTGAGTGAGTGGCTCCAACAAGACAAAAACTGAATTTTCTGGTCACTTAGCCAAAACTGTAACAAAAGTATTTATGCTGCCATGATATAGATTGTATGACACTTATCATTCATAGAGCCATAGGCAAAGACAGGACATGCAATCATCTGTGTCATTTATGGGCACTAATAATATACGGTACCTCCAACATAAAAACACAAAAAGGGTATTGAAATATGGCCGACAGCGTCACCTCCATCACCAGAATCAAACACTGCAAGTCCATATAGTTGATACAATTTTCATCATCCCATGACATCTGATTACAACTGGAAATTCTCATTTTAGAACATCTTCAAAATAGTTTATGGTCATTAATAACCTGGTGAAACCAAGACATATAATTGTTCCCAGGTTTCTACAATGTGGAACCCAACCTCCAAATGTAACAGTATCCCTCACCCCCAACAGTATACATGCTGCTACTTTAATTAATAGAACATTCCTTTTCATAGTGTATGCATGCCTCCCACATAAGTCGTTCCCATGGAATATCTCTATTAGTAATTGAAGCGTTTGCTCATCTGTCCATTCTTCACACTTTAGCCCTTTCCGAATGATGATTATTATTTTTTATAGAAATCCTACAGAGATACTTTAGCTGAGGAATTCATAACCCACCAGTGGAGTATTCAAGTTCAGAGGGTTTACTATACAACTAGAAATAATATATATTTGAAGAGGTTATGTGAGAAGTGACCAAAAAGGAAAAACATTAGCCAATCAATGGGCTGCTCATTCTCTTCTAATACACAGCAGTAAAGCTAAAGTAAAAAGACACAGTCCTGTGACTCTCTGAGGGTTCAAGCAGGAACATATATTAAAGTCTAGCAATAATATACATGGCAAGTGTCATTTTTATGCTATATTTAAATGAGCTGTAATCCATCCGATGGATAATCTTGTAGCTCCTCCTGGTGCAGGCTGTCTCCATTCATCCACAGCCCCTCCACTAGACAAGCTCATGGGAATTGTAGATGTCCATCATTAGCCAAGCGGAGGAGCTCTGGATTGCTTAGCAGAGACAGCTCGGACCACTGCGAGTTGAAAGACCGCCAATAGGAAGATTTAATCTCATTTATATACAGCAAGTGGCGCATGAAAACCCAACCATCTCTTTCAAGCCAGCTTGTTCATGTGAACCTAAGATATGATTGAGCTTCTCTTAATTATCCCCCTCTATTCTTCCTTGGTCAGACCTCATCTGGAATACTGGGTCCAGTTCTGGACACAGTATTCCAGATAAAAAATACATCGACAAACTGGAGCAAGTTCAGAGAAGAGTTACCAAGATGGTGAGCGGTCTGCAAATCATGTCCTATGAAGAACCGTTAAAGGATCTGGGAATGTTTAGCTTGCAGAAGAGAAGGCTGAGAGGAGACTTAATAGTGGTCTACAAATATCTGAAGGGCTGTCACAGTGCAGAGGGATCAGCCCTATTCTCATCTGCACAAGGAAAGACTAGAAGCAATGGGATGAAACTGAAGGGGAAGAGACACAGATTAGATATTAGACAGTGAGGGGGATCAATGAGTGGAACTGGTTGCCACAGGAGGTGGTGAGTCCTCCTTCAATGGAAGTGTTCAGAAGCTGGACAGTGATCCTGCATTGAGCAGGGAGTTGGACCCGATGACCCTGGGGGTTCCTTCCAACTCTACCATTCTATGATTTTATGAACAGTGCTTACATACTTTTAGCAATACTTTAGCATGTTTGGCAGACAGACTTTTTTTTAATGATATGACCTTTATACATCTGGGTACATACAAGGCCCTTAAGAGGGATTTAGCACTCGGGTAGTCAGGGTCGTGTTCCTCCACCAACTGCTGGCCTCTAACTGGCTGTAGAATAGGCAATTGCAGGGCTGGTGAGCCACAGTATCGAATGGCAAACAATACCTCAGTCCACCACTTCTTTCAAGACCTGAATGTTTTTTTACTGCAGACAAATAAAGCTGGAAGTCTCTGAGTTTATGTTTTATGGCCTGGGTCCAAGATGGTGCGAAGGTTAGTTCTTCACAAATGCATTCAGAACAAGAACTAAAGTGTCTTGAGTATTGGTAGGCCTCAAAGCTTACTTTCAGTGTGCTTTGCATAAAACCCTCTTTTCTTTTCTCTCTGTTTGCAAGCTCTGTGTTACTACCTCCCTCTCTTCCAGTCTCCTGGAGACTAATTGCATCACAGCCCCTCAATGCTTTTCCTTCCAGGGAATGTTATCGTGCATGAACTCCATTCAGTGTACCGGATGCCTACAACAGCACCCACTTATATACCAGGGCCCGTCCTGCTCAAGCCATCTGACCCAGTTAAAGCCCCATGCCATCAGTTGTTACCCATACTAATTGTTCACCTCAGAGAAGTTCTCCCCATCTTGCACATAACACAGCAAAACAAACAGAACAATAACTATTAAACCATTAAAATACAGTTTCTACATGTAACAAGCCCATCATTTTGCTAGTAGTTCACTGTCCTGCACTTCCTTGCCTTTACTTCCCATGCTGAGTTACACTGTCTCTGGTCACAGTATCTGAATGCCTACCCCTTTGATTTCCCAGGATGATTCAGGCATTCAGAGACCTTTTAGTCAAATGGTTAGTAAACCCACCATAATGTGTGCACAGGCACACACACACTGTAACAGTAGCAAAGGTAGAGATTGTGCAGATTGTTACCACAGTGTCTGCAGATCTGTCAGCCTGCAGCCTGTAATTGCACGGGAGCTGCCTGTGAAGATAGCTCCACCCCCACCCTTGCTAAGTAAATGTCCTTGTGTCTTTTTACTGCACATACCTACTCTGTACCTTACAACAAAAAGTGAATTGCAGAGAAGCTGGAGAAGAGACCCCTAGTGGCAGCCAGTTCAAGCATCTCTTACAATAGTAAAGCAACAAAATGTTTAATGAAGATATAGTACAGAAATATTGAGACTAACACAAGCTAGTAGATGAGCTGAAGTTGTCTGAAAAGTTAGCACCCCTTAAATTCTGCATAGATTGGCGACAGACCTTCGGAATTATTTTCCCTAGTGGGCCTGAGGTTTTACAGCCCAGCACTGGTTTGGGGCTCCCCTCATATGTAGTTCAGTACTGGATATTATATATTTAGCTCTCTATTTACTGTTGATTTCTTTGGAAACAAAGCATAGGGCTAAGTGTTCAGAATTCAAAGAAAAATGTTCTTTTTCCCTTCCAATATTAATTAATTGAAGCGCAGTATAATTATGTAAAATTCTGTAAATGAATGCAATAAAAATAAGACTGCAGAAGATTCCCTCTCCTTCCAAGTTTTCTAATAGGATCATAAGCGCTAAAACTCAAATTTCATAAGCTCCAGGCAATGGTTTTATATACTTGAGCGGACAGGATTTCCAAATGTGGAGGATAACAATGCCGAGTCAGGTTCTGCTAAGTAGTGAGCCATCTGCTTTTGTGATTGATGGGTGTACTAAAATCTATTATCTTTTCCTTGGGCTTTGCTGAATGTAATCAGTGGTTAAACAGATACAAAAATTCTAGATTAATGGTAGCATGGAATGCAAACAGGACGGGGCTAAAAATTTATGAGCAAAAGTGACAAAAAAATAGTAAAAAAAATTACATAAAAACTCCACCCCCTTTTTTTTTTTTTTAGAAATGATTGAATACAGGTCTCTGATTGGATAAGACAGTAAAGGGGAGGTTAGAGGTAGAGATGGGCTAATACTAAATATTATAGAAAAAATTGTCATCTTTAGGCTGAAAGTCCAATCTTTACCAAAAATAATAATAATAATAATAATCGTTATTTGTATAGCGCCAACTTATTCCGCAGCGCTTAAATTATCTGTCCAGTCATGGTCTGATGTTGTAAATATTTGGCTACCCCTTTGGACACCATTTGGAGACACTTAAAGGGGTTGTGCAGGGTTAGAAATACATGTCTGCTTTCTTCCAAATGCTGTGCCACCCTTGTCCACAGGGTTGTGTGTGGTATTGCAGCTCAGCTCCATTGAAGTGAATAGAAACCTAGGGCCAAGGGTGGCGCTGTGTTAGAAGAGAGCAGGCATGTTTTTCTAACCCTGAACATGGGAGCTACCGGCAAAGGGAGGGGGATGGAGTTTAGCAGCGGCTAGAGCTGCTATAACATATCAGCTGGGTCTATTTAAATAATAGAAGCCATGCTGAGCATTTATGCTGGCTAAAGGAATTCTGGGCTGTGGCATCCATGTCTGCCATGTAAATGGACAAGAAAACGTGAATTTTAGCCGCGACTTGGCTTGGCTTTTTCCTGCCCATGTGTTTTTCGGCCGCGATGCATCGCCTGTGTGAAAGAGGCCTCAAGATGGTGCCTGATAAGCATCAGACAGGGGCTCTGCTACAGGTAAGTGGATGGAATACAAAGAGGAGACGTTTACAGTGTTCTATGCAATAAGGTGAGTGGGCAGGGATGGAAAAAAATTGGTTTTGCCAGAGTGGCCCTTTAAAAGAAATGACATGATAAAGATCCTAAATTTAGGAGCATTACTATCATGATGTATATAGCGCTACATTAAACATGAATTCTGATGACATCAATGTGTTATAATCAGTTAGATAGAAGTGTCCTTTAAGGTAAATGATACATACACCCAATCCAGACAACGATGTCATCCGCTACTCTTCAGCTCTAACAATCCAGGTAATTAATATCAATATGACATGAGATAATACATGCCTCAAGCCTTGATGATGTCACCGGGTCCTAGTTGATAGAACTACCGACACTTTAGCCAAGATTTGATTTCTACCATGAAAGTAATGACAGATTTCGTATAATAGGGCATATTGAAGTGGAAAGTATTCGGCTTATTTCTAATCTAATATGTCTTCTTTAATAATGCGCTAAGGTTGAATCATCTGGTGGTTAACTCATTAAAGATACGGCAAGTATCTGTCCCAATGATCAACTGTTTGCAGTCCTCCTTATTAGAAACAGTATCATCCTTGGCCAGATCCCAGGGCAGGGATATACAGTCTATAATC
This sequence comes from Eleutherodactylus coqui, assembly GCF_035609145.1. Lineage (NCBI taxonomy): Eukaryota > Metazoa > Chordata > Amphibia > Anura > Eleutherodactylidae > Eleutherodactylus > Eleutherodactylus coqui. Next base: position 305,763,449 of record NC_089839.1, read on the forward strand.
AGACGCATACTTGAGGGATTATTGGGCTGGAGGAATCTGTATACAACTTGTCCAGGAAAGCTATTAATGCAAATGACTTGTTGAGAGTTTTTGGAGAAGAAGTCATCTTTTTTGCGAGGCCGCGATCCGCATAACCCCGAGTCTTTATTACTCTTAGAATAAGTAACATTTCCAATAATTGCAACGTAGGGGGAACGGGTTAGACCGCTTTTATCTCTGCAGACAATTAAGCCAGGTAAGTAATTCTATGTTCTGAAGGACTGGGTTTTTTTAATGAAAAGGTTATGTGTTCATTCTCCGTAGAACTTCAAAAAAATTATAAAGGTGAAATTCTCTTAGTTAAAGTTTTGCGAAACAATATTTGAAAGGTCAGCGGCACTCAACACAGAACACTGCTTTAATATATAACTAATTTGGGGAAATGCTGCGTTTCTTAAAGGTTATCGAGTAGTTTAGAGCTTCAGGATTGTTTTGTAAGGGATTAATGTTCTGGATATTTAAAAACTGCTCTGTCTAAAAACCCTCATTAGCGGGTAATTCTCTTGTTGCAGGTTTTCCTTTGCTCAGAATACACCTATTGCTTCTCGGGAGAATGTCAGCAGACGGTTCTGTTCTATGTAAATGAAATACGTCTGCGTGTCAATTACAGACTTTACCGGTTAGACACCGCAGGCTCGCTCGCACCCATGTACATTCTTGAAATTTTTGGGAAAACCTACATACAGTAGATAAGGTGGGATGGAATTTCAACTGACGAGCCACAGGCGAGATCTCAGAGGGATAAGGCTGTGCTCACATGCGTTGTTTCGTTCAGTTCGGATTTCCATTGCTTTTTGATAGTTAACACAGGGAAATAATTGTAAAGGACGTGTCATGGCGCACCACCCCAGCCGCCATCTTTGCTCATCTGCTGCTGCGTTCTGCGCACCGTTGACATTCCTGCAGCAGACACTGCATCCTCCCCATTGCACGGTTCCTTACCTCGGCCCATAGAGCATACGCACACACTCACGGCCCCGTACTTAAAGCGGTTGTGCCACGTTACAAAGTTATCCATTATTTACAGAACAGAAGATTACTTTATGATCGGTAGGGGTCCGACCACTGGGACTCCCCGAATCTCAAGATCAGTGGTCTAATCGCTACTCAAGTGAATGGAACGGAGGTCACACAACTTTCGTTTCATTCACTCAGGGACCAACCGGACCCTCGTTTTCAGAATTAGTAAGGAGTCCCATTGGTCAGATCTCCACCAATCATGAAGTTATCGTCTATCCTGTGGTTGGGGATAACCTTAACTTGGCACTACCCCTGTAACCATTAATGTGAACACTTCTGTACTGTAATCATTTTTACATAACTGGAGACAGGCTTTTGCACGATGATGGACTACATAGCTTAGATCATTCCATTTCCACATATTAATACCTTGATTGCAAAGGAAGTTCAATAAAAATGGTTAGCTGAGCTTGATGTCACGGCAGTTGATGTGCATCCACTGTGCCACAAAACTGATTTGGCTTAGGACTAGATCTGGGCGCTGCACCTTGGGTTCCCCGGTTTCAGGACTTGAGAGGTAAGGAAAGTGCGGCAGTTTAGGCATGGATCAAATACCTGGAAATCAGACAAAAACAAACTTGCACTTACCCTCAGTATGAGAGTGATTGCTCAGGCACCAGCTGAGGGAGCCTTACTTAGCCAGAGGCCTGACTGGATGGGCTGGAGATGGGAAAGCTGGGTGCACGCGCTTTAAGAGGTAGCTCCGCAGTGCGTTTGCACCTTATGGGGACCAGAAATTGGTAGTGTCTGTCGAAGACCACATGGGAGAAACAGCACTGACCACACCTAACAACAGAAGCAGTTAAGGGATGCCACCAGCCATGACCAGAGGCCATAATAATCAGTGTGGGTCAACTGGCCTTCATAGAGACCTGACTTCCCATTAAACAGCCCATCAAACACTTATGGGAAGTTTGGTGCCAACTGTGAACCAAACCCAAAAACAACACAAATATCCAATGGTCCAAAATCTAGTAAAAACCTTCCCAGACACATAGAGGCTACTATGCAGCCAAAGGCTATGGCCTATTAATGCCAGTGGGTTTGGAATAACATGTCTAAGGCCCAATGTTCAGGGGTGGATTTGATTTGCATAATCTGCACGGAGGATCCGCAATTCAAGGTGCCCAGAGGGAAGCATTGGCATCTGCAACAGCTATATAAAAATGGGTCTTTTTGGAAATTTTGCATACTTTTTGTCATGCAAGGCACATTTCAATGAAAATAACCTTTATAAAAAAAAAAAGTTGCATTTAAAAATGAATAAAATAGTAAATTAAGTAAAGCAATTGACAGTAATTGAAAGCAATTTCATCTTGTAAACGATTTTTCTCCGCGGTCACTCCAAAAATGCGCTGGGGGAAGCCATAGCATAGGTATTTTCATTTTGAATAGGTCACTGTGTTTAGTTTTGTTTACAAATTGGTGTCCTTAGAGAAAATCGAACTTGACAGTGTATATGAAAAATATTGATTCCCGCCAACGACACCAGCACCTGCCAAGAGTTCAACTTGCTGATGAAATGTACTATAGATCTGATATGAACAGAGGAGCAATAATGGCAGCAATTAACATGACACTTCACAAAAATGCAAAAGGATTGGGAGCAGCAAGAAAACACACATCTCAATGTTTGCAGAAAATGGATTGTTGTGCGGGACGATTGCTGAAAATATTCCCATCGCCAGCCCCATGTTAGAGAAAATGTTTAGTGCATCACATTTGCTGTAACACCGCAGCAAACACCAAGTTGGGAGCATCAACATACTAATGGAATACAGAATGGACGGCGCAGGAGTGTGGATCTGTGCAAGCCTCCAGTGCTACATTAACCAGAACTGCACCAGGTTGCATCTTTAGGCCAACAGCAGATGCCGGGACTGACTCCGACAACATGGCAACTAAGCAACAATGTCAATAGTCACTAGGGATGAGGAGCTTGTACTATAGACTCCAACTGCAGCTAAAGTGCAAACCATAATAATGAGATATAAGTATTTGTGGTCATATCTCTATCAGGACACTTAATTATGATACATTAGATTTATAGTTCTCCCCGGACGGGAAAAAGGGAACGATAGATAGACAAATAGGTAGATAGATATGAGACAGAGAGATAGATAGATAGATAGATAGATAGATAGAGAGATAGATAGATAGATAGATATGAGATAGATAGATAGATAGATATGAGATAGATAGATATGAGATAGATAGATAGATAGATAGATAGATAGATAGATAGATAGATAGATAGATAGATAGATATGAGATAGGTAGATAGGGAGATATTAGATAGATAGATAGATAGATAGATAGATAGATAGATAGATAGATAGATAGATAGATAAATAGGTAGATATATATGAGACAGATAGATAGATAGAGAGATAGACAAATAGGTAGATATGAGATAGATAGATAGATAGATAGATAGATAGATAGATAGATATGAGATAGATAGATAGATAGAGAGAGAGATAGATAAATAGGTAGATAGATATGAGTCAGATAGATAGATAGATATGAGATAGATAGATAGATAAATAGGTAGATAGATATGAGACAGATAGATAGATATGAGATAGATAGATAGATAGATAGATAGATAGATAGATAGATAGATATGGATATGAGATAGATAGATAGATAGATAGATAGATAGATAGATAGATAGATAGGAGATAGATAGATAGATATAAGATAGATATGAGATAGATAGATAGATAGATATAAATAGATGCACATATCTATCTATTAGGGATGAGCTGGTATACTCGCTAAGGCACTACTCGCTAAGGCACTACTTGCGGCGGGGAGCGGGGCAGAGCGGGCGGGAGAGAGGGAGAGAGAGATCTCCCCTCCGTTCCTCCCTGCTCTCCCCCGCAGCTCCCCGCCCCGCGGCGGCACCCGAATCTTTCGGGACGAGCAGGGAGATACTCGGCTAAGGCACATTACTCGAGCGAGTAGTGCCTTAGCGAGTATACTCGCTCATCCCTACTATCTATCTATCTCATATCTATCTATCTAGAAGTGTACAGAACTTCATGTTTGAAAGTTTCTGGAAAGTTCTGATTGATCTATGTAGTCTCATGCTTATGTGCATTGTCAGTACTTTTATGTTGCATGAATATGAAGCGTATTGCCTAGCTGCAGCACTTTTGTAAGTCATGTGACCATGTTTCTTATATGTGGTTGCAAGCTGGATGATTGGGCTTTTTGCTATTTGTCTTCTTGGAGTTGAGTGCTATTGTGTTGGAGTGCTGCACACATGCAGGTACCTTCAACCTGCATGTGGTGAAGATGAAGGGGAAGGAGAGGTGGCTTAGAAGTCTCTCCTAGGATCCCTTCTTACAAGTGTTGTGCTGTATGACTGAAGTATTGGAGTCCGCCGCGTAGAGTTATACACGCCAAGAGTAGTGACCACTAGAAAGTTTGTGCCTTTCTATGGAGTATTTTCCAGGAGCAGTGCTATACAGATAACTTGAACTCTGGGCCTGGTGTCATCCTGTGTCTGCCTCCCTGTCGTCACCGCTAATTTTGGCTGCATTAGTGTGTTTTGCTGAGCCTACTTCAATCTACTGTGACCTGTATTCAAGTAAAGTTACAGCTGTCGACTGTTCCCGGCAACTGTGGGTTCAACTGCTCTCTGTGTGTGTAGACTTTATTCCATCTTCAAGTCCACCATGAAAGAAGGAATGGTGGCGTCACATGTGACAAACCAAGTAAGCTAAAAACGCCCATTTAATAGCCTGCCCTCGGCCTCTGGGATGTGCTGTCTGGTTACCCTCCAGGTAGGAAATGGTAGTGCCTCTGTGACTAGGCCCTATTCTAATCCCCACCTGCTCCTTAAACGCTGCAGGGCGTAGCTATCTTGGTGTCACAAACAGGATAAGACTCTTCTGTGTCCACTCCTGCATGGACAGAGTGAAGTGTCTCTGCCATTTCTGTTGCCCGGACCAGAGAAACTGTGAGCCTGTTTCTGGATTGCTATCAGTTGCATATTTCCCAGTCCGCTGAGCCCCTGAAGAAAGTACCAGGAGAACAAGACTGTGTGCCTGCACCAAAGACGATGCAGAGTGAAAAAGATCCCTTATCCAACCCTTCCTATGTGATGCACAGAAGACGGGTGGGATTACTGGATCCTGTTGTGTTGCCTGGTTTACACTATGCCACCACAGAGGAAAAAGTGTCATGGAGGCACAAGATGGTGCCCAACCATGCTGTTCTACTTCACTATGGGACTTTCTCGCCATGGAATTCCTGCCAAGCCATTCCCATCAAGTATTTCCCACCATGGCTGGAGAGAAAGTAGGGAGGGGACGCCCCGACTGTGGAACAGCCTATTGTCCTGGAGGACCGCCCAGAGGAGGAGATTTCTTCCACAGCCAGTGAACCGTTTGATCTATCACGAGCAGTCAGCGCTTCTCCTGAAAACATGTCTGGTGGAGTCATTGTGGGTGTACCCACTGATTTTCCTCCTGCAAGCCCAGGTTATTACTGGGGTGATAAGCCAGAATTACAGGAACTGCTGCTGCCACTACCCATTTCTGTTTCCCCACTGCAAGACAGATTCTTTATACAACCGGGAGCTCTGTTCCCAGCTAAGAGAAAGTCACCTCCTCAATCTCCTCAGAGGAGGTGCAACCGTCTGCTGCTTCTATACACATCCATCCATACAGGAAAGAGTCATTTGTCCTACTATGGGTCATCATCCATAAAGGTAACATGGAGGCCCGAGCCGCAATATCCCCAGGGTTGCGTCCCTATCTAAGGGTACCCAGAGGTACAAATTTTTTTCCATGAACAGCAACAACTGCATCCATGGGCAGAACTGCGCTGCCAGCTAAGTGGACCATCTGCGTTGCCCATTTCTTCAGAGGACTCCGGATAAGTGTCTAACTGGACTTTGATAAGTACACTGTCCCCTGATCGCAGTTGGGAGGTAAGGATGAGAGATCCTGACAACCCCTTGTCCCTAACTTCTCTTGGTGTAAGCTTATGGTCCAGTATGCCCACGCAAACTGGCTGTACCACGGACTCTGAAGCTGAGGACCATATTCCTGCTAGGAGTGTTTTTCCTGCCAGAAGCACTTAGTGCTAACAGACAGGACTCCGGTATTGAGAGACAGTCTTTAATATATTTCTTTTATAGTTCGAATTTTAAAAAAAGGACTCCAAAGTAAATGGAATTTCTTGATGTTTTACTGCATTTAATTCTGTTTCAAGTAATGCTTAAAATTGTTCAGGGTGTTTCTGCAGGAGGCAGAATGGGGTAAAGTAAAGTAGTCATACATTTTTCTTGGCATTTGAGGTGTGAGTATGTCTGATTGTGGCATGAGTGAAGCATGCATGTAAACTTCTCAGTGGTGTTAGAAAGGAGTCGCTACCCTACAATTTTCAAAAATGTCTAGGGTCAGTCTGTCTCAGGAAATGCAGCCTTGTTAACATTTTTCTCCTTTAGTCAAGCTCGGGTGGGGGTATATGCCTCAGGTTACCACCCCACACAAGATCTCTTGGGAAGTGATGGTCATTCCACTTACCCTTCATTTTGTCCTAACCTACCAATCGCCCCTTCTCTATCTAGTTACAGTGTGTAGCTCTCATTTTTGTCTTTCAGGAAAGGAGTTATGTATGTGCCCCATAGCTATGTTAGTGTATCCTTGATTCCGTACAGCCTAACAGATATTTGTCTCAAGCCAGTACTGCTATTTCCTACACGCTGTCATACAATTACACTACATATAGAAAGTGACGTTCATAAGAAGTCTAAGTACACTTAAAACGGCTTAACCGTTTTAAGCAACCGAAGGGGGGAGTTGTATTTATAGGTTTCGCCTTGTACACTCCATGATTGAGTAGTGATCTTCTAAAGTGTTAATGAGTAGTACGCTAAGACAATTCCCACTCTGGAACCATACACTCTGTGCTGAAGAGTCGCTGGGGTCGGCTTTTTCTTAAGTAGGGGGAAGTTGTAGTGTACAGAAGTTCATGAATGAAAGTTTCTGGAAGGTTCTGGTTGATCTATGTAGTCTCGTGCTTATGTGTATTGTCAGTACGTTTTGTGTTGTATGAATATGAAGTGTATTGCCTAGCTGCAGCACTGAATGGGTTACTGTCTGGGTGATGTCTGGAAATGTAACTTTTGTAAGTCTTGTGACCATGTTTCTTATATGTGGTTGCAAGCTAGATGATTGGGCTTTTTGCTATTTGTCTTTTTGGAGTTAAGTGCTATTGTGTTGGAGTGCTGCCTTCAACCTGCATGTGGTGAAGATGGAGGAGAGGTGTTACCATGCAGGGCGGCGCTGGGTCCCGCGGCCGGCGCGCGCTGCTCCGAGGTCGGCTTCGGCGTCCCGGAGCGGTGCTGTCAGGGATCTCTCGGCGGCGTGGAGCAGCCAGCGTGCAGCAGCGTGGAGCAGCCAGCGTGCTGCGGCGTCGGCGTGTCCGCCCGTAGGGTGCCGCCCGCTCTCATCCACCTCCCTTATGCAACAGTGGGAGAGTCGGCTCCTCCCACTCTCCGCCCCGGGGCGGAGGCTTTTAGTTAAAAGGCTGGCAGGGACCTGAACTCACTGCCAGTTATTGGTTCTGCTAGCCTCTAGTCAGGTCTATTCCAGTCTGTCCTAGTTGCTTGTCAGTATCTTTTCGTTTGCCTGAGAGCTACACCTCCAGCCTTGATTCACCTAGTAGTTTTGTTGGTCTGTTACACCTGCCTCTTCTGTCGGCACTCTGTCCCCTGTTAGTAGTTCCATCTAGGCAGTCGCCAGGTCCCTAGCCAGTGCAGGGACTGCCGCCCAGTTGTCCGCCTGGGGTTAGCCAGGGCCGAGGCAAGTAGGCAGGGACAGTGGGGTGCAGGAGATCAGGGCACCCCAACTGGCGCTCGGGGGGCAGAGTGCCGTAACATAATAACTGGCCCTTTAAAACCGTTTGTCATGGAGGCGATCAGTTCCCTCACGAACCAGCTGCAGGCCCTGGTGCCTGTGATCCAGGATTTATCCGCCCGCATGGTGGCCCAGGAGCAGCGGGGGGTGTCGCAGGGGTCGGACGCCTCAACCAGCCCCGAACCCAAGTGCCCTCTTCCCGAGGTGTTTTCTGGGGAGAGGAACAAGTTTTTTGTCTTCCGACAGGCGTGTCGCCTGTTTTTTCGCATGCGTCCCCGTTCTTCCGGGTCGGAGGCTCAGAGGGTCGGGCTGATAATGTCCCTGCTGCGGGGCTCGGCCCAGACATGGGCTTTCTCCATCCCCGAGGGTTCCTCCTGCCTGCAGTCCGTGGACTCCTTTTTTCAGGAACTCGGGGGTATCTTCGACGAACCGGACCGAGCGGGGTTGGCAGTTTCACGGTTGTTGGCGCTGCGGCAGGGGTCGTCGTGTGTGGAGGATTATTGCTCCAACTTCAGACGCTATGCGGGGGATACGACATGGAACGATAGCGCGCTGAAGGACGTTTTTCTGCAGGGCCTCTCGGACGCAGTTAAAGACCTGTTAATTTCCCATCCCGTTCCCGGGTCCTTAAGGGAGGCTATGGAGCTAGCGGTGAGGGCAGATAGGAGGCTCAGGTCTAGGAAGCAGGACAGGCAGACCCGTAGAGTCAGGGAGGTCAGTGGCCCTGGTCCCTCCTCCTCCTTACCAGTCTCTGCGCCCGAGCCGATGGAGGTGGACCCGCTGGACCCCAAAGAGCGACGCCGGATCCGTTTGTTGCATCGCCTCTGCCTCTACTGCGGGAAAGCTGGACATCGGGTGATATCCTGCCCACTGAGGTCTCAACGCCCGCAGCCGGAACCGGCGGAAAACTCCGAGTCCTAGGCGATTGCAGGGAGGATCGCCTAGGACTTCAGGTACTTCCTAAACTTTTGGTACCGTGTCATGTGAGATTCTGGGATTTTTCCCGATCAGGGCGGGCGTTTATTGATTCCGGAGCAGCCGCTAACTTGATAAGTCTGGGTTTTGTCCGTTCTCTGATGGCGGAATTTGTGGCGTTGAAGACGCCAATTCATTTTACCAGCATTGATGCTACCCCTCTCTCTACAGGCTTGGTACGATGGAGGACCCCAAGGTTACAGTTCACGGTGGGGGTCCTCCACTCGGAAGAACTGTCTTTCTTGGTTATGGAAAAAATGTCGGTTGATGTGGTGCTTGGTATGCCCTGGTTGGCACTGCACAACCCCCAATTTGATTGGTCCACCCGGGAATTGACTCATTGGGGGTCATCGTGTCACAATCACCTGTCTACCATAGCTGTGTGCTCCGCAGATACGGTGCTCATTCCGGAGTATTTGTCAGACTTTCAGGATGTATTCTCCAAACAACTGTCTAAGGCCCTGCCTCCTCATAGGGAGTGGGACTGTGGTATCGACCTGATTCCCGACGGTCCCATCCCTAAGGGAGCCATTTTCAATCTGTCAGGTCGTGAGCATGAAGTCCTCAAGTCCTATGTCTCGGAAGCTCTGGCCAACCGACATATCCGGCCGTCCAGGTCCCCTGCCGGGGCAGGTCTCTTCTTTGTAGAGAAGAAGGACGGGACACTAAGGCCTTGTGTGGATTATCGGGCCTTGAATAAAATCACTGTGAAGAACCAGTGCTCCTTGCCCCTAATTCCTGACTTGTTGAATCAGGTGGTAGGGGCTCACTGGTTCTCCAAACTGGACTTAAGGGGGGCTTACAATTTAATTCGCATCAGAGAGGGAGATGAATGGAAGACAGCGTTCAACACCCCGTTAGGACATTTTGAATGTCTGGTCATGCCTTTTGGACTCTGTAATGCCCCCGCTGTGTTTCAGGGTTTTATGAACGCAGTCTTCCACGACTTCCTGGGGGTATTTCTGGTCATCTATCTGGACGACATCCTGGTGTACTCACCTGACTGGGACTCACATGTGCGGCACCTGAGGTTGGTCCTGACCCGTTTGCGCGAGTATCAACTTTTTGTCAAATTAGAGAAATGTACATTTGGCTCTAATCAAGTATCCTTCCTGGGTTATGTAATCTCATCCACAGAGATTCAGATGGAGTCTGATAAAGTAGCAGCAATCTCCCAATGGGTCAGACCCGACAACCTCAAGGCTCTCCAGCGGTTCTTAGGTTTTGCAAATTTCTACCGCAAATTCATTAGAAATTACTCAGTTATTGCTCAACCTCTGACCGACCTGACTAAGAAGGGGGCTGACTTGGGTAAATGGTCACCTGCAGCCCTTGAGGCCTTTAGCCGTCTAAAAAAGGCATTCACGACTGCCCCGGTGCTAATACAGCCGGACGCACGACTACCCTTTTTTATTGAGGTAGACGCGTCGGAAGTGGGGACAGGAGCAGTATTGTCGCAGGAAGTCAGTGGGAGGTCTGGCTATAGCCCATGTGCGTTCTTTTCGCGAAAGTTCAATTCAGCAGAGCGCAACTACGACGTGGGTAACCGTGAATTGTTGGCTATCAAATGGGCTCTGGAAGAGTGGCGACACCATCTTGAGGGTGCTAGACACCCAATTACCGTATATACTGATCACAAGAATCTGGTATATCTCGCCAATGCGAAAAGACTCACTGCTCGTCAAGCCAGGTGGGCGTTGTTCTTCGCCAGGTTTAACTTCGTCGTGACATATATCCCCGGAGAGAAGAACGTGAAGGCGGACGCCCTGTCACGGAGTTTCGGGGTACCAGACAGTGGGACCATGACTCCAGAGAATATCTTAGCCCCCGGCGTGGTGGTGGCAGCGTTAGAGTCTAACTTCGTCCCTCAACTACAGGATGCTCAGCAGGACGCTCCGTCAGGGGTGCCGGAGGGCAGATGGTTTGTGCCAGAGACCCTACGCCCTAGAGTCATGGATGAGTCGCACTCGTCGGCTCTCGCCGGGCATCCAGGGTTCCAGGGGACCCTGGAGCTTTGCTCCCGATACTTCTGGTGGCCAGGCATGTCTCAGGAGATCCGCAACTTTGTGAGGGGTTGCTCGGTCTGTGCTCGCAATAAGAGTCGGCGGCGTCCTCCGGAGGGTCCTCTGAGACCACTACCGGTTCCTTCCAGTCCCTGGTCTCACTTATCAGTAGATTTCATCACTGACCTACCAGAATCCCAGAAGTGCACCACTATCTTAGTGGTGGTCGACGGTTCTCAAAGATGGCACATTTTGTGGCGTTAAAAAAGCTACCCTCGGCAAAAGAATTCGCCACGATTTTTGCAAAGGCAATAATTCGCCTACATGGGGTTCCCCAAAATATTGTATCTGATCGCGGGGTTCAGTTTGTGTCGCAGTTTTGGCGGGCCTTCTACAGAAACCTGGGAACGTCGCTTTCCTTCTCGTCAGCGTTCCACCCGCAGACTAATGGTCAGACTGAGCGGAAGAACCAAGACTTAGTGCAATATTTACGGTTGTTTGCTAGCGAAAAGGCTTACCAGTGGGCAGAGTTCCTGCCGTTGGCAGAGTTTGCACTAAACAACCGCCTTTGTTCTTCTACTGGGGTGTCTCCATTTTTTAGTGTATACGGTCAGCATCCTCGCTTCCTTACAGCGATCCCTACTCCGTCGCTCTGTCCGGCAGCTGATGACGCCACAGATACGCTTCGGGGAGTATGGAAAGAGGTGCAGAGAAACTTGGAGGCAGCGGGGGCCCGTATGCAGTTGCGCAGTGGGAAGAGTTTGTCTGTGTCTGAACCTTACAGGGTGGGACAGAAGGTATACCTGTCTTCTAAAAATCTCAAATTGCGGGTCCCGTCCTTGAAGCTGGCGCCACGTTACGTGGGGCCGTTTGCCATCACACGTGTGGTGAACCCACTCGCCTACGAGCTGGGGTTGCCAGCCACATGGAGGGTTCACAGGGTATTCCATAAGTCGCTGCTGAAACCTTTTGTCCCTTCGGTGATACCCACCTCCGGTCCCCCTCCGCCCACCCTGGTCCGGGATGAAGTCGAATACGTGGTCCAGGAGATACTGGACTCTCGTTGGTGTCGAGGAATCCTACAATACTTGGTGGCCTGGAAGGGTTTTCCACCAGAAGATCATTCCTGGGTGGCCGCATGTGATGTTCATGCTCCCGTGTTGGTACGGCGGTTCCACCGTCGTTTTCCAGATAAGCCTGGTCGAGTTTCCGGGGGCCCGGAGGTCCCCCGTCAGAGGGGGGGTAATGTTACCATGCAGGGCGGCGCTGGGTCCCGCGGCCGGCGCGCGCCGCTCCGAGGTCGGCTTCGGCGTCCCGGAGCGGTGCTGTCAGGGATCTCTCGGCGGCGTGGAGCAGCCAGCGTGCAGCAGCGTGGAGCAGCCAGCGTGCTGCGGCGTCGGCGTGTCCGCCCGTAGGGCGCCGCCCGCTCTCATCCACCTCCCTTATGCAACAGTGGGAGAGTCGGCTCCTCCCACTCTCCGCCCCGGGGCGGAGGCTTTTAGTTAAAAGGCTGGCAGGGACCTGAACTCACTGCCAGTTATTGGTTCTGCTAGCCTCTAGTCAGGTCTATTCCAGTCTGTCCTAGTTGCTTGTCAGTATCTTTTCGTTTGCCTGAGAGCTACACCTCCAGCCTTTATTCACCTAGTAGTTTTGTTGGTCTGTTACACCTGCCTCTTCTGTCGGCACTCTGTCCCCTGTTAGTAGTTCCATCTAGGCAGTCGCCAGGTCCCTAGCCAGTGCAGGGACTGCCGCCCAGTTGTCCGCCTGGGGTTAGCCAGGGCCGAGGCAAGTAGGCAGGGACAGTGGGGTGCAGGAGATCAGGGCACCCCAACTGGCGCTCGGGGGGCAGAGTGCCGTAACATAAGGTGGCCTAGAAGTCTTTCCTAGGACCCGTTCTTACAAGCTTTGTGCCGTGTGACTGACATATTGGAGTCGGCCATGCAGAACTATACACTTCAAGAGTGAGTGAGTGATTGGTAGAGAGTTCGTGCCCTTCTAAGGAGTATTTTCCAGGCGGGGTGCAGATAACTTGGACTGAGGGCCCAGCGTCATCCTGTGTCTGCCTCCCTGTCCTCACTGCTAATTTTGCCTGCATTGGTGTGTTTTGCTGAGCCTTCTTAAATCTACTGTGACCTATATTTATTCAAGTAAAGTTACAGCCTTTGACTGTTCCTGGTAACTATTCAAGTACTCTCTGTGTATTATTCCATCTTCAGCTCCACCACGGAGGAAGGAACAGTAGCGTCACACGGGACAAACCAAGTAAGCAAACACCCCCCCCCCCCCATTTAATAGCCTGCCCTCGGCCCCTGGGACGTGCTTTCCAGTTACCCTCAGGGTGGGAGACGGTAGTGCCACCATGACCAGGCCCTATTCTAATCCCCGCCATCTCCTAGGCCGAGACCCGCTCCTCGGACGCTGCATATCTATCTATCTTTCTATCTATTTATCTATCTCATATCTATCTATCAGTCTATCTGTTTATCATATCATTTAGAGTATTCAATTTCTGGGGTAAAGGGACCACTTTGCATAGAAAGATAGATAGATAGATAGATAGATAGATAGATAGATAGATAGATAGATATGAGATAGATATGAGATAGATAGATAAATAGATATGAGATAGATAAATATGAGATAGATATGAGATAGATAGATAGATATATAGATAGATAGATTTGAGGTAAATAGATAGATAGATAGATAGATAGATGGATAGATATGAGATAGATGGATAAATAGATAGATATGAGATAGATAGATAGATAGATAGATATGAGATAGATAGATAAATAGATAGATATGAGGTAGATAGATATGATATAGATAGATAGATATGAGATAGATATGATAAAGATAGATAGACAGATAGATAGATATGAGATAGATATAATAAAGATAGATAGACAGATAGATAGATATGAGATAGATAGAGAGATAGATATGAGATAGATAGATAGATAGATACGAGATAGATAGATAGATATGAGATGGATAGATAAATAGATAGATAGATATGAGATATATAGGAGATAGATAGATATGAGATAGATAGATATGAGATAGATATGAGATGGATAGATAGATAGATAGATAGATAGATAGATAGATAGATACGTGATAGATAGATAGATAGATAGATATGAGATGGATAGATAGATAGATACGAGATAGATAGGAGATAAATAGATAGATAGATAGATAGATTGATAGATAGATAGATATGAGATAGATACATATGAGATATATAGATAGATAGATAGATAGATAGATAGATAGATAGATAGGAGATAGATAGGAGATAGATAGATATAGATAGATATGAGATAGATATCAGATAGATAGATAGAAAGATTGATATGAGATAGATAGATAGATAGATATGAGATAGATAGATAGATAGATAGATAGGAGATAGATAGGAGATAGATAGATAGATGGATAGATATGATATAGATGGATAAATAGATAGATATGAGATAGATAGATAGATAGATAGATATGAGATAGATATGATAAAGATAGATAGACAGATAGATAGATATGAGATAGATAGAGAGATAGATATGAGATAGATAGATAGATAGATAGATAGATAGATACGAGATAGATAGATAGATATGAGATGGATAGATAAATAGATAGATAGATATGAGATATATAGGAGATAGATAGATATGAGATGGATAGATAGATAGATACGTTATTGATAGATAGATAGATATGAGATGGATAGATAGATAGATACGAGATAGATAGGAGATAGATAGATAGATAGATAGATAAATATGGGATAGATAGATAGATATAGATAGATATGAGATAGATAGATATGAGATAGATAGATAAATATGGGATAGATAGATAGATATAGATAGATATGAGATAGATAGATATGAGATAGATAGATAGATAGATATGAGATAGATAGATAGATAGATAGATAGATAGATAGATAGATAGATAGATATGAGATAGATAGATAGATAGGAGATAGATATGAGATAGATAGATAGATAGATATGAGATAGATAGATAGATAGATAGATAGATAGATAGATAGATAGGAGATAGATAGATAGATAGATAGATGTTCTTAATGGTTATTGTAATATGATAAGCTGTACTGCCTAATTGGTGAAATAATCGTATGTTGGATCTCGGCGCGCTCCTTCCAGTAATCATGTCCATTACGCGCCGCTCAGCATTATCTCTCATGCAGCCTCAGTGTGCCGCTTGCTCCTCTTTGCATTGTGTTGTGTTCGGCTTACATTTCTCAGCCACTTGAGATAATAATTTATTGACTGTGGTTTTGCAGCAGTTTAATTTACTGACTATAAGAGGAGATTGGGAGACAGAGAAGTGGAGCTTAAGCAGGTTATTTAGAAAGTTTCCTGGCATTAGACGGGACCGGTGAAGGTGAACTTCACTGAGGAATGTAACAATATTTGTAAACAGCAAATCCATGAAGTCACTTAATGCGAGACTGACAGGTGGAGAGAACAAGTCCGTCATTAGTAAAATGCCGGCTGATCAGACCCCAAAATGTGGGATAACCTTTGGGGAACAGAGATTAATGCGTTTGAGAAACAATTCACATGTATGAAGGCCTCAACTTATGTGGAGTGATTCCATTAAATATATGATGGCATATTTTCTAGTATTGAAGGGTCTCCCATGCTGAAACTAAACGTTAACTCTTTCCTGCTTAGTAACGTACATGTAAATTGCAGTTGCCAAGTAGCTGTCATGAGCCGACTCATAGATGTAGCAAACATTAACTTGTCATTGAGAGCATTAAGATAACTACAATCCACTACAATACTGTAAATCGAGTTACAGAATCACAATGCATCAGTCATGTTAAGGATTGCTACATAAGTACATCTATGTTTGTACATCAATGGGATGGTTCTCCCTTTTTTAGCTCCCTGAGACACCTTCCATATCACTGTGCAAACAACCTGGGTTCAGGAAAAAGGTGTTAGGCTTGTCGTATAACAAAGCCTTACTTTAATCAATGCCATGTGAATGGACCCAGTGCTGTCCTTAGGTTAGTTCGCAATAGTTTTTTGGGTTTTTTTGTCCATCCCCCATCCACTCCTATGTCATGAGAAAGAAACTATATACGCTCCTTGTCAAAAAAAAATCTGAGCGCCTCAATCCTGCCTTTGCTGTGGAGCTGCACACTGCCCCCTGCTGGTGTGATGGTCTGGGAGGCCATCGCATACAACAGTCGGTCCCCCCTAGTAGTGGTATGAGGGACAACGACAGCTCAGCGATATGTTCCGGACATCCTGCAGCCACATGTGTTCCTCTCATGGTGGATTCCAAGAAGCATCCAACAGGATAATGCTCGGCTGTATACAGCAAGGGTGTCATAAGAAGCCCCCACAATATTGTCACACTTTCATGGCTGCCCGGTCGCCAGATGTATTGCCAATAGAATGGGGCCATCTGGGACGCCAACTTCAACAATCAAGAGGCTCATGTACAGCAAATGTGGAGTGATGAGTTACAGTATACCGTACAGATGCACAAGAATGAAAAATAACTGCACTCATAAGGGTTGGTGGATCAAACAAAATTGTGTAACTTACATGGAGGAGGAGAGGGTACATATAACAAGGTAGAGGATACCCCCACCCCCTTTTGCTGAAGCCCAACAAGTAGGAAGGAATCCAAAAGTTAAAAGAATAGTTCTAAAGAGGGAAACAGGGATTCAACATGTTTCGGCGCCACAGTGCGCCTTTCGAAAAACTATTCTATTGTACTATTCTGTGCACTGTAATAATAAGCCCCTCCCAAAAATGTCAGAATTGCGGGTTTTTTTTACATTTCTCTCCACGTAGAGAGTTTTTAAGTACATTATGTGCGACATTAAATAGTATCAATGAAAAATACAGATCATCCTACAAAAAAACAAGCCATCGGACAGCTACATCAAGACGTGGGGAGGAAAAAAAGGAAAATGAGAAAAAGGGGGATGGATCACAAAAGAGTTAAAAGACTATGCTATGCAAAACTGCAACATTATAATATACCGGGTGCAGAGCCAGAGTGGGCAGAGCATGATACAGGCAAGGACAGGGGCGTAACAAAAGGCTCAGGGGCCCTGATGCAAAACGTGAGCTGGCGCCCCCCTCTATCTGTATCTGTACCCGTACCCATACCTAAACCATGCTGCACAGAGGCATAACTTGCAGCTTCTGGGCCCCAATGCAAAACTTGTAACAGGGCCCCCAACTATAATGCTTTATTCATAGTACTGGGTTCCCTATATGGAGAAGAGAGGCCTTATGGGCCCCCCAAGGCTCCTGGGCCCGGGTGCAACCGCATCCCCTGCATCCTCTATAGTTACGCCCCTGGGCAAGCAATACCAAAGATGGAATCCCTTCATGGTGCTCCGCCCTCTCGCTGCACTAGTCATAACACAATGTATCAGTTTTGCCTGGAGCGGTCTTTATCAGAGATACATCGATGATGTCCCCTTTCTAGAATTGTAGCCCCTCTTTTTCTAATTTAGAAGAACAAACTCTGTTTATTTCCTGAGCAATTTAACACAGTAAAGATATTAATACGTTGTGTTAAATTGTATCCTGCGTTTAAATACGCTACGGGCGAAACCCTAGACCCCTGCTTAATTGCTGTGAGAGAATAACCTGATTTCTCCAAGATTAGGCACATACTTGCGTACACTTTGACCCCCGAGTGCCTCCTTCAGAATTAATCTCCGAAGGTTCTGGGATTTGCTTTGCACATGGAGCAGAGTCACTTACGAGGAGAGGTGTCTAATAAAATGAAATTACTTACCAGACTCTTTCCTGCCTCTTTGAAATTTCTTCTTTTTCCTCTACTTCACACATCTTTTAACAAGTCGTTTTAATCTTTCACTACTTGGAGAGCTGGTTCTGCATGGCTTCCTTGCCTTGGCAGCAGCAAAGTGGTTAATTAACAAGTCAGGCATTCATGGTAGACGTTTTTCAATCTATTTATTTCAAGACAGATGATTTAGAAAATTAAAGAAAAAAAAAAGAAGGCTGAAATAATAAGAAAACCTTTTTGACGCTTTTGCAAAAGTTTTCTAAGGAGACGCGGCGTACTGCTAAATCATCTTCAAATGACAGCAAATACAGGAAAGTATCATGGCAGCGTGATTCGGAGGTGTTAGAAGGACCTGTCAGTAATCTTCATATGTCTGTCTTAGTAAATATTAGCATTTTTCACAATTCTAGAGATGATCCTCTGTTATTCCTCCTGGAAATGTAAAAAAAAAATGACAACTGGGTGTTACCATTGCGCGTGTCAAGGTGTGTCTGCAAAGTTTGCATAGTTTGACACTGTCAGCACTGATTGGATAGTGACAGATTGCTGAAGGAATGGGATAGTAAGACCTAGTTGTCAATTTATTCACATATTTCCAGGAAGAATAACAAAGGGGTTGTGCAATGCAAATACATGATGCAGCTCCATTCAATCTGCTCTTCATGGCAGAGGGTATAGTGAGCCCAGAGTGAGGAGGAGGGGTTCTCTGGATGCACTTTCTTGGGTTCAGTGGGGTTTCAGTGGAAGCACCCCCCAGTAATCAGAATTTTTTTTTTCATTGGTGATAAAAGTCAAATCTTGGTACAACCCTTTACCCCCTTACACAATGTTTTTCTGAGTGCTGGGACCCTTTCAAACAACAGATCTGCAGAATGCCAGAAGTTGTCCCCCCATTGATCTGATATTGATGATCTAACCTAAGGATGGGCCATCAATGTTTAAGTTTTGGGGAACCCCTTTAAGAAATGTTTGCTGCAATCAGAATACCCCTTTAAACTGGGCCAGCGTCAGCACCCAGAAAACCTGTGCAGGCGCCCGCACTCACTTAGCCTACGGCGGACCCCCTTACGGGTGGGATTGATCCAGTCCTTGTTCTTTGAAATTAATTGTATCCCCGTATGTACGTCTATCCATGCTGTATGACTATGAGCCGAGCGCTTACTGCTCCGCTGTCGGGCACCTTCTTTGTCACATAGGCAGCGTGATGATGTCATTGCACCACTTTTGCCAGAAAAGGCGGAGCATGGAGGACGGCCTGGAAGCATGATGGCGGTGCGTGAGTTTATTATTTTATTTAATTGCTGAAACACAGTGGAGCCTTACTAATTGCTATGGGGGCATAGTTTTGGCCTTATAAATGACTCAGAGGGCACAGTTAGGTGTCATAAATGACTCAGGTGGCACAGGAGAGTCTATAAATTATTAAGGGGGAACAGTAGATTCTAGAAATGACTCAGAGGGCACAACAGGGCTTAAAAATTACTAAGGGGACACAGTGGGACCTATAAATTACTAGGGGGGCACAATGAGGCCTATAATTTACTCAAGGACCAAAATGAGGCTTAACAATTACTAGGGAGGCACAGTGGGGCCTATAAACTACTAAAGGAGCCTTAATAATTGTTCAGGGGGCACAGTGGATCTTGGAAATGACTCAGGGAGTGCAGTGGAGTCTATTAGTTACTAAAGGGGCACAGTGAGGTCTATAATACATACAAGGAGCACATCGGGGGATATAAATGCCACATGCCACATTAGAGCCTATAGGTGCCTGATTGGGCACAGTGGGGCCCATAAATGACTTGTGTCACAGTAGGGCCTATAAGTGCCTCATGGCGCACAGTGGGGACTATAAATGACTGAGGGGGTATAGCAAGGCTTATAAATTACTAAGGAGGCCTAGCAGGGCCTATAAAAAAGAGGCAGGAAGGGGGGTGGGGGGGGGCTGTAAATTTCTAAGAAAGCCCACTGTGACTTCTTCGCCCAAAGTCCTTGTAGCATGCTTGGAGTCGGCCCTGCCTTTAAATAATAATAGTAATTACATAGTATCAGTCCCATTTCATGAAGCTTAAACAAAGGTCATCTTGTTTGGGACAGAGAAGCAGATGTCTTCCTTTTTCATAAACGTTCTTGGTTACAAAGAACTTTCTTCATACTTTGATCTTTCTTCTAAACACTTTAACAAAGCGGTGGAGTCTTGTTTACAGTGAACGTCCCCTTTATCTATGGCGGTAGTCATATTGTAGATTTCCAACCAGACCTCCTGCAAACACTCTCTGTCTATATACTGTACGCAGCCTCTCGGTTTCTTCCAGATGCCCCTCATTGCCACAAACAGACAAACAGAAATGCAAGAAACATGTCTCATGTCCTTCCAGCTTCAAAGAACTGAGTATCAAGTTCCATTTAAAGGGACAGCGCCGCTCGGTTCATAGAAAATTGCCCTGCAAAATGCATTAACTTTGCCAATGTAACCGGCCTTAAAGTGACATTATCACAATTTTCTCCATGTCAGCAGAACACCCTTCAAGAAGATCACCTTCTCCCATCTGGATCTTGTTTTTTATTCCTGTCTACTTGACATTATAGCGATGAAGGCATTTGACTCCTATTCAATTACCAGTTCATGTAGCATTCAGCAAGAGCCTGGGCGCTCGCCGTACTTAATGTAGAACATTTTGTGTGGGTGGCTGGTAGTTATTTTGTGTTAAATGGTCTTTTTTTGTAAAGTCGGAGTTCTGCCCTTGAGGAAATAACTGGAATACCCTCAGGCGATGCAGCAGAGTTTGTGCTCTACCAAAGAATTAAGGAGAGGAAAAAAAAATCTGATTTTTTTTTTTAATGAAACGTCTTATTAAGCAGCCATTAAGCTAAATTATACCAAATATGCACTCAGAATAAGTAATGCTAATTTCAGGTTGCCTGGTGAAGTGCAGGTCTGCAGCGGCTGAAGTGCCCATAATTGTTTCATAATAAATACATTTAACATTGTCAGTCACCGAGGTGGGACCTTTTTGTTCTTTTTTACGTAGCAATGAATATTATTTAGTGACAGTGAAGCATCCGGGTGTTTTACTCTTTATCCAGGATATTGGAATACTTACACTTCATTAAGACAGGGCCATAGTGCAGAAGGACAACTGTACCCCCTCTGCTGTAGATACAGTGCTGGAGCCAAGCTCAGAACATAAATACAGCACCAAGGTCAAACTCATCTTTCAATAAAGCTACTGTGATGATTCCAGAACATTTTAACACAGGTTTTCTGAGTAATTTATCTTCTATAGTTATGGCCCCCCCCCCCCCCCCCCCCGTACACAAAACCATGTAAAATATATGTACTCACTGCGACAAGTGGTGTCAGCAGCCAGAAGGCCTGGTGACATCCTGTAAACCTGTTGTGACGTAGTCATAGATAGATGATAGATAGGAGATAGATAGATAGATAGATATGAGATAGATAGATAGATAGATAGATAGATAGATATGAGATAGATAGATAGATAGATATTAGATAGTTGGGTAGATAGACAGACATACATACAGATTGGCATGAGACATAGATAAACAGATAGATAGAGAGATATGAGATAGATAGATAGATAGATAGATAGATAGATAGATAGATAGATAGATATGAGATAGATAGGTAGATAGATATGAGATAGATAGATGGATAGATAGATATGAGATGGATAGATAGATAGATAGATATGAGATAGATAGATAGATAGATAGATAGATAGATAGATAGATAGATAGATATGAGATAGATAGATATGAGATAGATAGATAGATATGAGATAGATAGATAGATAGATATGAGATAGATAGGTAGATAGATAGGAGAGAGATAGATAGATAGATAGATAGATAGATAGATAGATAGATAGATAGATAGATATGAGATAGATAGATAGATATGAGATAGATAGGTAGATAGATAGATATGAGATAGATAGATAGATAGATATGAGATAGATATGAGATAGATAGATACATAGATAGATAGATATTAGATAGATAGATATGAGATAGTTGGGTAGATAGACAGACATACATACAGATTGGCATGAGACATAGATAAACAGATAGAGAGATATGAGATGGATAGATAGATAGATATGAGATAGATAGGTAGATAGATTTGAGATAGATAGATGGATAGATATGAGATAGATAGATAGAGAGATAGATAGAGAGATAGATATGAGAGAGATAGATAGATAGAGATAGATAGATAGATATAATAGATAGATAGATAGATATGAGATGGATAGATAGATAGATAGATAGATAGATAGATAGATATGAGATGGATAGATATAATAGATAGATAGATAGATAGAAATAGATATGAGATAGATAGATAGATATGAGATAGATAGATATGAGATAGATAGATAGATAGATATGAGATAGATAGGAGATAGATAGATATGAAATAGATAGATAGATAGATATGTGATAGATAGATAGATAGATAGATAGATAGATAGATAGATAGATAGATAGGGGATAGATAGATAGATAGATAGATAGATAGATAGATAGATAGATAGATAGATAGATAGATAGATAGAATAGATATCCCACAGTCGGTTTTTATCAAGAACCTGGATTATATCCGATAAGAAATTACACTTCCATTACTCTGCATAAAGGCTGAGCTCGTCCTGGGAAATGTGAACATACGAAGTCCCTGGTTACATATAGTATAGATTGATGTATGTAATTGCAGTGCTTGTAACGGAATATTCTTTAACTTGGACACATCCTGCATATTCCCACAGATGACAAAATGCCAACCAGGACTGCAATTCTCTCTCAAATTAACCATCCTTCTTTTTCCATCTCGATTAGACGACAGGATGGCATTATACCATGAATCACCGGGACACCTGCTCAGAATACTGATCCTTTAGTCTTTTTTAATTAAGTTCACTAGGTAAAAAAGACGTCAGCCTGGTGATTTGTGTCTAATTTTCATTTGGTATTCACTGCGAATTGTAACAAAGCGTTGGAAAGTTTATTCTGTATCGCTCCTTTATACTTTACTGGATTAACATTACAGCAGTTTTCACACGGGGTGTTTTGGGGGGATGTTTAACCCTTTAAGGGAGTGTTCACATTTTCGGCATCTATGACATAACCACAATTAGTGCTAAAGATGCCAAAGTCCCATCTCTGACCTATCAGGAGAACAGAGGTCTAGCGATCCCTTGGGGGACAGTCCCTAAAGGAGAGACCTTCACCTACCAGTCATTCATGGCATATCCTGAGGCTGTGCCGTAGATGCTTAATTATGACCATGCAGATTAGAAAAAAAGTCACCCAAAATGAGTGATTTTCACCATTTCAGGCGATGATAAAAACAAAGATCACTCATGATGGCCATCGGCAGACTACAGTCTGCCAAAAATGGGATCTGTCTTGTTGAAATATATGTCTGTTCTGGGCTGAGAAAAGGAAGTCTAGGGTATTTGGCGCGATCAGCCAAATACCCTAGTGTTGGCAAAGCCTACAGGTTGGTGTGATTGGCCTAAGCCCAGTGTTTTTTATCTACTTTTTTTTTTTTTTCTTTCTCCTTCCCCCAAATCGCAACTTTCCATTTCGCTGTTGACATAGCCATACGAGGGCTGTTTTTTTTTTTTTTTGAAGGACAAGTTGTCTTTTTCAGATGTACCATTTAACATACCATACAATGTATTAAAAAGCTTTTACAAATGTATAAGTGGTGTAAAAGGGAAAAATTCCACTTTGGGAGGAGGGGGGGTTGATGGAATACATGATGCGGTAAACATGACATGTTAACTTTATTCTGTTGGTCGGTACGTCTACAGTGATAGCATATATATATATATATATATATATATATATATATATATATATATATATATATATATTTTTTTTTTTTTTTTTATTTATTTATTTTTTTTCCGTTGTACTGCTTTAAAAAAAATCTACTCTTTTATTTTAAAAAAAAAAACCCTTGCTGTTGTCATGTTCAGTTCCCTATAAGTTTTTTTCTTTTCTGTCAATGAAGCTGTGTGAGGCCTATTTTTTGTTTCTGATCAGGTGACCTGTAGTTTTTATTGCTACAATTTTGGAGTACATAGAATTTTGACGGCTTTTTATTAAATTAATTATTTTAATAAATTGGAGGTTTATAGACATGGCGATGCCAAATATGTGTGTTTTTTTTTTTTGCAGTATTTTTAAAGTTAAAATGGAAAAAGGGGGAGTTTTAATCTTTTAATATGTTTTTAATGTAACAACTTTGCAAGAATCAAAAAAATCTTTATTTATCTTATTGTTATTATTGTTTTATTCCCGGTAGGGAACTCAAACTCTCTGCTATTTGATCTCTTATACAATATACTGCAATATTTCAGTATTGCAATGTATTGTATTTTTTCCAGGCATCCTATCAAGCAAAAATCCTACAAGGCCTTAGTCTGCCATGACACCCAAACATCACCTTGCGATCTTGTTGTGGAGTTTCCGTTTGGGAGGGAGGCCATTTAAAAGGGTATTGCGGTTATACAAAGTTACTGCCAAATGAATGTTAATCAAATGTTCTTAAAGCTGCAATGTGGTTCTGCTTTGTATTTCATGTCTATAGCTCTGAAAAACCATTACCTTCTCCTCGCACTTCAGAACTGTTTATTCACAGGTTTCCCTGGATATGACCTGTAGGCATACGAGTGCTACAGGTCGGGCATGCTCAGTAGGAACGACCAAGGATAACTTTTTGCTTCTTTTTAGCTACCAGGATCGAAATGCTGACCAATAGCATGGCAGTGCTTAGTGGGGATACTTACAGGAAGGAAGTAAAGAGCGGGTAATTGTGAAAAATATTGTTTCAAGCTGCATATTGGCAGGGACGTGTCAACCGTCTTGGAAAAAGGGCGATGCTGGGAAACACCAGAATGGAGGACAATACAAGATGGTAATTGCTGCGCAATTCATGCCCATAAACAGCTGCGCATAAACATGGCACAAACATCTTTCATATGTGGAATTTTTGAAAATTTGCTCCACAAGCGGAATACCCCTTTAAATGCTAGATACACTTGAAAACAGTTTTTGAAGGAACTCGTCAGGAAGGTCATTCCAGACAGAAGTAAGCAAAGATCTTCTGTGGATGTTAGCTCGCTCCAATCCTTCTGTCTGTTCATGTAATCCAGGACTGACTGGATGATGTGAGATCAGGGCTCTGTGGGGCCAGATCATCACTTCCAGGACTCCTTGTTCTTCCTGACACTGAAGATAGTTCTTAATGACATTGGCTGGATGTTGGGGGCTGTTGTCCTGCTGCAGAATTCATTTGAAGTCAGACACCTTCCATTTTTGAAAAAAAATATATATTTTGCTGCCTAAAACCTTTATCCAGTTCTGCACATGGGATTGAGCTTAGTGCTTAAATGTGTTTAGAGATGCAAATAAAAAAAAAGCAGCTCCTGACATTGTGACAGATTGACAGATTTTGAAACTTTTTAAAAGGTTGCAATTCTTAAATCTGTCTAAAACACCCCACCCCACTTAAGCTAAGCTCCCTTTTCTAGATACGTTATAAGTGGAGTGAGAGAAGTAACGTCTGTTTTTTTTAGTTGCAATCAATAGTTAACTTGTCAAAACTAATTTGTGCTAAAAAACACAAAACTTCACCAGAATCCTGTCCCAGCAGAAGCTGTAATAAATGTCCCCCAAAGAGGGTGATTTGTTGATAAATTTGGGGAAAAAAACAATTATTTTGGGTGTTTTTTTTTTTTTTTGCTTAAATCAAAAAATTGAGAGTAAAAAAATAAAATCCCAAGAGAACATATTGAAACAGGTGGCAAAATAAGCTCCCATTTCAAGCCCCTAGAAATTGATGCGATTCAGTCTTTAACATTTCTGAGATCTATCTAAAATAACACAACGGAAAAATGTTGTTGTGAACAAGGCGCCGTTGTGCCACATTGTCCTGGTACCCCTTAACGATTATTACTGGGATATTTACTATCCTGCCTGACATTCATGAGCGTCAGATAGAATTACACCATTACAAGTATTAACAAGTCCTCCGTTAAATAGAAAAAACATTGTAAAAAAAAAAAAAAGGTAGAAAAGCAAAAACATTGCCATTTGTTTTTGAGTCGAATTGTTTTCTTTTTTTTTCTTTCTTTTCTTTCTTAATTGCAAAATTTAAAGCAAATGGCCGCTCGCTGTGTTCGCTGGGCAATTAAACGACTCTAGCACGTGTTCGCCCATTTGTCACTATGTCAACAAGTGGTTTCCTGAAGATTTGATCCATACTTTCCGCCCATTATTGAACGCTGATTTATTACCTTTTTCACGAGTCACTGCATACATTTGTTCTTTTTCAATGCATTTGAATAACGCAAAGGCTTGTTCGAAGAATGCTAAGCCAGTAAGAGGGGAAATGGGTGAAAGACCCAGAATCTGTTATTCTACCTTTGTTTTTCTATCATTTGGAGAGACGCCCTTACTGTTCTCAATACAGAAGGGAAGGCGAAGTTTGGAAATACTTTTAAAATGTATCAGTTTAGAGTTGATACATTTTAATCTCAACGTAAAGGACTATTTTCTTGCCTGATTTAGTTTCCATAATTCTTACTATTTAAGATTATCTATACATTTTTCAAAAAGGTCAGCTACAAAGATATTGCAATTACAAGCAGAAAGAGAGAAGCTGTAGGGTGGGCAATAAGGGGGAATCCACACAGATTTCTGGGAGAACTTTCTTTGGCTGCCCCATTCATCGGAAAGGAGTTTGCAGGAAGCCATATGCTTGTAGCAGGAATAACCCCATCCGGATGATTGTTGCAGAAAGACCTGCAACAAATCTGCCGCCTGTCAATTCACCCCCTGGTTATGTCCACACGTAACATTGCTGTGGATCTGCATCAAAATAGGAACCAAACTGGACCTGTAATGCATGGGTCTTAATGCAGATTTTGATGTTGATTTCACTTTCTCATTTGAAAAAATGAAATAAGCATTGAAAATCCATTGCTTACATTGACATGCTGCACAGTTAAAGGGGGTTTTCCAGGCAGCGCCTGCTGCCAGTGCCTGGATACACTGGGGTCAGAGCGGAAGTTGCGGCTCCGGCCCCCGTGTAGTGGCCAGTGCTCATAATTGCAGGCTGGGGTATCATTGAAAGCAAGCCACTACACAGAGGTCAGAGCAGCGGCTCTCGCTCCAACCCCGGTCTATCTTGGCCCTGACAGTGTGCGCTGCCTGGAAAATCCCCTTAAAATCTGCAATGTGTGTTAACCCCTTAGTAAGCAACCATACGCCTCTTTACGGTGGTCACTAATGATCTCCTGTGCCAAAACAGGGCCCAGCTGTCAGATGACATGCCTGTTCTAACAGTGGGGACTGAAATAAGGTAGAGGCATGGGTGCAGTGACTGGCACAGGGTGGAGGCATCAGTGCTGCGGTTGGAAACACATATGAATCTGACTGCAATATTCAGGATAGATTAGAGAGAGGAGAATTTAGTGAGAGGAAGACCAATTAGTAGTCAATACAGGAATGGATCAAGGTAACAATGAGAGTTTTTGCTGTTTCTAAAGTTAGAAAAGGGCAAATTCTGCAGATGTTTTTGAGGCGCAGATGACATGAGTGTGCCAGGCAGTGGGCATGCTGCCTAGGAGTTATGGGGGCACTACGTACTGAAATGGAAATATCAGGTTTAGGTTGGTTAGTAGTTGGCAGAAACACAAGGAGTTGAGTTTTTGAAAGATTTAGTTAGAGAGAGGACAATGGACAAAGTAAGACTGTTGTTTTGTAGTGATGCAGGGGTGATGTTTAGGAAAGGGGTGTATGACTGGGTGTCATCAGTGTAGAGATGGTACTGAAAGCCAAATCTGATGATAGTTTGGCCAATATGGGTTGTGTAGATGCAAACAAGAAGAGGACAGAGGACCGAGCCCTGAGAGAATGAAGCAATTTGTAAAGAAACCTCTTATGGGTGAGGGCATTGCTTTATTGTTTCGCGATTTCAAACACATTGCAATAGGATTCCTGAGATGGGAGTATCCCTTTAAGGTCAAACGTGTTGAGTATAATAAGGAGGAGCTGGGAATCTACAGAGTCAAAATAATAAGAGCAAGAAGAAGAAGATGTGAAATAATACTAATTATTATTATTGTGCATTAACTGTTTACCAGCACCGAGTGTAAGCCGGACAACAGTCAAGGCAGAGCGACCGAAGCAACGCAAAAACTAAGCCTGAGTGTTGTTTGTGTGTCCAGCCTAGAAATGTCCTCACGGAGACATGGATTTAGAACGGCGGATTTCTGCAGCAACATGAATATATTTTTGTTAAGATTTAAAGTTTGTAGACTTTTGTGTAGAGGATGGGCTCCAACCCCGGGGGTAGAAAGTCGCTCTGCCTTGACCGTTGACCGGCTTACCGCTTGGTACCGGTATTAACCGAGCTAAACAGTTAACACACAATAATAATTTGTATTATTTAGATTCTTATTATTATTTAACCCCTTAAGGGCCAGGCTGTTTTGTACCTTAAAGGGGTTGTCTCGCGGCGAAAGCGAATTTTTATTTTTTTTTAAATGGACCCCCGCATTCTGCCCTGTGAAAAAGAAGCATGTGTTAGTTTTTAGCAAGCACATTGCACTTACCTGCATCAGCGTTCTGCAGCTTCTTCATTTCTTCTTTTAAGATGGCACCGCGGGTCTTCCCATGGTGCACCGTGGATATTCTTCTTCTGTCTTCCGCGTTCCACTGCCGATACAGCCACCTCATTGGCTGATCGGCACCACGTGACGGAGGCGGAGCTACGATGACGACGCGGTGACCAGCTCTCCTGCACGAGCGGCCCCATTCACCAGGCAGAAGACCGCACAGCGCAAGCGCGTCTAAAAACGCAAGAAGACAGCGACATTAGACGAAGCCATGGCGACGGGGACGCCAGCAACGGAGCAGGTAAGTGAATAACTTCTGTATGGCTCATATTTAATGCACGATGTACATTACAAAGTGCATTAATATGGCCATACGGAAGTGTATAACCCCACTTGCTGCCGCGAGACAACCCCTTTAAGGACCAGACACTTTTTAGGGATTTTACCCATGTGGTGGTTTTACTGCCAAAATTATTTTTGCTGCGTTTTTTTTTCCGTGACATGTAGGACTATTTTTTATATCTTTTTTACTGACTTTGTTTTCCGTTTTTCCGTTTTTTGTGGGTAAGAAGCTAAACAAAAATCATTTTTTTAACATTTATAATTTTTTTTTTAATTATTTTTATATTTATACTAAAATAAAGTATGGGAATGGGTTCCTCTATTTGTTTCGGACGTTTTGATATATAGTATGTATGGTTTTGGTTTACAGGGCGCATACGGCGACGTTTTTGTTGGCGTCTGCTTTGTGTTATTCTCTTTATTATGTATGTATTGTTGTTTTATTCTGTTATTTTGTTTTACTTCTGTATGTAATTGTGTTTTTTACTATCTATGTCCCCCATGACATCATATAAGACCTCTGGGGGACATTCACATATTTTTTTTTTCTTTACTTGACACTTTCCCACTGTAGCTGGGGCGTCCATAGGAGCCCTAGTTACAGGGGAGGCAACCCCTGTGGTGACATTAGTCACCTGCAGAGCTGCCAGGGTCTAGTTTAACCCTCCAGCTCTGCAGTAGCAGGAAATCCTGGGAGGTCACATGACCCCCCAAGGCTCCCATAGTAAAAGTACATGTTACTTTCACTTTCCCCATACAGTGCTCATTGAGCACTGTATATCGGGGAAGCAGAAGGCAGGAAGGGTTAAAAACCCCTCCTGCCTTCTGCTCCGGGTTATCAGCTGTCACTAACAGCTGATAACCTGTTCCTGTCTCTGACTGATTGCAGAGTCAGGAGACTTAAAGCACCGCCGTAATTTTACTATCGGTGGTGCTGTAAGCTCAGGACCAGCCGCCGAAAATTTACCGTGGCTGGTCCTAAACGGGTTAATAGCAACAATATTAATAATATTTTTTTTCCCATTCGTTTCTGGTCTTTTATTACATTACTTTTGAATGACATGTTCATAAGAAAATGCACACAGAAGCATTCTATCAAAGCCTTCCTTAAACCCCTTCATACTACACGGCATCCAAGGCTACGCAGCGTTTCCCTTCATTACTTAGATATATTCTCATTAGAGCAAACCTGAAAAGAGAGCTGAAAGTCATGAGAGTTGAGAAGTGTTCCATTACTTTCATCTAATAATTTACCATTTCAATTATACTAAAGTCAAAGCCTATAATATAATGCAGCGATATCATACAATACAGAGATAATAACACACTAGGAAGGAAAATACAAATATTAAGAGAAAAATGCTGGAGGTTTCTCCATGTTAGGAGCAGTAAAGGCTGGAGAGGACAATGCGGATGCTGTTTTGCCACGGCTGTATAATTATTATTATTACGCTTACATTATAGTTTAGTCGCAGTAAAATATTTGACTTTAGTTTAAAATGAAAATGCATGAAAATCTCCAGCGGTGCCAAGCGGGCCGCTGCCCTGTACAGAGACGGGCGGCACAAGAAGGCTTGTTTTACCATCGGAGCCTGCAGGCTGGTTTCACACAGTGTTTAAAAAAAATGTTTTTGTTGGTTTCGACTCCGTTGTGTTTTTTTGTGTGTGGCAAAAAAAATGCTGCATCCAGATGTTTCTTGTAGGCCCACAATAGAATATGAAAAGCCCCACAACCATCGTACATGGATTTTTATTTAGGGGCTTTTGTTCTCACTTTTGCTGTATTTTCCGGGACCGTGTTGGTTTTTCGTTCAGGATCCCAGCACGCTCTGGTCTGTCATTTTTTTTCTGGCATTTTCCCATAACTTCCTCTATGGGAAAAAAAATAGCAAAGAATAAACAACTGTGTTTCTAAAAAATGGCCTGAAAAACAAGCAGGCATTATCCACCAATCACATGCAATTTTTTTTAATCATGTGATTTATTTCCACCACAATAAAGAAAAAAACGCTGAAGAAAGGCTGAAACTCTTCCAGGATTTAAGAAAAAAAGAAAGAAAGAACAGGCAGCGAGCAGAAAAAGTTCTAAAATAAAGAATAAAGCAACACTTGCATGTCTAGTTGCCTCTCCTGTCCAGCACTGCTGCTCCGCTCTCCACCAGTCCAATGCCAGTGGGACTGCAGCAGTCATGTGCTGCTCATGTGACCGCTCACCAATCACAGGCCTCAGTGGGCATCAACGGCATGTGCCCGCTCAGGCCTGTGACTGGTGAGCGGTCACATGAGCAATAAATGGCATGTCACTGCTACAGTCACTTCTAGGTTTGGACTGGCATAGACTGGAGATGAGGGAGACCATTGGACCGTTAGTATGGCTTGTTTTCCTTTATTTCACACCTTTATCTGCTCCCTGCCTTTTTAAGTCTCAGAAAACCCATTTAAATTTGTTATAAACAGCCATGAAAATTCTTCTATGTGAAGATATCTATATTTATCAATAAGATATTCCATAAGAGCAGAGGTGTAACTCGAAGTTCCTGGGCCCCAGTGCAACATCTGTAACAGGGCCCCCAACTATAATGCTTTAGTCATAGTGCTGGGTTCCCTACATGGAGAAGACAGGCCTTATGGGCCACCTAAGGGTCCTGGGCCCGGGTGTAACCCCATCCGGTCCGACCAATGCAACCCCCCACTGCTATGGAGAATGAGGCTTTATATCTATACACCCATACACTCTCTGTTGCATTGGAAAGAACATATATGCACTGCCAGCCTTAGGTTAGGTGGTACCCTATGTAGAATTGCTTTGGGTGCTCCCAAAAAAGATAATAATCTTGTTATTTGTATAGCACCAACTAATTCTGCATCCCATCCAGGTAATTTATTACCTCCCCAACCAAGCTGGGTACTCATTTTACCAACCTTGGAATGATGGAAGGCTGAGTCAACCTTAAGTTGGCTACCTGAAGTATGCAACGATTGAACTTGCAACCTTCAGGTTGTGAGCAAGAGCTTAGAACTGCATTTCTGCTGTCTTAACACTCTGCACCACATGTCTCTCTCTCTCTCTCTCTCTCTCTCTCTCTCTCTCTCTCTCTCTCTCTCTCTCTCTCTCTCTCTCTCTCTCTCTCTCTCTCTCTCTCTCTCTCTCTCTCTCTCTCTCTCTCTCTCTCTCTCTCTCTCTCTCTCTCTCTCATATATATATATATATATATATATATATATATACACTGTATTGCTCTGACAGATAATCTGCCTGCATTCTGTTTGTGCAGCAAGTTAGCAGCATACCTATACCAGAACATCTCAAGAATATTACTTTACCAGAACCAAGCTCATAACACTAATACAGCATGAACCAACCCCGGTGCATAGATACAATACCAGAACCAAGCTTATAACATAAATACAGCACCAGAACTAAGCCCAGAACATAAATGCAGCCCCATAATCAAGTTTATTTACCTAAACACAGTAGCAATACTAATCCATTGTGTTCCAGAGGCACCGTTGGGCTGACAGCAGCACCTCAGAACATCAGAGGGGAGGAGACAAAGCCAGGAAGATAATTATTGATGAAACTCCAAAAGATTTTACAACATAGAGGAAGAGGATCACCTACCCAAGCAGACATAAAGGGGAAGTTTCCTCCCGACATCCGCATGGTGCTCCTCCTAGAAACTGGTGGCTGGTGCCCCGTGTGACCACATGGGTCGTACATAGCTAAGGTTGGCCATGCATACATGGGTCTTTTGCATTTACATCCTGTTATAACTCAATTGTAGCCTGAATGCACATGGAAAAACCAGTAGTATGACAATGGTCGATATATGCTCTGGTCGTGAGCTTCTTGAAGGTGTGTAGACCCTTTAGTCCACCAGGTATCCAGTAACAGTAACAGACACAACTCTTGGGGCAGATGGAGTTTGGCTGCCGCTTTAAGAAAGAGAGGGAGAATAATCATTAAATATGTTGGAGCAGTTGGGTTCTTATTTGTCATAAACAGAAAATTTGAGAAGCCGCAGAAAGTTGAGAGGCCTCCAGCTGTTAGAATTTACCACGCTCCCTGATATCAGCACACGTACTTGAGCCAAATGGCAACAGCTGTGTGGACCAACCAAAAGCTTCACAAGCGAGAACTTATTCCTATTATTCATCATCCCCATACATCGGATGTATAGCCGTATCCTGACCAGAACCCGTCATGTGCGAGCGTTACACTCCGGTTACATCATTTATTGCTGAGAGTGTACAAGAGAAGTACATTTAATTAATGCTATCGATTGATGTATCTTTTTAGACTTGTGTTGCCATCTGTTTAACCCCTTCCCAACCCAGGACATACGTGCATATTTTGGGTGGGAAGCAGTTCCCACAAATGGAAATACATGTAGGTGCTAGGGATGGTGCCATCTGCAGTGGGAACCAGCTGTCTATGGGATGCCATGACAACTGGATGCCATGCAATGGCGTCTAGGTCTGTCATGACCCGTGATCGCTGTAAGCAATAATGTATTGCAGTACAAAAGTACTGCAATGGATTATTAATGCGATCATACTGTTGCAGGTTCAAGTCCCCTACATGGACATTAAAAAAAATCAAGAAAAATAAAAGTAGTTAATAAACACGTGTAACAAAATAGCAAAAAAAAAAAAAACTTTTTTGTGCACTTTATCCTCTTTGTTTAAAGAAATTAAAAAGCCTACATGTTTGATATTGTTGCATCCATAATTGAAGACTCTTTTTATCCTGTGCAGAAAACTCTGTAAAAAAAAAGTTGAAAAATTATCAAGAGGCTTTACTTATTCATTTTATCTCCCCAAAAAATGCAATAAAAGTGATCAAAAAATCCTATCTACACCAAGATGGTACCAATAAAAACTGCAGCTCATCACACAAAAAACAAGTTTTGAAACTTTGAATGCAGTGATGCAAAAAAAAATATATTTTCCAAAAAAGGGATATTTATTGAGCAAAACTGGAAAAACCTAAAAAAATATATAGTTTTGGTATTGTTTTAATCGTACCAACCCGCATGTACAAAAATATAATGGCAGAATGGATGTGTTGTTTCTCTCTGCCATCCCCCAAAAATTAATAAAAGCTCTACACTACATTATATGTACCCAAATAATGGTACCGATAAAAACTATAGCTCACCGCACAAAAAAACAAGCCGCCATATGGCCGTGCGAATGGAAAAACAAAAGAGCTGTAACTCGTAAAAATTGAGATGAAAATTCACCAAAAATCGTTGCGATCTTAAGACCAAAATAGGCCGCGTCCTGAAGGGCTTATTCACACGGGCGTATATAGGTGGGGTTGTCACACCCGGCCGAAATACGCTTCTTCTCTGATGCACTGGTTTACAATGCATCAGTGCACAGGGACGTATCTCCGCAGAGTAAAAGCGCCCGGACGGGCGCCCTTACGTTGTCAGCGGCAGCTGCATTGACTCCAATGGGATCCAATGACAGCTGCAGGAGAAGGGAGGTGAGAGGGAGTTTAGTAGCGTGACTTCTAAACTCCGTCTCCCTTCTCTTCTCCTCTCCGCCCTTGCTGCTGTTTGCAATGAGAGGGGGTGAGACGGAGGCGGAGCTACTCCCCGCCCCTCCCATTGCAAACAGCAGCAAGTGGCGGAGAGGGGCTAGAGCTTTGCACACTTGTTCCTGCAGAGACTCAGCGAAGGGAAGGGAAGGGGAAGACAGCCCGATGGCATATACGCCGTCCTGTGTGTCACACGGCTGGCCAATGTACGCTCGTGTGAATAAGCCCTAAGGGTTGAAGCTGAAGGTCAAAGACTTCTCCTGCAGGACTACTTATGCCTTACAATGGCCATTAGAAAAGTACTGCACCATGTCAGTTGCATTTTCTGACTGATGGGTATTAGAGTGCAGTATGTCTGTGTGCCATATTACCAAACCCAACACCCCCCCTCCCCTGTACATCCGCTGAAGTAGTCTATAAACCTCTATGGAGCCAACGAGTGCCAAAAAATTCTACCGCATTCTGCACATTTTCCAATCTTTTGCAGAAGAGTCCAACAGATATAGCAATCCACTGATTCTCAGGCAAAACTAGTGGGTGTCAACATGCGGGAGCCGGCCCATCGGTCAGCATGTGGGATGTGCAACTTCTAGACCGGATTCATACAGACGTAGTTACAGACACATTTGCGCACGCAATATTCAGAAACAGAAGCCATTGATTTCAATGAGTTCATCACACGGGCATATTCTGCAATGCAAAAAAAAAGAAAAAACTCACAGCATGCCTAATTTTTCTGTGGATTTACACAAGAAAAGAAAACATCTGGCACTTATTAAAGAATTTGGCCATTTCAATGGCTGAGAGCATTGGTGCATTTTTTTTATGTGCAATGGCGCATGTGTGTGCAAAAAGTAAAGTAAAATAAATTGATGGAAATACAAGTAAAGCACAAATACACTTACACTCATGTGAAGCCGGCCTTAGACCCAACAGTCACTTAGTTTTTAGCTCTGATCTCTCAGGGCTCATGCAGACGAGCGTGTTTATGTGCGAACAAACGTGCACACATAACAACGCGTCTATTAGAGCCTTTGGTTTCCTATGATGTGTTCACATGTCCATTTTATAGAGGCGCAAAATACTCGCAACTGCAAAAGATAGGACATGCGTGCCTAGAATGCGCGCCAGTAAGGTCCCTGCTGCGTATAAAGACACTGTGTGATGTTACAGAGATGACAGGGGATTCCTGTAGGGTTCTGTTAATAGCTGTGAGGAGTCCCCTCATCACTGAACACTGTGATAGCACTGTCACAGTGTTCAGTGATGAGGGGACTGCAGCGAGGGGACCGAGATGCTATCCCATTGCTTTCAATGGGGCCGGGGCTGCTGCCACTCCATTAAAAGCAATGGGATGAAGGAAACCCCCATGATTTTTGTGATGAAGGGCTTGAAATATAAGCCCTACCCCAAAAATCATCCTTAGCTGTAGTTAAAAATAAAAAAAAACTCACCTAGAAGCGCTGTCCGTCTCTTCTCTCCATACCCGTCAGTCTTCTTCTGTATTCTGGTGGCTGGGGATTGAAAAATCCCTGCCTCTAGAAAACACTGCCTCTGATTAGCTGAGTGCTGTGACCAATCAGAGACAGCGCTCAGCCATTGAATAACAGCTGAGAGCTGCCTCTGATTGGTCACAGTACTCAGCCAATCAGAGGCAGCGCTTTCTGGAGGCAGGGATTTTTTAATCCCCAGCCACCAGAATACAGAATAAGACTTCCGGGGATAAGAGACGGACAGCGCTTAAATGTGAGTTAACTTTTTTGTTGTTGTTTTTTTTTCTGACAGCTAGGGATGATTTTCAGGGTAGGACTTATATTTCAAGCCCTCCCTACCTCCCTCAAAAATCATCGCTGCAGGTGTTGCCTTTATCCTATTGTTTTTAATGGGGTGGCAGCAGCACCGGCTTCATTAAAAGCAATGGGATAGCATTGTGCTCCCCTGTGACAGTTTTAACCGAGGATTCTTTCGTCCCCGCTGCAGTCCCATCATCACTGAACACTGTGGCAGTGCTGTCACAGTGTTCAGTGATGAGGGGACCTTTGTGGAGCAGCTGCACTTCTACAAGCACAGCTGCTCCAGCGAACCAGTGGAAAAAGCACGGAGCTTCGGTCAGCATGCACATCAGCATGCAAAAAAACCCTCTTGTCTGACTGAGGCCTCAGTCACACGGGCGCCGATGCACCCGTGTGACCGCACAACAAGACGCCGGCACCGGGTGCAAACGTCTCCATTGCCTGCCATGTGTTCTATCTACCGGCCGATGCGGAGAGTTGTCTGCACCGGCAGTGCAGCAGTCTTATCCTGCAGAAACACGGGCGCATCGGCGCCCCTGTGACTGATCCCTGAGCCGTTAAGGTGTATTTACGAAAATGTTTTCTCCAGTTGGACCAATTTTTCATGTGATTTTCATATAAAGGGTTTACAAAGGTAATGCGCTTCCTCTGTGACATCATCGTCACTCCATGTTGTAATCACGGAGGGTTGATGGGTTGCCATGGCAACTGGATGCTAGACACTTATGTCTGGGTCTACCATGGCATGTAATAGCTATCGTGAGCAATAATGCATTGCAGTACAGAAGTACGGTAATGCATCATCATAGTGATCAGAGCTTTTATGGTTCATGTCTTCTACGTGGATAAAAAAAATTTAAACATTTTTTAAAAAGTGTAAAGAAAACTCAATAAAAAATACCTCCTGGTTTTCTCACTTTTCGGTCTTTGTATAATTTGTTTGTATATTTGGTATCATCGTATCTGTAATGACCTGTCTAATATTTGAACACACTATTTATCCTGCGGGGAAAAAAATTGGTAAAAACCTTAAAAGACTGAGACAAAACACTTATTATGTTCATTTTGCCTCCCAAAAAAAACAAAAAAACAATAAAAGTGATCAATAAAACTGTGTGTACTCCAAAATTGTGCCAATAAAAACTGCAGCTCGTCACACAAAAAACAACCTCTCACAGAGCTCCTTCCATGGAAAAATCTAAAAGTTCTGGGCTTTTAATGCAACAATGTAAAAAAAAATTATTTCCAAAAAAAAAAGTTTTTTAATTGTGCAAAAGTTGAAAAACCTAAAAACAGTATTAAATTTGGTATTGCCGTAATAATAGCAGCATGCCGAAAAAATGTATCATGTCATTTAGGGCTCGTTCAGACGAGTGCGTTTTTTGCGCTGTGAGGGCGCCCACCCACTGGCGTTTGCGATTTTCGTGCGGGAAAAACGCAGCGTTTTCCACGCATTTTTGGCGCGGTTTCGGCGCGTTTTCCGTGGCTTTTTCGCGCCTTTTCCGTTAATTTCCATTGACATTCATGGGTGCATTAAGAGAAAAATAAGGACACATATGCAACTGACAGTTCCTATGTTAAAAATTGCAACGGACTGAAAAAAAAAACGCAAATGGACAGGAACACATTCAGGCCTTAGGCCTTAGTCAGACGGGCGATTTTTCGCGCGATTTGCGGATCGCATGACGGATGCGCATCCGCAAATCGCGTGACCGGTGCGCGCAAGTCGCCCGCAAATCGCCCGAAAATCTGCTCCTAGCCGCGTTTCATTAGAAACGGGCCGGAGCTGTCCAGCGCATTGCATTCAATGGAGACGGCAATACAGCCGTCTCCATTGAAAGCAATGCGCTGCGGGCGAGCCCGGGATGAATTGTCGGTAAGGGCTTAAATATATAAGCCCTTCCCTGCAATCCATCCTAAAATGTGTTAAAATTAAAAAAAAATTGTATACTCACCTTCTGCCGGCAGCCGGAGCTCCGCGTGGCCGTCCTGCAGTGGGTGTAAAGGGGGTGTGAGTCAGACCTGCCCCCTGATTGGCTCAGCGCTGAGCCAATCAGAGGCATGCCTCACTCACACCCATTCATGAATTCATGAATGGATGTGAGTCAGACCTGCCCCTGATTGGCTCAGCGCTGAGAGGCAGCAGTCACTCACCCATTCATGAATTCATGAATGGGTGTGTGAGTGAAACCGGCCTCTGATTGGTCAGGGCTGTGACCAATCAGAGGCAGATCATTCAGCAGGCAGGGATTTTAAAGCCCCGCCGGCTGAATAGTGCCGAGAAGCAGTTCAGGAGAACTGACAGCGGCCGTGGCTGGACTCCGGCTGCAGCGGAAAGGTGAGTATACAATTTTTTTTTTATTTTAACACATTTTAGGATGAATTGCAGGGAAGGGCTTATATATTTAACCCCTTCCCGACAATTCACCCCGCGCACGCCGGCAGCCCAGTGCTTTCAATGGAGCGTCTGTATTGCCGGCTCCATTGAATTCAATGGGCAAACATCGTTGTTCTCTGCCACAGCTGTTACAGCTGTGGCAGAGAAGAATGATTTGTCTTCTATATGTTCTCAATGGGGTCGGCGCTGCTGCCGCCGGCCCCATTGAGCGCATATACAGAAGAGAACAGCAATCGCAGATCGCTTTAGTCAGACGGGCGTTTTTAGCCGCGATTTGCTCATGCGCATGCGTCCGGCGATTTTTTAAAACCATTGCTTTGCAATGGTATCGGACACATGAGCGCTTTTTATGCGCTCGTCCGATAAATTATAGAACAAAAAATCGCAGATCGCACCTATCTGCGATCTGCGATTGCTGTTCTCTTCTGTATATGCGCTCAATGGGGCCGGTGGCAGCAGCGCCGACCCCATTGAGAACATATAGAAGACAAATCATTCTTCTCTGCCACAGCTGTAACAGCTGTGGCAGAGAAGAACGATGTTTGCCCATTGAATTCAATGGAGCGGCAATACAGCCGCTCCATTGAAAGCAATGGGCTGCCGGCGTGCGCGGGGTGAATTGTCGGGAAGGGGTTAAATATATAAGCCCTTCCCTGCAATTCATCCTAAAATGTGTTAAAATAAAAAAAAAATTGTATACTCACCTTTCGGCCTTAGTCAGACGGGCGTTTTTTCGCGCGATTTGCGGATCGCATGACGGATGCGCATCCGCAAATCGCGTGACCGGTGCGCGCAAGTCGCCCGCAAATCGCCCGAAAATCTGCTCCTAGCCGCGTTTCATTAGAAACGGGCCGGAGCTGTCCAGCGCATTGCATTCAATGGAGACGGCAATAGAGCCGCCTCCATTGAAAGCAATGCGCTGCGGGCGAGCCCGGGTTGAATTGTCGGTAAGGGCTTAAATATATAAGCCCTTCCCTGCAATGCATCCTAAAATGTGTTAAAATAAAAAAAAATTGTATACTCACCTTCTCCCGGCAGCCGCAGCTCCGTGCGGCCGTCCTGCAGTGGGTGTGAAGGGGGTGTGAGTCAGACCTGCCCCCTGATTGGCTCAGCGCTGAGCCAATCAGAGGCATGCCTCACTCACACCCATTCATGAATTCATGAATGGATGTGAGTCAGACCTGCCCCTGATTGGCTCAGCGCTGAGAGGCAGCAGTCACTCACCCATTCATGAATTCATGAATGGGTGTGTGAGTGAAACCGGCCTCTGATTGGTCAGGGCTGTGACCAATCAGAGGCAGATCATTCAGCAGGCAGGGATTTTAAAGCCCCGCCGGCTGAATAGTGCCGAGAAGCAGTTCAGGAGAACTGACAGCGGCCGTGGCTGGACTCCGGCTGCAGCGGAAAGGTGAGTATACAATTTTTTTTTTATTTTAACACATTTTAGGATGAATTGCAGGGAAGGGCTTATATATTTAACCCCTTCCCGACAATTCACCCCGCGCACGCCGGCAGCCCATTGCTTTCAATGGAGCGGCTGTATTGCCGATCCATTGAATTCAATGGGCAAACATCGTTCTTCTCTGCCACAGCTGTTACAGCTGTGGCAGAGAAGAATGATTTGTCTTCTATATGTTCTCAATGGGGTCGGCGCTGCTGCCGCCGGCCCCATTGAGCGCATATACAGAAGAGAACAGCAATCGCAGATCGCTTTAGTCAGACGGGCGTTTTTAGCCGCGATTTGCTCATGCGCATGCGTCCGGCGATTTTTTAAAACCATTGCTTTGCAATGGTATCGGACACATGAGCGCTTTTTATGCGCTCGTCCGATAAATTATAGAACAAAAAATCGCAGATCGCACCTATCTGCTGCCTCCGGCCCCATTGAGCGCATATACAGAAGAGAACAGGAATCGCAGATCGCAGATAGGTGCGATCTGCGATTTTTTGTTCTATAATTTATCGGATGAGCATAAAAAGCGCTCATGTGTCCGATACCATTGCAAAGCAATGGTTTTATAAAATCGCCGGACGCATGCGCATGCGCAAATCGCGGCTAAAAACGCCTGTCTGACTAAGGCCTTCCGCTGCAGCCGGAGTCCAGCCGCGGCCGCTATCAATTCTCCTGAACTGCTTCTCGGCACTATTCAGCCGGCGGGGCTTTAAAATCCCCGCCTGCTGAATGATCTGCCTCTGATTGGTCACAGCCCTGACCAATCAGAGGCTGAAAACACTCACACACCCATTCATGAATTCATGAATGGGTGAGTGACTGCTGCCTCTCAGCGCTGAGCCAATCAGGGGCAGGTCTGACTCACACCCCCTTTACACCCACTGCAGGACGGCCACGCGGAGCTTCGGCTGCCGGCAGAAGGTGAGTATACAATTTTTTTTTATTTTAACACATTTTAGGATGAATTGCAGGTAAGGGCTTATATATTTAAGCCCTTACCGACAATTCAACCCGGGCTCGCCCGCAGCGCATTGCTTTCAATGGAGACGGCTCTATTGCCGTCTCCATTGAATGCAATGCGCTGGACAGCTCCAGCACGTTTCTAATGAAACGCGGCTAGGAGCAGATTTTCGGGCAATTTGCGGGCGACTTGCGCGCTCCGGTCACGCGATTTGCGGATTGCGCATCCGTCATGCGATCCGCAAATCGCGCGAAAAATCGCCCGTCTGACTAAGGCCTCAATACTAATTGCTCTTGAGAAAAAACGCAAAGGAAAAAAAATCGCCAGTGGGTGGGAACCCTGAGCAGCGAGAAAAGATCGCTGCTATAGTGCTAAAAAGATCACATGGATGGCCTACTCCATGAAGTCGCCCGGTCACACGATCCGAGGTGTGAGCTGCGTGCTTTAAAGGCTCCCATAGGAGTGTATGGAAAGCATGCAGCAAAGATACGACATGTCCTATGTTTGCACGCACTTCGGAGCCGACATGCGAGTTTGCACTCACATGTCCTATCTTTTGTTAGGTGCGCTGATTCAGCGTGCTGAACATTCTCTCATGTGAATGCTTCTGTAGAAACCTATCGGTTCCTATTAGATGTGCGTTCTGATCGAGCCCTTACGCTGCACCGTGAACATTGTGAAAAAAACAATGGCAGAATTGTTTTGTTCTCTCCATTACTCAGAGCTACTCGAGTAGCATCAGATGGGTGGCTAAGCTGAGCATTCAATATAAAACAGTTGTGCCCTGATCGAGCGTGGCTTGATCCAGACCACGGCAGCCTCATGACTCTGGTCGATAAAGCTACATGACTCCCACCAGGGTAGAAGCTCTCATACATACCAACACTGCAGTTGCCACCGAAGTGCCTGCTTGTTACGACCTAGCAGCCCATCTCCCCTTCCACAATAGAGGGGGCTCCATCATCTACCACTATACGGCCCCCAGATACTAGTTTACGGGAGGACTTTCCTCTAAATTAGGGGTCCCCAACTCCAGTCCTCAGGGACCACCAACAGGTCATGTTTTCAGGATATCCTATAGTAAGAACCCCTGTGGCAATGTCTGAGGACCGACAATAATTACATCACCTGTGCAACACTGAGGAAATTCTGAAAACATGACCTGTCGGCGGTCCCTGAGGACTGGAGTTGGGGAACACTGCTCTAAATGACCAATTTATGTTACTTTGGGTGGTCATCTTAAAAAAGCTTCACCGGAAAAGAGTTGGCACGGTGACGGGAGATAGTTTTGGGTCTAGCTCTGATCCAATTACAGCGCTTGTCTGCAGAAAGTGATCATTATGCAGGTTTTGATACAAAATTTACTGCATGTTTATGTGCACTTTTTGTGTTTGTCTTGCATCCGCGTTCACTGTATTTTACACATTAGGATCAAGTGATCCCAGTTTTGTGAGTTTGGTCACAATCCACAGAAAACAGGCTATCCTCACTGCATTTTTTTTACACATCAGTAAACTCTATTGGGAGATTCGTGATCAAAATACGACGCGGCGCAAATGGTTTTTTTTTTCACAGGCAATATTGGTTCGAATTATAAAAAGTCAATAAAGAATATGACTAAATGTGGACAGGAATCACATCCAGGTGAACGAGCCCTAAAGTGAGGGTGCAGAAAAATCAGCCTTCTTCCAGATGCCAAGTGTTCTGCAAAGCCTCAAGCTTGGTTTACTTGCTCTGCTCCAATTACGAGGTCCCTCCCGGTTGCTTGGGAAAAAATTTGCAGAAGTTGAATGCATCCGTTTGTTCTCGAGTGATGGTTGTCAAAGGGACTGTGCAGATAACTTGTGGCACGAATGACGTAATGGCTACATGCAATTTGGGGTTGGTAGGAGGTTGCTCATATACGATATCCTACTGGGGAAGTCTTAGTTAATAGAAGGGTGACCTTTGTTTAAAGCGGGCGTGTCGAAGCTTTTGGCGTCTCTAGGTCACTTTGGAAGAAGGAGAGCTGCCTTGGACTGCACATAAAATGCACACACACTAAGAAAACGCGTTGGAATCAAAAGGGCTAAATCCGCATACAGATCTGTAGCAAAAACTGTGGCAGAAAGCTATGGATTCTGTCACAGTTTGTAGAGGTAGAATTCTGCCATGTGAATCTACCCTCGCGGTCCAAAGAATCAATTCATACCCACCGGAGACTTCCAAATTAGTGCAGCTAGGGTGGCTGACCTAGCTAGTCGACTAACTACTGTCTACACTGGGCCGCCCACTTATTAAGTCACACAGGGTCACTCACAGTACTGCTGCCAGGTATTGGGCACTGGACGCCCAAGCCAGACATAGATACGGGGCAGGAAGAGTCAAAGCCAACAATGGCTCAGGAGTCGCTGCTGCTCTGCTGAGTACATCTCAACGCCTCCAGGTCGTCAGTGTGAAACGTGATCAGCATGGCCTGGATGTAAGACTACTAAGCACTGGACCAATGAGGGGGATCACTGGCTTAGACTTGGCCAGCATGGCTCCCTATTGGCTCTCCTCTCTACAGTGACTTTCTTAAGCTGAACCATAAGTACCCCCCCCCCCCCTCTTGTCAGTGTCTCCGTACTCTGCTACTTCATAGCCACACACAGTAGTAGTTGGGTAGGCAGGCCACTGTGGTTCTTATACTCAGGGTCGACTGCATGTAGTTAAGTTGTCACTGACAGCAGCCAGCCCTGAGTTTAGTGAAGTGCAGTGGCCAGCCCACCAGGAGTTTTTTGGT
The DNA here is from genome assembly GCF_035609145.1 of Eleutherodactylus coqui. Classification (NCBI taxonomy): domain Eukaryota; kingdom Metazoa; phylum Chordata; class Amphibia; order Anura; family Eleutherodactylidae; genus Eleutherodactylus; species Eleutherodactylus coqui. Next base: position 305,807,108 of record NC_089839.1, read on the forward strand.
GCAGCGAACGGTCATTTATAGCCATTCTGGGCCACAGGTTGGACACCCATTGTTTGAAGGAATATATATTTATATCCTCAAATTATGCAATTCTCAGACTGACCACTAAGCCTAATGATAACTCAATGCATCCTGTTTTTTAGAGAAACTTCTCAGCCATCATCTTATTATCATCACAGGCAGGATTACAATGAAAGCTGATACCTCTTTATAGATAGCATAGGATCCATCATTTACAATAGGTGATGTCACAGCTCACCTCTTCCCCTCACTGCACAGGTCACAGAACTTGCCCACAATATTCTCTAATAGATGTTCAAAAGGAGATGGGCACAGATCACCTCTGCTCTCCCTGCACAGTCACTGAGCATGTCCACAATACTCTGCCATAAAATTCTATAACCAGTGGACACAGCTACCTCCTACCCCTCCGTGTACAGGTGAGAGAGCATGCTCACAACACTCTCCCAAACAGTCTGTAACTCCATGCATGCTCATTTTGCTTACAGCCCATGAGGCGACTGTAAAGCAACTCTCTAAATGCGTTTCAGGCAAGATCCCCCCCCCCCCCCCATAGTCATGTAGTCCAGTACAGACAATAGAGTGACAACATCTACAATCAGAGAAAAAAATGATTAGAAAATAGAAAAAAATTCAATGTCTGGTTTTAATTAATAAAAACTCCATGTGGTACATTCCCTTTAAATGTACCATCTATAGCTGTTTTGCAGACCTCACTGATCATGTTGTCTGTGCGCACTGAGGCCAAGGGTAGCAGTCGCCTCATTATTATTAGCTTATTATAATGTAAGGTATACATACAGTAGATAACATAGGATCCACCATTCACAATAGGTCATGGTCACAACTTACCTCCCCTCCCTCCCTGCACAGCTAGCAGAGCATGCCCACAACACTCTTTCAAGTCAATGGGTCTCGTTCGGCTCATTTCATGAATGGCTGCTGTAAAGCATCACTCTAAAAGCTGTTAACTGTATCCCAGGCAAGATGGCTGCTCTCCCAGTAATGTACAGAAATAAAAAAAAATAAAACTGCAATCAGAAAAAAAGATTAGTAAAATGGAAAACGTACTACTATCTGGTTTAAATCAGCAAAAACAACGTAGGTGTATGAGACCCTTCAAAGAACATTTCTCGCTCTGGAGGCCGCAGCTCATCCCTGCCTTAGAGCTTATTCAGACATCCGTATATCGGCGGGGTTTTCACGCCCAGCCAATATACGCTGTCCCTTTCTGCAGGGGGAGGAGGCTAGACAAGACGGGAGCAGTGCACTTAGCTCCGCCCCCACCCTAACCTCCCATTGCAAACAGTGACGAGGGGCGGAGAGTGGGCAGGAACTCAGTGCACTGCTCCCGCCCCATCCCGCCTCCTCCCCCTGCAGAGAGGGACAGCATATATCGGCCGGGCGTGAAAACCCGGCCGATATGCACACGTTGGAATAAGCCCTTATACGGATAGTTCATGCAGATTATCATAGATGTAGCTAGGTCTTCCTGCACCTAGGGCAACAAAAAAAGTTGCGCACCCCCTTGACCTATTAATGAATTAATGTAAAGTAACATTTTTTATTATATTCTGTGGAGTCCGGATCTGGACATCTAAAGGTAACGCCCCACAGTATGGCTTCTGGGAAGCCGAGATGCAGCTGAAATATGCATTGAACAGCATGTTGGCTTCAGATTCTTCAGCAGCTCTCCTATAGATGTAACTGGTCACCTGATGACATCAAAGGTCCTTTACCCTAAAGGTAGCTGCTTCTATTGAAGCAATCATCTGATTGCCTCCTTTGACTGTAGACTTGACCGCCACCCTTCCCTCCTCATTGCACCCGGGGCACATGCCCCTCCTGCCTTGCCCCTCAGCGGTGCCTCTGGATATCATTGCAAACTGTGTAGTGCATCACTTCTCCTATGGAGGCGCTGCAGTGGGTTTAAGCTATTGCTGCTCAGTTTCTCTACAGTTTACAGCTGATTGCTGCAGTGTTTTTGATTAAAACGGATACGTCTGTGGCCATCTTTAACCAATCCCAAAAATCTGTGACCTTAGCTTCGGGACACTGAATAGCATCTCTGCAAAGTTTTTGCTTTAACTTTCATCATACGGTTTCCGACCCGAGAGTAATGGACACAACTGGTTTACATTTATTAATAAATATTTTCTTTCATTGCACCAGTCAGGCATAAAATACAACGCACATTGTACAAGCAGAACATCACGATTACACAGAGGAGGAAAGGGGAGACTCAGAGTCCTTCTCTCCGTGCGGTTAGGAGTGTTCTTGTCTTCGCAAGATTCAGTGCCGTGGCTTTGATGACGATCGCTCGGAAGAAAAACTGAAATGAGCTATTTTTGTTTAATCTGCTATCGGTCCTACTGTGAAAAATGAAAAATTTCATTGTTTTCCAGCCTCTTCTAATTTTCTCTTTTTAGTGTTTCTTGTTTGCGTTGCCATAGCAACGCAATTTGTGTATCTCGACAATGTACAAGAAACACATATGGAACATTCTAGACAGGTGCGCGCTGGGGAGACGGCTTCTTATCAAGCAGTTTGCATCACATATTTATTGAGTCTTTGCAGTGACTTCCGTAGCGATGTATAGACCGCTCACATGACACCCGGTCCTCGGTATGACGCAAACACTTGGGGACAATATCAGAAGAAACCAGTAGGCTTGTTGGTCCATTTTTGGGGGGTTTTTGGAATGTGAAAAGGAAGATAAAATATGGAATAAATACAAACTCCGTGAAGATGTTGCTCCTGGTTGGATTAGATCCAAGGCACCAGTCAACAGTGGTCCCCACTGAGCCACCATGTAGCCTTTAACGCCTTCAGGACCGAGTCGGATTATGTAAAAAAATCAACTATCAAGAGTAATATCTAGGAATGAAAAAAAAATCAAAGCTTTATTAAACAAAAATATTTAAAACACACCAAACCATAAATACCGCCTTGTGATCGGGCCAAATTTTGGAAAACTGGCATGTGTCGGTTTAACATTGAATAACTTTGTAAAAGTTTTCACATCTAAGTAATCTTGACATCGTGTACTCGTCACATATTGTACTTATTTAGGTGATAAAAGTAGACCGAAACGATTTGTGCATATTTATTAAAATTGCCAAAATTCCCTCAAAAATTGAAGAAAAGACCAGGAAACATTTTGGTCTGGGAGGCTGTCAAGAGGTCTACAGCAATATTAACCCCTTAGGGCTTATTCAAATGGTTGTATATCGGTCGGGTTTTCATGCCCGTCTGATATAGACTGTCCCTCTCTGCAAGGGGAGGAGGTGGGACAGGAGCAGTGCACAGAGCTCCCGCCCCCTCTCCGCCCCTCCTCACTGTTTGCAATGAGAGGGGGTGGGATGGGTGGACTTTAGCCCTGCCCCTATCCCTCCCATTGCAAACAGTGGCAAGGGGCAGAGAGGGGCGTGAAAACCAGACTGATAAATGCCCGTCTAAATACGCCCTTAAGGACATGGGCCTTTTTAAAAAATTATTTTTGTTCTTTCCGCCTCACTTCTAAAAATCATAATTGTTTATCAACATAACTGTCCGAGGGCTGGTTGTTTTTTTGGGACCGGTTGTATTTTTTAATGATATTATTTAATGTACCGTATAATGTACTGAAAAAGGTTTATAGGAATGTGGAGTGAAATAGAACAAAAAGCACAATTCTATCTTTTTTGTGGGCTCTTGCTTCTACGGCACACACACCGCAACAAAAATGACGCGATAACTTTATTCTATGGGTCCGTACTAGAGATGAGCGAACACCAAAATGTTCGGGTGTTCGTTATTCGTAACGAACTTCCCGTGATGCTCGAGGGTTCGTTTCGAACAACGAACCCCATTGAAGTCAATGGGCAACCAGAACATTTTTGTATTTCGCCGATGCTCGCTAAGGTTTTCACGTGTGAAAATCTGGGCAATTCAGGAAAGTGATGGGAATGACACAGTGACGGATAGGGCAGGCGAGGGGCTACATGTTGGGCTGCATCCTAAGTTCACAGGTCCCACTATTAAGCCACAATAGCGGCAAGAGTGGGCCCCCACTGTCCCTGCGCAGCCTTCAGCTGCCCTCATGCCACACCACCCTCATGTCTATTTAGAAGTGCGTCTGCCACGACGAGGGACCGCAGGCACACACTGCACAGGGTTGGCACGGCTAGGTAGCGACCCTCTTTAATAGGGGCGGGGCGATAGCCCACAATGCTGTACAGAAGCAATGAGAAATACAATCCTGTGCCACCGCCATCAGGAGCTGCACACGTGGGCATAGCAATGGGGAACCTATGTGCCACACACTATTCATTCTGTCAAGGTGTCTGCATGCCCCAGTCAGACTGGTTATATGCACCTTAACAGTAACCGCGTTGGTGGTAATGTGGTGGTGACTGCGGACCTAGTACCACGGTTGTATTTTGTTGGTTTTCGGAATGTGGCCAGGATTAAGTGGGCCGTGGCGGGGGGATGGTGGGGGGGGCTCTCTTGTAGTGTCGGTAAAGGTGAAATTCTTGGACTGCCACCAGACGAACCAATGCAAAGGCATTTGCCAACAATGTTTTCCCTGTTGGAGGAGGAGGGGGATGTTTTTGAGGCACTACGTGTCCTCTCCACGTGTCCGTGGTTATATGCACCTTAACAGTAACCGCGTTGGTGGTAATGTGGTGGTGACTGCGGACCTAGTACCACGGTTGTATTTTGTTGGTTTTCGGAATGTGGCCAGGATTAAGTGGGCCGTGGCGGGGGGATGGTGGGGGGGCTCTCTTGTAGTGTCGGTAAAGGTGAAATTCTTGGACTGCCACCAGACGAACCAATGCAAAGGCATTTGCCAACAATGTTTTCCCTGTTGGAGGAGGAGGGGGATGTTTTTGAGGCACTACGTGTCCTCTCCACGTGTCCGTTCCATGTAAGCAATAGTAGCACTCAAGACAGGCCCCAGTAACAATTCTGAAGCAGCAGTATAGCGGGAGCGCAGTCTTCGTTCCATGTAAGCAATAGTAGCACTCAAGACAGGCCCCAGTAACAATTCTGAAGCAGCAGTATAGCGGGAGCGCAGTCTTCGTTCCATGTAAGCAATAGTAGCACTCAAGACAGGCCCCAGTAACAATTCTGAAGCAGCAGTATAGCGGGAGCGCAGTCTTCGTTCCATGTAAGCAATAGTAGCACTCAAGACAGGCCCCAGTAACAATTCTGAAGCAGCAGTATAGCGGGAGCGCAGTCTTCGTTCCATGTAAGCAATAGTAGCACTCAAGACAGGCCCCAGTAACAATTCTGAAGCAGCAGTATAGCGGGAGCGCAGTCTTCGTTCCATGTAAGCAATAGTAGCACTCAAGACAGGCCCCAGTAACAATTCTGAAGCAGCAGTATAGCGGGAGCGCAGTCTTCGTTCCATGTAAGCAATAGTAGCACTCAAGACAGGCCCCAGTAACAATTCTGAAGCAGCAGTATAGCGGGAGCGCAGTCTTAGTTCCATTTCAGTAGCCTTAGTATAGCCAAGGCACAAGTGACATTTATGTAGCTAAAGTGTAGGCCAACCCCACACACCTTTCTGTACCATGAGTGCAGGCGAAGAACATAGAAATTACTATGATTACACTGTAGGTGAGGGCCCCAAAAAATTGGTGTACCAACAGTACTAATGTACCTCAGTAAAAATTGGCCATGCCCAACCAAGATGGCAGGTGAATCGCTTTGGTTAATGTGGCTTAAGTGGTAACTAGGCCTGGAGGCAGCCCAGTGTAACGAAAAATTGGTTCAAGTTAAAGTTCCAACGCTTTTAAGCTAATTGAAACTTATAAAAATTGTTCTGAAAAATTATTTGAGTAAGCCTTGTGGCCCTAAGAAAAATTGCCCGTTCAGCGTGATTACGTGAGGTTTCAGGAGGAGGAGCAGGAGGAGGAGGAGGAATATTAGACACAGATTGATGAAGCAGAAATGTCCCCGTTTTGGATGGTGAGAGAGAACGTAGCTTCCATCCGCGGGTGCAGCCTACGTATTGCTTAGGTATCGCTGCTGTCCGCTGGTGGAGAACAGAAGTCTGGGGAAATCCAGCCTTTGTTCATCTTGATGAGTGTTAGCCTGTCGGCACTGTCGGTTGACAAGCGGCTACGCTTATCTGTGATGATTCCCCCAGCCGCACTAAACACCCTTTCCGACAAGACGCTAGCCGCAGGACAAGCAAGCACCTCAAGGGCATACAGGGCTAGTTCAGGCCACGTGTCCAGCTTCGACACCCAGTAGTTGTAGGGGGCAGAGGCGTCACCAAGGATGGTCGTGCGATCCGCTACGTACTCCCTCACCATCCTTTTGCAGTGCTCCCGCCGACTCAGCCGTGACTGGGGAGCGGTGACACAGTCTTGGTGGGGAGCCATAAAGCTGGCCAGGCCCTTAAAGACTGTTGCACTGCCTGGGATGTACATGCTGCTCGATCTACGCACATCCCCTGCTACCTGGCCCTCGGAACTGCGCCTTCTGCCACTAGCGCTGTCGGCTGGGAATTTTACCATCAGCTTGTCCGCAAGGGTCCTGTGGTATAGCAACACTCTCGAACCCCTTTCCTCTTCGGGAATCAGAGTGGGCAGGTTCTCCTTATACCGTGGATCGAGCAGTGTGTACACCCAGTAATCCGTAGTGGCCAGAATGCGTGCAACGCGAGGGTCACGAGAAAGGCATCCTAACATGAAGTCAGCCATGTGTGCCAGGGTACCTGTACGCAACACATGGCTGTCTTCACTAGGAAGATCACTTTCAGGATCCTCCTCCTCCTCCTCCTCCTCCTCAGGCCATACACGCTGAAAGGATGACAGGCAATCAGCCGGTGTACCGTCAGCAGCGGCCCAAGCTGTCTCTTCCCCCTCCTCCTCATCCTCCTCATGCTCCTCCTCCTCCTCCTGTACGCGCTGAGAAATAGACAGGAGGGTGCCCTGACTATCCAGCGGCATACTGTCTTCCCCCGCCCCCGTTTCCGAGCGCAAAGCAGCTGCCTTTATGGTTTGCAGGGAATTTCTCAAGATGCATAGCAGAGGAATGGTGACGCTAATGATTGTAGCATCGCCGCTCACCACCTGGGTAGACTCCTCAAAATTACCAAGGACATGGCAGATGTCTGCCAACCAGGCCCACTCTTCTGAAAGGAATTGAGGAGGCTGACTCCCACTGCGCCGCCCATGTTGGAGTTGGTATTCGACTATAGCTCTACGCTGTTCATAGAGCCTGGCCAACATGTGGAGCGTAGAGTTCCACCGTGTGGGCACGTCGCACAGCAGTCGGTGCACTGGCAGCTTAAAGTGATGTTGCAGGGTGCGCAGGGTGGCAGCGTCCGTGTGGGACTTGCGGAAATGTGCGCAGAGCCGGCGCGCCTTTACGAGCAGGTCTGACAAGCGTGGGTAGCTTTTCAGAAAGCGCTGAACCACCAAATTAAAGACGTGGGCCAGGCATGGCACGTGCGTGAGGCTGCCGAGCTGCAGAGCCGCCACCAGGTTACGCCCGTTGTCACACACGACCATGCCCGGTTGGAGGCTCAGCGGCGCAAGCCAGCGGTCGGTCTGCTGTGTCAGACCCTGCAGCAGTTCGTGGGCCGTGTGCCTCTTATCGCCTAAGCTGAGTAGTTTCAGCACGGCCTGCTGACGCTTGCCCACCGCTGTGCTGCCACACCGCGCGACACCGACTGCTGGCGACATGCTGCTGCTAACACATCTTGATTGTGAGACAGAGGAGGAGGAGGAGGAGGAGGGTGCTTTAGTGGAGGAAGCATACACCTCCGCAGATACCAGCACCGAGCTGGGGCCCGCAATTCTGGGGGTGGGTAGGACGTGAGCGGTCCCAGGCTCTGACTCTGTCCCAGCCTCCACTAAATTCACCCAATGTGCCGTCAGGGAGATGTAGTGGCCCTGCCCGCCTGTGCTTGTCCACGTGTCCGTAGTTAAGTGGACCGTGGCAGTAACCGCGTTGGTGAGGGCGCGCACAATGTTGCGGGAGACGTGGTCGTGCAGGGCTGGGACGGCACATCGGGAAAAGTAGTGGCGACTGGGAACTGAGTAGCGCGGGGCCGCCGCCTCCATGATACTTTTGAAGGACTCCGTTTCCACAACCCTATACGGCAGCATCTCAAGGCTGATGAATTTTGCGATGCGGACGGTTAACGTTTGAGCGTGCGGGTGCGTGGCGGCGTACTTGCGCTTGCGCTCGAACACTTGCGCAAGCGACGGCTGAACGGTGCGCTGAACTACACTGCTGGATGGGGCCGAGGACAGCGGAGATGAGGGTGTGGGTGCAGGCCATGAGGCGGTAGTGCCTGTGTCCTGAGAGGGGGGTTGCATCTCAGTGGCAGGTTGGGGCACAGGGGGAGAGGCAGGGGTGCAAACCGGAGGCGGTGAACGGCCTTTGTCCCACCTTGCGGGGTGCTTGGCCATCATATGTCTGCGCATGGTGGTGGTGGTGAGGCTGTTGGTGTTGGCTCCCCGGCTGAGCTTTGCGCGACAAAGGTTGCACACCACTGTTCGTCGGTCGTCAGGCGTCTCTGTGAAAAACTGCCAGACCTTAGAGCACCTCGGCCTCCGCAGGGTGGCATGGCGCGAGGGGGCGCTTTGGGAAACACTTGGTGGATTATTCGGTCTGGCCCTGCCTCTACCCCTGGCCCTGGACACCGCACTGCCTCTTGCAACCTGCCCTGCTGATGCCCTTGACTCCCCCTCTGAAGACCTGTCCTCCTGAGTAAGCGTTGCACACCAGGTGGGGTCAGTCACCTCATCGTCCTGCTGCTCTTCCTCCGAATCCTCTGTGCGCTGCTCCCTGGGACTTACTGCCCTTACTACTACCTCACTGCAAGACAACTGTGTCTGATCGTCATCGTCCTCCTGACCCACAGAAAGTTGTTGAGACAGTTGGCGGAAGTCCCCAGCCTCTTCCCCCGGACCCCGGGAACTTTCGAATGGTTGGGCATCAGTGACGATAAACTCCTCTGGTGGGAGAGGAACCGCTGCTGCCCAATCTAAGCAGGGGCCCGAGAACAGTTCCTGGGAGTGCTCCCGCTCCTGAGCAGGTGTTATTGTAGTGGAGTGAGGAGGCTGGGAGGAAGGAGGAGCAGCAGACAGAGGATTCGGATTGGCAGCAGTGGACGGCGCAGAACTGCGGGTAGACGATAGGTTGCTCGAAGCACTTTCTGCCATCCAGGACAGGACCTGCTCACACTGCTCATTTTCTAATAACCGTCTCCCGCGTGGACCCATTAATTGGGCGATGAATGTGGGGACGCCAGAAACGTGCCTCTCTCCTAATCGCGCAGTAGTCGGCTGCGACACACCTGGATCAGGAGCTTGGCCTGTGCCCACACCCTGACTTGGCCCTCCGCGTCCTCGGCCGCGTCCACGTCCTCTAGGCCTACCCCTACCCCTCAGCATGCTGTATTACCAGTGATTTGATTTCACAGGCAGGAAATAAATTGGCGCAAGACTGCAGGCCAAATATAATTTTTGCCCTTTTTGGAAAACGAAAGGCCCCACTGCCTCTAGTGAATGAATTATCTAAGTTTAATAACTGTGCTGTGTCCCTGCTTATGTGTCACAGAACGTGAGGGTAGCAGAGTTATTATAACTCTTGGAGAGCAGGTATTTTTTTCCCAATTAAGGAAAGCAAATGGCGAAGCCAGCAGTAAAGCGTAGCTGGGTGCGTATGATTTAGCACTGTTCTTCACGCAGCTCACACGTCTCCACCGCCCGTAAGGACGGACAGAGGCTGGACAAATAGATTTGTTTTCAGTTTTTTCCCACCAACAGGCAGCACTGCGTATATTCAATGAACATGAGAAGTTTAATAACTGTGCTGTGTCCCTGCTTATGTGTCACAGAACGTGAGGGTAGCAGAGTTATTATAACTCTGGCAGAGCAGGTATTTTTTTCCCAATTAAGGAAAGCAAATGGCGAAGCCAGCAGTAAAGCGTAGCTGGGTGCGTATGATTTAGCAATGTTTTTCACGCAGCTCACACGTGTCCACAGCCCTTAGGACGGACAGAGGCTGGACAAATAGATTTGTTTTCAGTTTTTTCCCACCAACAGGCAGCACTGCGTATATTCTATGAATAATAACTGTGTTGTGGCCCTGCCTATACAATTCTTTCCCTGCAGTATCAATGGAGGGTGCAATGCTCTGCAGAGGCGATTTTGAGAAGCCCAAAAAAAATGCAGCACAGCTAACAGCAGCCTGGACAGTACTGCACACGGATAAATATGGCCCTAGAAAGGACCGTTGAGGTTCTTGAAGGCTACACTCACTCCTAACACTCTCCCTGCCTATGCAGCACTTCTGTCCCTAATGCCAGGTGCCACGCTCTGCAGAGGCGATTTTGAGAAAAAAAAAAATCCCACTGCTAACAGCAGCCAACACACAGCTATCAGTGGCCCTAATAAGGACCTTTGGGGGGTCTTGAAGCCTACACTAACTACCAATTCTTTCCCTACAGCAGCTCCGGTATAAACAGCACTGTCCCTCATCTAACTCACACCGCATCTGAGGCGAGCCGCGGGAGGGGCCGACTTTTATATTAGGCGAACACCTGATCTCGCCAGCCACTCACAGCAGGGGGGTGGTATAGGGCTTAAACGTTGCAGGGGGAAGTTGTAATGCCTTCCCTGTCTTTCAATTGGCCAGAAAAGCGCGCTAACGTCTCAGGGAAGGAAGTGAAAGTAACCAGAACACCGCATGGTGTTCGTTACGAATAACGAACATCCCGAACACCCTAATATTCGCACGAATATCAAGCTCGGACGAACACGTTCGCTCATCTCTAGTCCGTACGATTATGACGATACCAAATTAATGTAGTTTTTTTTAAATGTACCGTTTAAAAAAATAAAATATCTTTGGAAAAAAACTAAAAGTATTTTCTGCCGCCATCTTCGGTCATAATAACTTTTTGAATTTCTCAGTTTACATAGTTGTGTGAGGGTTCATTTTTTTCCAGAACGTCCAGTAGTTTTTATTAGTATGATTTTGGAGTACATGTGAATTTTTGAAAACTGATTTTTGCAGTACATTATACCACGATCTGACAGGCAATCTATCAAGCCACACCACAGGCATGGCTTCATAGGCAATCTGCAACGGCAGATCCGGGGGCTTTCAGAAGGATCTGGCTGTCATGGCAACTGAACAGCATCCCGCTATCTCATGGTGGGGGCCATTCGAGACTCCCAAACTCCAAAATGGGCATTTAAAGGGTTAACAGCTATAATCAGCAAGAGTCCTAATCACAGCTGTTGTGGGCAACCTTAGGAAACAGCCGTTACCTGTATTGTATGGAGTGTTGTTGACATCGAACCCCGTCCATACAAACCCCGAGCCTCCATGACATAACTGTATGTCATGAAGCTATAAGGAGTTAAGTGAGCTGTAAGAGTTTCTGGCAAGTACTGGTTGTGTAGTCATATGACAACCTTTTCCTGTATTCTTCATGTCTGGGCTGTGGGGGAGACAGATCTGCACCAAAATCCTCTACATGTGAACATACCCTTAAAAATTATGAACGGCTGAGCGCTGCTTGTAATTGGTTGAGCACTGTGACCAATCACAGGCAGCAGTCAGCTGTCATTCAATGAATGGCAGAGCGCTGCCTGTGATTGGCTGAGCACACAGCCATTCAGTCACAGCCCTTTCAGCAGGCAGGAATTTTAAATCCCCGCCTGCTGAAAGAGCTTCAGAGCAGTGGAGGGGGACCAAGCTGCTAGACGTGCCTGAGCCCCGACAGCGGAGAGGTGAGTATATAGATTTTTTATTTTTTTATATTTAAAGCCCTTCCCCAAAAATCACTGCACGAGGTGCAGGTAGCCCATTGATTTTAATGGGGCCGCTGGCAGCAGCGGCACCCCATTGAAAGCAATTGGTACAGAGCTTTGTTCACGCATTTTTCCCCACATCCGTGCAACTCTGTGTTTTGTGCAGCATGCAAAGCAACGCTCGGGTAAACGAGGCCTTAAGAGTGCATGCGCATGCCTGGAAAGTCTGCTGTAAGGGTTTGTCATCGCTCGCCGACAGCAGAACTTAAATTTACATTGCTGCTGCACCGAGCCCAGGTAGTAGCAACATAAATTTACGGTGGGTGATCATGAGGTGGTTAACATTTAAACAGAAGAGAATAGATTTGTCATTCTAAGGCTCCGTTCACATAGTATCTAAGACTACCAATGCATAGTAATGCACAGTGTGCATCAGGTAGTCAGAGAAGCGGTGACGCCATCTTTGTTCGCCCGGCTTGGAGGGACGCTTTAATAATGTTAGTAATTGATAGCTCATCAATAGTTTAGTCCTAGAACACCCCTTTAAAGGGAACCTATTCAAAGTCAGATGATCAGCAGCACAAACCATTTAGCCTGAAATCAGTGAGGCAAAAAAGTGCAATGCCCACAGGATAGTGAACCGACAATCCTTGCAAAGTCCAATAGAAAGCTTACTGCCCTTATCATTCTATTGACTTTTAAAGGGAACCTGTCATGACCTTTGAGCCCCATATGCTACATTATGGGGCTCAAAGGTCAGGGAACGGGGGTCCAGGGCACTGTGTTTCATACTCAGCTGCACTCTTTCTAGCTTTGTCACCCTCCAAAGTCAGTGCGCACAGTGTGACTCCTCTCAGCACCCATACATCTACACAGGAGAGACCCCGAATAGAACGGCCTGAGAAGAGTCCTGCTGCTGGGGCGCGCTGACTTCTGGGGGGACACAAACCTGGAAAGAGGCACCCGCTGAGTATCAAACACCATTCCCTAGACTTCCCGTGTCCTGAGCCTTGAGCCTCATAACGTCCCTTTAAGACTACATCGGGGCATTTGTGGCTAGAATGAGTCATTATGAAAAAAATGAGATATGTTTGTTCTGTCCTTGTAATTTTTGAAATATTACAATTATCAAAAACTGCTAATTTTTTTAAGTGTCTAACTGTCTATATTTTGTGCTCATTGAAACTCAGTTTCCAATGGCTTGCCGTACATTACATCCCGGCTGCTGAGCTTCCTGCCTGGCATTGAGGTGGCCTTGTACCCTTTCCTAATCACCATAGCAAGTTCAAAAACATCTGACAAAACAGAACTCTGCAGAAGGCAATGAGTTAGTCTCCAGCCCCAGTGATGTCTCAATCGTTATACTGCATTACCAGCATGTTCTACATGTCGTTGGGCTGTAATATACTGGGGCTACAATGTTTTCTTTAACCAGGGCTTTTCCAATTACTGTTACAATTTCAGGAGCATAAACAGAGACGTTCCCCCTGGACTTGCAACATACTGGAAAACACTTCAGTAAGTAAGACCTGTGCTGGGGTCATTCAGACGACGAGGCGGAATACATGGTTTCCATCTCCTATAGGTCTCTGTCCTCATCAGAAACATTTGCAAGGTCATTTATACCATAAAGGATTTTGTGGCTTGCTCTTTTAAGACTTTTAGATTTAGATGCTAATCGAAAAGTCATTGTGCGCAAACCGCACGGACAACAGTTATTTTTAGAATTTAGTTAATAAGAAGAAACATTTCCAGGATATTCTGCTTCTTAGTATGAGCTGATATGTAAAGAATCTGGTACTTGAGCCTGCAGCTCTCATTAAGGTACTTTTACATGGGAGGACAGACTGCTGCTCCTGTGCTTACATAGAAGTGATGGTTGTTCAAGTGACTGGACGTAAGGTGAGCCGGGGTCGGTCCTGTCCGCCTGCTCCAGTCATTGTAAATGGAAGTCACTCAAACATTGAGTGTCTGCTGTTTACACGGGTGGATACCCTGTTTTCCCGAAAATAAGACCCACCATGAAAATAAGCCCTAGCCTGATTTTTCAGAATTTTTGGGAGGCTTAAAATATAACCCTACCCCGAAAATATGCCCTAGCTGCATTATATAAAAAATAGGATTACATTACCCAGCATGCTTGATTCAATTGCTTCCCACTGCTCTCAAGAGCCCCAGCGAGGTTCCCACGGTCCTCGACCGCCCCACAGAATCATCTCCTGGTTACGGGATTCATAAATCCCGCCTGCACAAAGCGATGATTGTGATTGATTCTTCAAGCACTGCATTGATTGGCTGAGCAACGATCAAAGAAACAATCACAGCCATCGCTTCGAGGACGTGGGATTTATGAATTGGCCGAGCTGCAACAACACGATGGCTGTGATTGGTTCTTCGAGCGCCGTGGCTCATCCAATCAATGCAGCGCTCGAAGAACCAATCACAGCCTTCATGTCAGGGAGGCGGGATTTATGAATTGCCTGATCCATGGCTCAGACAATTCCTAAATCCCACCTCCATGACGTGATGGTTTTGATTGGTTCTTAGAGCGATGCAGCTCAGCCAATCAATGCAGGGCTCAAAGAACCAACCTTCGCTTTGTAGAGGTGGGATATATGAATCCCGTAACCACGAAGTGATCCTGTGTGGGCTGCCCAGGACTGCAGGAATTGTGCCAGGGCTCTGGAGAGCAGCGGGAAGGACCTGGACTGAGCCTGCTGGGTAAGTAAAATAAGACATCCATAAAAATAAGCCCTAGCACCTCTTTTGGGGCAACAATTAATACAAGACAGTGTCTTATTTTGGGGGAAACACGGTAATTGCTCGGCTTGTTGTTCTGTTTAAAAATAAGCGACTCTGACAGGTGAGCAATTTCTCACTGAGTGCCCTCTCGGTGGCCGCATGAATTTTCCCCTGAATTTTCTGTTTCCTTCGAAAATGTGGGCAATAATCGCCCCGTTTAAGACTACCTTTGCTTTTGCAGTTAGTATTTAATGGATTAATCAGGTTAAAAGAAATGAAAAACAACAATCAAACAAGTAGCTTCACCACACTAACAAGTGTTTTTTTCCAAATTGATCACAAACTGCCACCTTTAGTGATTATTGCAGTCTCAGAATCATTCCAACCTTCATGACAAGCATCTTAGTAGAGTGATTTTTGCTGTTATGACCTGCTGCAAACAGACAGCAGCTTCTGACAGCTTTCCTGAGGAGTCTTACCCCATTCCTCATTGACAATGGCCTCCAGCCCACTCATATTCTTGGGTTTGTGTACTGCAGCTGCCTTCTTCGCATCCCACCAAAGATTATCAATGGGGTCCAAGTTAGGTAAGTGTGGCAGTCACACTAAAATCTTCCAGGACTTCTTCTGAAACCGAGATGGACCTTGAGGTCTGCTTGGCATCATTGTCTTATTGGAAGGTCCAATGACACCTGAGCTTGAGCATCATCACAGAAGGCATGATGTTTTCTCCTAGGACTTCCTGATACGATATATATATATATCTATGAACATTCAGCACCTTTGCTATCTTTTTTATTTCATTCTCCTTATTTGTACAAGGCAATGATCTCTTCTCTTACGTTTTTGGACCATTCTCTTGGTTTAGACATATTTCTAACATGCAATCAGACATCACAGTCAGCGAATCCCTCACCAGTCCACTTATTTGATGTGTTTTATTTCAAGCATACCTGATGCAACTAATGAAGCCCTTGATTAGTTGTATCAGATGTGCTTGAGACAACACCTGATTTGCAAATGCGTTCTTGTCACGACGCATCGCTGCTGCCCCCCAGCTCCTGGGATTGTGGTCACATGATGCATGGCACTCCTCTGTTTCTACTCACCCCCAAGCTTCTGCCCATAAGGCTCTTGCATGCTCCCACCAATCACCAGCCATTACCTGTTATATTAGTCATCCTCTCCTGTGGAGGATGCCTAAGCAATTGGTTTTATTCACAATTGTGACAAAGTCCCAGTAAGTCTGTATTCCTGATTTGACCCGTTCCTGTTTTTGATCATTCTGTCTTCTTACCTCTGTATTTTGGACTCTTTTTCTGTTCACTGCCTGCCCTGATCTTCAGGACCTGCGCTGCCAGCCCGGACCTCAGCTTGTATCTTCTCTACGCCTCTGATTAGACCAGCAGGTGCAGCATCAGCAGCCATAAAACCGGAACTATCTATGTGTGTAATGGCTTGGGGACCCAGCAGCAAATCCAGCATCCCAATTGGAGGGGTGAAATGTGAAAACTGTGGTCCCCCAGGGGCTTCCACCTCAGATAGCCCAGAGTCACTGTGTGGCAAGGTGGATCCATATCCATCTGTCTGACGATGCTGTTATAAGGGATTCTATTCAGGTGCTTGAATGATTCTGAGACCACAATAGTCATTAAAAGTAGTATTTTGTACTGAATTTGGAGAAACCACTTGTTGTATTAGTTGTGTTGAGCTATTTAAACTCTTAAGTTCTTTTTGCAAACAGTTGAAAATTTGTAAACTTGGCAAATAAATCTACTGTAATTTGCAATGGGGGATGAATAGTTCTTATTGCAACTGTAGATAGCTGGATGGGATAGGATATCCCCTGGATAGGAGATACGTCTACAGTAAGACAAAGCAGAAGGTTTTCAATAGAACCAAACTAATAGAGCCATAATTAGTGTTGAGTGGAGATGAGCGAGCACCAAAATGCTCGAGTGCTCGTTACTCGAGTCGAACTTTCAGTGATGCTCGAGAGTTCGTTTCGAGTAATGAACCCCATTGAAGTCAATGGGCGACACAAGCATTTTTGTATATGACTGATGCTCCGCTAAGGTTTTCATTTGTGAAAATCTTAGCAAATCACCAAAGTCATATAAAAAACACAGAAATGGATAGGACAGGCGAGGAGCAACATGCAGGGTTACATTTCGGACTCTGAGGTCTCACTATTAAGCCACAATAGTGGCAAGAATGAGACCCCCCCCCCCCCGCACTGTCAGCATATGAATGACAGCTGAGAGCTGCCCCTGATTGGTCCCTGCGCTGAGCCAATCAGAGGCAGCACTCACTCACCCATTCATGAATTCATGAATGGGTGAGTGGGAGCTGCCTCTGATTGGTGAGGCTGTGACCAATCAGAGGCAGCTCATTCAGCAGGCGGGGATTTAAAATCCCCGGCTGCTGAATACTACTCAAAGCAGTTCAGGAGTACTGCCGGACGGCCGCGGCTGAACTCCGTCTGCCGGGACAAGGTGAGTATATATATTTTTTAAATTTTTACACATTTCTGGATGAATTGCAGGGAAGGGCCTATATTTTTAAGCCCTTCCCGAAAATTCATCCTGAGATCGCCGGCAGCCCATTGCTTTTAATGGAGCTGGCTGTATTGCCGGCTCCATTGAATTCAATGGTCAGTGCTCATTTAATCGAGACGAGTACCGCGTGGTGCTCGTTTCGAGTAGCGAGCATTTCGAGCACCCTAATACTCGAACGAGCATCAAGCTCGGACAAGTATGCTCGCTCATCTCTAGTGTTGAGTGAACCGAACCAGTAGAACTCTGTTTCAGGTCAAAGTTTGTTAGAAATTTAGATGGCACAAACCCAAACCAAACTTTTGGCAAAGTTCTACACAAAATAGAGTTCAACTAGATCAATTTGCTCAACACTAGTCCTGAACACTGGTGTATAACACTATATAAGAGCCTCATATAAAACTCTCTTAGACAGTCTTCTAACCAGTTTTAGGGGTTTTGGTGAACTTATCTTTCAGTTTGAACTAATTACTACCGAACAAACCTTTTTGAAAAGTTTGGCAAGCTGGCCAAAACTGAATTTTGCTCATCACTTGCAAATCTACAATCTGTAAAGGCCCCCTAATGACACTGAGGCATTTATAGTATTGATCTTCTCAAATGGGGCAGAAGGACCTATTTTTAGGGCTATAGTCATGGCCCTAAAAATAATTGTTTTTGCTGTAAAGCATATAACAACTAATTTCTCTTGCTACGTTATGCATTGATGACATCATCGTGTTGACCAAGCCGTACAATGGTCGGTAATGACTGTCCTCAATGTGTTGTTCATTTTTTTTTTGCTCCCTCCGTCCTTTGAATTCTATGCCTGGAAACATAATCTTCTGAAGCTAAAAAAGCAAAGCGCTCAAGAAGGAAACCTATTTTCTCTGAAAGAGTCATCATCCCTCCCTTTGGGACCCAAGAAAAGTTGTAAATGTGTCAATATTTTTATGACACTGTTCCCGCTCTTAAACCCAAAAGAACAAAAACTTAATGTCTGTTTATTCTTATTATTTGCTGGAGGAAGTCAATGAAAAGATCACATAAAACAGGATGCAACTGGCCAGGACTGTGATAGCAGGTACAAAGCAAAGGAAGCTTTTGTTTTATTAAGATCCTTCTGCTGAGCGCACGACAAGTGCGTTCCCCGTAAGAATGTAGCGATATATTATCTCAGGTTGAAGCACTCTGCATTGATTTGAAAGACGGTTAAGTATTTCAGAGATGGCTCTAGATTGCAGTGGGACCACATCAGTTCTCGCTGCCCTCCAAATAACACTAACAAACAATCAGTGGAAGACATTCGAAATAAACCATCAGAAATTGTTCAGTCCGCTGCAGATGCATAGATTGTGGTTAATCACTAAAAACACTTTCACATCAATACCAAATGCTAAACAGGAGCCAGGTAACCAGCATGTGTAGACGGAAGCAAGGAGTAAATTTCATGGTCTGATAACTCGACGGGTAATATAGAAAGTCTCGTTACATGGAAAAATATACCTCTTACAGATGTAATATTAATTCTTTGTCCACAAAACAGCAGCGCTGGGTATTGTATTCTGAGCTAATCATTTTTCTGAAACACATCAGGTTCAGATGCGGTTTCATCCGGAGAGGTGAGCGCAGAATATCAATGATACAAATTATTCACAGTTCATTTCACACAGGTTTGTGTTACTAGCAGGGAAGAGAAGAGTGACCAAAAGAAAAAGAGAGGAAGAAAGTATCTGAGCAATTAGCTGGGGAGAACAGAAATTCTATATTCTTATATATTAATGAGCTGCTGCTGGAGAACGTGGACATTGGTGTGAACCTTAGTTTCAGGGTATCATTCTTCTCAGAGCAAAGGCATCCCTGTAGAGTTATTCTGGGAGGGACCCAAAGGATCATTGTATCTTTTATCAGTTACCAAAGTGTCATTCTGTCTTTTATACGGGATCAAAAGTGTTGCATCCTTTATCTGAGACCCAAATTATCATTGTATCCTTTATTTGGACCCCAAAGTTGTCCTCATTATATACTCTGAGAACCAAAATCTAATTGCATCTTTTATCTGCAACCCAATGTGTCATTGTATCCTTTAACTAGGACCTAAAGTCTAATTGCATCCTTTACCTGGGACTCAAATTATCATTGCATCCCCTATTTGGAAAGTAAAGTGTATTTTTTTTAATTGGGGCATAAAGTCTAACTGTATTCTTTATTTGGGACCCAAAATGGAATTGCATACTTTATATGGGACTCAAATGTCATTATTTCTTTTCTCTGTGACCCAAAGTGTCATTGTATTCTTCGCCTGGGCTATAAAGTGTTATTGTATCCTTTATTTGGGACATAAGGTGTCACTGTAATCTTTAACTAGGGCCTAAATTCTCACTGGGTCCTTTATATGGGACCTAAAGTGTCATTGCATCGTTCATCTGAGACCTTAATTGTTATGCATCCTCTATCTGGCACACAAAGTGTTATTGCATTTTTACATTTGGGACGTAAAGTATAATTGTATTCTTTATCTGGGACCAAAAGTGTTATCGCATTCTTTATGTAGGACCGAAAATGTCATAGTATCCTTTACATAGGACTCAAATGTCGTTCTTTCTCTTATCTGGGACCCAAAGAGTCATTGAATCCTTTATCTGTGCCATAAAGTGTCATTGTATCCTTAATTTGGGACATAATGTGTCATTATATTCTTTACCTAGGACCTAAAGTGTCATTCTGTACTCTATCTAGGACCCAAAGTGTTATTGCATTCTTTATCTGGAACCTCTGGATGAATAGATCCGCTACAATGGACAGCTGCGGGTATATGTACTGCCACACCTGTACTCTCCAAGAACTGGTAAGATCATTCCAATGTCTTCTCATTGGAGGGGCAGTATTTGTTGTTGATCAGATTGTGGAGATATCACATTCGTCTTAATGTTGGGCGGCGTATATTGTAGTCATGGGAAGTAAAAGTTATGTTTAATATGAACCATTACTCACCTTTCCTTTGTGGCATTTTACTTGGTGATATCGTTACAGGATCTACTATGACTTTTTTGTATTAGTGTTCTTTCTAGCAGCCTAAAATGCTACTTTGCCCTTTATCTGGAACCTAAAATGTCATTGTATTCCTTATCTGGGCCCAGAGTTTCATTGTTTCTTTTATATGGGGCCCAAATGTCATTCTATAATTTATCTAGGACCTGAAGTGTCATTGTAGCTTCTATCTGCATTCCAAAGTGTCATTGCATTATGCATCTGGTACCTAAGGTATCATTGTAGCCAATATTGTAAGTTCCTATGTACCAGTTTTACTGTACGCTTAGTGTCATTATAGTGTAATCCTAGATATCAAGATAGCAACATAGTAACGTAGATGTTGATAGTTTTCAATATCCACAAATATCATTGTGTCAAAATTGTGGGTCCTTTTTCTAGAACTCCAAGTGTCATTGTAAAGTCAGTAGGACTTAAACAGGTCAGTAGGTCAGCTTCCTAGAACCTTGTGTCCTGGTATCATAATCCTAGGTTTCAGTATGATGGTGGGTCAGTTGTCTAGACTCTAGGGTGTCATTGTATCATGATTCTAGGCATCACTGGATAGTATATACCCTGGACAGGCCATCACCTCTGCTTGAGGATGTTGTGATGGCGCACTCACAAAAAGAGTTCAAGAGGGGCTTAGATGCCTTTCTTGAGGGATACAATATTATATGTTATAATCACTTATGGCTTCAGAAGGGTCGGTGATCTGAAGATTTTTCTGTTTGCCAGATTGGAGTCAGGAAGCAATTTATTTCCTTAAATGGGGAAAATTGGCTTTTTTTTGGCCGTACTCTGGATCAACATTGGGATGGGGAGGGGCAATAGGCTGAACTGCATGGACATACACTACCGTTCAAAAGTTTGGGGTCACCCAAACAATTTTGTGTTTTCCATGAAAAGTCACACTTATTCACCACCATGCGTTGTGAAATGAATAGAAAATAGAGTCAAGACATTGACAAGGTTAGAAATAATGATTTGTATTTGAAATAACATTGTTTTTACATCAAACTTTGCTTTCGTCAAAGAATCCTCCTTTTGCAGCAATTACAGCATTGCACACCTTTGACATTCTAGCTGTTAATTTGTTGAGGTAAGCTTGTGAAATTGCACCCCACGCTTCTAGAAGCATCTCCCACAAGTTGGATTGGTTGGATGGGCACTTCTGGCGTACCATACGGTCAAGCTGCTCCCACAACAGCTCAATGGGGTTCAGATCTGGTGACTGCGCTGGCCACTCCATTACCGATAGAATACCAGCTGCCTGCTTCTGCTGTAAATAGTTCTTGCACAATTTGGAGGTGTGTTTAGGGTCATTGTCCTGTTGTAGGATGAAATTGGTTCCAATCAAGCGCTGTCCACTGGGTATGGCATGGCGTTGCAAAATGGAGTGATAGCCTTCCTTATTCAGAATCCCTTTTACCCTGTACAAATCTCCCACCTTACCAGCACCAAAGCAACCCCAGACCATCACATTACCTCCACCATGCTGAACAGATGGCGTCAGGCATTCTTCCAGCATCTTTTCATGTGTTCTGCGTCTCACAAACGTTCTTCTTTGTGATCCAAACACCTCAAACTTGGATTCATCCGTCCACAACACTTTTTTCCAGTCTTCCTCTGTCCAATGTCTGTGTTCTTTTGCCCATCTTAATCTTTTTCTTTTATTGGCCAGTCTCAGATATGGCTTTTTCTTTGCCACTCTGCCCTGAAGCCCAAAATCCCGCAGCCGCCTCTTCA